>NW_026988507.1:8810000-9470000 GCF_030222135.1 Aotus nancymaae | reverse complement strand
GAATCAACTTTGCAGGCCTAGTTACTTCCCACATTAGTGAGTTACATGCCTCTTCGGCACGTATTCATCAAATATCTGCATGAGAATGATGTTTTTAATGTTTTGGAATTTATATTTTGACATGTGGATATTTTAATTGGCATAGTTTAAGGCATCAAATTTGTACATTGAAATGTTTGATCTTTTCAGTCAGCATCATCAGATTTGTCTCTTAGCTGGCATACAGAACTCTAATCACAGAATAGGTAGGTGACTGCCAGTACAGAGGGATTTGTGGAACCATACGACAATCCTCTTTGTTGAGAAATTATCAGCTTTTAGGGATGGGTGAAATTCCAGCCAGGTGTTAACTAACTAGGAAACACAGTTATCAGGAAGGGGAGACATTAGTAAAGCCCCTTGCCACCCACTGTCCAACACCTGAGAATTTTCCCAAGAAACAGGACAGAGTAGCCATGAATATTGAGGGAGGAAGCGTAAATCTTGCTTTGTGTGAGTTGTGGGGGCCGGGGTGGGGGGACATGAGGGCAATTGTGTCACAGGTGCTCTGAGAGTTTCTTGAAGACAAAATACTTCATAATTTCACTTGGATTTGGCCTTACCACCATTTTAAACAAATAAAGGCCTGATGACTTTGGCGTAGCAAACATCTGCTTAACTTCCTGTGATTTACCTATGTCCCACTAGAAGAAAACAGAGTAAGGGAGAAATGGAGAGGAAGAGAGAGAGAGATCTCTTCAGTTGTATTTTTGTCTTTTTCTTTGTCAAATCATGGCCTCTCCCGTTGCAGGCCTCAGGGAAAAAAGAAACAGGAGCACAAAGTCCAAGCGACACATAGAAGATTAATTCCGCTTCTGAGTTTCCGAAGACTCACTTATTTAAGAGTTAAAGGACATTCAAAAGCAATTTTGACCGTATATGATTTTTTACTTACCTAACGCCTGTAGAGAATAAATATCCTACCCTGTTATCATAGAAACCTGTCAAGCAATTTAAGTAAATCATGATGCAGAGCATCCCTCTATCTCCTTGTTACCCAGTGTCATTTCCCAGCACTTAAAAACCTGTTCCTTCAAGATTCTGTTTCCCAGCGCCACCCATCTGCATCTCCTCTTTTTCCTTCTTGGAAGGCGTTAGCTCCTAGTTCACAGTTTCCCTTGAATCTCTCATTTAACCTGGCTTTTACAAAAAGTTTCTACAACAAAGAAAAAAAAGACTCCACCTTTTTCTTACCTTGGGCTTACCCACAGGTCATTTTCTCCATCTACCACAACTTTCTCAGCTCTTTAAGCAAAGCTTCTTTGTCATGCTCTGGTCTTGTTACTGCCACTGGAGAGACCTTTTGGGATTAGGAGGTCCTTCTGTTTCCTGTCACCTTGCTCTGTACTACTCTATCACAAGACAATATTAATTCTCTCCTAGCACTCAATTATTGCATTGTTTGTTTGTCTGCTTTTCATTATGTGTCTTCCCTACTATTCCATCATACATGCAGGGACTATATCTTATTCACCGTACCGTCTGGGCATTGTAGGCATACAATTTTGTTGTTGTTTTGAGTAAACAATTGAATGCAACAAGTAAAGTTGTTAAATAAGTAAGTGTCTAAATCAAAGCTATTCAAAACTTGGAGAAAAGAAAGAATTGTTGAATGACTGCTATTTCAAACAGTTTCCTTATACTATTTAATACAGCAATACTGAGAGATATGTATTATCACCATTTTATAGAGTAGGAATTTGGGAATCAGAGAGGTAATGGGAACTCACTCATTGGTTCTTAGCCTACTAGTTGATTCCTAAAGGCTGCATTTCCCAAGATTGCTGGATAACTGACTTTAGCTGAGTTTGGACCCAGTGCAGCATCAAGCCCCGTGGCAGGACGAAGGACACTGGGGAGTATTTCTCTGTCCTCTTGCTTCTCAGAGAACAGTGGTGTCTTCCATTGTGTATTCCTCCATCTCCTTCTGATTCTAGCTTTTCTCAATGGACTCCAGCCCCAAACTCCAATAGATGTCTTTTCTTTCACAGTCACTTCAGTCTAAGGATGATAGTCATTTCTTGCAACTGCTAATCTTGTTGATTTAACTCTTCCTTTTTAACTTTTCATCTCTTTTTCATTGTGTCACCCTTTCTTTTATTACTTTTTTGCTTGTTTACATATGTAGAGTGGCTTCTATTTTCTGGTTGGACTTGAAATGCACAGGGACTTAATCCATGCAAACTCTGGCAACCTGTACCTTTCTCTGGTTAACATACTGAGCGCTGAGTACTGTTACTGGCATATTTCTTTTTCTTTCTTTCTGTTTTGTTGCTGTTGTTGTCGTCATCATTTTTGAGACAGTCTTGCTCTGTCACCCAGGCAGGAGTGCAATGGCATGATCTCAGCTCATTGCAACCTCCACCTTCTCCTGCCTCAACCTCCTAAGCAGCTGGGACTATAGTTGTGTGCAACCATGCCTGGCTAAGTTTTGTATTTTTTGTAGAGATGGGGGATTAACCATGTTGCCCAGGCTGGTCTCAAACTCCTGGGCTTAAATGATCCACCTGCCTCAGCCTCCCAAAGTGCTTAGATTACAGGCATGTGCCACCAAGTCCAGCCTCAGTTACTGGGCTTATTTCCAATAATTCAACTTTGCAGTAGATGAGAGAAGCACATTTCTTTCCTAGTCTGAGTAGAAATGCAAAGATGAATAGTGATAATAATTTTATTTTATAGTTATCCATGCAGGTTTCAAATCATTTCACATGACATTTCATTTTCAGTATATTTTAGAAGGAGCCAAATATTTTCTCAGCCTTTCAGACAGAGTAAGGCTGAGGCAAAGTAAAGTCAACTGATTTGCCCAGGTTTTTTGGTAAGCCAGAGCTTTTTCTACTAGGATATTGTCATTAAGAGTCAACCTTTGCAAACTCCTTTCAACTTATTTAAATTATAATTCAGAGATGGAAGGTAGGGAAAGAGAGAGAGGAAAGGAATGCCGTCCAACTTTCAGTGGCACTTAAGATCACACTTCAAATGTCTTTAGCAGTGCTGCTTTGGAACATCACAGGGCATTTGCAGCAATCCCAAAGATGCTTGGCATTCAAGTCAAATATTAACACAAAAGATACAGAAAAATGCTGAAGAAAAAACTTACATTATACGTGTCTGTGGATGTATGCACATCCATATCCATATGAACATCTGCATTAGGATTGTCTATGTAACATAAGGAAAACGGAGACTAGAAGTGTAGTCTATTTCCTTGCAACTAATAAAATGACAGTTGCTTTCAACACAAAGGCAGATTAAAACATGTATAATTACAAACAACCCCTTTTATTACATAAGATGCTCATGTAAGAGAAAAAATATTCACTATATATAAACATCAAAAAAGTAGTAATCAGTGATGTGAGTCCTAGTTTTAAAGAGTGTGTGGAATAAACAAGCAAACAGAAAATGCTATAAAGAAAAAACAGTTAAGAGTACATAGTGAGTCATGCCTGTAATCCCAGCACTTTGGGAGGCCAAGACAGAAGGATCACTTAAGCTCAGGAGCTGGAGACCAGCCTTGGCAACGTAGCACGACCTCATCTCTACTAAAAATCAAATATGTTAATTGGGTGTGGTGGTGTACACCTGTAGTTTCAGCTACACGGAGGCTGACATGGGAGGATCACCCTATTTTGCATTCTGCCATAGTTCTTGGAGAATGACACGTATATGATAATCATTTCAGACACAGTTGGTGCTGTTCATGGTCTACATCATCTACTATGGGCAGAGCTGGGCTCTGAAGACAGGCCAGCCCATTAATTGGAGCAACACCCAAGCGTAGGTCCAACAAGGAGAACGTAGCAAGGGACAGAAGTAAATAGTTAGGAATTCTGGCCAAGCAAGTCTCACAGGATGGGTGTTTTAAAATAAAGCAACAAGAGATCCTGGCCCATGAATGGGACATAGACCATGCAATTCAAGAACAGATTTATTAGTCAGGAGTTTTTCATTGAAAATGACAGAAACTCAATGCAAAATACCTTTTTATACAAAAGGGAATATATTGTTTTATGTACCAAGAAGTCTGAAAGCACTAAAGTTTCGATCACAGCTAGATCCAGTGCCTCACTTAAAGATATTATAAGAGAACTATGAGTCTCACTCTTCATATCTTGAACAGGCCTATGCTACATTGTAGGCCGAATGGCTTACCACAGCCCCACTTCATATCTTAGTAGCTCAACAGAATAGGTCTTTTCTGATTGCCCCAGAAGAACTGTTCTAGGGAAGACATTTCTTAGTTTGTCTCAAATCAAGTGCATATTCCTGGACCAGTCACAATTGCCAGGAGCCTCCCCAAAGATGGGGGAATTGTGGCCAGGCTGGATACTAATCCCTCCTCTGTTTCATGAGGAGTGACAAGATGCATATGAACCACATGAAATGGATATCCCAAAGAAAAGAGGAATTACATTACAGAATAAGAAGGAGGGAAAGCCAGGTAGGCCAGCATAATATATGTCCACTACATAGGCAATAATATGCAGAAAGACAAACAGAGGTTTAACCCACAGGAAGCCTTTACATGAAAAGCTGTTCACAAATCCATTTGTGAAAACAAATGGACTCTTTGTGAGGGATGACCAGAGGTAAAGATACCAGTGGGGAATGGACAGGATGCCATTATGATATGCATTTTTTCCCAGAATATGTATCAGTAAAAGTAGCAATTGAATAACACAAACTAATAGATAAAAGATGAATTCTCTACCACCATTTTTTGTCTTCGATGTGAGTGGCAGGTAAAAATTTGCTCCCCTAAAATGGATTATTAATTTAAAACCAGCTAAATCTAAGTTGTCAGGGAAATGTCAGAGTTATGGATCTCAGTAAAGTCAGTGAAAATATAGTGTTTAATTGCTTACAAATGAAAATAAAATACAAACAATTTTCTATTATTAAAAATAATAACCTTTTACCCATGGCCCCATTTTAAATTATAAGAATTTATTATTGTTTATATTATCTTTAGCTCTATTTTTTACTTTTTGTAATTGACTATTTATATTTCTATTTTTAAATTCTGGCTTTTACAGTTAATTAAGAGATTTTTTTCCAGGGTAGAAGGCAAAGACATTTTTAGTAGAGAAGAAAGAGATAGGGTTTGGGGTTATTGACTGATTGTACTTGCTTTTCTTTGAACTATTCTTTCTATCTAACAAGTAGTGAAATAATATATGCTGAATACAGCACTAATTATCCAAGACTGGATCCTGGAAGCCAAATCTAAGTTCTCTGAATAATGAGAAACTGCTGAAAATAAATATTAATGATAAAGTATTACTGACTGTGAATTATTATATTTTGAAACCATTTTGTTTATATTTGACTCTTTTAAGAACACAATGTCCTCAAATTCTTCAACCTTCTGTGCCACTTTGCTCTCTCTCTCTCTCTCTTTGAAACTGAGACATGAATGTTCATAGTAGCAATATTCACAATAGCTAAAAGGTGGAAACAACTTAAATGTCCATCAACTAATGAATGGAGAAACAAAACTGGGTACATTCATACAATGGGATCTTTAAAATTTTCCGTTTTTATTTTAGATTCATGGGGTAAATGTACAGATTTATTACAAGGGTATATTGTGTGGTGCTGACACTTCTGTCGTTAAAATCCTAACAACAGTAGTGATAGGGTTTGGCTGTGTCCACACCCAAATCTCATCTTGAATTGTAGTTTCCATACTTTCCATATGTGATGGGAAGGACCTAGTGGGAGGTAACTGAATCATGGAGGTGGTTGCTCCCATGCTGCTCTTCTCATGATACTAAGTGAGTTCTCATGAGATCTGATGGTTTTATAAGGGGCTTTTTGCTTTTTGCTCAGCACTTCTTCCTGCCATTATGTGAAGAAGAATGTGTTTGCTTCCCCTTCCACCATGATTGTAAGTTTATGGAGGCCTCCCCACCCATGCAGAATAGTGTCAATTAAACCTTTTCCCCTTATAAATTACCCGGTCTTGGGCAGTTCTTTATAGCAGCATGAGAATGGGCCAATACAGTAAATTGGCACTGGGTAGTGGGGCATTGCTGTAAAGATAGCAAAAAATGTGGAAGCAACTTCTGAGTTGGTTAACAGACAGAGGTTGGAATAGTTTGGAAGGCTCAGAGGAAGAAAAGAAGATGTGGGGAAGTTTGGAACTTCCTAGATGCTTGTTGAATGGCTTTGATCAAAATGCTGATAGTGATATGGACAATGAAGTCCAGGCTGAGGTGGTCTCAGATGGAGATAAGGAACTTGTTAGGAACTGGAATAAAGCTTATTCTTGCTAAGTTTTAGCAAAGAGACTGGCAGCATTTTGCCCCTGCCCTAGAGATCTGTGGAACTTTGAACTTCAGAGAGATCATTTAGGGTATCTGGCAGAAGAAATTTCTAAGCAGTAAAGCATTCAAGATGTGACTTAGGTGCTGTTAAAAGCATTCAACTTTATGTATTCACAAAGATATTGTTTGGAATGGGAACTTATTTTTAAAAGGGAAGCAGAGCATAAGAGTTTGGAAAATTTGCAGCCTGATGCCCGGCCGGGCGTGGTGGCTCAAGCCTGTAATCCCAGCACTTTGGGAGGCCGAGGCGGGTGGATCACGAGGTCAAGAGATCGAGACCATCCTGGTCAACATGGTGAAACCCCGTCTCTACTAATAAAAAAAATTAGCTGGGCACGGTGGCGCGTGCCTGTAATCCCAGCTACTCAGGAGGTTGAGGCAGGAGAATTGCCTGAACCCAGGAGGCGGAGGTTGCGGTGAGCCGAGATCGCGCCATAGCACTCCAGCCTGGGTAACGAGCGAAACTCTGTCTCAAAAAAAGAAAAAAAAGAAAATAAACACCCATTTTCTGAGGAGAAATTCAAACTGGCTGAAGAAATCTCATAAAAACAAGGATCCAGCTGTTAATTGCCAAGACAATAGGAAAAATGTCTCCAGGGCATGCCAGAGGTCTTCACGGCAGCTCCTCCCATCACAGGCCCAGAGGCCTGGGGGAAAATGGTTTTGTGTACTTGGTCCAGGGCCTTGCCATTTTGTGCAGTCTCAGGATCTGGTGTCCTGTGTCCCAGCTGTGGTTAAAGGGGGCCAAGGTACAGTTCAGGTTGTGGCTTCAGAGGGTGCAAGCCCTAAACCGTGGCAGCTTCCACATGGTATCGAGCTTATGAGTGCACAGAAGTCAAGAATTGAGGTTTGGGAACCTCTGCCTAGATTTCTGAGGATGTATGTAAATGTCCAGGCAGAAGTCTGCTACAGGGACAGAGTGCCCATGGAGAACCTCTGCTGGGGCAATGTGGGAGGGAAATGTGGAGTTGAAAGCCCCACACAGAGTCCCAACTGGGGCACTGCCTAGTTGGGCTGTGAGAAGAGGGCCACTGTTCTCCAGACCCCAGAACTGTAGATCCAACAGCTTGCACCATGAGCCTGGAAAAGCTTCAGACACTCAATCCCAGCCCATGAAGGCAGCCAGGAGGGGGGCTGTACCCTGTAAAGCCACAGGTATGGGGATGCTCAAAGCTGTGGGAGCTCACCTCTTTCATCAGCATGAACTAGAGATGAGACATGGAATCAAAAGACATCATTTTGGATCTTTAAGATTTAATACTTTAAGATTTAACACTGCCACACTGTATTTTGGACTTGAATGGGGCCTGTAGCCCCTTTGTTTGGACAATTTTTCCCATATGGAATTGCTGTATTTATCCAATGCCTGTTCCCCCATTGTATCTAGGAGGTAACTAACTTGCTTTTGATTTTACAGGCTCATGTGCACAAGGGACTTGCCTTGTCTCAGATGAGACTTTGGACTTAGACTTTTGGGTTAATCCTGGAATAAGTTAAGACTGGGGGACTGTTGGGAAGGCATGACTGTGTTTTGAAATGTGAGGACTTGAGATTTGGGAGGGCTAGGGGCAGAATGCTATGGTTTGGCTCTGTCCCCACCCAAATCTCATCTTGAATTGTAGTTCCCATAATCCTCACATGTAATGGTAGAGACCCAGTGGGAGGTAATCGAATCATGGGGCTGGTTGCTCCCATGCTGCTGTTCTTGTGATAGTGAGTTCTTACAAGAGCTGATGGTTTTATAAGGGGCCTTTCCCTCTTTGCTTGGCGCTTCTCCCTCCTACCATCATGTGAACAAGGACATGTTTGCTTTCCCTCCACCATTACTGTAGGTTTCCTGAGCCCTCCCCAGCCATGTGGAACTGTGAGTCAATTAAATTTCTTCCCTTTATGACATTGCCCGTTCTTGGGCCATTCTTTATAGTAGTGTGAGAATGGCCTAATGAAACTAATACAAGTAGTTTGCATTTTTCTATCCCGTTTTATTTATAGGAAATACTGTCTTATACCACATTTCTCTTTCTAAATATTTCTCCATTAACATTCAGGAATGTTCTCTTCTTTTACAAAGGCTTCCTGCATATCACTTGGCATCTTTTACTTCAAGCTGCTTCTCTGAACTTCCAAACACATCACTGTTTGCCAGGTCAATAGTACTCCTCCAGGATACTGGAGCACTCGTATGTGTGGGAGTATGTTCATCCAACAATTTTTTAAAGTTTACTGTTTAACAAAAATACCCAAAGGCATAAGAACAGAAAAAGTTATAATGTAGACTGCAGAAGGGAGGCATGGAAATCCCACAAACCCCCCTTTGCCAGAGAGCGGCCATAATGGTTTCTGACATTCACTTGCCACATCCCTCATCTAGGGCTCAACCAGCACTCTCCTAATTCCATACATGTCATTCTGTTGCAGAGACTAATTTCCCAGTCATGATCATGCCCCTTTACATTAGACCTTCCTTATTTAGTTAGAATCTAGATGTCTAAACTTGAGACATTATGCACAGAATTTAGTAGTCCAATATACAAGTACAACTTGTTTTATTATGCTTTGCTTCATTCTACTTTGCAGATATTGTATTTTTCAAAAAGTAAAAGTTTGTGGCAGCCCTGAAACATGCAAGTCTATTGGAATCATTTTGTTCCACAGCGTGTGTTCACTTTGTATCTCTATGTCACATTTTGGTAATTCTCACAATATTTCAGGCGTTTCCATTATTATTATATCTGCTACCGTGATCTGTGATCAGTAATCTTCGATGTTACTATTATAATTGTTTGGGGTTGCCATGAACTGCACAGATATATGATTTAATTGATACTTAATAAATGTTCAGACTGCTCTACTGAGTAGCTCTTCCTCCATCTCTCTCCTTCTCCTAAGCTCTCCCAATTCTCTGAGATACAACAATATTAAAATTAGGCCAATGAATAATTCTGTAATGCCCTCTAAGTGTTCAAGTGACTGGAAGGGAAACACATCTTTCACTTTAAATGAAAAGCTAGAAGGATTAAGCTTAGTGCAGAAGGCATGTGGAAAGTTGAGAGATGCTGAAAGCTGGGTCTCTTGTGCCAAACAGTTAGCCAAGTTGTGATTGCCAAGGAAAAGTTCTTGAAGGAAATTAAAAGTGCTACTTCAGTGAACATACAAACGATAAGAAGGCAAAACAGGCTTTATTGCCAATATGAAGACTGGTCTGGATCAAAGCAGCCACAACATTCCCTTAAGCTTAAGCTTAATCCAGTGCAAGGCCCTAACTCTCTTCCATTACATGAAAGTTGAGAGTGGGGGGAAGCTGCAGAAGAAGAGTTGGAAGCTTGCAGAGGTTGTTTCATGGAGCTTAAAGAAAGAAGCCATCTCCGTAATAAAAAAGTACAAGGTGAAGCAGCATGTGTTGATGAAGAAGCTTCAGGAAGTTATCCAGATAACCTAGCTAAGATCATTAACGAAGGAGGTTACACTAAACAGCAGATTTTTCAGTGTAAACAAAATGACCTTATACTGAAAGAAACTGCCATGTAGGACTTTCAAGACTGAAAAGGAGAGGTAAATGCTTGGGTTCAAAACAATGCAGCTGGTGACTTTAAGGCAAAGCCAATATTCTGTTACCATTCTAAAAATTTTAGGGCCCTTAAAAATTATGCTAACTCTATTTTGCCTGACCTGGCAAATAGAAAAATAAAGCCTGGATGACAGCAAATATGTTTACAGCATAGTTTTAATATTTTAAGCCCTGTATTGAGACCTACTGCTCAGAAAAAATTCCTTTAAAAATATTCCAGTTATTTGACAATGTACCTGGTCATCCAAGAGCTCTAATGAAAATGTAACAGGGGATTAATGTTGTTTTCATGCTGCTAACACAATATTCATTCTGTTGCCATGGATCAAGGAGCAATTTTAACTTTCAAGTGTAGTTATTTAATAAATGTATTTTGTGAAGCTATAGCTGCGAGAGATAGTGATTCCTAATGGATCTGGAAAAAATCTATTGCAAACCTTCTGGAACTATTTCATCATTCTAGATGCCAGTAGGAACATTTATAATTCATCAGAGGAGTACAAAAATCAACATTAACAAGAGTTTTGAAGAGGTTGATTCTGGATGACTTTGAGGGGTTCAAGACTTCAGCAGAAGTAACTGCAGATGTGGTAGAAACAGCAAGAGAACTAGAATTAGAAGTGGGGCCTGAAGATGTGACTGAATTATTGCAATCTCATGATAAAATTATAACAGATGAGGAGTTGCTACTTATGGATGAACAAACAAAGTAGTTTCTTGAGATGAAATCTACTACTGGTGAAGCCACTGTGAGTATTGTTGAAATGAGAACAAGAGATTTAGAATACCTAATAAAGTAAGTTGATAAAGCAGTGGCAGGGTTTGAGAAGATTGACTCCACTTTTGAAAGAAGTTCTATTATGGGTAAAATGCTATCAAACAACATCACATTCTACAGAAAAAAATCTTTCATGAAAGGAAGAATTAATCAATTTAGCAAACTTAATTGTTGCCTGATTTTTAGAAATTGTCACGACCACCCCTCTTCAGCAGCCACCAGCCTGATTGTGAGTAACCATCAACATTGAGACAACATCCTCCACAAGCTAAAAGATTACTATTTACTGAAGGATCAGATGATTATTAGCAGTTTTAGCAATAACATCTTTTTAAAATTAAGGTCTGTATATTAATTTTTCGGATAATGCTATTCCTCATTTAACAGACCAGAATATAATGTAAACATAAGTTAATAGGCACTGGAAAACCAAAAACTTCATGTGATTTTTTATTGTGATCCTTGTCATGGTGATCTGGAGCCAAACTCACAATATCTCTGACTTACGCCTGTATGGAAAAAGTCTCTGTTCTAGAATAGACTTCACATTTGCATATCTAAAAGGCTCCCTTAAAGAGTTATCTCAATTTAAACCCCATCACACAAACATATATGACACACACAGAATCTTAATGAAAAGATAAATTCTGCTGTGTCTCAAAGGCAACATGCAAAGTAGTAGTTTGTCCTGAGACACTGCTTAAGAGAAGCCAGCAAATATATTTTAAGTTCATGAATTGCATTTTAGAAATGAAAGTACAAAACTTTGAACTAAGGATGCAAGAGATTGGAATATGATCTCTAATGTTTGTGAATACACCACTATTAGTGTCTAAGAATGGTACTGACTTTCAAATATGCAAACGCATCACTGTGAATATTAAATGATTGCCATAATTGGACCTGCAATCCATTCTATGTATCATTTCGAAAATTGCCATGATTTGGAATTTTCTGGATCTGACAGTGAAGTACCAGAGTTTATGTTTGCAAACTATCAGCATAGTTTGTAATAGTTCCACACTGATGTAATTATGAAAATTGTGTTAGCAATTCTTCCCATTTTGAAAGTTTGAATATCCACATTATTGAAAGAACAGCACAAGCAAGACGCAATGTTGGAAGCTGGCGATAGTCTCCCAGAGAGGGGAGATTCTTTAGTCAAGCAAGGTTTCTGCAACCTTCTACTGACTGTTAGTTAAGAAGCAACAGGTGGAAAGACAACTGATGTGTGGAAGATAATTTATGAGATTAAAAACCTTTATGTCTAACCAAAATGGTGGATGGAAGTTTCATTAGGAAATATAATTATTACTATTTTATTCAATGTACGATTATTGACTACTTACTCTTTGTAAGGTTCTGAATTGTAGAGGACAGAAACAAGAAACCATGCCTGCAGAAAGGCAACATGTTACCTAAATTGTATACATATGTATACTCATGTATGTAGACAAAACTGTTAATGTTAAATGAGATAATATGTAAACCATCCAAAATGGCAAGGTAAAATGATTAGGAAGTTCAGAAATCAGCCATACTAGGCAGACAACAAAGAATTAGGAATAACAAGGAGGATCATTTGTCTGGAAAAACAAGGTATGTGTAAATGAAAGTTGAAATATAAGACACTCGGAGGCCCTAGAGTATCCCATGAATACTCTCGCACATTGTTTCATAGTAGTGAAGTTCTACTAAAAGCTTTTGAGCCAGGCAAGTCAGTCTAGTGCTAGAAAGAAGGTAAGGATATGATAAAATAAGAAAACATAAAAGGCTAGAAAATATAGGAAATATTTGCAGCTAGTTTTTGAAATTGTTATATAAAGATTATTAATGAATTTCACAAGAGACAAGGAGTTTGACCTTTAAGAGTCCACATTAAATGTTTATGCAGGCTTGTGTAAGTTATTAAGCTAAAATCATTTCAGATGTTTCACAGTGTTTACTAAAGTTTCCTCCTGGCTTTTTTTGGTGTGTGCAAATATATTACAGTTCAATAAACGCACCGAAGTGGGGAAGGGAAAGCTGCCCTTTACCCCTTTTGTTGTGTCCCATGAAGCTTTAGTGACTGTAGAGAGCAGAATAGGATTACCACAGAAGCATAGAACCGGCTGTGCCTGAGCTGTGGCTGGGGATAACGAAGGATCCACAGAGGAAACCTATTTGCTATTACTTCTCTTCTTTCCAACCATTTTTCATCATGTACATATTAACTGATCTAGCCTTTGGAGAGTTAAGAGAGTGCCGGGAAGATGGAATTGAAAGCTGCCTCGAGAGAATTCTTGTGGAAAAAACAATGTTGGGCTGAAGGAGGTTTTTCATTATACTGTATTTGGGAAAATACGTAGTTAGCATTCATTCTAACAAGAGTAAAAGAGAAATTCATTATTATCTGGCAATGAATCTTCTTTATTAATTCCCTCATTTATCTGTTAAAGCTTTAATGAGCACCAAACACATATTACCATGCTAAAGTCTGGAGAAACTGTCCAGGAGTCTAACTTACGGTACAATTAGCAGTACAGCAGGTTAAGGGCAGTGTAGAAGGAGACACAAGGGGCAGAAGTAATACGTGGAAGGGAGATGTTAGTTAATCAAGGAAGGCATCCTACACAGGCAGCAGCTAAGCTGGATTTTTATAGATGAATAAGAATCTGTCAAGAAGTATGTCTGCCAAGAGGTCATCTCATTCAGAGAGAAACAACATGTGCAAAGACATATGGAAGTGCCAGGGAGTGACTAATTAGAAGGCAGAGACTAGATATGACTGGCACAAATCATTAAGTTGGGAACTTACCCTACAAAGTGTGATTCCTTTTGAAGACCATTTCATATTGTCAAAATCTGAAATGTATAAACAACACACTTACAAATAGAATCTGTATTTGTAAGGTTGGCATTCTTTTTTATCTTATGCTAAATTTTTATATGATTCACTTAATATTGACACAATAAAGAAAGACAGTTGCTACAGCTATCTATCTGGTCTGCCAGGACATGGGGAGGCTGGTTTAGGGTCTGGATGTGAAGTTGGGTTAATTGAAGTGCTTCGGAGTGTAGGACATTTTGTAGTCAAAGTAGCAACATCGGAGAGTGAAGTTCAGATGATAAAATATGCAATGGGAGAAGAGCTAAGAAAGCTTATTTAATTTGCTTTAAGTAAATGAGTTAATTCATGTGAAGTGTTCAGAATGGTATTCAGCATATGACACTCAACAAATGTTAGCTACTATTATTATTATTTGTATTTTAAAAGAAAATTTCTTTTAAAAGAAATAAGGAAGATTATAAATGTGGAGTTAAGTTTTTCATTAACTCAGCATAAAGATATCCCAACTGATACATCCAACAAACATTTCTCAAACATATCCGCTGTGCTAAGCACAAAGATTCCAGGACATGCGGACACAGCAGGGATCAAAGGAGACAAAAAGCCCTGCTTTGCTGAGTATGGCTTAGTCTTCCGAGTCTGGAGCCAGGGTTATGTGATGGACTCCCAAATCTGTGGGTACCGCAGTGGCTCTCCTTCCTGTTTCCTCCTGCAAAGCCCACTGAAAAGGGTCCTGGTGAGGAGCAAGATGATGGCCAGAAGAGAGAGCACCATCCCTGTGGCTGAGTGCAACACTCAACCAATCTTCTGGCTGCTGTTCTGGATCTCCAGACCCAGCCCATGCCCAGCCCATGCCCTTGTTGTCTACCCCTTCTCCCTGCGTGGAGGGGGTGTCTTCTGGGGGTACTCCTTTAGTGCCAGGATGCTGCTCCTGCTGCATGGTGGGCTACTGGTATAGCTGAGTTGAATTTTAAACTGAATGTTAATCAATTAGCAGATCAATTATGACTTAGAAGCTTTTGAAGCATTTTTTCTAAGCAATCTAACCTAATCTATCATAGCCAAACTGATACTTTCCAGGAGAAATAAAACAAAAGCTCCCTTCCCCCCTCCACCACCAAATTTCCTTTTGTTTAAATTCTAAACAAAATGTAGAAGTGGATATTGTCAATAGGTGTCCATGTCCTGGTCTGAGAACATCTTTATTATTGTTTAAACTATATATTATTACGTAAAAATAAATCTTTACTTTGAAAACTAAAAATTTCACATAAATGTCTGTGTAAGTTGTTAAATTGACTACGCAATGATTCTTTCAATTGTCTGCATGACATTAAAACTTGGTGTAACTTGCTCTGCAGAGCCATTCAGCACATATTTTTGTCAGTCCAAGAACCTTAAAAACCTCTTTCTCTTGTGTGTTTTTTTTTTTTTTAGACAGAGTCTTGCTGTGTTACAGGCTGGAGTGCAGTGGTGCGATCTCAGCTCACTGCAACCTCTGCCTCCCAGGTTCAAGCGATTCTCCTGCCTCGGCCTCCTGAGTAGCTGGAATTACAGGCCCCCACCACCACACCCGGCTAATTTTTGTATTTTTAGTAGAGACAGGGTTTCCATGTTGGCCAGGCTGGTCTGGAACTCCTGATCTCGTAACCTACCCACCTCACCCTCCCAAAGTGCTGGAATTACAGGCGTGAGCCACAATGCCCAGACTTTTTCATGTATTTTTATATTTTCACCCACAGGAATGTAGAGACAATTATATCATTGATTCTGAACTATTTCTTAAACCTAGAGATACACTCAAGCTTTCAGGATTGAGACACATTGTTCAAAATTGTGTGGACCGATTGAAACAAATTCGTCTTTTACATGCACACACATACTCATACTCACTCACATGGACTGTCTTCTGCTAATAATGGAATTAGGCTGAATTAAGTCATCCAGTAAAAGAACAGGAAATTCAGAACAATTGGTCTGTGAGAATTTGGAATAAAAAGTGTTATTTATTTAGAAAATGGATCCACTAAGTGTAAATTAACCTAAATTATACTCTTTTTAGGGAGTTGAGATAAATAGACTGCTAAGTCAGGAGAATTATATATAATTACTATGAATCACTTTCATTGAAATTTTAACAAAATGTCTCAAGATCTTGCTGAAGAATATCCCCAGAGCAATGTACATTAGATGATAATACAGATAAGAATATTTTAAAAACAGATGAACTATTGTTTCCAAATATATTCTATTAAAATATACCTTAAGGAATCTTCTATTTAACACTATATCAATAACATAGTGACACAAGCTATCTTGTCAAATCAATTAATCAAACAAAACTGGAGGAGAAAAGTAGTATAATGGATAATAGAATCAAGATACCACAGAAATAATGATTTTTAATTAAAAAATAAATTATACTGTGGGAAGAACCTGACATAGATGTCTATGTGGGTAAAAAAAAAGCCAGGAAGTTTTAATTGACTAGAGAATAATACAAATCCATCATGAATATTGAAGATATTGCATAGACCTGAGAAAGGCAAAGGAATTTTAATCTTCAGGGGTCATGACACATCTGGAATTTTATGTTTAGTATTTGAGGTCATATTTAAATAGAGGCATCTGCAAACACTGGCACCTCCAATGGAATTTAGGTAATATGGGGAAGAAAATGAAAACCATGCAACACGAGGAAGCAGTGAAGGACTTATGTGTGTTTAGACAGTAATACACAATGTATTCAAGAGAAATGCGAGTTGTATTCAAATATATAGAGCAATGGTAAATAGGTGAGTATTTAGATTAATTTTGTAATAGTCAAGAAGACAAATCTAGAATCAATAAGTGAAAATTAGAAAGAGGCATTTGACTCAATGTAAAGAATTTTCGTTCATCAAAATGGCGAGGGGAGATCTCTTAGGCCAAAAACTCCCTTGTCATTGTTTCTTGTCATTAGAAAACTTCAACTAGAAATCAAATGATCGTGTTTTGAAAGCTGTTAAAGGGAGCATTCATTTACTCTGTAACAGTTTGAGACTTGCTCTGCCAGTGGATTCTTAGGGATTTTCCAAATATATTTAAATTTTCTAAAATTGTTCAACTAATGTCCTAACTGCAGTATTTTTATATATTATTCTTTAGGATAATCTTCCCTTTTACTTAAAAACAAATCCACAGAAAACATGAATGCAAAATGAAAGTCTCTTTGCATCTCTTTTAATAAAAGCAAAGTGATTAATTTTTTAAATTTGGCAGGCCAAACAAGTTTACATTGAAATTATGTAAAGACAAGTTATTTCCAAATAAAACAACCAGTTTTTTTTTTTTTTCCAGCATGTGCAACATGCCTTGATTTCAGTTATATATATGCAAAAGGTTTTGACTTCTGCTTGGAAACATTTCCTTTTATTTTTTCCTTCCACTTTTTACTTTAAAAAAAAAACCTGGATTCTGGATTCGCTAATAAAGTAAGTATATAGTATGTAAGTTGTGGTCTAAATTCCTCAATATAGTTGAGCATTAATGTTCTCAACAGAAAAGCTATACCTCAGCTCTTCAAGTGCCTATTTTGTCCAAATGTCCTGACCTTCTATTTAGGATGGATAGTTGGATCAGCTGCAGAAATGACGGGTGAACCTATCACAGCAGCATTGTTTCTCTATCCCATCATCACTAATACTATGCAGAAAATAGGAATCTCTCTGGAGAAACCCATATACTGACAATTTGACAGTTGGTTTCCCTTCTTCAGAGGGAAGTGGATATTTGTGTTGTATTCTCATAATTTCAGAAACATTGAAAAATACATCTAACTAGAGTTTTTAGTATAAAATGGGAAATTTATTGGCTACTATTGGGATAAGTTATAAATAATAGAATAGTTTGTGTGTGCTTGCTTAGTAGATTAAATGCAAACTTTCTTTTGTTTTTGTTTTGGTGTTGGTGTTTTGTTTTACTTTTTCTTTTTGCTAGGTTAAGCTGCAAGATTTCACTTGGCACAGCTCCTAGAATGTAAGGGAAATTTAGAAGCAGCTAGAGTTGCCCTCTTTTCACTTTTGTTGAGATTGATGCTGGAGGCATGATAGAATACAAATGTGTGCTACTCTATCTTGTAAGTAAGCACATCCTGTTTACTTAGGCACAATGCACACATAATTTTGTTGATTTGATTCTTTGCATAAACAATGAGAACAGGAAAGTCAGCACAACAAAGGAGGAAAGAGAAAGCAGTTGTTGACTTGTCCAACTCGAGCTCTGTGGAAGTTCAGCAAGTTGTAGTGAGAAGGTATTGAGAGAAGAGTCGAATTAGAGTCCACATTCCTGGACTTAAACCACAACCCTGACACTCATTAGATTTATGACCTTGGGCAAGCTATTTGTTTTCTCTGAGTTTCAGTTTCCCATTTGTAAAAATGAGGATAAGGATAACCCGTCCTGAAGATTTGTGATGAAATCCTGCCTTTTCTAAATGAATCTGGCACAAAGGGACTACTCCAAAAAGACGAGCTGAATCTGAGAACTCATTGTTCTTTTATTCCAAGTTGCCTGGTTTCTGCTATATTTCATTATGGCTTAGCTATTTAGCAATAATGCTTCCAAGTAGTTCCAACAGAAGATAAGGTGAAAAAAGAAGGATATTGGATGGACTGCAAATTTACTTTTTTCTATTTTTTTTTCCTGGAAGTCTTTCTTAAGGATTTGGATGATGTATATCCTGTTTGTATTCCTTAGGGGTAGCCTTGACATTGAAAATTGTCTTTCAACAAGTTTTATTAATTGTCAGTATTTAAAACTATGGACTTGCACTATTTTGTGGCTATTATATGATGCTTCTGATTCAGATATATTTGGTTGCTCACTATCAGGCTTTTTTTCAAAAAACAGTTTTTTTGTTGTTCAGAAAAGAAAAAAAAATGTATTATCCAGATACAATTTTGAAAAACTTAAAAATGCTTAGCTGATTTTTCAAACTAAATTAAATATTATAATTAAAAACAAATAAAAATAGTTATAAAATCAAAGATGTCTTTCAAATTATAATTTTAATTTGGTCTTAAAATTTCTAGAGCTTATAATATTCCGCTTCCAAGATGATGTACTGATCCCTCTACTTCTCTTTCCTGGTTGAAAATATCTGTTTTAATCTTGATTACCTTTTTCTCTATTTATATTAATCCATTTTTCAATCACCAGATGTCTATGTTTGTATTATTTTTTTCTCGGAAGGATACATAAATGCATTCTTTATGAGACCTACATTTCTAAAATTATATTCTTTGGCTCTGGCAAATAAATGAAAAACTGAATTTCTCAAATATATTAGTCAGTGAAAGCTAAGTTTCAGGGTGAGGTACTTTTATGTGCATTCCAGTTAATATAGTCTGTAAATTAACTCCTCAAATATTCCACCAGAAACAATTTCTTAGGAGGGTGCACAATTTTTAAAAAGTTATTACTATGACAAATTATAAGTAGTTGTCCCTTTGCTCTGCTTCTTCCTACTCACAATATCTGTTTCCCTGAGGCAACGATTTGCAACTCTTTTGGTGTTTTTCTGGTATTCTCAAAACTGTAAATTGCACATTTACAAATCATCTGTCATCTATGAGTTATTTTCTAAATATCTAAAGAGCTGAAAGTGAAGATTTAACTCTCATATTTTCTCTCAAATCTCCCACATTCTTCCCCTCCACCTCTTCCAAACCATTATTTAACTAAAAATTTTGCAGAGTGGAGGCTTGTAGTTCCTTGTAGTTCTGTAAATGACACTTCCTTTGCTGAATGTGATGGTTAATTTTATGCATTAACTTGTTTGGGTCAGAGAATGACCAGGTATTTAGTCAAACATTTTTTCTGGGTGTGTCTGAAAGGGTAATTTTGAATGAGATTAATATTCAAAGCAGTAGAATGATAATATGGTGGTCTTTATCCAATCGCTTGATGGTGTGCTTAGAACAAAATGGTTGAATCTCCCATGAGTGAGCAGGAAATTCTGCCTGAATATTTTGGAGCTGTGACATTGGTCTCAAACTTCAGCTTTGGGTCTTCTTGGATCTCAAGCATACTGACTTGAAATGGAAATTACAACATTGGCCCTCTTGATTTTCAGAATTGTGAGAAGCAAATTTCTGTTGTGTACAACCTAACTACTTTATGATATTTTGTTACAGTAGTCCAAATATATTAGGACAATAGTTATGTACAAAGGTATACAAGTATCTTTTGAGACCCTGGTTTCAATCCTCTTAGATATATACCCAATAGTGGAACTGCTGGATCATATGGTAGGTCTTTTTAATTTTTTGAGAAGTCACTATAGTTTTTCCACAGTGTCTATGCCATTTTACATTCCACCAACAGTGCACATGGATTTGAATTTCTCCACATCTCTCTCAACAAAATTTATTTTTATTTTCTGTTTTTTATTTAATAATAGTCATCCTAATGGGTGTGAGGGATCTTTTATCTTTTGTGGAAATTAATATATTGTCTACCAGAGACAATTTTGATAAACTCTATTATCATAAGAAGTTATCTGCTATATTTTCAGTTTTTAATATATATCTACAAAGTTACTTTATAATACATATATCATATAGATATGTGTATCATATATATGTTAATTTCTATGTTACTCATGTATACAAAATATATTTTATATGCATTTATATATTTTATAGAATATAATACATATGATTCCTATATATTAACATAGATTTTCCTTATATAGCAATAGTTATTTCTCCCATGCTATTTTGTTTCCTTTTATTTTTAATTAGCTAGTGTTTATTCTATTTTGTTGACTTTTTTCAAGAATCAAGATTTTTATTTGAAAGATGGTTTTCTGTTCACTACCTCATTAATGTCCGTTTTTATCTCCATTATTTTCTTCATTGTGCTTACTTTGGCTTTCTTTTAAAAAACTTTTTGAATAGGGAATTTATTTACAATTCATCTATCTATTGATGCATATGGAGCAAGAACTGGCAAACTACTTTTGTAAAGGGCCTATAAATGATATATATTTTGTTTTGTGGATCATATAGTCTCTCACAACTACTCAACTCTGCAGTTGTGCAAAAACAGTAACAGAATATGCTTAAATGAGTAAGCGTAACTCTTCGTAGGCCATACGAAACAGACAGTGAGTTAGATTTGGCCACTACTGCGAACAGTAGTTTTCTGATGCCTGATGCAGATGTTTAAGGCTCTGAATTCTCCAATTTTTGCTTTAAATTTATCCCACAGATTGTAATAGATAGCATTTTAAAAATTACTCTTTTTCCAGAAAATTTTGTGATTTCTGTTTGTGTTTCCTCTTCTACCCAAGAGTTACTCAGTAGACTGTGTGTGTGTGTGCGTGTGTGTGAGTAAAAAAGCCATGTTTATTTTAATTTCTAGTCTTTTACATTGTGATTAGAGTGTGTTGTCATTGTTTCAGCTTAGGAAAGTTTCAGATTTCTTTTTTGTGATCTACCATATGATTTCTTTTTGTTACTAGTCCATGTGTTCTTGAGAAGAAGCTATATTCTCCATATCACTATGTAGCGTCATGTTTGATATAATACCTCCATAAGATCTATATTGTTGATTATGTCATTTACATTTTCTTTAATCCTTTTTTTAACCTGTCTTATATTGAGAGTAATATATTAAAATCAAGTATATATAGCGTTTCTCTTTTATATCTCCTGTCATTTGTTTTATGTGGTTATACTGTTATTTAGTGCTTAGATATTCTTAACTTTCATATCTTCATTGTAAATTCTGGCTTTTAATACTTTAAAGTACCCTTTTTTCTCATTTAATACTTTTGGCCCTGAATTTTTCTTTAATGTCAGAAACATGATTCCTGCTTCCTTATTGTTCCCATTTGCCTGATACATCTTTTCTGCTACCTTTATCTCTAGCACTTTTGAATTATTATGTTTCACGTGTGTCTCTGGTGTACAGCAGAGACGTGGGTTGCTTTATGAGCTGATTCAAAAAGAGCTTGCTTTTAGTAGATGAATAAAACCTATTCATATTCAATGTTATGATAATTATGTTGATTTCTGTCATATTATGTTATAATTATTGTGCCTATATTTTCTATATGTCTTTCTATATTTACCAAATTTTCTTTCCTTTATTTGAAAATATATTTATGTATTTAGAAAAACTTGTCTTTTATATTATCTGTTCCCTATTCACATACACCTTTAAAGTGCCTTTAATAACTATATTTCTTTCTTAATGTTTTACTCTGCAGTTTGTGAAATGTACATGGTATTCCTTGACTCCCACCTATCACCTTTAAAGTCAATGCTCTTATTCTCCTTTCTCCTTTCTCCTTCTTTTCTCCTTCCATTTATTAATTGTGTTCTTTCTATTTTGTCAGTATATTTAATGCTAACACACTGTTCTTTCATTCATTTATCTCCTTAGAATTAGTGTTAGTTCTATAATTAAACACATTAAATGCTCATCTTTGGTCCTTTTATATAAGATTCCCCAGGCATCTTTTGTTTTGATGAAGTTTATCCTGTAATAGACTACTCATGAAGAGCTCATGGACATAGTACACCTTGAGCTTCATTTAATTCAAAGCTATTCATTTTATAGGCTTGTTATTTGAAGGGTGACTTGGCTGCATATAAAATATTGTGCTCACACTTTCTCTAAGTTTTTAAAAAATGTGCTTTTTTATTATAAATGTGACCTTGCTTTTTATGTTGCTTATGAAAAGTCTGGCACCAGCCTACTTTTTTAATCCATATAAATTCATGTTTTATGTGCAGATACTGATGATTTTGTTTTTGTCTCAAAAAACCAAATCATTTTACTAGGATATCTCAGAATTATTGTTCTGGGTCAGTTTTCCCAGGTATATAATAGGCTGTCAGTTTTTAAATTAGTTTTCTTTCAAAAGTTTTGTTAGACTACAGTTTTAAATATTCTTTCTGTTTGATTGTGTTGCTTTCCTTGTTCTGGGACTCTAATTATCTGTGTGTTGGGTCTTCTTTGTCTTTTATATCATCTACTATCTCTCTAAATGTGTTTACTTTTTTATTTCATTGTATTTTTATGATTGCTTTTCTTTCTCTCTTTCCTCGATACTGCTTATTAAATTTCCATTTAAATCTATTACCCCTTGAACATTTGGTAATTTATTCTTCTTTTCTAATATGATATATATTATTTATTTTTTTATTTTTATTTTTTGAATTCACTAAACTCTTGTTGCTTTCTTTCTGTGGGAATTTTGTTGATGGTGCTTTTTGGGGTGGCCATTTGTATTCTTAGCTTTGTATTTTGAATTGTTGTATTTTCTAAAAATACCTTCATATTGCTGTTTGAGTATTTCAAGCTAAGGTTTAAATGTGTTATAGATTTATTCTGCTTTGTGGCTTGCTTTATTTTTGAGGATAAATTTTCTAAACTGAAATCTTGATTCACACCTTCTGTTTGCTTCCTTCAATAGCATATATAAAATTCGTTTGATTTCTTTCTATTTGTGAGCATCTAATGAACAAGATTCTTTGTTTGAAAGCTACCTCTTAGTTTATGGAAATGTAGTTTTGTTAATGGATTCTTTGTTTATTTTGGTGATGGTGTATTTTTTCTCCTTTTGTTTCTGCAAGATTGTTAATTCCCTCCCTCTTGTAGTTTTGTTTCCCTCAACTATCATATTTTCCCAAGAGGCATTACCCTTGTCTATTTATCTCTCTTCCCCAGAAGTAGTTTTACTCTCAGGCAGTCAGTCCAGTTCTCACTTTCAAGTGCCTTTCCTGTAGTAATGTGAGTTACCAAGTATCAGGCCAATACTTTTGCATTAGCTGCTCAATCCTCTTTTCCCCTTTAGAGATACTTTTTCCTTAAAACATGTATTTACTCTGTTCCTCTTTCCATGGACTTTCTTAAACCTCCCCTCTCCTATCATTCGTAGCTGCAGGTACACAACAGCCATGGAAACTGTCAGAAATTGGGTGTTTATTTATTTACACTTAATCTGAATCTTAGTATTCTCTGTCCTTTAATAATGCTGAATATTATGCGATTTTATTTGCCTTCCTTGTTGCTCTGATGTTTTTTGAGATAGTATGTAAAGATATTCAGATTCAGGCAGATATCCCTACCCTCCATAAATATAGTTTTAAATAAGGTTTTAGAAATAGAGGCTACATTTGGAAATACATGACATGAGCTCCATATTCACAGTAGCATAGTGAGACATGTCCCTTAGTCTTCTGAAAATGGTCGTTAAGGCTAGGCATGGTGGCACACACCTGTAGTCCCAGCTACTTGGGAGGCTGAGGTGGAAGGATTCTATGAGCCCAGGAGTTCAAGGATGCAGTGAGCTATGATTGCACCACTAGCTTGGGTTAGAGAGTGAGATCTTGTCTTTCATAAATAAATACATAAATAAATAATCAATTTCTCTGTAACAAAACCATAGTTTAATCTCTTAGAGAAACCACCTTCTCTGAATAAGTTGTTTCTAGAAATGTTTTTCATAAGTAATTAGTAGTCATAAATTAAAGCAAATATCTCCAGATTCAACCTTGTGACTTGCTCTGTAACCTGGTCAGTTTTTGGCTTAATTGAGTAGCTTTATAACTCTTCCTCTCTTCCCATTTGTGTAAAAATTTTACCTATTCCAAGTTTAGGGAAATTATGTGTGTCGGGGAGGGGGTGGGTGGTAAGAAAGTTTGGGTACCTAAGCAGAATTATTAGGGTATTTCTATTATGTAAAATGAATTAATAAATTGCCACCATTAGTGAATAAACCACCAGGTTATTTGATGTAAAAGCATCAGAAAGCTTTGCTTAAATGGACCGTCTGCATCACTGGAGTGCTACTCTTTGAGCCTACCAACTGCCTATGGAGCAAAACCAAGCAGCCTACACTGGCTCTAACTGAACCACTCCATAGGACAGTTCACCCAGTAGGGAGCTGTCAGTTTGTGACTATGTGAGTGCTCACCAAAATTGTTCTTTCATTACTGCCTGCCATGAATTTTTTTTTCTAAAGAAAACATACTCATGTGTTATTATAGTTATTTATTTATTCTAAAATATCTGTTGAGTCCAGGCGGGCAGTGGCTCACGTCTGTAATACCAGTACTTTGGGAGGCCGAGATGGGTGGATCATCCTAGGTCAGGAGTCCAAGACCAGCCTGGTCAACATGACAAAACCCTGTCTCTACTAAAAATACAAAAATTAGCCAAGCATGATGGTGCTTGCCTGTAATCTCAGCTACTAGGGAGGCTGAGGCAGGAGAATTGCTTGAACCTGGGTGGCAGAGGTGGCAGTGAGCAGAGATTGTGCCACTGCACTCCAGCCTGTGTGACAGAGTGAGAATCCCTCTCAAAAAAAAAAAAAAAAATCTGAGCACTTAAGTTTCTGTTTTCATGGAGCATATACTCGTGAAGAGAGAGAAAAGAGATATACAAATAAATAAGTACCAAATTTTATTTTCTACAGGAAAGTGTTATAAAAGGAAAACAACAGTGTGAAGTGATAGTGAAGATACTTTAGTAATGTTGTCACAGAAGTCTTCTTTAAGAGATGACATTTAAGACTAGACTTGAAAAATCTTAAATAGCCAATCATGAAGAACCAGGCAAAGATCTTTTATGAAAAGGGACAGCAACTAAGTTTGGCACATTTGAAAAACAGAAATAAGGCCAATATGACTGGAATACAGTAAGCAAAGTATTGAATGGTTTGAGAAGAAGTCAGAGAGGTGAGGAGGCACCAGACCATATATAATGAAAAAGAGTTGGACATTCAAGCTGAAATTAAAGGCTATTAAAGGGTTTCAAAGGAGGGAGTGATATAATCTCATTTGTGCTTTTAAATTATGACTCTGGTTGTTTGAGTAAAGCAAATAGCTGGGAGACAGGAGTGAAAGGAGGGAAATCGATTAGCAAACTATTGCATTAGGCTTCCAAAAAGATAATGGTAACTTTGATCAGAGTGACAGGACCAGTGATACATTAGAATATAATCTGGAGGAGGATTAATATGAATTATGAATGAATTAGGTGAGTGAGGGAAAGGGAGGAATGGAGGATGACTTATTGATTTTGAATTTGAGCGACTGATTGGACATTGGAAAAGTAAACCAATTGGCATTTAATATTGCAGAAATTGTTGCTGATTTGCCTTAATGTTGTCACAAAAGTAGAGAGGAGGGATACAGAAGAGCACAAAAGGGGACTTAGTAGGAAGTTTTCATTTTCTCATGTTGCATCAGGTCAAAACTCATGGTTTAGTTTTACAGTGTTGTTAGGGTCAGCAGGGATTCCGTTGGTGGCCGAACAATGGTGGCCTGGGTCTCAGCATGCAGCAGGCTGTGTGCCTCTGCTTAGTAGTGTTGTATGAGAAGTCATTTATGAGAGGTGCCATTTAATACTAGACTTCAAAAATCATAGCCAGTCATATGAAGAACCAGGAGAAGACCCTTTTTCAAAAAAAGGAACAGCAACTGACTTTGGCACATTTGAGGAACAGAAAGAAGGCCAGTGTGGTTGCAACATAGTAAGCAAAGTGCTGAGTGGCTTGAGATGATGTCAGAGAAGGGGGGAAAAGTCAGATCATACCTAATAAAAAAGAATTGGACATTAACACTGTAATGTAGGGCCAGCCATTTAAGAGTTTTAAATAAGGGAGGACTTAGATGAGAGAGGACTTTCAAAGTGAGAGAACATCTCAGGGTGGAATAAACCTGGCGCCAACAAGCCTGCATCTCCCATTGATTCTGTTATACTCTTTTAAATAGCTTTTCCAAACAATTGTGGCATACATGAAAAACGTTAGCATCTCATATCATTTTCAAGCCTACAGTTTAAATAAATCATTATAGTGTATTTTTCTTTTTGTAACTAACCTGACTTACATCATTTTTCTTTGTGTTCTTACTAGAAATTTGCTGGCCAATGATGGGATTTTGGATAGTCTAAGAACTACCTACTTAATGTAGAATTATAACATTGTAAAGAGCAATAGCAATATAGGAAAAATTCAGGCATTCAGGTATACTGGAAAGGTATGATACAGAGCTTCCAGCAATGTATGCGATAAGTATACATGTCTATATCTAATCAGTTAACTCCCTTTAGTAGGACCACCAGTTGGAGGCAAGTCTAGGCTTTGAACCAATTTTATTCCAATGCCAAATGGTACAGCTTCTTGAGAAAGGGAATGATTATGTCTACCTAAAGTGTAAGTAAGTTTTCTTTTAAGCAGAGCTTCTTATTTGAAAATTGGGTGTGGGCTAAATGCTTAGATTTACTAGAAGTAGGCAACACTTTCTTCTCAAGCTGTGCTTTTTGCTTTCCTTGTGTGTTAAGGTATTTGTGATTATATTCTTATAATATTACTGAAGACTCAAAGGAATGGCAACAGAACAAGATAATGGCATTTCTGATCTCATTTTCTGAATTCCAGAAACAACAATCTGGAATTTGGAGTCCTAAAGTTTGAAGTCTACATATTTTCTATTTGTCTAGGTGGATTTAGAATTTTTGGTGCTTTAGCTAGTGGCTTCCTATATTTTCATAATTAAAGCAATGAAAACATCAGGTTAACACATCATGAAGATAAAAAGAGACATAGCTACTCTTTCTATAGTGAGAAACTGGTAATGTGCTCCTCAAAAATCTATGCTTTCTATTTCACGTAAGAATAATGAAACTAAAAACAAATTAATTAGTCACCATAAAACTACATGTATGCATTTCTTATCCTCTTTCTATCCAGTTGATTTTTATTTGTTTACAAGTATCTAATTCATATGACACTTTTTCTGAAGGCATCTCAAATGACATATAATCTAAAGTAGAGAAAAGTAACTTTATTTTCAGTTCCAACCAGGATATCTAATAAACAAAATACAGCCTTTTCCTTTAAGGAGCTTTTATTTGTAATGAACAGAAATATACCAATAAATGCCTATAACAAAATGTTATAGTATCATGATAAATTTATGTGTCAAGTATAGAAGTACTGAAGAGGAAGTGGTTATATCTGGGCATGGGGTTGGGAAGAAGGGATAGAGAAGGTTTCACAAAAGAAATGACAGCTGACAAAATTTTGGAGGGCAAACAGGAATTCACCTGGTTGAAAACATTCTAGGTGGGGAAAACGGAGGAATTATTTCCAGGTTGAGAGAAAAATAGGTGTGAAGATATAGTCAAGCAACAAGAATGGCATTAAGGGTGTTCTGTTTTGTTTGTGTTCCTAATTCTTTCTTTCTTTTTTTTTTTTTTTTGAGACGGAGTTTCGCTCTTGTTACCCAGGCTGGAGTGCAATGGCGCGATCTCGGCTCACCGCAACCTCCGCTTCCTGGGTTCAGGCAATACTCCTGCCTCAGCCTCCTGAGTAGCTGGGACTACAGGCACGCACCACCGTGCCCAGCTAATTTTTTTTTGTATTAGTAGAGACGGGGTTTCACTAGGTTGACCAGGATGGTCTCGATCTCTTGACCTCGTGATCCACCTGCCTCGGCCTCCCAAAGTGCTGGGATTACAGGTTCTTTCTTTTTTTTAATAGGCAACAAATATTTATTGAGTACCTATCATGCCCCATGGACTATTTATTCTATGAAGCTTAAGTTCTAGAGAAGAGGTAGGGTAACTATATTCTACAGGACTGGCGATAAACCCACTGAACACAGAACATTCTCAATGGAAAATGCCATTGAGAAATAGGAAGCAGGAAAGGGGATGGAGAGATCTGGGATGAGTTGGGTGAAAGTGAGTTTTAAATGAGATGGTTAGGAATGGGCTCTCTTATGAAGTAATATATTAATAAAAATCTGAACAATGTTTTCATGCAAAAAACCGAAGAACATTTCAGGAGAGAAAAAAGAAAGTACAAAGGCCCTACATCTGGAGTTCTCTTCATTTACTTGAGGATTCAGGAGAAGGCCCCTGCAGTTTCTCATTATTTTTCATCCTATTAATGCTCGAGTATGCCTATTTTACAATATAAATTTATTACATTTTTTCTTATTAGGAATGCCATTTTACATCTTTATTTCCCTGAATGTAGATAATTTTTACTTCAAGAATAGTTAAGTGTTCACCCAAATGTCATCTCTACTTTCTTTTTTCCCTCCCAGTCATACTGTGATGCTGTTTTCACAGTGCTCCTTTGTAAATTGTACTGAAGTAACAGTTAGTTTTGGACATTTTGCGTTTGATATGATTGTGACTCAATGAGATAAAGATGTTTACTAGAGGAATGGATGCATGAATCTGCAGTGCAGAGTATATCCAAGGTTGGATATAGAAAGATGATCTTATAGGAAGAAGTTGGAACCAGAAGAATTTGTAGTATCACAGATGAGAAAAAGTGATAGGAACGTCAAAAACTAGCTCTGTGATTTTTAATAAAATTAACAGTGAGAGGCTGAAAAAGAATATTTGGGGAGGGAGCTTTTGAGTTCTTGGAGAAGTAGGTTGAAAATAAGAAGAAAATGGAAAAATGATCTGAGGATCACATGTGAGGATCACAGTAGAGAATTTTTAGTTGTCTGTTAAAATTTTTAGGGTCTGTTATTGTAATTAGAGGGAAATGCAGGGTCATAATGATTTTCCATAGAAAAAACTTGAACGTATTTGTATAATAAGGGGAAGTCTGTAGCGAAATAGATGTTGGAAATATAAGATATATAGATAATACTTGCTAAAAAGGGAACAAGAGAAGAAGGATGAATTTTAAAAAGCCTTTCTTGTGGTTTTAACTGAAACTAGTCAGCCTTCAATTAGAACACCCATGAAAATTCAGGGAAATTTTGCAAAGTTACAAAAGTCTAGTAAATTAATATCAAACAATAATTTGTCAATCTTTGGGTGGATTTCATTCCAACTATTAAGCCTCATAGCTTTTTACACTTTCTGTAAGAGCATATATAATTTATGACATTATGTTTGTTTACCCAGGAAACAGATGCTAAGATTTGTGTACAGAAAAGTTATTGGGGAAAATATTCACTATGGACATATTTTCCTTTTTGGCCTTATGCGGAGTTATAATAACTGTTTTTAAAACCTTGCTTGTGATGATAATATCTGACTTTTCTCTTTAATATGAATCACATTTTTCTATTTTGAGGGGGAGAGGGGATGAGGTGGAGGGCAGCGAAGTGGGAAATTTTAAAGTATATCTGGGACATTGTGATGATGCATCTTGGATTCTGTTGTGTATGTGGTATATTTTTTGTAAGAGTATTAATATTTCTTTGGTTTATTTGTTTTGGGAGACAGTTAACTTGGTTGCAGTCAACTCCAAACTCTGTCCCCCTTTGGACAAGCATCTGCTGAAATCTCTGCTAAGTTCTTGTATTAGTTTCTTATGACTACTGTAACAAAATATGACCACAATGAAACAACAAAAATTTACTCTAGTACTTGAAAGAAAAAAATGGCTTAAAATAACAAAAACTTACTCTCTCATGGTTCTGGAGACCCACAAGTCCAACCCGGTATCAGTGGGCTACCATTTAAGAGTTAGCAGAGTTGTATTCCCTGCAGAAGGTCTGCAGGAGACTCTGTTGCTTGCTTCTTCTAACTTTTGGTGGCTGCTGGGACCCCTTGGTACATGGCTGTATTGCTTGCTTATCTTCAAGGGCAGCATCCCCAAATCTTTCTCTGTGGTATCTTCACATCACCTTCTGCTCTGTATAGTAAAATCTCCCACTGCTTCTTTCTTATAAGGATGTGTGTGATTGCATTTAGGGTGATCTGAGCTAGATAATCCAAGATAATCTCTCCATCTCAAGAGGCTTAACTTAATCACGACATAGACTGTCACATAAGGTAACTCTCACAGGTTCCAGGGATTAGGGGAGGAGGAGGGTGCAGACTTTTCAGTTTATAATTTTTTTTAGCTTTATTTGGGCTGCTTCAAGTTTGCCCTGTGTTTACAGAGTTTAAGAGTCAGTTTAAGATTTGGATAGTTTATATTCTGAACTGAGGACTCTCTCTTTCTGGATGTCTATTTTCTAAGATTTGCCTGTCTCACTTCTGTTGTCATCTAGAGATCTGTCTGCTGTTTCTTCAGGACAGAAAGATTGTGCCTTTATTGTTGTTTGAGAGTTAGCCATTCTGTTTGGAATCAGTCAGTTTCTGTATTCAAGACTCAAAGCTGCATGAAATAGGAAGATAACTCCTGTCATTTCCTTTTCCCGCATATATGCACTTCTTCAGTTTCTGCCTGCTTTGGACTACTCTACACTGACCTCAAGTAGATTTTCTTCTCTTTTTCCCAGAGTTTATAGTTTTTATTTATAGGGTACATGGTCAACAGTAGTTACTTCTCTATTACTGAAAGCTGGGCCTGCACATGTTTTTAACATTACATGGGGCATTTACAAAAAGAATGCAAGTTTTGCTGTATAAGCAAAGTCTCAACAAATCACCATATATTGCAATCATTTTAAAATATTTTTCTGACAAAAGAAATTTAAAATTCTAAAACAAAAAGATAAATTAAAAACCTTAAATGACTATATTTAAAATGATGGACTTTTTTTTTTTGAGACAGAATCTTGCTCTGTTGCAATGCTGAAATGCAGTGGCATGATCTCGACTCACTGCAACCTCTGCCTCTCAGATTCAAACCTCAGCCTCTGGAGTAGCTGAGATTACAGGCATGTGCCACCACACATGGCTAATCTTTTGTATTTTACTAGAGATGGAGTTTCACCATGTTGGCCAAGATGGTCTCCTTCTCCTGACCTAATGATCCGCCTACCTGGGCCTTCCAAAGTGCTGGGATTACAGGTGCGAGCCACCGCACCCAGCCAAAACAATGGACTTTTAAATAATCTTTGAGTGACAAAAGAAAAACAAAGATTAAAAATATTTGAACCAAATGCTGAAAAAGAAAAATGGCATTAAAATGTGTCAGATATACTGAAGCACTACTTAGAGAAAATATTATAGCCTTAATAGCAAATATTTAAAAAGAAGACAGGGTGAAAAGTCAATAATGTATATATTTCCATCTCAAGAAAGAGAAAAAGAATACCAAATCAGAACTAAGTAGAAAACGGGAAGGAAATAATAGAGATAAGAGCTGAAATCAATAAAATTAAAACAAAATATATACATTAGAGTAAAATAATGAAGCAAAATTGATATTTGAAATGATTAATAAAATTTCTGAACACTGTAAAAAACAGACAAGAAAAAAGCTGCTGACAACTTATCAATAATCAGGAATAAAATTTAGATTATAAATACAAACCCATAGACATTAAACATAAGGGATATTGTGAACAATTTTTGTTCAAAATATTCAAAATAAGTTTGAATATTTGGTTGAAATGGACAAATTCTCTTCTCTGTTCCTTCTTTGCATCTCTCTATCGTTTTGTGAGGGCAGGATGTCTATTTGGATAGATGACCTTTCATAAAAGCACTGATACATTGTATTAGGCCATTCTTGCATTGCTGTAAAGCAATGCTTGAAACTGGGTAATTTATACAGAAAAGAGGTTTAATTGGTTCGTTGTTCTGCAGACTGTACAGGAAATATGGAACTGGCATCTACGTGGCTTCCAGGGAAGCCTAAGGAAGTTTACAAACATGGCAGAAGGAGAAGGGGGTGCAGGGACATCACATGGTAAAAGAAGGAGCAAAGGAGAGAGGAGAGGAGAGGTGCCACATTGCTTTCAAACAACCAGATTTTGTGTTAACTCAGTGTGAAAGCTCACTTATCACTAAGGGGATGGCTCAAGTCATTCATGAGGGATCTGCTCCCATGATCCATACACCTCCCACCAGGCTCCACCTCCAACACGAGGGATTACATTTCAACATGAGATTTAGGTGGGGACAAATATTCAAACTACGTCATTAGCAAATAGTTTTGAATATGTGTATTGTTTAACTTTGCTCCTCATTTTATGGTATAGTCAACTGAGGTTTATAATTCTTTCCCTATCCTCTTAGTTAGTTATTAGTGGAGGGTTTAGCAAAGATACTGTTGTTTAAATATATTCCCCAAAGTTCCTATATTTGGGGAATTTAATACCAATGCAACGATGTGGAGAGGTGGGACCCTGAAGAGATGATTAGGTCATAGGGCTCTGCCCTCACGTGGGGACTAGTGCTCTTATGGCAGGAGTGGGTGATTGATGAAACAATAAGTTGATCCTTCTTCCTTCCCTTCCCTCCCTCTCCTTTCCTCCCTCTGCCATGGGATGATGCAGCAGAAGGCCCCCACCAGATGTCAGCCCTTTGATCTTAGACTTCCCAGCCTCCAGAACTGTGAGGAAATAAATTTCCGTTCTTCATAAATTACCCAGTCTCAGGTATTCTGTCAAAGTAGCACAAAAGAGACTAAGATAAAAGGTCTTCTAACGCCCAGTCTTTTATCCACTTCAGAGGGTGAAGGTATCCATTATTTCAAAGAGCTATTCAGAAAATAGGATTTTCAGTGTCTATAATGAGAGTTGGTAATGAAAGGAAAGGACATATTAATTAAGGTGGAGAGTGGGAGTTCACCAATAATATCTGACTGCTGACTTTTCATGAATAAGAGCATTGGCCACTCCCCATGAGTTATATGAGTTGAAATAATTTGGAGGACACATGGGCTATGAACTAAGGAGTAACAAGTCCTTTTGTTGTATTATACATTGATTTCTATTACACAAATGGGGCAACATGAAAGAGAAATCAGTGGACTCCACTGAGGAATAATAAATGTGAAGATATCCTTGCAATATTAGCATGTGTCCTTTTCTGTAAATTTACTCTTTTGATGCACAGCAGTTACTGCCAAAGCTAGGATATTCGAATATTAGTCTTAATCCCACAAAATATTACAGTGACTCTGCATGAGTAGCAAGTTGCTGCTGTTGAATATATATCCACTATTTAGTATTCAAAAACTATTTGCCCGGCTTGGTCTCCCCACCATGTGGCACTAATTGCATGTGTGTGATGTGAATGTGTGTGTGAATGTGTGTGTGAATGTGTGTGTGATGTGAGTGTGTATGTGTGAATGTGTGTGTAAATGTGTGTGTGAATGTGTGTGTGAATGTGTGTGTGATGTGAGTGTGTGTGTGAATGTGTGTGTGAATGTGTGTGAATGTGTGTGTGAATGTGTGTGTGTGTGCGTGCACGCGCACGCCTGCTTGGTGTACTACTCTTCCTGTTGCCTGCATTCCCAGTTGGCTATGTAAAAGCTAGGTCAGTGGGCTGATGTGATCTTTGAGATGCTGCAGGCTGGGTTTAGCATGACAGTCTTTAAACCAGTAGGCAGAACATTGGTTACCTTTCTACTGTGGTAATTGCAGCTTAAAATATTAATTGGAAAAGCCCCCTTTTCCTTACTCTCCCCCTTTTTTGCATTATTGGGCATGTTAGAAACTGTTCTGGGAAGCTTTGAGAAGTGAGGAAATGGTGGGCGGGGCAGAGGAGAAAGACAGGGAGTGCACACTGTGGAAAGCTGCACTGTTGCTGTAGTTTCCTTTCCCCTCACTGAGATGTAATCACTAGTTGGAGGAAATTGGAATGTTTGAAGAAGAAGGGCCAGTGCAGGGTAGAAAAAGGTGGGGGAAGACAGGAGAATTCAATAACAGGGCCAAGGGCAGTTTAGCAAAGCAATGCCCAATAAATTGTACTATGGAACTCGTAAGTGACTAGGGAGTCAGAGCCACTCAGGGGACAAGGCAAAATTTTTCTACTGTTTCTTTTGAAGATCAGCAGACAGGTTCTATGCCAGACTTTCAGATTGGAAGCATGCAGTCTATTTTTTCTATAATTCCCTTCTTCCTCTTTTTAAGGGCAGAAGTGCTAGTTGACCACCCATTTCCAACAGCTTTGTTCATACCTCCACACCAGTCCTAATGACTCTGATCCTATACTCGTGAGGCAGACCTGAAACTTACAAGCAAGTTGAGGCTGAGCTTAATTTCTAGTTAAAGTGGAATACTTCCACATGTTTTTATAGATGATGGAAGATGAGTATACCAACTGGATCAGTCCTGAAAACATCAAAAGTCTGGGTGATACAGGGAGGAAAAATGGCAGAAACTCTGCTGGAAGCAATACCAAAATAGTATTTTTCATGTGGTAGAAAAAGTAGTGAATGGATAGTCTTAAGACCTGGGGTCTAGATGCAGCTTTCCCTTAACTGGCCGCATGACCTTGAGCAAATCCTGTCCCTCCCTCACAGAATAATGAGTGGAATTCAATAATTTCTAAGATCATTAAAATCTTCACATTTTAGAAACCATACATTTGTCGGCAAATATACATTAGATGTCTCTAATATGCCAAGCATTATATATACACCTGTAGTATTTTATTACCTTTGTTTCTGAAGGACCATATTTCTCTTCGGTTACTTAATTTCCTCATTGTGAAATGAGACTAATGCTGACTCTCCTGCTTATTTTAGAACACAGAGGGAGATTGTATCTGAAAGTGATTTGGGAAATCTAAAATGTTCTGCAGCAGATACGTTTGATATATTCATTTGTATTCTGGGAACATATGTACAGGTTTTTCTTTCTGAGATAATAAGCAATAACCTGAAAACACTCTGTTTTACTTGAAAATGTATGACATGCCTGATCCAGATAGAGATTATCCTAATACTGTTCTAGAGTTGTGTGTTCATATACACACAAAGCTGCTAATTAGATCACAGTAAATGCACAAAGTAACATTGTCTGCTTGAAGAATAAAGAATGTGCTCTATGAGAGCTTGTCTATTTTATTCATCATTATATGTATAATAGTAATATTTATTGAAGCAATGAATGAATTAAGCAATGAAAGAATGCAGATAGCAGATATTTCTTTGGTTTTCTTTTTATTATCAATTTCAATTCTTGTGTCATGGTCAATGTTTAGGTATTTTCTTTGATACTTTTCTTTCCCTCTGATTACCTCTAAAGGAGGGTATTTTGAAGCTCATTTTGACTCAGAATAATTTATGTTTAGGAATCAAAAGATGTTCGTTTTGCAAACACCCAATCCTTACTAAGATATATTATTATTGCATTTGCTTCCTGAGATCATCTTTAAAGTGTTTAATACATTATTCTGCTTTAGTTCTGTAGCACCTAACACAGGTTATGGCACTAAATACGTGCTCAGTAATTCATGAATGATTTGTCCAATAACCGGTGTGAGTACCTGGGACAGAGGCACATGACTAATAGGAGTATTGTGTAAGAAATGGCAAAGGGGTTAGCCGGCTGGGTGCAGTGGCTCATGCCTATACCCTCAGCACTTTGAGAGGCTGAGGCAGGTGGATCACGAGGTCAGGAGATTGAGACCATCCTGGCCAACATGGTGAAACTCTGTCTCTACTAAAAATACAAAAAAATTAGCTGGATATGGTGGCATGTACCTATAATCCTAGCTACTCAGGAGGCTGAGGCACAAGAATTGCTTGAACCCAGGAGGTGGAGGTTGCAGTGAGCCAAAATCATGCTCCAGCCTGGAGACAAAGCAAGAGTCGATGTAAAAAAAAAAAAAAAGAATAATAAAAAAAAAAGAAAGAAAGAAAGGAGAATTCCTTTCAGTGTTAAGATGGTTGTCACCATACAAATCATATCTATTTGTTTACTGTAAATTTTCTCCAGGGTCCTTTCCCATTTTCAAATACATGAATCGGATTCCTTCAGTATTATAAAGAAAATATTATGAAGAGCCTTACCTGATAGTAATAACAACCATAACCACTAAGTAGAAAGTCTACATTTATTTATTTATTTATTTATTATTATTATTTTTTTTTGAGACGGAGTTTCGCTCTTGTTACCCAGGCTGTAGTGCAATGGCACGATCTCGGCTCACCGCAACCTCCGTCCCTGGGTTCAGGCAATTCTCCTGCCTCAGCCTCCTGAGTAGCTGGGATTACAGGCACGTGCCACCATGCCCAGCTAATTCTTTTGTATTTTTAGTAGAGACGGGGTTTCACCATGTTGACCAGGATGGTCTCGATCTCTTGACCTCGTGATTCACCCGCCTCGGCCTCCCAAAGTGCTGGGATTACAGGCGTGAGCCACCGCGCCCGGCCCGAGAGTCTACATTTATTAATAGCAATGTCATCTTCTCTAACAGTTGTCCAGTGTCCCAGGCCTATCATAAGCTCTTTGAGAATGAGTTGTGTCTTATGCTCTACACTTAAGATGGCTACTTAATTTAGATAGAAGAAGAATGTGGTTATTTGCAGGCAGGAGGCAACTTGATTCCTCACATGGCACTGTACTAAAACACCCTAGGCCCTCAATTTTATTTGTGGTCTTTCTTGCAACTTCCTTCATTTAAGGAGTCTCTTGAATTCCATGACTTCCAGATTCCACCTGAATAAATAGTGGAGATGGCAATTGGGCACGAAGTTATTTTACCCTGTCCCCTTCACATAAAAGGCAGGCTTGGGTTCACTTAGGTTTGGGGGACGTAAACATCCTCTCAGTGTTTGAGTACCAAAGAAATGATGAACTACTATCAGTAGAAAAGTAACAGATTGGTTAATTATCAGTCAGTCTGGTGGCGATTAAGACTTTTGCCACAAATTGAACTTCCCCAAAGAAAATTATCAATCAGTCTGGTGGTGATTATTTTAAGACTTTTGCCACAAATTGAACTTCCCCAAAGCAAATCTCTCATGCACTTTGGACTTAATTTCTTTTACCCTTTCTTGAGAGGCCATTATGCAGTGCTTCCCTATCTAAAACACTGTTTCTACCAGGGGATATTTGTGGGTTTTCTGCATTACAGACTAAGCAATTCAGTCTTTTCTCTAGAAGAAAAACTGTTATTATGTTACATCTGGGCAAAAATGGAAACTTAAAAAAAAAACCTCATACCTTTTTATTTTCCTGCGTGTGTGTGCGTGTGTGTGTGTGTGTTTTCCACGTATTTTATTTCCTAATCGAAACTCATTCTTCTCTATGAGGCGCTGCCCTGATATTTTCGCCTCACAAATCTCCCAGAGCAGATGGTCCCTTCAGGGAAGCTCAGGAAAGTGCTGGGTGTTTGGTCATGCCTGGCCCCTCCCTCCCTCTTGGGGCCTCAAATGACAAGTCATCAAACCAGTTTCCCTCCTGCACGGGGTCTTTGATCCAGTAGCAGCAGGTTTGGGTTCCAGGCACTGCAGACACCCTTTGCAGTTGGGTTTAGCAGCTACCCAAGTCTGCAGCCTGCGCTGGTCCTGGGGGTGAGAGTGATATCCCTGTTATCCAATCAGAGACGCGGGTTTCACTGCGGTCCCCGCCCCACTTTCCCCGCTGCCCCAATAACGGCCCTTAAAGGCCGGGCTTCTGCTGTCAAGTAGCCAGGGTGGGCTCCGCCGAGGCGAGGAGGGGTGCCGGCGGGGAGATGCGCTCCCAGGTGTTTGCAGTGGAAGTGGGAAACCTGTAGGGTATGGTCCAGCTGGGCCGCACCGAGGCGAGCAGGAGCAAGGAACAGGTAGGAGGCAGGACTTTTCCTTCTTTGCAGATAAAATAAAGAATGCGCATTTCCATGCTGTTGCTTCCCTTCCCCCAGCCCCGCCCCGCCCTCGTCACCCCCAAATCTCCTGTGGTCGCTGCAGCTCTCGCCGTGAAGTACTGCACTGGAAGGACTGGGGGTGGGGAGGTGGCTGGGGTGCGGGGAAGCAGGGGTGCGGGGTGCCGGAGACCGGGGGTGCCGGGCAGGGCGGGACGGCAGTGCCCTAGGAGAAGGCTCCGAGCCCGAGGTCAACTTTCCTTTCCGAGGCTGCAGCCGCCAGCGCCGGGAACTCGCCCTGGGGATGCCATGTCTCCTTGACTGGGGAGGGGTGGGGAAGCGGAGGGGTCAGCAGCCCGGGGCCAGCCGTTCTTCGGCTCCCGACGCCGGCCCGCACCTGCCCATCTTCGCCATCCCACCTGGGCGCCTGGCTAGCCCATCCCCGAAAACCTAGGAGCGGTTGCGGAGAGGGGAGGAAAGGAGTTGTTTGTCCCCTGGCCCCTCTGTTAAGCTCTAGCTCCCTTCAGGAGAGGGGGGTGGGGAAGAATCCCTGCAACTCGAAGGGCACGTTCCGATTAATTACATCTCCGCCGAGAAGGCACCTGCCCTCAATCTGCGGCAGGTGGGAGGGGAGAGACCGCGGAGCCGCTGCCTCTTCCCTCCTAGCCTGGCGCTGTCTACTGGAACCACCTTCACACCTAGTTTCTGAAAGGTGGGTTTGGCTTCAGGGATTCCCAGGGAGTCAAGTGACTGTGCCCGGATGGGCTCTGAGCGGCTGCGAGGCTGCCTCCCTGGGTGACCGCATCTGGGTAGTAGGTGTTGGCTCGGTGCCGGGTCCTGCTGGAGTCAGATTGCTGGGAGCTGTAGGCAGAAGAATTGCAGAGAAATCCGACGCTGCATCGCCCTCCGGGACTGATGACAGCCTGCTTTGAAAATTCCTGAAAAATTGGGATGATAAGAAGGAGGGACAGGGGAGAGCTGTGACCTTTCCTGATTTATTTATTTATTTTCATGCTAGACCGGGCATGGGCATTCGTATGTGTGCTTGTGTGCACATCTCCAAGGTGGAGCTATATATAGCTCCTGCATACCCAGCCCGGCTTCCCTGCTGCTGAGCCGGCTGCCTTGGCCTTCTCAAGCAATCTGGAAGCACTGAGTGGGAGGGGCAAAAGGGAATCCAATTCTCCATTGGGGGAAAAGCCGGAGAAGAGGGATTCAGACTGCTGAAACCCTGCGTGAAATACTGTTTTTCTAACTCACGTAAAGATCAATATTTCGTATTTCGTATTTTCAATATTTCATGTTTTCAGTATGTCATATTTCATGTTTTCAAAATGTGCCAATGTGATCTTCTTCATTTCGCCGCATTTTTTGGTTTCTAAGTGTACATATAAACCTTACCAGCCCAAAGTGAAACACAAATCAAATTAATGCAGCCATATCTGGGATATTTTATTAGATATTATCAGCATAATGGTTTAGTTATTTGGTAGTAAATTTATTTGAGTGATAACTTACAGCTAACAGCATTTGGGGATCTGGAAATGGATCCACCTACTTTCCAGGACTAAGGAACTGTTAGAACGCTTTCGGGGGTAGATTTGATGCATTTCATTGTACATGTTTTACTTGTGGACCTGATATTTAAATTTGTCGCATCTATTTGTACTATGTGAACTTTCTTTTATAGATAGATGTATGTGTATTTATCTTTGCCATTCCTCAGAATTATTTATTCCTGGTGACAACCTTTCCATTTTCACAGATGAAGAAACTAAGATTCAGAGGACACAAGTGATCGGTTTAAAGTCTTCTGAAAACTTAAACTCTAATATTCCAACAAGCTGCTGTGTAATTATACCGCATAGCAGTTTCCCCTTAAATAGAATATTTTTTTTAGCTTCCTACGATTTTTGGTCCTGGCAACAAAATGTGGCCAGTGTCGACACCAGGAACAATATAAACCAAGTTTATTCAGTTATATTCTGACATGTATCCCTACAAAATTTAATTGTGTTTTTAGAACAAAATTCTAACTTGCCAAGTCATTTTGAAGATAAATGATTTAATCTACCGCCATCACAGGCAGTGGGAGCTAGCTTTTAATTTTGCTCTGCAACTTCCTAATGATCTGATTTGGAGCAAGTTAATTAAACTCTGAGAATCTGTTTACTCATCTTCAAAAGGAATTTTATAGCATTGAATTTTCAGATTGCTATGAGGGTTCCATAACATGTATGCATGTTTCTGTCATGGGGATAGGTACATAGTGGGTCATTAATAAATAGGGCTACTGGTAATCATAACAATACATTGCTATGTATCAACTAAATGGATTTTAAAATTCATGGTTCTAACAGAATGATCACTCCTCTTTGGAATCTCTAGTACACTACTTTCACTTGGAAACTTAATCATACTTAGTCTTCATTTGTATGGCCGATTTGTTTTCTAATTAGGAAGTACTTCGCAGAAAAAGACTATGCTTATAATCTTTTTGTAGACCCCACCACATTGAACACAGTCCTATGATAAGTAACCTTAAAGATTCTTGTTCAGGAAGCGTCATCCTAAGAAACTGGACATGTGCTGTAATGATTTGGGGATAAGTTTTTGGTAGAAGACTATGCATTGGGAGGAAACTTCCGTTGGCTTTATGATCCTCTCCATGAGAAGTAATGGATGAAGTAAAGTGTTTCTACATCCTACCATAGATGATTCAGTTTTCCAGTAGGGGTTATAACTGTGTACTGGGTCTCCATATCCTCTTGTATCTTGTGTCCTTTGAGACCAACTAGAAACAGCTGAAATAGACAATTCATATTTCTGCATATAAAATATGCCCTGTAATTGCCTTATTTCAAAAAAATCAACAAGTGGTTTGATTTCTGTCTACTTCTACATGTAAATTGGCCGTGGTCTGTGTCAAATCCCACAACCTATTCTAACTCACCAGTAAGCTCCTCCTCCTCAGTTCCGATATTTGTTTTCTTTTTATCGGTGTATTACTCATTGTTCTCTTCTGACCTGCCATTTTCCATATTGTCCATCTTCTGCTTGAAATTTTGCTCCTTGACACCGCAATGCTCTGGTACACGTTTTTCCTTAAGTTTTCTAACGTTATGTTCTTTGTCTCCCTTTTGTCTTCTCTTTCTACTTCTAGCTTTCAAGCAAATCTCCCAAATTGATGACAGTTTATCTTATTGAAAATAAAATTCTCCTTCTGCATTTCCATTCCTAATCTCCATCCCATTAGCCATTTCCTTTACACTTATCCTACTGGCTAAGAGCACAGACTTTGGGAGGAAGCCTGCAGGTGTTGATGTTTATGTATCATGATGCAGTTAAGTAAACACAGCAAGTAAATTAGGGATTATCATTGCACTTACGTGGGAGGACTTTGCGATTTTTAAAATATTAAATGAGATATTGCGTGTTAAACTTTCAAAATAGGATTTGGCCCATGGTAATTACTCATAAAGAATAATAGAAGTGGTGTTTATAGCAATTGTAATGGACACGGTGAAAACTGGTTTTGCTTTTTCCCCATCAATAGGCATCATTCCTAAACTGGGTTTTATCAATGGAGGCCACAACTTTACAGGCTTTCTGTTTGTGGTCTGCTACTTTTTAAGACTTTCTTTCCTCTATCTCCAAGAGTTCACCACATATTCAATAATTAATTCATTTTAATTTTCAACTCTGCTTTGTATTTTTCTCTGCTTATTCCAGTGCTGGTTTCATCTGGCACGGCATGCCTGGATGAGTGCAGTAGGCAGGTTATCAAATCTTCCAGTGTATAAGTTTATCTGCTTTAATCTAAGATGCCACATATTATTGGTATAATGTGTTTTCAGCATTTATTAATGCTTCTACTTTGCTTTGAATTGTTCACTGTCCTTTAGTTCAAATCTTAAGGAGCACAGACTTTGGAGCAGGAGACTCAGGTTCAGCTCCTGACAATAGGACTGATCAGTTGTGTGTCCTTGGAAATGTAGCAGCAGGAGAATGGGGCATTATTTCACTTTGATGGTATGAGTGACCTACTGTGTAACGTTCCATTCAAAAGTCTATCTTTTTAATATTAAATTAAAAGTAACATTTTATTATTATAAGGAAATCTAGCATCATTAAAGAAAAATTGGAAATAAAGAAACATCCACCAAATTCCACAATACCAAGAGATCCTATTTCAGTTATCCATCTTATTTCTATTAAAATAAATAGATATTTTTCAATTATAGATTTGAGTTTATAGTGAGCATTCATTTTTGTATTTAGCTTTTGTAACTTAAGATACCATAAACATTTATTCATTTCATTTAATATCCTTACTAGCCATGTTTTTATGGCTGTCAATATTCTATCATAGATCTTTAGGTTGTTTTCAGTTTTCCACAGTCATGAAAATGAACCTATGTATAACATTAATATTTGGATTTTTGATCATTTCTTTACAACAACTTCTTAGAAGTTACCCAGGCAAAAGTGTAACTATTTTTAGCTTCATAAGGCTTACTGCCAAATTGCTTCCCCCAAAATGTATGTACAGATTTATACTCTACCAGTGGGTGTACCAGTTTGGCCACACTCTCGTTAACACTTGGTATTATTTTTAAAAATTGGGATCATTATGACAGTATAAATTGTGTATCTGGTTATTCTGAGTTATGTTTCTATAATTTTGGATGAGTTCAAAATGTTATATTTATTGGTTCTTTATATATCTTAATTTGTGAATTTCATTTGACTCTACTGGAGTGTTCGAATTTTCTTCATGTAATAGAAAATATGTGGTATACTGCAAAAATTTTCTTCACCTTGTTCTTTGCATTTTAAAAAATGTTTTCTAACATGCAGAAATTTATAGCTTTACTATAGTTTATAAATATTTGCAGTAGTGTTTCTTTGTAGCTTTCAGGTTCAAAAAACTTTCTGCCACTTAAGGGGAATTGAGTATAAAACAACGCGTGATGGTGCTATTGCCTGAACTTCCTTCTTCTAAAAACAATGCGTGATGGTGCTACTGCTGAACCTCCTTCCCCCTTTGAAGCGGAATCTGGCTTATGTGTGCCATACGTATATCCCAGTGCGAAACGGCTCCTGGGGACACATGAAACACAGTCTATTAAGACCCCGTTATTCTTTAGGCAGCTCTCCCATGAAGTGAATAGTACCTTAATTCTTTCTGAGCTACTATTGTCCATTTCAAAAGAGCCACAGGGCAAAATGCACTATAGAAGATATTAATGGCCAGGTTACTCAGCCAGAGCAGGGCACTTTGTACAATTATCTGAATGACTCAGGCACTAAATCTGCTTCTGCCAGGATTATCCAGATGGTCCTTAATTCACTAGATAATTGTTCACCCCTGTGCTTGATTTTGATGGTGTAGACCTGAGCATGTTATCGCTTTTCCTGCACTGTTTTGTTACTACTCTAAATACTTACAGCTGGTTCTATTAGTTTCTTTTATGAGAGGCAGGTTGCCTGGTTCTTCAGAGCATAGGTGTTAAGAGTTATGCAGAGCTTTGCGTGAAACCGAGCTCAGCCAGTTACAAGCAGTGTGAGTTGAGGGAAGTCACTTAAATCTTTTTACAACTTTGTTTTCTGTGTAAGAAACTGATATTCAGAGTTTAAAGTCCCTATTTCGGTCCCCTCTCTCATATTCGCCTTCTCCTAAGTACATTCTATATGTCATAAAATTGTCTTTCTAGAGCCAATCTCATATTCTTCCTCTGCTGAAAATTTTTTGATGTTAGTTCCCCATTTCTTCTATTAATAAGATGTCTGAAGTCTTCTGCATTGCACTTAAAGTCCTTTATTAAATGGTACCTGGTAACTTCTCTAAATTCATTTTCTCATTAATCAAACATCTTCCATCTCTAGTCTCCCACAATGTCAGTCACACTCAACTGTTTGCCTCCTCCTGAGGCATCTTGTTTTCTCTTTTCTCTCACCACCCTCCCATGTTCCCCAAATTCTGTGTTTTCTTGTTGCTTTTAACTGACCTAACCTTTTTATGCCTTGGGTCAGGTGCCACCATTTCTTGGAAGACTTCCCTGAACTTCCAGTCTTAAATTTTGACTCCCATAGAAACCTGCAGATATCCTTGCCTTAACACTCACCATGCTACATTGTACTGACTGTCTCTTTTCCCCACTGTAAGTCCCTGAGGATAGAGATCCTATGTTATTTTCTTTTGTGTCTGATAGAGGACCTGACCTTAAGTTGATACTTAATAAGTATTTCCCGAAAAAATGAATAAAAGAAGGTTAACACTAAATTAGTTTTTAGGATTTCAGCAAGTGCAGGATTCATATCTTTACCCTGGAAACCAGTTAATAAAAACTAAAAACTATGTCAATCTTCACAATATTTCAAAAATTAACTTCTTGATTTTGTTGAATTATACAGGATAAATAAAAGGGAGTTTTTTTGTTTAAATGAGGAATTTTGTAATGAAAAGCATGTCTAGGACAGCCAATAATTCCAAATTGATAAATCAGTAAGTAAATATCTTTTAAATAATTCTGCATTTTAAAAGGAAAGAGGAGTGTATAGGTACATGGATAATGTAGATGTATAAATTTAGCTGTGTTGGAATTAAGTAATGGCAAAGTTAATTTCACTTTTCTTTATTTAATAGAATGTCTTCCATTGGTGTCATCTCTAGTAGTTACAAGGCGTGGTCACATGCATAGCCTTTTTTAATCCTTTGCAACAGTTTTTCAAGTTAGATTCAAAGGCATGGTTATCCACATTTACAGATTAAAAAAAACAAGCTTTCAGAGAAGTAAGTGATTTGCCCAAGATTACATATTAGTGGCAAATCTGGACAAGTAAGATGATCTTGCTCATAGTTGAGTGTCCCATGTGTTATGCTTGGCCCAGAACATTTCACTGAGAGATGACTGCCACCATTTTGTCTAGGTTAAGGACAACAATCTTGATAATGATAATCCCCTGAAAGTCCCGAGCAATCTAGTAAAAATGTATTGCATTATTACCTATTAGGGTTTTTACTTTGATTTTTAGTAATCTGAGAAGAAACGAGCTGACAGAAGTTTTTGCTTTAAACATATTTTAGTCTTAGTTAACCGAACACACACACACACACACACACACACACACACACCCCATATTACCCTTTTTTTTTGGTTTTGAAGTATATGTCTTTTTATATTTGATGACAACTGCAATGCTTTTTCCCTTATCTTTTTTTTTTTTTTTAACTTGAATTATTAAATTATTTTTTCTGGATTTCTTAATTTAGTAGACAATATTCAACTTTAGTCTTCAGTTTTTGGCTTAGCGTGTATTCTGTGTAGTCTTGGAGAACCAGCTGGGTCAAATGCGTTCTTTGGGATATAGTGCAAGTGTTGAAAAGGAAACTTATGAAAAATAGATGGGTTCTTAGCTACAATGGTGACTTATCCTACTTTGAAAATTGCAAACACTGAGATATAAGACTGATTTGTAAAATTTGACTAGTGCAAATGTCTTCTCTGTAATTACACCTCAATTACTAAGAACCACTTATTGAACACTCACTCTGTGTTGAGCATTTTAAAAAATGTGTTGCTTGTGACACCTCAAAACTTTACAAAACCAGTGAAGAGGGTTTTCAAAAGTTTATTATTCCCATTTTGCAGATCAGAGAAGTCAGTTAGTAAGAACTTAATGCATGGAGAGGCTAGAATTCACTCCCAGATTGTCTGACTCTGAAGCCCAAGTTTTTAGTTGCTGTTATTCAGCACCCACCCCCAGGCCCCATGATACCTGGTTTTAGTATTTTGTGAGTCACAGTTTAAAAGTCTGCTATTCTAGGTGACCTGAATCTATCCCTAGACCCTCAAATAAATTTGGTATTAACACAAGGAATTAAATCATTCTAAATTTGCATACGTTTTATTTATGAATGTCTTATTAATATCTTTCACTACGGTAATTTATATGGTGCAGTTTCCCAAGCATGAATTGGACCATTACAATGTGTCATTAAATATGACTCTAATGGGTTGGTCAGTCATTAGAATTTTGGTGCAAGCACCAGAAGTTTTGATGCATTTCTGTCCTAATTTTGCTTTCTGACATCTCAAACCATAAACAGTAATTCTCTCCTAAGGCTTCTAATCTGATAGTATTTAATTGTCATGGTTACTAAAAGTACAGATTTGCTAACTGTAACAGACAAGATGAATATTATAAGCAATATTTGTAATATTCTAGCTTGAAACTCAAGTTGTTTACTGTATCAGAATTTTATATCACATCAAACTTTCCTTTGTAAATTGTTTTTATATATTAAATGCAGTATAATTTAATTTAAAATATTTGTAAATGCCTAATGGATTAACTTTAGTTTTCTTTTGGTCTACTTATATTATTTTGGAGAGCATAACAACTTTCTGATTACTTGAAAATTAACTTAGTTTCTCTAAAAATGTTAATTTCAAATTTTGGTTTATGCACAAGTTGAGTGGTACTGAACGTCAGACATCTACTTTTAGTAAAATGGTGTATTATTATATTCTTTCCTTTTCCCTTTTTAATTATAGAATAGCAGAAATACAGAAAACATTTGGCTCAATGAGCTGTAACAAAGTATTCATACCTTTGAAATCAGCACTCAGTTTAGAAGAAAGAACTTTGTCAGCACCGATACCCCATTTCCAGCCCCACTTAATCACTATCACCTTACTCTTCTCCAAAGGTAGCTTCTGACTAATAAGGCTGTAGAATAGTTTTAGAAGTTTTTGAAATCTATATAAATAGAATCATGAAGTATGCATTTTTGTGTCATAGTTTTGTTTTTTTTTATCTGCAGAGACAGGGTCTTCCTCTGTTGCCCAGGCTGTTCTCAAACTCCTGGCCTCAAGCGATCCTCCCTGCTCAGCCTCCCAAAGTACTGAAATTACAGGCAAAAGCCATGGTGCCCAGCCCAGATTCCTTTTGTTCAAAATTTTTCGTGAGCTGTGTCAATATTCTTACATGTAACAATAATTTATTTTCATTGCACTGTAGAATTCCATTGAATGAATGCCCCCAAAATGTACATATTTATTCTGCTGTCGAATACCTGGGTTGTTTCCAGTTTTGTATAATTACTAATAGTTCTCCTATGAATATTCATTATTGTACTTTATTTATTTATTTATTTGAGACTGAGTTTTGCTCTGTTGCCCAGGCTGAAGTGCAGTGGTGCCATCTTGGCTCATTGCAACCTTTACCTCCTGGGCTCATGTGATTCTCCTGTCTCAGCCTCCCAAGTACCTGAGAGTATAGGTGTGTGCCAACATGCCCAGCTAATTGTTTTTTTGCATTTTTAGTAGAGACAAGCTTTCACCATGTTGGCTAGGCTGATCTCAAACTTGTAACCTCAGGTGATCCACCGCCTTGGCCTCCCAAAGTGCTGGGAATACAGGGATAAGCCACCATGCCCGGCCCGTATTTGTCATTTGTGGTATATGCATATGCATTTTTGTTGGGATTACAGTATATGTAAGATTAAAATTGCTGAGTTATAGACTACGCTTAGCTATAATTTCAGGAGAAATTGCAAATTTTTCTCAAGTGGTTTTGCAAATTTCCAGTCTAACTTGTAGTGAATGAGATGGCCAGTTGTTGATTGTGAATGTGGGCAGGTGAGTGTCTAATTATGGTTTTAATTTACATTTCCTTCATTAATAAGTTGAATATCTTTTTATATGTGTTTTTTCCGTTTGGCTATCTTGTTTCAAAGTGTTTGTTCAAAAGTTTTGTCTATTTTATTATTGAGTTATCTCTGATGGATTTGTATAAAGTTCTTTATAAATCCTTATTTTGAGAATATTTGCAAATATCTTCTCTCATTGTGATTTTTTTACCACTCTTTTAATGTTATATTATGTCAACAGATGTTCTCAGTTTTAATGCAGTGCACCATTAGTGTCTTGGTTAATAAATCTTTGTTTACTATAATATCATGGAGATATTTTTCTTCTAGAAACTGTAGTGTTTTACATTTCACCTGGAGTTGGTTTTCAAGTGTGATTCGAGTTTTGGTTTCTTATTTATATGGGCATAAAGTTGATCCAGAACCATTTATGGAAAAGACTGTCCTTCCCCTACATTTTGGCAGTATACCTCTCTTATAAGTCAAGTATCCATGTATAGGCAAAACTGTTTTTGGACTTTCTATTCTGTTTTACTCTTTTGTCTTTTGCACAGGGTCTTAATATATTTATGTACACTTGTTTGTTTGTTTATTTGAGACGGTGTCTTGCTCTGTTGCCCAGGCTGGAGTGCAGTAGTGTGATCACAGCTCACTGCAGCCTTATCTCCTGGGCTCATGCAATCTTCTCATTTCAGCCTTGCAATTAGCTGGGACTACAGGCAAGCACCACCACATCCAGCTCTCTCTATATATATATGATATAGAGCTGCATACACACACACACACACACACACACATACACACACACATACACACACACACATATATGGAGACATGGGGTTTTGCTTTGTTGCACAGCTTTTCAAGCAGTCCTCCTGTCTTGGCCTCCCAAAATGCTGTGATTACAGGCATGAGGCACCACACAAGGCAACTACTGCATATTTAAAATAGGTTTTATATTCGCTAGAGTAGGTCCTCCAGCTTCGTTATTCTTCTTAAAGTTTTTCTTGAATTACTGACTCTTTGCTTTTCTATGTAGATATCAAAATCAACTAGTTAATTTCCACAAAATTTCTGTGGGAATTTTGATTAGGATGTCATTGAATTTATAAATCAATTTGAGGATAACTGGTATTTAAAAATATTTGGGTCTCAATACTCAAATATATGAACATGGCCTACCTGCCACTTCATATTTTAAAATTTCTCTAGAGGACATTTAAAGTTTCACTTGTAAAAATCTTGCACATCTTTTGTTAAATTTATTCTTAGGTATTTGTCCTTTCATACGATTGAAAGTACTATAATTTCTAAATTTTAGTTTCTAACTCTGTTGGTTGTGAACAGAAATAGAATTCTTTTTTGCAATGTTGACTTACATAAAGTTGTAAACTCACTTATTAATACTAATAATTCCTCTGTTGATTCTTTTTAATTTTCTAGGTATTTAATAATCATCTAAATTAATATCTTCTTTTCTATTCCTTATACCGTCTTAAAATTATACCTTATTGTATTAGTTAGGCTCTCTAATGCAATGCTGAGTAGAATTGGTTATTTTTGACATCCTTATCTCATTCCTGATCTCAGAAAAATTTCTTAACATTTTTCATAAGTATTATATGTTTCAAAGGTAACCTTTATTGGGGTAAGAGAGTTCCTTCTTATTTCTATTTGTTAAAATTTTTAAATTTTTATGTATTTTAAAATTTATTGAGATGACTATTTTTTTTGCTGTTATAAGTTAGTGCAATGAATTGTATTGATTAATATTCCTATGTTAAAATTCTGAAAATTAACTTGTTCATGATGTACTTATTACTCATTATGCATGTTGCTGAATTAGGTTTGATAATGTTTTATTTTGGATTTTTCAGCTGTGTTTTTCTTTTTGTTTTGCAATATTTTTTGTCAGGCTTCAGTGTCACCTTTATGCTGGATGAACTCATGAAATGAGTTGGAATATATTTCCCTTATTTCTATTCTGGCAAGAGTCTGTGGACGATGCATGTTATTTCTTTCTTAAATATTTCGCAGAATCCACTGATGAAGTCTTTTGGCCCTAGCATTTTCTTTGAGGTAAAATTTTAAATTAAGAACTCAAGTACTTTAAGATTTATGAGTCTATACGTATTTTCTAATTATCATTTTATCTTTTTTGGTAAGTTGTATTTTTTTAGGATTTGTCCATATGAATTTTCAAATTTATTAATACTTTTTTTTTTTTTGAGACGAGTTTTGCTCTTGTTGCCCATGCTGGAGTGCAGTGGTATGACCTTGGCTCACTGCAACCTCCACCTTCCAGGTTCAAGGGATTCTCCTGCCTTAGCCTCCTGAGTAGCTGGGATTTTATGGCATGAGCCACCACATCCAGATAATTTTGTATTTTTAGTAGAGATGGGATTTCACCAAGTTGGTCAGGCTGGTTGTGAACTCCTGACCTCAGGTAATCCACCAGCCTCAGCCTCCCAGATTGCTGTGATTACAGGTATGAGCCACCATGCCCGGCCCAAAATTGCATTAGACTACGTACAGAGTTCTGCCACTTCTTTTTATCTTGGACAACTTATTGTCACATATTAATAGTGCTAACACATTCTTTCCAGCACTTGCATAGTATCCCTTTGCATAAAACACAATTCGTGTCTCATTGTTGGAACTTTGGGTTGTTTCCAATGTTTTTTAAAAGAGTGCTACAGAGGCATTACATGTAGTTTTGTATATTCCTGGGAATATGTCTCTAAGATATTTCCAGAATGAAATTGCTAGCCAAGAGGTAAATATATATATATTCACAGATTATTAATATTACCAAGTTGCCCTTTAAAGAGACTGTAGTAATTTATAATCCTAGAAACATGAATAAGAATGTCTGCTTTTGCATATTCTCCCTAGAACTATTACCAATCTTTCAAATATGTTTGGATTTTGTATTTCCAAATCAAATTATTACTGAAGAAAATAATATACATGAAGCACAGCTGGGTGCTAAAGAGATCATAAAACATAAAATTTGGTATTTCCCTATAGACTAAATTTTGCTATTTTATATAAAAATATTTGTTATTTTTGGAATTGGAAAACATTTCAGTTTATTTAAGTAGATCCTAAGTTGTTTTATAAAATTCAAATGCTAAACCTCCCCTGCTTTCATTGTTATTTTTAGTATTACAGCTTTTCAATGGATAAAGATTTAAATCTATACTCTGGCACTTAGTAGATATGTAATTTTGGAAACTTTACTCAGTTCCTCTTCTTTGAGTGCCTTCATTTTCTGAAGCGGTGAAAATAGATATGGAAGTTAAGTTTGCTCTATTGTCCCTCATCTAGTTGTTTCCAGGTCTGATTTAGGTAATTAGGCTACTTAGGCAGGTGCCTGTTTCACACTGACCTATTTATGACCCTTTCAGAGCTGCTCATTCTTCAGTGAGAAGAGTTTCCAGACATGAAAAGGGACTTGTTTCCTATGACTAATCTACACAGTAGTCTCTTCTGCTAGCTAGAAATTGAAAGAAGTGATGTGAATAATATTTCCTTCTTTATTTCATTTATATTGTTGGTGAGAGGAGGTGGGGAGGAGTGAGAAAGAGAAAGAGAGAGGAAGAGAACAGAAACGCAGATCTACCGTGTAGTAGACATTGCATTAGGGCTGGAGATATAGTAATGATTAAGTGAGACTTTTTCTTGCCTTCAAGACTCTTCTAAGCTGAGAGTGTAAAATAGATAAAAAGGAATTCAAAACTGTGAATGGGCGCTTTGATGCAAGGATAGCGAACATGCTAGGTAAATGTACTGTGCAGAGGACAAGTAAAGACCTGGAAGCAAAGAACAGCATGACTGGTTCAAATAACAAAAAGAAATAAAGAAATATAGTATAGTATAAATTATATAGTAGCAAGACGTGGCTGAAGAGCAGGTAAAGAAAGTTTATTTAAAGTGTTTAAGTATATATCTTATTTTTGGAGCAATGTTTCAAAGAAAGGCAGTGATTAATCAGATTTCAAAATTTTTTTTAGGATTTAATGAAGTAGGAGAAAGACACTAGATATGAAAGGACTTTAAATTCAAAATGTTAAAGAAAATAAGTCTAGATTTGAAACAGCTTATCTAGATCATTTTTTAAAAGTATTTTGCTATAAACAATTTTCTCACACACATGTATCAAACAGCTTTCGCTGATGTATTTTAACTTTTTTTTTTTATTGTACTTTAGATTCTGGGGTACATGTGCAGATCATGCAAAATCATTGCATAGGTACATTAATGACAAGGTGGTTTGCCGCCACCATACCCCATCACCTATACCTGACATTTCTTCTCCCGTTATCCCTTTCATCTTCCCTCCCACTATCCCTCTCCTAGTCCCCCCTACAATGGACCCCAGTGTGTGATGCTCCCCTCCCTGTGTCCATGTGTTCTCATTGTTCAACACTCACCTATGAGTAAGAACATGTGGTGTTTGATTTTCTGTTCTTGTGTCAGTTTGCTGAGAATTATGGTTTCCAGGTTCATCCATGTCCCTACAAAGGACACAAACTCATCATTTTTTATGGCTGCATAGTATTCCATGGTGTATATGTGCCACATTTTCTTTATCCAGTCTATCATTGATGGGCATTTGGGTTGGTTCCAGGTCTTTGCTATTGTAAACAGTGCTTCGATGAACATGCGTGTGCATGTCTTTATAATAGAAGGATTTATAATCCTTTGGGTATATACTCAGTAATGGGATTGCTGGGTCAAATGGAATTTCTAATTCTAGATCCTTAAGGAATCGCCATGCTGTCTTCCACAGTGGTTGAACTAATTTACACTCCCACCAACAGTGTAAAAGTGATCCTATTTCTCCACATCCTCTCCAGCATCTATTGTCTCCAGATTTTTTAATGATTGCTATTCTAACTGGCGTGAGATGGTATCTCAATGTGGTTTTGATTTGCATTTCTCTAATGACCAGTGATGATGAGCATTTTTTTCATATGTTTGTTGGCTTCATATATGTCTTCTTTTGAAAAGTGTCTGTTCATTTCCTTTGCCCACTTTTGGATGGGTTTGTTTGTTTTTTTCCTGTAAATCTGTTTTAGTTCTTTGTAGATTCTGGATATTAGCCCTTAGTCAGATGGGTAGAACGCAAAAATTTTTTCCCATTCTGTTGGTTCCCGGTTCACTCTAATAATTGCTTCTTTTGCTGTGCAGAAGCTTTAAAGTTTAATTAGATCCTATTTGTCTATTTTGGATTTGTTGCCATTGCTTTTGGTGTTTTAGTCATGAAGTCCTTACTTATGCCTATGTCCTGGATGGTTCTGTCTAGGTTTTCTTCTAGGGTTTTTATGGTGTTAGGTCTTATGTTTGAGTCCTTAATCCATCTGGAGTTAATTTTAGTGTAAGGTGTTAGGAAGGGGTCCAGTTTCTGCTTTCTGCACATTGCTAGCCAATTTTCCCAATACTGTTTATTAAACATGGGATCCTTTCCCCATTGCTTGTTTTTGTCAGGTTTGTCAAAGATTAGATGGTTGTTGATGTGTAATGTTGCTCCAGAGGCCTCTATTCTGTTGCATTGGTCTATGTCTCTGTTTTGATACCAGTACCATGCTGTTTTGATTACTATTGCCTTGTAGTATAGCTTCAAGTCCAGCAGCATGATGCTGCCAGCTTTTTCTTTTTGCTTAGGATTGTCTTGGCTATGCAGGCTCTTCTTTGGTTCCATATGAAATTTAAAGTGGTTTTTTCCAGTTCTGTGAAGAAGGTCATTGGTAGCTTGATGGGGATAGTGTTGAATCTGTAAATTACTTTGGGCAGTATGGCCATTTTCACGATATTGATTCTTCCTAACCATGAACATGAAATGTTTTTCCATCTGTTTGTGTCTTGTCTTATTTCCTTGAGCAGTGGTTTGTAGTTCTCCTGGAAGAAGTCTTTTACCTCCTTTGTTAGTTGTATTCCTAGGTATTTTATTCTTTATTTCTTTTATTAATAAAGGGTATTCTTTATTCTATATAAAGAATACCCTTTATTTCTTTTTCTTGCCTGATTGCTCTGGCTAAAACTTCCAATACTACATTGAATAAGAGTGGTGAGAGAGTGCATCCTTGTCTAGTGCCTGATTTCAAAAGGAATGCTTCTAGTTTTTGCCTATTCAGTATGATATTGGCAGTGCATTTTTCGTAAATAGCTTAAAGAAATTTTGAAAAATTGGCAAGTCCATACTCTCCAAATAATTTTTTAAAAAGATCTAGTAGTAATTTCATTATTGACTTCGTCTTGCTGTTAGACATGTTATGAAAACTCCCTTTGAGTAGTCAAGAAAAGATAATTAAACACAGAGTCATACTTTTTCATCTTGATCCTTTTCACAGCTTCTTTGATTTCACAGCTTCTTTCTTGATTTTGGCTAAGACACATATCTTTTTAAAAGGCATAAAAGTTAACAGATGTCCTAGACTTAGGATTTCATCCCTAACTGTGGCTTAGAATACTGCCTTTCTTTTTTTTATAAACACGCATGATTTCCTGTTTGTCTGTATACACTCATATCTGCTATGGGATATATGAAATAATCATTTACAATGTGACTAAATCACTAAAGAAAAGATGTACAGTAAAACTCAAATTTTAGAGGTATTTCAAACTGATGGTTTCTATAAAATTCCATTCCCTGGAACTTCTTATGCCTAACATCACCAGACTGAGAAATTCTTTGTCTTATTTATTTTTATACTGGGTAAAGTGATTAGTTGTAAAGAGGAAAAAATGCCATTGTTACTGACCTAAGTGATTTTGTTAGTCATTCTGAAATGTGCTCAGAGAATGATTGCTCAGCATGTGAAAAGCTTATTTTTGCAATAAAATCTCTGTTTTCGAATACTCTGATAACATTATATATTAAGAAGTCACAAAGATTTACTGCTATATAGCAAGTGTAATTTCTTCTTTGTTTTTTCACTTTCTGTCTCTTTTTAGAGACTTTAGCATTTAGGGAAGTATCATGCCAAGGTACATTGACAATACTTGTCCTTTTTTGAATGTCCAAAAACAGTGGTATTTCTCAAAGCTAGTGATTGCCTATTATTTGATTCATTAGAGAATTACAATTTGTCAGCCTTTTCTCCAGGATTTTGTTTCATCCAGAGAATATTTTCCTTCACAATTGCTTGCAGTGTTCTTTGATTTGACACCACTATTTGAATCCTGGTGAGTTATTTCTGCTTCGTGTTTGCCATAGACCTTCTGCTCAGTTTACATATGCTTATACAATTTATTTATCATAAAATTCCTTGTGTTTGAGGTGGGGTAAGTGCTGTTGATGATGGGTAGTAATAGAGAATTATTCCGTCTAAATAAGATCATAGGTTTTTTTTTTCAATATTTAATAACAGGTTTTAGACAGATTTCTTGGCAAAAGCCACATCTGTTTTTTGAGTTTTTTTAAAAAAGATCGTGTTAGTCCGTTCTTCCATTGCTATAACCAATTGCCAGAGACTGGGTAATTTATAAAGAAAAGAGGTTTAATTGGCTCATGGTTCTGCAGTCTGTACAGGAAGCATAATGCAGGCATTGCTTCTGAGGAGACCTCAGGTAGCTTCCAATCTGATGGAAGCTAAAGAGAGAGCAGGCATCTCACATGGCAGGAGCAAGAGAGAGTGGTGGGGAGGGGCTACACCCTTAAACAACCATATCTCACAGGAACTCACTCATTATCTTGAGAACGGCACCAACGGATTGGTGCTAAACCATTCATGAGAAATCTACCCCCATGATCCAGTCATCTCCCACCAGGCTACACCTCCAACACTGGGTATTACAATTTGACATGAGGTTTGAGTGGGGACACAGATCTGAACTATAGCATTAGATACTTTAACCAGAGAGGAAGCCTTCCCTGTGTCTTCACCGTATATCTGGTAAACATCTGCTCATTTTTCAAGATTCCTCTATGCCACCTTTTTCAGGAAGCTTCTCCTGGCCTGACTTCTCCCAGGCAGATTGACGCCTCCCTCATAGGTTCCCAGTGTACCTTGTATAAACCTCTCACATAGCCTCTCTAACACTTCATTATCCATGCTGACTTTCATGTCTCCCTTTCTTTACTAGATTATAAGAGTTGAGAATATGTCTTTTCAATTTTTATTTTGAATCTTCAATGCCTAGAACACTGCCTCAAACTTATGTAGGACCCCTCAAAACACAGTAATATTTTGGGTTTTTTGTTAAGTAAACAAAATATTTTAGAAATGTTCTTTTGTAATAATATTTCATATTCTGAAATGCCAGAGGAAAGTCATCTATTTATTAGCAGATGCCCAGACTATTTCCTCCCTATTGGTAGATATGATGATGATAGTATATTTGCTCTGTAACTAATATTTATAAGGCATTGGCTGTTCTCAGTATTTACAGTTTATAAGAATTACCTTAGATTGTTAAAAAGGAGGAATCCTGACCCCCATCCCTACAGATTCTGGCTTAGTAGATCTGATATGTGACCCAGGAATCTGCATGTCTAGCAGTGTCTCTGTTGTTTCTCAGACCACATTCCAGAAACAAAAATTTTGATCAACCTAAATGGAGTTAATGCTTGTGCTCCAGCAAAACATACATATAAAGACACACAGGCACATACATGCATCCACATGCATACACACACCACACACACACACACACACACACACACACACACTTCTGCTCAGACTAAGGCTATTGAATTGTTTTTAAATAGCTATTGAATTGTTTTTAAATAGCTCAAGGATCACCAGGATGCCAGAGCCATCACCATCACTTCTTTCTCTTACTCTGTTCACTGCTTTTCTCCTCTTCCTCTTTCGTTTCTATCATCTTTCTTCTTTTCTAACAAAGGGTGACTTTTTACAAACATTGCTAGCCAATCTGAGTGTCCCTTTCCTTTCATGTTAAATACTAACTTATTTCACTGCACAAAATGTTCTAATCTACTGTGCTTGTCCAGATATGTTTTTTGATGACTGATCATGGATGACTGATTTGTCTCTAAAGAAAGTTTTTCATTTTGAGATGAAGAGGAAAATATGAAGGAAAAATATTTTGGAGTCTTCAGTTTCCTGGGTGGCTATTGGAAACATGGTTTATAGATTGCTAGTTTTAATGTAAGATATTTTTAGTCTACCAAATTCTCAACATGGCTGCAAAATGAAGCATAATTTATGTACAAACTAAGAGCAAAGGCCACTTGCTTTAATTTTTATATAACTATTAGCAAAAATTGATACACTATTTTATAATATTTACTCTCCCAATGGCTTTTTATTCCTTGGTACTTTTCTCAAATACAAATTATGATCTAGAATTACGAATATAATTTGAAGTTACATTTTCTTCTATTTGTTAAATTTTTCATTAGAGAGAAATTATGGTATATTACTCATACTATGCTTTTATTTTGGAAATCAAAATTGTACCAGTAAGACTTTATATTAACATTTGTTCATTAACTATTGGGTTTCTGGAAAGCTATAAGCATACCTTGGAGTTTTTGTGGGTTTAGTTCCAGACCACTGCAATAAAGCCAGTATTGCAATAAAAAGAGTCACACAAATTTGTTGATATTGCAATGCATATAAAAGTGATGTTTGCACTATACTGTAGTCTGTTAAGTGTGCAATAGCATTATGTCTAAGAAAATGTACACACCTTAATTAAAAAATACTTCGTTACTAAAACTGCTAATAATTGTCTGGGCCTTCAGTCAGTCATAATCTTTTTGCTGGGGGAGGGTCTTGCCTAGATGCTGATTTCTGAGGACCGATTTAGGGTGGTGATTGCCAAGGTTGGGGTGGCTGTGGCAATTTCTAAAAAAGATGCTGAAATTTGGGAAATCAGTTGCCTCATCTGTAGTATGCAATGCTGGTTTATAGCATTTTACCCACAGTAGAACTTCCTTCATAACTGGAATTCATCCCCTCAGATCTTGCTATGCTTTGTCCACTGAATTTATGTAATATTCTGAGTCCTTACTTGCCATTTCAACAATGTTCACAGCATCTTCAACAGGAGTAGATTCTGTCTCAAGAAACCACTTTCGTCTATAAGAAGCAACTCCTCTTGTGTTACAGATTTATCATGTGATTATAGCAATTTAGTCAAATCTGCAAGCTCCACTTCTATTTCTCCTGCTATTTCTGCCACTTTTGCATTTATTTTCTCCACTGAAAGACTAAACTCCTCAAATTCAACTTCTAAACTCCTGTTAATACTGATACTTTGATCTGACTTCCTCACATGAATCACAAATGTACTTAATGGCACCTAAAATAGTGAATTCTTTTCATAAGATTTTTAATTGACTTTTTCCCAGATCCATCAGAGGAATTTCTATCTATGGCAGCTAAAATCTTATAAAAGGTATTTCCTAAATAAAAAAACTTGAAAGTCAAAATTCCCCTTTGATCCATGGCTGCAGAATGGATATTATGTTAGCAGACATGAGAATAACAGCAGTCTCTTCATATATCCCCCAGTGCTCTTGGGTGAACCAGGTGCTTTGTCAAGGAGCAGTAATATTTTGAAGGATTGTCTTTTTCTGAGCAGTAGGTCTCAATAGTGGGCTTAAAATATTTAGTAAACCATGCTGTAAACAGAGTACTGTCATCCAGACTTTGTTGTTCTGTTTATAGAACACAGGGAGAGTAGTGTTAGCATAATTCTTAAGTGCCCCAGAATTTTCAGAATGGTAAATGAGCACTGGCTTCTAATTAGAGTCAGCAGCTGCATTAGCCACTAAGAAGAAAGTCAACCTGTCTTTTGAAACTTTGAAGCCAGCTGTTGGCATCTCCTTTTTGGCTCTGTAAGTCCTAGATGGCATCTTTTTCCAGTATAAGTCTGTTTTGTTTACATTGAAATTATGTTGTTTAGTGTAGCCGCCTTCATCAGGGAGCTTAGCTAGATCTTTTGAATAACTTGCTGCAGCTTTTACATCAGCACTTCCTGGTCACTTTGCATTTTTATGTTATGGAGATAGCTTCTTTCCTTAAACCTCATGAACCAACCTCTGCTACTTCCAACTCTTCTTTTGGCATTCATAGAATGGAAGAGAGTCAAGTCAGGGCCTTGCTCTGGATTAGGCTTTGGCTTAAGGGAATGTTGGGGCTGGTTTCACTTTCTATCGAGGCTACTCAAACTTTCTCCATTATCAGCAATAAGTCTGATTGTCTTTCTTATTTTTGTGTACACTAAAGTAGTACTTTTAATTTCTTTCAAGAATTTTCCTTTATATTCACAACTTGGCTATTTGGCCAGGAACCCTAGGTTTTTGCCTAGCTTTCCACATGGCTTCCTTACTATTCTTAATAATTTTTAGCTTTTGATTTAAAGTGAGAGACATGGGACTCTTCCTTTCAATTGAAGACTTGGAGACCATTTTATTTTGAGTTTTTCCCAGAATCATCAGCGGAATCACTATCTATGGCAGCTAATGTCTTACTAGATCGTATTAATCTTAGAGGCCATTGTAGAATTATCTGAACTAACTTCAATATTGTTGTCTCAGGGAATGGGAAGGCCCAACGAGAAGGAGAAAAATGGGAGACTTACCCATTGGTGGAGCAGTCAGAACACCTGTTGATTATGTATCATTTAAGTCTTACATAGGTGCAGTTCGTGGCACCCCAAATCAATTACAATGGTAAAATCGAAGATCACTGATCAGAGATCACCATAACAGATACAATAATAATAAAAAGTTTGAAATATTGTGAGAATTATGAAAAGATGACACAGAGATAAGAAGTGAGGTCATACTATTGGAAGAATGATGCCAACAGACTTACTTGACATGGGGTTGCCACAAAACTTCAATTCGTAAACAAATGTAGTATCTATGAAGTGCAATAAATTGAAATCCAATAAAATGGGGTGTGTCTATACTGATAAATTTCCAGTGAATATGGAAATCTAATATCTGATCCACAGTGGTAGATGTCAATATAATGACTGGTATTCATTTAAGGTATTTTTTGAGTACATACTTTTAAAACAATGTTACTTGTGTTACTACAAATAATATTTATTTATATTGTCCTCTATTTCTAAAAAGAATACTGCAAAACCAAGGAATTTATTTTGGGTAGGTTGAGGCAATCTTACTGTTCTCAAGAATTATTTTATCTTTTTAGATTTCATAGTATAATTCACACATAAGCTAGTTATTTCTATTTTTGAATTTTAAATTCAGCCTTTCTCCACATGCTTTTGGAACCTATTCTAGAAGAAGACACTAATAGTTATATTACTAAAAATATTACTCTGAGGTATAGTATCTTAGTTAAATTCAGCTTCACCTCAGTATCTCTAGTTATATAGCTATGCTTTAAACCTGTCAGAGAGAGGAATCTCTTCTCTTTCATATTTCTAATCCCTCTACCAGTGTTGTGGATCTCAACTTTCCACAACATGAAGGGAAATTTTCTCATGCTCATAAGTTTCCACTCCTGAAATTTGCAGTCTTTCCCGCTCAATTGTAGAATCCTTCTGCCTTCAAACGTTTGGGTTATGTCTCTCTATTAACTTTTCTAGCTATGTTTTTGTTTCATTTTTCTCTTCCCCTTACAGAATTACTAGTCTATAGTTTCAAAATCTCTTCCACCCTATTTGTTATAGAGAAAAAGTAAAGCCAATTTTGGTCTAAGTCTTCCTTCTCCTCTTGGGTGCTGGATTACATCCCTTCACATTTTTAGGGACCTCACTGTATTCATTATCACTTCTTTCTTTTTTTTTTTTTTTTTTAACCTTACCCTCTCTATTGACTTCCTGATGTCAGGATTTATGCTTGCCTAATTCTTTCTCTTAAAAACGATACAGAAGAAATTAAACAAATGAAAATACTCTTTAAACTTTTGCACCCCCAACTAGTGACCATAGTCATTTCTCTCTCTCCTCTTTTGTAGCTAAATTTCTTTCTTTCTTTGTTTATTCTTCTCCACCTCCTCTTCCTACTCTTACGCCTCCTCTTTTTTTTAGGAGACAGGGTCTTGCTCTGTCTCCCATACTGGAGTGTCATGGTGGTATAGTTAATAGCTCACCAAAACCTCAAATTTCTGAGCTCAAGCGAACCTCCCACCTCAGCTTCCCAAGTAGCTGGGATGACAGGCACTTGCCATTATGCCTAGCCTATTATTGTTCTTGGTAGAGAAGGGGTCTCACTATGTTTGCTGTGTTTCCCTGACTCTTCTCAAACTCCTCGCCTCAAGTGATTGTCTTGCCTCAGCCTCCCACAGTTTTGCTATTCCAGGAGTGAGCCACTGTGCCCAGCCCCAAATTTCTTTAAACATTCATCTATGCTTACTTCACAGTTCTTTGCCTTGAATTCACTTTATTACCTCTGAAATTGGTTTTTATTATTTAATTAAAGCTGCCGTTTACTAGGTCACTAAAATATCCTTCTTTCATAAATTGTATGAGTAATTTTCAGATGTTATCTTACAAGATATTTTTGTCAAAAATTAACACCATTTAGTTTTTCTTCTGGGAAAGATCTTTTGATAGTTTGGATTTATTTTTCAGCAAATATTTATTTCTCTTCTATTCCTACTGTGATACAGCGTACTCCCATATCAGTCGATGTTGTGCTAGGTCATAGGACTTTCTGTGCCCACTGTAATAGTAGTGGAAATGAACTAAGCAGAAGTTTCAAATGTCTGCCTGCTATTTTTAAAATTTTTACTTAAAGACTAGTGTGATAGCAAGGCTTGGTTCTGATACCAAGATGAATGTGGAGAGATCTGAACAGAGTTGAATTCAAAAGAAAGCTTAGAGCAAGCCGAATCAACCCCATAGCCTAAAGTGGCACTGGCCCAGTCAAACTGTGAACCCATGAGCAAGAAAAAATAAATAAATGCTTGTTGTAATTTGGGGATGTTTATTTTGCAGCATTATTAGACAGTAGCTGATTGATATAACTCAATTGCTAGAAATTTTAGAAAACCATCTTCTGGATTTTTCTTTTAAGTTTCAGGAACCATTGTAACGTACTATAGTTTGGATGTTTATTCCTCCAAGCCTCATGTTGAAATTCGATTCCCAATGTTGGAAGTATAGCCTAATGGGAAGTGTTTGGGGGTCGGGAGGATCCTTCATGAATGGCTTGCTGTCATCCTGCAGGTAATTTGGGGGTGTGAGTTATTTCTTAATTCCCATAAGACCTGGTTGTTAAAAAAAAGTCCGGCACTTCTCTTCACACTCTTTCTTGTATTGCTATAAAAGAATATCAGAGGCTGTGTAATTTATGAAGAAAAGAGGTTTATTTGGCTCATGATTTTGCCAGCTGTACAGGAAAAAAACTACTAGCCTCTGCTTCTACCTCAGGAAGCTTCCAATCATGGTGAAAGGAGCAGGGGAGCTGGCATCACATGGCAAGAGAATAAGAAAGGGAAAGCGGAGGAGGTTCCAGGCTCTTTTCAACAACCAGTTCTCATAGGAACTAAGAATGAGAATTCACTCATTCCTGAGAGAATGCCACCAAGCCATTCCAGAGAGGTTTGCCCCATGACCAAAACACCTCCCACCAGATCCCACCTCCAACACTGGGGATCAGATTTCAACATGCGACTTGGCTGGACCAAACAAACCATATCCAGGCCACAGCAGTTGCTACTTATATGTTGATCCAACTTTTAAATCTTTAGCTTCAAACTTGACCCTGAGCGCCGTGTCAAAAATGCATAGAACAACTCCATTGGGTAGTTACAAGAAGCACACCAAACTCAATTTCTTGAATATAGTGCCTCGACTCCACAATCCATCTTGCATGCAACCAGCAGGAAAAAAATCTGAAAAAGTTCTACACCATTAATATCATTACAAAAATTAGTATGGCATAATTTACTGCATTTTTACCTTTAAATACATAATGTCATTTAATTATAACAAGAGGCTTATGGGTTATATAATATTATTATCTCTACTCAGCAGATAAGAAACATGAAACTCAATGAAATTAAATAACCTGCATACAATCAATAACTAACAAGGAGATGAACCAGGTCAAAGGCAAATCTTTCTGACTCTAGTAGTCACATACTACAGAAATTTTTACTAAATTTGATGGGTTGCTTATTGAAAATATAAATTTAAGGACCAAGTTTGCCAACTGTCTTTTCAACGATGTTGTGCTTCATGTACTTACTATTCATTCAACAATAGCTATCACAGCTTCCCAAAGAGAAACTTTGTTACTTTCCAAACAAACCACCCATATTATTGCTTCTGTGTCTTTCTTTATATGATTTGTTATAAATAATAGTGTCCTGTCTTCTTCACATTTATCCAGATTCTCCCTTTCTTTTATGCACTTCATTTAAAGCTTAAGATTTCTATAAAAAGGTCCTCAGATTCTTTACAAGGATACTAGTCAATTTCTTAAACTCCTATAGCACGATTTTTTCTGTCTTATATCAACTAAGATTCATTGCAAATTACCTGCACAGTACTGATTTAAATCATATAGAAGTTTTCACACTATATGTAAATAGTATCTACTCCATAGGAATTTTTAATTTTGTTGGCATTATGCAAGTAAAATGTCACTAAACTGTAATTCTTATATATTATTTAATAATTTGCTTATTCTAATGATTTTGGTCTTCCATACTGTGTGGTCAGCTTATTTTTGTATTCATTTCAAAACAAAGTACATTCCATTAAACAGTTTTTACATGAACTGGGCCTTTTATTTTGAATCCTATATCATGGCTTTTTTTCCCCCTGCTTTCTCACAAATATAATTAAAGTGATATAGTTCATGGGAATAATTACAGGGATTTATTGTGCAGAAATTTAAATAAACTTAATGTTGGACAGAATCAAAACTGTCATGCCAAGGAGCATTTTATCAGGTTGTCCTACTTGTTTATATTATACTAAATTAAAAATATATATATATATAAATGTAGAAAAAACTTACTCAGTGATTTCTGTTTCTTTATACTAATAATCTATTGACTATTTGAAATACCACTGTGTATTGATTTTTCTATTTATATAGAATGACATAACACATATAAATGCCCCCCACACACATCATAAAAAAAGCATTTGACTAATGAAAGTGCTAGAGAAGTTGTGCTGTAGATGTAACATTTTAAAATTCCTACCATGTTAAAAATATGCCATAAGGCATAGGAGAAGAAAGTTAGTATTTAGGGAGAACAAAGGAGGTCTATATGTTCCTAGTAAAATAAACAAGCAAATGAAATGTCCAACCCGAAAGCCTTGTGCCTTATTACTATGAGAACCACTGAAAAATAAAGTCATATGTCTTTTCCACATTTAGTGCTTTGGTCAAATCTATTGCTTAATAACAGAATCATACTTTTTCCCCCTAGTATTATGAAATTACAGTCTTTTCTATTTCTCACTGCTAAGAGGAAAAGAATGAGGTTAAAAGACCTCTCTGATGGGTAATTGGGACTCTCTTGATCACTGGAAAGATCTTGCTTTATCCTTTGACTGTCCATGTGGTATGAGATGGGAATGATTACCAACTGTTTCGTTTTTTTGTTTGTATTATTCAGAAAATAGTTGTTCACTATTTAAGGAACTTACATTTGGGAGTTGACTTAGCATTTTGTTTGTTTGAAAATCCTTCACAGATAGACACATATTAAAGATTTTGGGATTTTCAAAAAGCAGATTTTCACTTTAAACATTAATAAACTCAGGAAAGTTTGGGCACTTCATGAAGAAAAGTGGAACAGTATGAGTGTTTCTGGATTCAATGGGTTGGTGAATAGTAACTGTGAATCTTACACAAGGGATCCCATATTACTGAATAATAGCACCTTCTCCCATCTCTCCAACATAGGCATGATTAAAACGTTGATTATTTGTGAAGTTACATTATCCATCTCTATTAGAAAATGAAAAGATACAGTAGCATGTCTAGTACTTGATCTTCAAGATGCTCTTTTCTATCTTCACAGAAATAGAGGTTGACACCAATATTATATATTATTTCTTTTAAGAAGTGACATGTTGAATCAGCTTTCCTGTAGACTTTATTCCACTTTGAACTGATTACCTTGTAGGATGTCAGGGTTGTCAAAAATGCTATTTAACATGAATTTTTTTATAGCAATGAAGCAACCAAAATGCAAGATTATATTTCAGTGAGCTATAAGTGACTGTATCATGAATATTCTGCAGCTTTTGCAACTTTTGGGTTTTGTACTATCCAGCTCCCAAGCGATTCTTACTGCCTTAGGACCTGCTGAAACAAAATACGCCTTCGATATTTAACTCTATGCTCTGTATGCGATCCACTCACTCAAAAATAGACTGAAAGTCTTTTGTTTCTTACTAAAAGGTAAATATTGACCTTAGACAAGAACTTCAAGTCCTTATGGTCATTCTGCAGCTGATTGAAAAATTCCCTGTGAAAGAAAATTATTTTGTAAGAATTTTTGTAGAAAAATTGAAAAACTGATGTAGAAAGACATGAGATAAGAAAAATATAATGCCATGGATTAAGAACTGAATTTATTTGTTTTAGATTTCCTCTAAGCCCATGATTCTTAAGCATAAATGTATATTAAATATCATTGGAATTGCTTGTTAAAACAATCCTTGAACCCACTGTATTCATTAGGTCTAGAGTGGAGCATGATAATTTGCATTTTAACAAACTCCCAGATGATGGTGATACTGGTTTTTTGAGAGCCTCCTTTGGGTAGCACTGCCCTAAGTAGTAACTTTGGTACCAACACTTCTTTGTTAACTGATAACTCTTATCTCAGAAAATGATAATGATGTCAAGAGTATTAATGGGAGAAAAGAACGAAACAGATTAGTTTATGCACAGGATAATGCCACATTAGCAGGATATTTTGCCTTCATTTAACATCAATACATTTTTTCTTTTTAATTGGTACAAAAGTAATCATAGTTTTTGCCATTACTTTCAAAAACAACTAAGTAATCTTCCAGGGCTTGATTTGATTTCCCTTGTGTTGGAGAAAATGTTGACATTCCTGTTGCTTTTAAGAAATAAATCTGTTAGGATCGCAAGATTTTATTACAATTAAGCCTTTGGGGGAGCTAGTGGAACAGCCCTGAAGCTTTTTTGTTAACTGATTTTAAACCCCTTAGAGTTTAGCAGTTAGAGGAGTTGATGTAATTTGCCATGACAAATCACGAGTAAATGCATCCTTGAGATTAAAAATTAAATTCCACAAATGTTTATAATATTTTAAAAGTCAAGATGGTAGAGTGCATCACAACCTAGCTGAATGTTAAAATCACCTGGGTCACTTTAACAGTACTGATCTGATGCCTGGGCACCACCATTCAGACATTCAGACTTAATTAGTTTGGGCTTGGGCCTTGACATAGGGAAATGAATAGAGGATAATAGTTAAGGAAGGAGAGGTGCAGAGATGAAGACGATTACCATTTCTTGAGACCTACTGTCTTTATGTCAGGCACTACACAGGACATTCTAAAAATATTGTCCCTAAGACTCACATAAACTCAAAAGATAGCTTAAAAAAATACCTAAGAAAAGAAGCTTGAAGAAAAGGATAAACTTTCTCATGGCAAGAGGTTGTTAAGTAATGAAGGACTGGCCCCAGCATCTTTGCAGGGGTACTAGATGCTTCCATTCCTTTTCTCTCTCTCCCTCTCTTTTCTTCTTCCCTTCCTTCCCTCCCTCCTCCTTTCCTTCCTCTCTCTCCTTCCCTTGTTTTCCTCCCTTCCTTTCCTCCTTCCCCTTTCTCGTCGTCTTCTCCTCCTCCCTTTTCTTTTTCCTCCTTCTTTTTTCCTCTTCCTCCTCCTCCTTTTTCTTTATTCTTCCACAAATCTAAATAACTTGGGATAAGAGACAACCTCTAACAAATGTTGAAGTGCCATTTAAGGAGCAATGTATCCTTCAAAATATACACTTGATATCTGTTATGAATAAAGCTTTGCCTGTACCACCTGGGTGTTGGACATGGGCAATTACAAATGTGTCTAGAGACTGAGACACTAGCTGCATTTCCAAGTCCAAGCATATCTCAAACACATTGGCTTAGACTTCAATGAAAAGGGCATTGGCATATAGGTAGATAATTTAGATTCAGAATTTGGCAACAGTTATTACTGTAATTATAGTTGAAAGCCATCTGTGATCTTATCACATAGTTATAGGGACAAGATGAGGGTAAACTTCTGATACTAAGAATAAGTGAACCGTATCAGAGGAAACACTAGAAGTACTTTCTTCCCTAATGTTAAGAAACGCATGTAGAAATCAGCCTACCTAAAAACAGATAAATATACCCTGTTCCCATATATATTAATAACACTTTAAAGTTAACAATTACAAAGCTCTTTTAAATGTGTTTTATAATCTGATTTAATCCTCACAACATCTTTTTAGAGCTTTGGGGAAAGAGAAAATAATGATTTACATGTTTATAGCTATGTACAAAGCCTTTTGTTCATATTTTCATGTAATCCTCACAGCTAGCCAGAAGTGTTATTTTTTTTTCTGTTTTATAAGAAGGGCTCAGAGAAATGAAATAACTTGCACAGTCATTGATTAAGTTGTTGCTGGAGACTGAGATCAAAACCTGAACATAGTACCAGCAAAAATTTGACTAAAATTACTGCCTTTACTCTCATTGATTTTAATAGTCATTTCTATTAAGCTGAAACACTATTGAACCTTTGTATAGAAGCTATGATTTATTTTATCTAGATGTATATATAAATAAAAAAATCAATAAAGGATATTAATTCACCTGAAATTATAAATAATAAATTCATTAAACTCAACTAAAATGAACACTGAGCTACTTTTCATATAAAGAGCATTGAAAAATGTCATAGGGTAAAATTATATTCATCATACACATTGGTTTTCTGACTTAAAAATCTTTTTCTTCCTTTCAGTTCTAAAGTACATTCTTATTTAAACTTCACCTACCCATGCAAATTGATATTTAAAATAAATGAATTTCTGCTTGTTCACTAGATGTCAGTATTTGTAAATATATAAAATCATTTTCAAATAAACTTCATTTATTTTGTTTCAAGTCAGTTTCTTCACAGTTTTATGTAAAAATACAGTTTTGTTTTTCTTGCATTAGTGATGTTGAAGCTTTAGAATTGCGGGCACCACTGGATAAAATTTCTCCTTTAAGCATGGGACATCTGGTGGATTACTTCAGCAAAAAACTGCCTTCTTGAAAAGTAATTGTGCTCATGAATTCTTGCAAATTAGGTTTGTCATCTTTAGGTCTGTATTAATCATTCTTTAATGAGCTTTACAGTTACTAAGAAAAATGGAACTTTTTTGTAGATAGGTTATATATTTTGTCTTTAAAGAAGAAAGATTCTAAATTTTTAATTGACTTAAAAGTAAATTAAGTTTTAATTTTTTCTTAGTATTTTATTTATGTTTTCACATGGAATTGGGCCTATTTAATGTTTCTTTTATCTCATCTGACGGCTATCTCCTTTTTAAAGTAATGTGCATTCTCATTTGAAACCAAGAACATGCTGAATAATTATAAGGATATTTCCTGCAGTTTATGAAAGTTTTCCAGTGCCTTCTCTGATAAGAAGCCTGAGAGGCTTCCAGTCAACACTAGAGGCTGGCTTCAGTGAATTCGGTCATGTCGGTAGAGCCCACTAATATTTTTGTCCTAGTAGGCAAAAAACGAAGCCTCTAGGGGCAATGGCTAAAGTGTTCTAAAACCCCACCAAGTGTTCTAAAACCCCAGCATGTTGTATCAGTACAATTGAATAGAGCACTCACATGGCACACTGCAAGGTACTGAAGAAACTGAGGTCAAGTAAGCTTACAAGTTTAGACTCAATGAGCGATAGGGCTGGGATTCTAAGTTACATCTGATGGACATCACACCTGTCCTTCAAAGCTTTCTCTCACTCTACTATTATCTTTATTTGAAAAGGGCTTTGTGTGCATTTCTGGTCCCTGGCTATTCATATGATGAAAATCTGGGATTTTTTTTTTTTCTATCAAAGAAAATTTTCCAAAGATGTCTTTAGAAGGATAGTTTCATCACATTTTTTTCTCCTCACCTTAAATGTTGTGAGGGGTTGAATTTTTTTAAATAGAGATTATTTGAGATCAGCACTATTTGATTACCTGCATATTATTATGGTTCAAAACTTTTTAAACACTGAACAACTAAAGTTAATCATGTACTTATTTGTCCCTTGAACAAAAGTGTTGCTCATTCAGTGAGAAGTAATGTGCTTAATGTGGAAAATAACAGTTTCTGATTCACCAGATGGAATAATACAATTTATGGATATTCTTTTTTTATAATATTAGACTATGCTAAATAAATTAATATGTGAACACAATGGGAAGATGAATTAATAGTCACTTTGATTTAAGAGGGAGGATAGTTGTATTTTTAGAGTATGGTACTTAGGAAAGCTTCATATACAGGCCTAATCATTTAAACATCATAAACTTCTTTAAGCTCAAAAATTGCTATGTAACTGCTATGCTTTTTTTATAAGCAAATTCTAAATAGCTGTCCTTTTTAACCTGATGATTGGGCTTATAAAAGAGTTAACTAAATGTCACAACTGAAAGAAAAGAAGAAGTGGCTTTTATGAAAAAGGAAAGAAGAAGTGGCTTTCATGAAAAAGAGAATTCAAAGGTAGAAAAGAGAATTTATCTTTGAATTCCTTTTTTCATAAAAGCCACTTCTTTTCAGAAGAAGAAACCTTGACCATATTCCATGTGTAATTGTGAAACATAAATTATCTTATTGTGCTTTGAGATCAATAAAATGTATCTTAGTATATTCTTGCATTGTTCAGATGAAATACATAATATGCTTGCTATATAACTGTAGATCTTAGATAACAAAACAAATATTTATTAAGTATTTACCATGTTTCAGTATCACGTAAAGTTAAAAAGAGTATTGTTAAAAGACTTATCTTGGTGGTTCCAATATTTTGACATTCATCAATGTGGCTTTCTTACACTTGTCTACTAATGGCTAGTCTAAGAATTATACCATTTGTTTTCATTTTCACATATATTTATCTCTAAAATATGTTAGAATCAAAAGTAAGTTTTGAAAAGCATATTTGTTGGTACTAATTTGGTCTCTTCAGTTCTAGTTTTTTTATTGACTTTTAAAGGCTTAATTAAGACTATGCTTGTTTCATTGTTAAATACTATAGTTAGATCACAGGATAAGTAATACTCATTTCAAAGGGGTGTGTGTGTGTCTGTGTGTGTGTCTATGTGTGTCTGTGTATACACACAGACACACACACAAGTCTTGTAGTACAACCAACATATTAGAGCACAGAGTCAAATACCATTTCATTTGTATGACTATTTATTTTGTGTTTTTGAGAATTGAATTGTATTTGAAATGCAAAGACAATACAGTAGATGGATAATTGAATCATAATATAAATCTTCTTGAAAGTTTAATAATAACAAATTTTTTGTGTAATTAAAAAAATATTGTCAGATTGCTTAACATGAAATCCAACTATGATTATGTAAAATATAAAGTGAAATATGTTTTTGCTCATTAGAGAAAACACATGCATTAGTTGAATCTCTCTCTTCTCTTTCCAAATCCCAGGCATCACATTCATCTAAACATCTCACTTAGCAGAATTATGTTTCAGACAGTGATATTTACATAAAAGATGTAATGCGTTTCATCTCAGTCCTCTTTCATAGCAATCTCATGTGCCAGTTTGTCATGTTTCTTATCACATTCACTGCCCCAAAATGACCATAAAATAAGCTACATGGATGATGACCATAACAATCTTGAGGACCAGCTCCTATCTCTTCTATATTGAACATTTTTCTAGGTTTTAAGATTCTTTATGTCATATAAAGATTTCTAAAAACATCAATTTATTTTCCTTGACAAAGAGAAATGACAAAGAAAAATTTGACTTTGATTCTCAATCTCAAAACTTAATACGTTCATTTTTATAATTTATTATAAAGGATGCTATCTGCTGAATATAGACATACTACATTAATTTGAGCTGTGGGGAATCAGCTAATAAACACCTTGTAGCAGAGCTACACGGGGCACAAAAGAAGTACAGGTCCACATTTCCTTCCTTATAATACAGAAATTCAAACTAAACATGCAGTGTCTTTGGCTCATTTGGTGACAAAATCTGATCTTGACCTGAACTCCCTTGGTAGGATATACCGTATCTATTCCACTTGGTGTGAGTGAATATTCACAATATTCACAGTTTTTTGCTGAAGAAATATGGATGTCTTTGATTCCATGTTATTTCAAACACACACACACACACACACACATACATATATGCACACATTTCTAACAAGTATAAAAAATAGGTCGAAAATGTATCTGGCCCCATGAGCTTTGGAAAAGCTGTTGTAGGTCTCTATCAGATATTGTCCATGTCTTCAAGCTACTTGTATTTTATTGAGATGTGTGACAGTAAACTCGACTCTCAGAGTCAAAATAGTTACTGAAAGTCCACCAACTGGCTGATATATACAGATACATACATACATACGCACACATGCACGCACTCACAATCCATATTTTATGTATATTATATATAGTATGGATTTTGTGGTACAGAAGAAAAGTAGTGATAATGTAGAATAAGTCTAGTGATGTAAAATATTTCGGAGAGTAATAGAACTGGTTCTCTTCTAAGCGTCTTTGAATTTATTTCTTAATAAAATAAAACAAAACCACAGCCAATAAGAAAACCTCTGCATATATGCTGAAGGAAAAAGTATACAAGGCAGTAAAATTTTCATGAGAGCCCTCCAACAAATGTGTGAGTGGTTTTTTTTTTTTTATGAAAAGGAAAGCTGTTTTGAAGATACTGTAATCACTTTAGAGCAAAGAGCCAAATAGAATTTGTTGGTTTCCATTGTTGCCTTACTAGATCTGACTTTAGACAAGTTACTTGAAATCTCTCAGCCTGCTTTAATATCTATGAAATGTTAATAATAAAAGAGCTGCCATATAGAGCTGTTAGAGGATGACATGGGATAGTGTGTGTACTGGCGGGAGCCTGGCATCAAGGAGGCAGGCCAGGTTCGCTCCTTGTCTGGAAGCTGTTCCATCCAGGTCTAGCAGATGGTAGTTTTTAGGCTGTGGAATTCTACATAATTAATTCTTAGCTATTCATGATCATTATTTTCATTGCATATTAGATTTCTTTTTGCTAGGCTAAATTGTTCCATAAGCTTTTAAGATTTCATCTCTAATAACTAAAGTAGTTGTCTGGTGAAGAAGCCAACCTCAGCTACTTTATGCTTTCAGTTTTATTAACCTGAAAGCCTCCAAGATGACTCTCATGAAAGTTCCAGATTGAAGCTTTAGAATTTTTCCAGAAAGTGGAAGACATGGGAACTAAATGGAATATGGCTATATAAATGTTCCTCTGAGTGGTTTCTGAGCTTTGAAAGAATACATGCTATATTATCTCAGATTTGTTTTTTAAAGTGTTTTATGAAACACTTGATGTGTTATTCATGGACTTACTCATGGTGACTGCAGGTTTTATAGTTCTGTTATCCATTCCAGGCATCTTTTGCACTATTAGGATTCTACCACAGTAAGCGACAAGATACAAAAACAGAGGGTATATGGCAATGGATGATATTCACAACTAGAAACTCGGACATATTTCTGCTACATATAGTGAAGTCAGAGTCATTTGAAGGAACTACTAATGTGACCAGGAATCTCTGTATGTGTTTAAATGGCTTATCTAAAAGGTAAGTGAAGAGATGCTAGCAGGGTCACGTTATGACTTTCATGGACCATAGACACTTCTGTCTGAGCCTCTTTTTCCAAAAGAAAGAGAAAGAATTACAAATGATAAAAAAGAGAGAGAATGACAAATTATATTCTGTCTTGGTATAAAGACTGGATTTATTATTATATATTCATTTATTTTATATATACTATCCCTTGTATATCCAGGCTGGATTCATTATTACATCTTCATTACCACTATATTTTTAATTTCTAATTTTAGGACAAATTAGAACATTTTTATACCTGTAAAAGTAACACGTACCCTAGGCACTGTGCCATTTGTGCCTACCTCGTGGGTAAATTGGCCCCAGAAACTAGCAAATGTTTGCTCATCTTTTCTCTTAAAAGCCAGTTATGGTTAGATTCTGGCATATTCTGGGAACAAAGCGAGGGTACCACTGCAGTCCCTGGATTTCTACAGAAGTGTCTTTCAAGCATAGAATAGAGAGTTGGCTCATCCAACTACTGATTTCTTCAACAAACAGAGAAAAATAAAACTCACTTTCGATACAGACTGACAGATCCTGTCCTGACTTCCAGCACAACTTCTTTGTACCACCACCCTAGGATATTGGATCTCCTGACTAGCAAAATAAAAACAAAAGAATTTAAAACTCCTTAATTATCCTTTCATTTGTGCTAGAGAGATTTGGAAATAGATACATAAGATTTTTGCAGAAACTATCATCTCAATACTTAGTGTTGAAAATACACAGACCATCCTCTGTGAGTATGAGCAAACAAAAGAACACTTACTTTGGTTCAAAAGATAGTGATCTTTAAAATAAGACAGGTATATATTTATGCATTGGTTACCACAACACACAACAATGAATTTTTGAATTTATTATGTTGGTATCAAAAATAAACCAAGGACATGCCTTTCCAATTAAGGTAGAATAAGAATCATGGAGGAGAAAAGGCTCTGAAGCAATGAGAGATTGTATGGAATATAAAGCACTATTGCTACATTTAAAACCTGAAAGGAAATAGAGATCATTGATGGAATTTTACCAAATCAGCCATGTAGATGACAAGTTCGGGAAATTCTCCTGGAACTCAGAAAAAAATATAGAGACCAGAATAACAAAAGACAAATTACATGTGACCAAGACAGACTTAAGTTCTGCTTAGCTTGACTAAATTGGCTTCTTTTTGAGTCTCAGACCCCTTACCTCCCTTTTCTAGGGGATTTACTTTAGAAAACTTATAATTGGGTCAGGCGTGGTGGCTTAGGCCTGTAATCCCATCACTTTGGGAGGCTGAGGCAGGTGGATCACCTGAGGTCGGGAGTTAGAGACCAGCCTGACCAACATGGAGAAACCCTGTCTCTACTAAAAACACAAAATTAGCCAGGTATGGTAGCTCATGCCTGTAATCCCAGCTACTCGGGAGGCTGAGGCAGGAGAATTGCTTGAACCTGGGAGGCGGAGGTTGCAGTGAGCCAAGATTGCACCATTGCACCCCAGCCTAGGCAACAAGAGCAAAACTCTGTCTCAAAAAAGAAAAAAAAAGAAAGAAGGAGAACTTGTAATAGAAAATTCTTTCTCCACCCCTTTGAGATGTGCATAAATCTTTTCCCAGCATCTAGCCAGTTTTACAATCCAGAAATGTCTTTCTGGAGGACCTGGGAGCCATCCCTTTGGAATATAATCCTTAAGGAAGATAGTGTCCCTATCTCTTAGTTTCTGTAGGAGAGTAGAACCTAATTTCAACAGTGCCAGTTAACAAACACAGTTGACCTAATCACCAGCCTCACCATAACATCCTTCAGTACGTGTCCACTAGCTCACCTCAGCTCTTAAAATCTCTCTCATTTACTGTTTTTGTGGAGTTGAGTTTAATCCTTTTCCACTATTATAATAGTCTTGAGTAGTTTTTCTTGCCTGGTTAAATTTGTCCAGTAAAATATTTATTTGACACAAGGAGGGCAGAGCTCTGAGATTAAATAGGTGTTTGGTAGGCATTTGATTAAAAAAAAGCCAACAGGAGAAGCAATAGTTTAAAATAATGGGGAAAAAAAACTTTTTATGAGTTCAAGGAAGTCTTGAGTCAGCAGATTAAAATGACAGACAATGTATAGCAATAACTAATGAAAAGAAATCAGTACACAGATATGGCAAAATATGTAACATTTCAAGAATAATAAAACCTTTTGTTAATGATTAGGGAGGGATAAAGAATGTGGCAAACAGAGAAAAATAAATTTCACCCACTCCAAAATTAGAATGTAACTATTCTTTATTATTGCTAATGTGATCAAAAGCAATATAAATATTAAAGTATCTTGGAAAAATTAAAATGTTGAAACAATTCAGAAACTACATTCTGGCTTTAAAATAGTATATACAAAGAAATTAGACAAAAGTGGTGTATTGTCACACTGCTATGAAGTAATATCCCAGACTAGGTAATTTATAAAGGGAAGAGGTTTAATTGACTCACAGTTCTGCATGGGTGGCAAGACCTCAGGAAACTTATAATCATGGTAAAAGACAAAGGAGAAGCAGGGGCCTTCTTCACGGAGTGGTAGGATCGAGTGGGTGCAAGCAGGGGAAATGCCAGATGCTTATAAAACCATCAGATCTCCTGAGACTCCACTCACTATCATTACAACAGCATGGGGGAAACCACCCCCATGATCCAATTACCTCCATCTGGTCCCACCCTTGACACATGAGGATTATAAGGATTCCAATTCGAGGTGAGATCTGGGTGGGGAGACAGAGCCAAACCATATCAAGGGATAGTTCAATTCTTTTCTTTTTCTATTAATACCAACAAAAGATGTGAACTTAATTTTTAAAAAACACTGTTGGAATAAAGATAGAATGTTTGCCTTCAAAATCAGCAGACAAACTAATAAAGGAAAATGAATTAAAACAAGTTAGCCATCACAATTTTTATAATGTATCACATATTTTCTTTAAAATATTTATGTTTACAATTCTCATTTTTATTAAACTTTAAACATTCTAATAAAATTATGAAAAATCTAATTAAAATTAAATTAAGTCTAATTTTTAATCTAATTAAAGAGTCTTATTAGAGTTTAAAAATTCTAAGAATAAAAATATTCTAATAAATTTTAATAAATTCTAATAATAAAATTATTTTTTAAAATACTTCCTTATGTTCTTTTTTATTATAATTAAAAATTTCTAGGGCTGGGCACAGTGGCTCACACCTGTAATCCCAGCACTTTGGGAGGCCAAGGAGGGTGGATCACGAGGTCAGAAGATCAAGACTATCCTGGCCAACATGGTGAAACCCTGTCTCTACTATAAATACAAAAAAAAAAAAAAAAAAAAAATTAGCTGGGCATGGTGGTGCACGCCTGTAGTCCCAGCTACTCAGGAGGCTGAGGCAGAAGAATTGCTTGAACCCAGGAGGCAGAGATTGCAGTGAGCTGAGATCACGCCACTGCACTACAACCTGGGTAACAATGTGAGACTCCGTCTCAAAAAAAAAAATTCTAATAATAAAGAACATGATGAAATATTTTTTAAAATGTGTGATACACTACAATAAATGTGATGGTTAACTATACTTCTGCAAGGACAAAGTGTCAAAGAATGAAAAAAGGAAACAAAAATCAAAGACTGTAAGATTTGGGCAAAAACAATCCTGATATGTGCTATTTATAAGAGAAAAGGTTAAAAGTTTTTAGTCATTATGTTTAAAATGACATAAAGCTTTGAATAAAATGAAAAGAATGTCAGACAAATATAATAGCAAATGAAAAGCAGAAATAGTCAATAGTAAAATGTTCAACAGAATTCAAAGCAAAGAGGATAAACGGAATGTAGAGGATTAGCTTTATAAATGATAAGGAAATTTATATCACGGGTAAAAAATGGATGGACCTGAATGAGCCAGAAAAATGTACATGCAAATTTAAGAAAAAAGCTGTTATAAATACAAGGAAACTCAAATGATAAATATAAACATATTGGATTTGAGTGATAGAACTAATAAGATTAACTTATATAATAAACTTGTAACTTACTTAAAGAAAAACAGCTTATTTTCAAATTTCCATGTATCCAAACAAAATTAATCCTCTATTAGGCCATGGACAAATTGTTGAATAATTCCAAGAAGCAAAAACTATACATGCTACACCCTTTACCTATAATAAAAATATAGGATTTTATTAAAAATCCTAACATAAGAATATGCACTGAATTTGACAGGGCTTCCTAGATGCAAGTGATTTATTAAAGATATATACTCAGGACAAGTTTGTAAGCAAGGAAATAGAATAATGTGTTCAGGTGGGATGAGAGATTGAAGTGTAGTCGCACTCACTCCTAATGTAAACTGGAAAGAAATGATCCTGTAGAGGTGTCCCGCACTCAGGCAGAGCAGAGCAAAGTGCATCTCTAATTTCAGAGAAGAGTGCAGCCCTGTGCTCACAGTAGCTGGGAGACATTTACACTGACTAGTAAAAAAGGATTCTGGGTTGAGGACTGACATTAACAATAGCCATGCTTTCAGTTAACGTTAATTTTAGCAGCTAGAACGAGAAAACCTAATGAAAGTAGTGTAAATAAGAAAAGTCCTTGCTTTTTTCCATGAAACAGGAAGTTCAGAGGCAGGCAGTTTAGACCTGTGCATTAACTCCAGGACATCCTTCAGTATCTCCGCTTTTTCTCCCCGCTCTCCTGCTCCATAGAATCCTGTGTGTGTGCTGGTTTCATCCTCATGCTGAAGATGACTGCTAAGCCTTTGGGCAAATGACCATATCCAGGCAGGATAGGGGGAAGAGTAGAGGATCAAAAAATGGGCAACTAATATTAAGTTCTGTAAGACCTCTTCCAGAGCTTTCCTGGTAGTACTACGTAGTGACTTCTGTTAATATCTCATTGGGTAGAACTAGACCCTAGTTGTAAGGACTTGGCAAAAACGTTGGCTGTCCACATTCTATAGGAAGGGGAAGGCAGATGAGAACTGGGATTTGGGATGGCTGTGAACACAAACAATGTTTACCAAATCAACCCATTTTACATTTGAGATAAATGACCCTCTTAATTAACTCTTAGAAAAATGTTACACAATTTTACCATGCTTAGAAAATAACAGAGATTAAAAAGTACATATGAAATGATGCCCAGGCTTCCTCCTCCTCCTCTTCTTCCTGGGTGAGTGCTCTCCCAGCAGGCAGGCAGCATGGCGGCCAAGGGGACAGGTGGCTGGAGTTTCCAGGCCAATCTCCATTGTCCCACCTGCATCAAGCTGGGCATCCAAGGCTTGCGCTTCTGCTCGCAGGATATTTCAAAGAGAATTGAGCTGCTCACAAATTATTATGTAAGAAAGCAAAAGATGAAAAGGCAAACAAGAATTGTCTTCCTGGACTGTAGAAGGTGATATTAACACCGACCCATGGGCAGGTTATCCGTACACTGGTAAACTTAGACCACATTTTCCACTGATGACAAGACCAGTGCCAAGTTGTAGTCAAAGACCAGATTTTACTGATCATTCCTTGGGAATGTCTGAATCTGAACAGGCTCTTAAAGATAATTCTCATGTTAAATTATTCTGATCTGAAGATCAAAGGGGATGTGACTTCTATCTAAGCTGCTAGAGAAGTTGTGGATATCGCTGCTGAGATGTTTAAACCACATATAACTACTGAAGAAACAGACTATGCTGTACACTCAGCATGCATTGCAAAATTGTTATCCTTCTCTGAATTACACCTTCCCACAGAATTCCAGACAGTCCTTGTAAGAAGGTGATATCGTTAATGTCGACATCACTCTTTATTGTAGTAGTTATCATGGGGACATGATTGAGATATATTTTGTTGGCAGTGTGAATGAGGACACATGCAAATTTGTTCAGACCACATATAAGTGCCTCATGCAAGTCATCAATGCAGTAAAATCTGATATTTGATACAGAGAATTGGGAAATGTATTTCAGAAGCCTTCCCAAGCAAATGAGTTTTCAGTTGTTTGAAGCGTGGAATCCACAAGCTTTTTCATACAGCCCCCAATGCACTCCACTGTGCCTAAAATAAAGCAGTTGGTGTGATACAGTCAAGCAATGTATTTACAGTTGAGCCAATGATTTGTGAAGGTGGATGGCAGGATGAATCCTAGCCAGATGGTTTGATGTGGTGAGGAGACATCGAAAGCAGTCTGCTCAGTTCCAGCACTCCTTGCTGGTCACAGACACTGGCTGTGAAATGCTAACCTGGCAACTTGATAGTGTACAGCCTCACTTCATATCTCAATTTTAATTTCTTCCAAGATAGCACATCTCAATAGTATCTTCTTACTGTACTATGCATTTTGCGGGGGGAGCAGAGAAAGGAAAGTTACGTTTTTAATCACTTATTTTGTTTCTACTATAGGTAAGAAAGGACCACAGCAATTTCATGTGTGTCCTTAAGAACTTGTCTTGAGTCTGAAAAAGCTGAGAAGAATAAGGGAAACATTGCTCAAATCCTTTCAGTGTTCTCTTCTCCCTCTAAATCTTCCCACACACCCATATGCTCATTATCAGGCTTTTTAAAGTTTAGATTATGGTAAAATTAGCCATGCTCCCAGTGGTGGCTGACTGTTGCAGGGCATGAGAATTTTGTAGTACACTGCTATGCCAAACCTCTATTTGGTCAGAAATGGGAGGAGCAAAGCCCCTTTTCTTCTCTATTTTATTTCAAGGGCATACCTTGGAGATGCCCAGAGGAGGGTGGAGGGTGCACTGTGGAGGATGAAGGGGAAAGAGTTCTGAAGTGTCTCCAGCTGTGAGCACAGGGAGGCAAGTGTGCTGTTAGATTCTGTTTGGTAAACCTAAGGTTACTATAGTAGGGATGCAACTGTCCATGGTATGCTGAAAACACACCTCAACTTGACGTAGTTGAGAACCTCATTAGAAATGACCTCAGTTGCCCAATATCTGTATGTTCCTTTTGACAGTTGTCCAAATAGGAGTGTATTTGATGAATACATATCAGATCCTAAAGTCATTGTCATTATTAGAGTGGACTTAATTACTGGGTATTTGCTAACTTTCACATAATATAATTTCATACCACTGACATGTTATATAATGCTTGTAAGAGAACATCTTTTCCAGAGGTCCTGAGTCCTTGTTGTTTTAAAATAATTATAACATTTCCATTACTTCTATTAGTTTATTGATGTAGTAAAGTGACTGTATCTGTTTTAGATTTTGGGGAGTATGTGTGTGAAGCTTTTATCAAACTAATGTTTGTGATGGATGCCTTGCAATATGAATGTTAATATAATGTGTAAAATGAGATTTAAATGTTTGAATGACTATCAAAAAATGATATCATGCAACAGGCATAGTAAAGCCTGAAAATAAATAAACATTATTAAACAAACTGAACATTAGAAAAAAAAGAGTAAGAATATATACCTGAGGAAAATAAAGCAGAAAAAAGTCACCAAAGACAAAAGCTTAAATGTAAAAGTTAGGATTAAAAAGCAGAAATGCCATTTTTAATTTAATATTTTTTCTTTGACAAGGTCATCAAAATAGACCAATCCTTGGCAAGACATATAGGAAAACAAAGGAGAAAAGCAATGTATTATATTAGCAATAATGGTGCGAGGAATATAACAATATATTTTGGATATTTTTCCCTTAACAATAAAGAAGATACTATGATTCTATATTTTATGGAAAGGCCAAACAAGAGTGAAGTACAGTTTTTTTAGTAAAACATAAATGACCAAAATAGATTTGACAGATAATAGAAAACCATGGGGAAAATGGATAAAGCAGCCATTAATTTTCAAAACACCATGTATCAAACTGAAATGGAAACAACAGTCTGAACAAAAAATTGTCAGCACAATTTAAAAATATAAATTTCAAAAATTTGTAAAAATACACATATTCTTTAGATATTTTGCTTGCAGGGATTTTTCTTGGGGAAAGAATGGAAAGATATACATAAAGATTGATGTGACCAGGTATGAAATATACCATAATTTATTAGCACTACTTATTAGAAAAAGTATTGATAATAATTTCAATATTCAACTGCAGAAAATTATGGGTCACACATACAGTGGAATATGTTATTAGGTTGAACTGTATCAGATTGCTTCTATTGACCATATCTAATCAACAAAAACAATGACTTCAAATGGTCCAACCTAATAAATATTACACAAACACATATTTAAATATCCCAGTAATTTAACTGTGGTTATCTCTGAGTGGGGGGCTTTTGGGTGATTTAAACAGTCTAATGAGATTCTAATACAGGAACAAATAAGCACATAACATGTATGTACAGCTTCATAATCTTTCACTAAATTATGAACTGTTGGGGAACAGGCATTTGGTTTTGGTAATCATTACTTTCTTTTTTTTTTTTTTTTTGAGGCTTTCAGGAGAATTGAATTTATTGAATATAAGAAACAGTTGTATAAGAACACATGAAAGTATTGCTCATAGATCAGTTAGCTATTGCCACAATGATGGTCTGTAACAAACCACCCCAAAACTCAGTGGCTTATAATAACAACTATTTCTTTCTTTTTTTTTTTTTATTTTAATTGCATTTTAGGTTTTGGGGTACATGTGAAAATCATGCAAGGTTGTTGCATAGGTGCATACGTGGCAGTGTGATTTGCTGCCTTCCTCTCCTTCACCTATATCTGGCATTTCTCCCCATGCTATCCCTCCCCAACTCCCCACCCCCCTTCTGTCCCCCCCACTCCCCCGCAACAGACCCCAGTGTATAGTGCTCCCCTCCCTGTGTCCATGTGCTCTCATTGTTCAACACCTACCTATGAGTGAGAACATGTGGTGTTTGATTTTGTGTTCTTGTGTCAGTTTGCTGAGAATGATGGTTTCCAGGTTCATCCATGTCCCTACAAAGGACGGGAACTCATCATTTTAGATGGCTGCATTATATTCCATGGTGTATATGTGCCACATTTTTCCTGTCCAGTTCCAGGTCTTTGCTATTGTAAACTGTGCTGCAATGAACATTCGTGTGCATGTGTCCTTATAGTAGAATGATTTATAATCCTTTGGATATATACCCAGTAAGGGGATTGCTGAGTCAAATGGAATTTCTATTTCTAGGTCCTTGAGGAATCGCCACACTGTTTTCCACAATGGTTGAACTAATTTACACTCCCACCAACAGTGTAAAAGTGTTCCTATTTCTCCACATCCTCTCCAGCATCTGTTGTCTCCAGATTTTTTAATGATCGCCATTCTAACTGGCGTGAGATGGTATCTCAATGTAGTTTTGATTTGCATTTCCCTAATGACCAGTGATGATGAGCATTTTTTCATATGCTTGTTGGCCTCATGTATGTCTTCTTTTGTAAAGTACCTGTTCATATCCTTCGCCCATTTTTGAATGGGCTTGTTTGTTTTTTTCTTGTAAATCTGTTTTAGCTCGTTGTAAATTCTGGATATCAGCCCTTTGTCAGACGGGTAGGCTGCAAAAATTTTTTCCCATTCTGTTGGTTGCCGATTCACTCTATTGACTGTTTCTTTCGCCGTGCAGAAGCTGTGGAGTTTGATCAGGTCCCATTTGTCTATTTTGGCTATTGTTGCCAATGCTTTGGGTGTTTTGGTCATAAAGTCCTTGCCTACGCCTATGTCTTGAATGGTTTTGCCTAGGTTTTCTTCTAGGGTTTTTATGGTGTTAGGTCTTATGTTTAAGTCTTTAATCCATCTGGAGTCAATTTTAGTGTAAGGTGTCAGGAAGGGGTCGAGTTTCTGCTTTCTGTATATGGCTAGCCAGTTTTCCCAACACCACCTATTGAACAGGGATTCCTTTCCCCATTGCTTGTTTTTGTCGGGTTTGTCGAAGATCGGGTGGTTGTAGATATGTTGTGTCGCCTCCGACGCCTCTGTTCTGTTCCATTGGTCTATATCTCTGTTTTGGTACCAGTACCATGCTGTTTTGATTACTGTAGCCTTGTAGTATAGTTTGATGTCGGGTAGTGTGATGCCTCCTGCTTTGTTCTTTTTGCTGAGAATTGACTTGGCTATGCGGGCTCTCTTTTGGTTCCATATGAAGTTTAAGGTGGTTTTTTCCAGTTCTGTGAAGAAGGTCATTGGTAGCTTGATGGGGATAGCGCTGAATCTGTAAATTACTTTGGGCAGTATGGCCATTTTCATGATATTGATTCTTCCTAACCATGAACATGGAATGTTTCTCCATCTGTTTGTGACCTCTGTTATTTCGTTGAGCAGTGGTTTGTAGTTCTCCTTGAACAGGTCCTTTACGTTCCTTGTTAGTTGTATTCCTAGGTATTCTTGAACAGGTCCTTTACGTTCCTTGTTAGTTGTATTCCTAGGTATTTTATTCTCTTTGTAGCAATTGTGAATGGCAGTTCGTTCTTGATTTGGCTCTCTTTAAGTCTGTTATTGGTGTATAGGAATGCTTGTGATTTTTGCACATTGATTTTGGATCCTGAGACTTTGCTGAAGTTGCTTATTAGTTTCAGGAGATTTTGGGCTGAGACGATGGGGTCTTCTAGATATACAATCATGTCATCTGCAAATAGAGACAATTTGACTTCCTCCTTTCCTAATTGAATACCCTTTATTTCCTTTTCTTGCCTGATTGCTCTGGCTAGAACTTCCAGTACTATATTGAATAGGAGTGGTGAGAGAGGGCATCCTTGTCTAGTGCCGGATTTCAAAGGGAATGCTTCCAGTTTTTGCCCATTCAGTATGATATTGGCTGTTGGTTTGTCGTAAATAGCTTTTATTATTTTGAGATACGTTCCGTTGATACCTAGTTTATTGAGGGTTTTTAGCATAAAGGGCTGTTGAATTTTGTCGAAGGCCTTCTCTGCATCAATTGAGATAATCATGTGGTTTTTGTCTTTGGTTCTGTTTATGTGGTGAATTACATTTATAGACTTGCGTATATTGAACCAGCCTTGCATCCCCAGGATGAATCCTACTTGATCATGGTGAATAAGCTTTTTGATGTGCTGTTGCAGTCGGCTTGCCAGTATTTTATTGAAGATTTTTGCATCTATGTTCATCATGGATATTGGCCTGTAGTTTTCTTTTCTTGTTGAGTCTCTGCCGGGTTTTGGTATTACAATGATGTTGGTCTCATAAAATGATTTGGGAAGGATTCCCTCTTTTTGGATTATTTGGAATAGTTTCAGTAGGAATGGTACCAGTTCCTGTTTGTATGTCTGGTAGAATTCGGCTGTGAACCCATCTGGACCTGGGCTGCTTTTTGGTGGTAGGCTCTTAATTGCTGCCTCGACTTCAGACCTTGTTATTGGTCTATTCAGGGTTTCGACTTCTTCCTGGTTTAGGCTTGGGAGGAGGCAACTGTCCAGGAATTTATCCATTTCTTCCCAGTTTTCTAGTTTATGTACATAGAGTTGCTTGTAATAATCTCTGATGATGGTTTGAATTTCTGTGGAATCTGTGGTGATATCCCCTTTATCATTTTTTATTGCATCTATTTGGTTATTCTCTCTTTTCTTTTTTATTAGTCTGGCTAGTGGTCTGTCTATTTTGTTGATCTTTTCAAAAAACCAGCTCCTGGATTTATTGATTTTTTTGTAGGGTTTTTCATGTCTCTATCCTTCAATTCTGCTTTGATCTTAGTTATTTCTTGTCTTCTGCTAGGTTTTGAGTTTTTTTGATCTTGCTCCTCTAGCTCTTTCAATTTTGACGATAGGGTGTCAATTTTAGATCTCTCCTTTCTTCTCATGTGGGCACTTATTGCTATATATTTTCCTCTAGAGACTGCTTTAAATGTGTCCCAGAGATTCTGGTATGTGGTGTCTTCGTTCTCGTTGGTTTCGAAGAACATCTTTATTTCTGCCTTCATTTCAGTGTTTATCCAGTCTACATTCAGGAGAAAGTTGTTCATTTTCCATGAAGCTGTGCGGTTCTGGGTTGGTTTCTGAATTCTGAGTTCTAACTTGATTGCACTGTGGTCTGAGAGACTGTTTGTTATGGTTTCTGTTCTTTTGCATTTGCTGAGGAGTGATTTACTTCCAATTATGTGGTCAATTTTAGAGTAGGTGTGATGTGGTGCTGAGAAGAATGTATATTCTGTGGATTTGGGGTGGAGAGTTCTGTAAATGTCTATTAGGTTTGCTTGTTCCAGGTCCGAGTTCAAGTCCTGGATATCCTTGTTACTTTTCTGTCTCGTTGATCTGTCTAATATTGACAATGGGGTGTTAAGTCTCCCACTATTATTGTGTGGGAGTCTAGGTCTCTTTGTAAGTCATGAAGAACTTGCCTTATGTATCTGGGTGCTCCTGTATTAGGTGCATATATATTTAGGATCGTTAGGTTTGCTTGTTCCAGGTCCGAGTTCAAGTCCTGGATATCCTTGTTACTTTTCTGTCTCGTTGATCTGTCTAATATTGACAATGGGGTGTTGAAGTCTCCCACTATTATTGTGTGGGAGTCTAGGTCTCTTTGCAAGTCATGAAGAACTTGCCTTATGTATCTAGGTGCTCCTGTATTAGGTGCATATATATTTAGGATCGTTAGCTTTTCTTGTTGCATTGATCCCTTTACCATTATGTAATGTCCTTCTTTGTCTCTTTTGATCTTTGTTGCTTTAAAGTCTATTTTATCAGAGATGAGAATTGCAACTCCTGCTTTTTTTTGCTCTCCGTTTGCTTGGTAAATCTTCCTCCATCCCTTTATTTTGAGTCTTTGTGTATCCTTGCATGTGAGGTGGGTTTCCTGGATACAGCACACTGATGGGTTTTGGCTTTTTATCCAGTTTGCCAGTCTGTGTCTTTTGATTGGGGCATTTAGTCCGTTTACATTTAGGGTTAATATTGTTATGTGTGAATTTGATCCTGTCATTTTGATGCTAGCTGACTGTTTTGCCCATTGGTTGATGCAGATTCTTCATTGTGTTGATGCTCTTTACCGTTTCATGTGTTTTTGGAGTGGCTGGTTCTGGTTGTTCTTTTCTATGTGTAGTGCCTCCTTCAGGAGCTCTTGTAAAGCTGGTCTGGTGGTGATGAAATCTCTGAGTTCTTTCTTGTTCACAAAGGATTTTATTTTTCCTTCACTTATGAAGCTTAGTTTGGCTGGATATGAAATTCTGGGTTGAAAGTTCTTTTCTTTAAGGATGTTGAATATCGGCCCCCACTCTCTTCTGGCCTGTAGGGTTTCTGCTGAGAGATCTGCTGTGAGTCTGATGGGCTTCCCTTTGTGGGTAACCTGACCTTTCTCTCTGGATGCCCTTAGTATTTTCTCCTTCACTTCAACCCTGGTGAATCTGATGATTATGTGCCTCGGTGTTGCTCTTCTAGAGGAATATCTTTGTGGTGTTCTCTGTATTTCCTGGACTTGAATATTGGCCTGCCTTGCTAGGTTGGGGAAGTTTTCCTGGATAATATTCTGGAGAGTATTTTCCAGCTTGGATTCATTCTCTTCGTCGCATTCAGGTACCCCTATCAAACGTAGATTAGGTCTTTTCACATAGTCCCATATTTCTTGTTGGCTTTGTTCATTCCTTTTTACCCTGTTTTCTCTAATCTTGCCTTCTCGTTTTATTTCATTGAGTTGATCCTCTACCTCTGATATCCTTTCTTCTGCTTGGTCAATTCGGCTGTTGAAACTTGTGCATGCTTCACGAAGTTCTCGTGTTGTGTTTTTCAGCTCCAACAATTCACTCATATTCCTCTCTAAGTTGTCCATTCTTGTTAGCATTTCGTCAAATCTTTTTTCAAGGTTCTTAGTTTCTTTGCATTGGGTTAGAACATGTTCTTTTAGCTCACGAAAGTTTCTTATTATCCACTTTCTGAAAGCTGATTCTGTCATTTCATCACACTCATTCTCCATCCAGTCTTGTTCCCTTGCTGGTGGGGAGTTGTGCTCCCTTGTAGGAGGAGAAGTGTTCTGATTTTGGGTGTTTTCATCCTTTTTGCACTGGTTTCTTCCCATCTTTGTGGATTTATCCGCCTATCGACTTTGTAGTTGCTGTCTTTCTGATTTTGGTAATTTTAAGTCTGCTGCAGCAGAACTCATAAACCCCCTTTTTCTTCCCTCCCGGTGTTCTGTCCCAGGGATTTAGGGCTTTATGATTTTCTGCTGTCTTGTTGTTGCTTTCCCTGCCCACAAGGTGGCAGCCTAGTCACACTCAGCGTGCAGAGGTTTCGCTGAGCTGTTGTGGGCTCCGCCAAGCTTCCTTGTGAACTTCCCTGCAGTCCTGTTTATATGGGTGTAGTTAGAACTGCTTCAGCTATGTTGGCCCACCCCTGTAGTGACGGAGTCTCTGTAGTGGCGGGTTACCTTGGTTACGGCAAATTGCCCTGGGAACTGCAGGGTGTGTCCTAATGGAGCACGCCCCTCCGCCACAGAGCTGGACCGACCCGGCTTCAGTTGTGTTTCCTGTGGCACTTTCTTTGCCCTGGAATCTCCTGGCTTGACTCTCTGTTTCGGCTCCCCTTGCTGGCTTACCGGGGACTCGGTCTCACTCTGCAGGAGAAGCCACTGCCCCTGCCTCAGGGTGCAGTCCGAGCGGCTGCGCCAGTCAAACCAGCCGCGCTGATGACCCATGGGGCTCTTCCGCCTGTGAATCTCCTGGTCTGTGGGCATTAAAAATCCGCTGCCCTGTGAGCCGTTGAGTCAGCTGAAGCGGCGGCTCTGAGATTCATGGCGCGTTTTTGCTCGGGGAATCTCCTGGCTTGACTCCCTGTTTCAGCTCCCCTTGCTGGCTTACAGGGGACTCGGTCGCACTCACTCTGCAGAAGGAGCCACTGCTCCCTGCCTCAGGGTGCAGGCCAAGCAGCCGCGCCGCTCAAGCCAACAGCGCTGGCGACCTGTGGTGCTCTTCCCCCTGTGGATCTCCTGGTCTGTGGGCAGTAAATATCCGTCTGGAAATGCGGCGTCCACTCACCCTCTGTGCTTTCTCTCGGAGCTGCAATCACAAGTTCCTCCTAATCGGCCATCTTGGATCTCTCCAATCTCATTACTTTCTTGATGCATAAAGAAATCTGAAAATATTTGTTGAATCAATGACTGAAAAAATGTTTGTACCATATAGAAAATGTTAAATTGCAAATGAGAAAAGCTAGAGAAGTTGCTCATTAAACCATCTGCCTCACCATATGGAAGGGTCAAAGCATTTTAAGTCTGTAGTACTTAATTTAGGCAGTAATTTTTCTGCAAAGTGTTCAGTATGTGTAGTATCTGATAATGTTATTATGAGATGTTATGTCTACTTTCTAGCTGTCTTTGAAAACATCTTATTAAATTTCATTAATATGTGGGGAACTAAGGAAACTCCAATGATAAATGAGGACATTCAACATAAAGGGGACATTCCCATCTAAATGTTTGGAACAGAACTGCAGCATGGTATTTTAATGTATGATAATGATTTGTGAAATCACATCAAATACATTTTACTGATTCATTATCTAAAATTCTCAAATTTCAAAAATGAAATATTTGAAGATGTCAAATAATTGTGTAGACCATGCTGATGGTCCGCCGGGAAAACTTCATTGCAGAATTGCAGTTGAGCTGTTTTGTTCTCTCTAGTGGATAGAAGGACATGAGAAAAACCACTCACTGGTGGTCTTTAATGCAACGCAAAAGAACATGGAAATCCGTATTTGCTCAGAAATCCTATTAGTGTATTGAGGAAACCTCGAAGAAAAGCACTGAAGTGTTAATGATTTGCCTACATTTTTTTTTGTCCAAATGTTTGGATAAGCTGACAGGAATTAATTCTATAAAAATCCTTTCTTTCAAATTATTTCACCAACGTAAAACTCCTCAATCCAGTAGCATTCTTTGACATTCCTCTTAATATCCAAATGCTAATTTTGCCTACCTAATATTAATAAATGAAGCAGGCATTTTGTATTATTCTCTCTCCTTATTCATAGGGTTGGTGTATATTTTAATTAGGTTCAAAAATTACAACTGCTTTGTTATTTTTACTAGAAAATTTATTCTTGTACTCACCTAAAAGATATGATAGTCAGTACAGAGCTTAGAAGCTTTTGCATTCTATTTATAAAAGGGACACAGTTCCTAGGCATGAACTTGGGCTCTGAGCGGAAACAGGTAAACCAGGAGAGAATATTTATAAATACTGTAAGTAGATGTATTTGGTTATAATATTTTGTTGGCTGATGTCACACTTGATTTTCAGCTTTCAAAATATAAACTACAGTGTCCTTGAAATACAGTGTTGCCTGGTAACAAAAAACTTATCAGCTCAAATGAGGCGACAGGTTTTTTTTTGTTTGTTTTTTAGTATTCTTTTTGGTCACAAACAAATAGCTTGAAAATGATGGCTGAAATACACATTCAAGATTTGGATTCCTTATTTTAAAAGCGAGATTTTTTTTTTTTAGAAATTAAAATATATTCAAAATTTGGCAGCAAAATGTGGGGTTCATATTTTATTATTAGGCTATTATCCTCAAAAGTGTTCAGGTAAGGAGGTCTTTCTGCCCTCCCCCTTCCCCTGTCAGAGGAAAGGGTACAGGAGATTTTTGGCACCATGAGATAAAGGCAGCAGGCTTAAAAAGCAGCTAAAGGACTTAATTGTAAGGAAGTCTTTATTCCCAATAGTTCAATGTTGAACTAAGAAGGGATTGGAGAATATTTCCAATTTGATAAAAAAAAAAGTTTATAATACATTCCAAATATTTTATGTTTAAAAAGAATAAATATTCTTTCTTGCCTTTTTCCATTTCTCTCTACTGCCACACAGCTCCATTTAATGGAATTTAGAAAGTTTGTATGTGGAAGAGTACAGTCTCAGTTGATCTTCACGTTTGTCAAGAACACTGACGATTGATTTGACTGCAGCTCCAGCAGTTAAAGGAGTGTTCATTTCATGATCAAGTAGCCTGAAAACACTTCTTTAAAATGAATATTTCTTTTATATTTGGTGATTCAGTGCTCACCAGGGTCTCTGTTCCTGGGTTTTCCCTGCAACTCTCCTTCTGACATTTCCATTAAACTGTAAAAAATAAGTGTTGACTGATTAGCATCTTAAGAGCTCTGCAAAAAGCCATATTCATGAATCAAAGTCAGTGTGCACCACTGGTAATTAACTTGACAAAATTCAGCTTTCCAAGCTAATCAGCCTCTGGCTGCTTTATGTAATTGCTGTCAATTCAGATCTACAAGACAATTGGAGTCCACTAAAAGGCAGAGAGTCATAAGAACTAATGATAAGGCAAGTTCTCTAGCTGAGAACATATTCTGATTAAAATCCTGGAGTATAATGAGGAAACAGAAACAGTCAAAATGTTGACTTGAGGATTCCACATTTAGAATTATATAAAAGCAGCCTATTTAAGATCAAACTAATGGTAAGGGTTAAGTGGTGAGATTCAATGGAATAAATATCCTAGGGTTTACCATGTAAAAGTTACTGAGTAAGACCCTGGAAAGGCAGTTGACCTTCAGGGCACAGCAGGGCATCATGGATAAAGAGCACTGCTTCTGCACTCAGACATTTATTAAATACTGGACTTTTGCTAGTTGTGTAATTTGGGACAAACCGCCCAGCTTCATTTAGCCCACGTTTTCTCATTAGGAAAATAGAAGAAATAATTTTACATAGCTTATATGTTTAAGGATTAATGCAAATAATAACTTAATCTGTTCCCTGGAATTTAGTAGGTGCCAAATAACTGTAACAAATTATAATTCTGTTATCATTACAATTTATCACTAAGTGAACGGTGAAGTATGCACATTAATATAACATTAGAAGCATGCTAAGAAAAATACAGATGAAATTGCCCATTGAATTTACAAATAAGGAACCAACATCTGGGGCGGGAAACTTTGAAGGAGGAGAAGTTAATTTTGGAGGTGTTTTTTCAAAAAGATAGGAATAATTTATCAACTAAGTTGAGGAGATTTATTTTAGGTAGAGTAAGAGCCAAGTCATTCATCAGGAAAAGCATGACGTGCAACTGAGGAACAGTAAAACAATCATTTTACTAAGCTTAAGATTTTGTGAAAGAGTAAAAGAAGATTATACTGCAAAGAAAGGTTCCATAAATTTTGTGGATTGACTATTTAAATCATCATTGTTGAATGTTTCAGAGGGTATTTTGTTCATTCTTTAAAGATCAGAATATTTTAATACCAAAGACTTCCACAGAACCAAAACAGGCTTTCTCTTCCTATAAAATATCGGTAGACATGTATTTAATAATTAAAGCTATTTCTAATTTCTTAGAGATTAAAACTAGTAGCTTTTATGGAAGTCAATTTAGTACCCTTATTTAGAGGTGGCAAGAAGCTTCAAAAAATGTGTAAGGGGCTGTGCAGAAATACACATTTGTTACATACAAAGAAAGAAAGGTAAGTAGAATATTTTAAATATTATTAAAAACCTATATTTGTTTGGCTAAGGCAGTGGGCATCGTTCCCATGGAAGAATTAGAGTTTATCAAATTAAACACCTCTTGGGCTGATTCTTAAAAATTCTGATTTCATTTGTTTAGAGTGAGGCTCGAAGCATCAGTAATTTTCAAAGGTTCTAAGGGAATTGTAACTGTGAGAAGGGAGACCAAAGATACTTCCTCTTCTCTCCTCTGAAATCATGGAAACACTAATAACAGGAAAAATGTAAACCTTGTTTTTGACAAAAATAGGGATATCTATAATCTTGAATCTCAATATAAGATGAAGAGCTGTCAAATGAAATAAATACCAAGTCAGGGTGCAGGAAGATACTGACAGAGGGCATGTGCGGTTACATATCTCACACACAGCAAGCTAAACGCAAACATTGTCCAGAAAGCTGGAGGATGCCAAAGAGGAAAACCAACAGTCCTGGGTTTGAGTCAATAGAAACAACACGTTTGAGCTGCCTACAGGAATTCTCCTGTCCTCCATTTAATACAGAGAGGCGGGGAGGTAGGTCTCATCGAGGAAATCACGTTGCTTGCCATCTTTGCAGGAAGAGAACTGTGGAATAAGCAGAGGAGAAAACGTCTATTGTGATGACCCTGCAGCTGTCTCAGAAAGATAGGGCAAGACAGGCTGGCCTCATACAAACACCCAATCCCTAGGGGAAGCCGAAGGAAAAGGGCAGCACTCTGTGAGCCAGGGCCACTTTCTCTAAACAGACCACTATTCTGACACACACAGACACACATACAGAATCAATCAGTCAGACATGAGCACTTGGAGTGTAAAAGGTATATAAATGATAATGAAGATCTAGCAGTCATTAATACATAGTCACAAGTAAGATGGACAGAAATATAGTAATACAATAATCTAATTTATGTAGGATATTCTAAGTCATCTCTCAGACCATGGCAAACAAAGAGACCAAAAGTAATGCATAGCTCTAAATCATATAAGATATTGTTTAAAAAGCTCTTGGAATATTTACCTAAGAAAAAAATAATAGATTAGAAAGAAATCGCTAACATATTTCCTAAAGCAAAAATGTTAGCTTCACTGATCACAATGAAATAAGTGGCTCTCACAAGTGGCTTTGGGTTAACAATGAAGTTCAGAGGAAAAGAGCAGATTACTTAGAAATAAATACAATAAAGCATTATATATAAAGACCTATGGTATACAATTAAGTCATGGTAGCTAGAGACAAGTTACTAGCCACAAACACTTGCATTGAGAAAGAATAAAAACAATTTTGATAACTAACTCATACATAGGAAAATAAGCTAAACAAAATAAAATATTTAATAATGTAAATCAGAAAAGTAATGTCTTAGAGAAAAGACAAAACAGAGCTGATAAATCAACCCAATAACTTCATCTTAAACAAACAAAGAAAAAACAGTGACCTAATCAGGATGCTGATGGTGAAAGCACCTGGAAATGGGAAAATATCACAGAGGCAGAAGACATTAAAAGAATTGCACAAGGTTAGTTTTTTCAACATTATAAAAATTTTAAATCCTACATAAAATCAATATTTTTCTAGGAAAATAGAAGTGAGTGAAACTGATCCTTGAGAACACAGACCAATTGCTACAGAAAAAAAATTCAAAAACTTTATCATGGAGATATTCCCCTCTGCAAATGAGTATAAAATCCCGATTGGTGGATTTTATTTTTAAATTTTTTATCTTCAAATTGTTTGAGGTACTACAATAAACAGATTCTTGTAGTGCTTCAAACTATTTGAAAAGATAGGAAAATACATAATTACACTTGCATTTGTCAGGGTTCTCTAGAGGGACAGAACGAATAGGATATATATGTGTATGTGTATATATGTGTGCATGTGTGTGTGTACATATATACATATAGGATATATATGTGTATGTGTGTGTGTACGTATATATACATATAGGATATATATGTGTATGTGTATATATGTGTGCGTGTGTGTGTGTACATATATATACATATAGGATATATATGTGTATGTGTATATGTGCGTGTGTACATATATATACATATAGGATATATATGTGTATGTGTATATGTGTGTGTGTACATATATATATACATATAGGATATATATGTGTATGTGTATATGTGTGTGTGTACACATATATACATATAGGATATATATGTGTATGTGTATATGTGTGTGTGTACACATATATACATATAGGATATATATGTGTATGTGTATGTGTTTGTGTACATATATACATATAGGATATATATGTGTATGTGTGTGTGTGTACATATATATACATATAGGATATATATGTGTATGTGTATATGTGTGTGTGTACATATATACATATAGGATATATATGTGTATGTGTATATGTGTGTGTGTGTACATATATACATATAGGATATATATGTGTATGTGTATATGTGTGTTTGTGTACATTTATATACATATAGGATATATATGTGTATGTGTATATGTGTGTGTGTACATATATACATATAGGATATATATGTGTATGTGTATATGTGTGTTTGTGTACATATATATACATATAGGATATATATGTGTATGTGTATATGTGTGTGTGTGTACATATATATACATATAGGATATATATGTGTATGTGTGTGTGTACATATATACACATATAGGATATATATGTGTATGTGTATATATGTGTGTGTGTGTACATATATATACATATAGGATATATATGTGTATGTGTATATATGTGTGTGTGTACATATATATACATGTATGTATATATATAAAGAGTTTTTTAAGTATTAACTTACATGATCACAAAGTCCCACAACAGGCTGTCTGCAAGCTGAGGTGCAAGGAGAGCCAGTCTCAGTCCCAAAACTGAAGAACTTGGAGTCTGATGTCCAAGGGCAGGAAGCATCCAGCACAGGAGACAGATGTAGGCTGGGAGGCTAGGCCAGTCTCTCCTTTCACATTTTTCTGCCTGCTTCATATTTGCTGGCATCTGAGTAGATTATGCCCACCGGATTAAAGGTGGGTCTGCCTTCCCCAGGCCACTGACTTAAATGTGAATATACTTTGGCAGCACCTTCACAGACACACTCAGGATTAATACTTTGTATCTGTCAGTCCAATCAATTTGACACTCAGTATTAACCATCACACAGTTATATTTTCTTATCTAGCGTGACATTAATACCAAAATCTGAGAAATTAAAAAATATATAGACAATAGAACTTGAAACAAAGATCAAAGTAAAACACAAGCAACTAGAATGAAACATTACAAATAAAGAATAGTATACCACCACAAAGTATGGCTTATTCTAGGGACTCAAATATAGTTGTGGATTGAAGTATCATATTAAGAGATCACAAGAGAACAATCAAATATTTAAATACACAGAATTGAAATTATTTGCATACTTTAGCCTACATTCTGTATTTTTAAAAACTTTTAATAAGTTAGTAATAAGTTTGTGTATTCTTAATAAATAATCTATAAATCCCAAAGTGATTGTGAAGAACAAGTGAGGGTGAACTGCTGTATCACATACCAAATTTAGCATTATTTTGTAATATGATGTTTGTTCAAAGTATACAATGTTGAACAAAACAGAGAGCTCAGAAACTTATATTGATATGATTATATGGATATACTAACTAATGGAGGAAAAGAAAAACTATTCCACAAATGGCACTGAGAAAATTGCTGTTTTATTTTGGGAGATGGGGCAGAAATTTTTACTTCATACTAATGAAAATAATTAACCTCAAGTCCATTAGAAGTTTGAAGGATGAAAAAAATTTTAGTCTTTAGATAAACAATATATGAAAATTTGTGGTTGACTTTTATGTTGTGAAACGTTTCTTAAACAAATTATAGAAAGCAAAAACCATAAATGGTATGATTAGAAATGTAAAACTTCATTTTGACAAAGGACATCATTAAATACAGTTTGAAGTCAAGCTATAAACTAGCAAAAGTAATATATAAGACCTACAGTAGAAAAGGAACCACAAACAAGATATAAAAATTTTATAACTCAATAACTGAAAGATAAATGACCCATTAATAAAGGGTCAAATATTGTCAACAGGCATATCAGAGAAGAGAAAAATCTCAGTGGTCAATAAATATATAAAATAAGGCTCAATGGTGCTAACAGTCAAGGAAATGTAAAATAAAACTACAAAAATTGAATATTTTATGTCTAACAAATTTGCAAAAATTAAAAAGCATACCAGTGGAAAGTCGTAAATGTAGCTGATAGGATTTTGAATTCGTAAAAGCATGCTGGAGCCCAATCTGGCAATATTTAGTACAATAGAAGAATCATATGCCCTTCAACCTAGCAACTCAACTTCTAAAAATATATGCTGGAGAAGAACAGTGGTTCTTAACATTGGCTGCACATGGTAGTCATACCAGGACCTAGGCTGCACTACAAACCAGTTATATCAGAAATACCAGAGACATTTTTCTGGCATCAGTATGTTATAAAGCTCCTTGGGATTCTAGCGTGCAGTGGAGCTTAAGAACCCACTTAGGAGAATCTCTCACAAATGCATAAGAAAAATGAGAAGAAATCTATAAGTATATTAATTTTAATCTTGTTTGTAATAATGAAAACTGCATTTCAAATGAGTAAACAACTTGGATAGTCGATAAGGATAAATCTCAAAATCTCAGCATTTAGTTTAAAAAGCTAATTGCAGAATGAAATATATACCATTTATACAATATTTGGAGGCATGCAAAACAATGCTCTAAAATGTTCTTGATCACATAATGTGCAGCGTTTTGAAATGTGTAAGAATGATTAAAAAACAAATTCAGGGTATTTCTAGACCTCAGGGGTAAGGATGTCAGATTTAGCAAATAAAAACACATTCAAATTGTATATCATATGAGGCAATCATACTAAATATTTATTCATTGTTTTTCTGAAATTCAAATTTTGCAGGGATTCAAAATTCAAAATTAACATTTTATATGACAGTTCCACTTGGGAGGGGACCCAGAAAGGCAAACAGAGACTTCTGCCGTATCTGTAATATTTTATTCAAGAAATAATTGAAGCAATTATGATCAAATGCTAGAATTTGACAGAGGTTGTTTACTACAGGGGTATCTTTCATATTTTTCTGTGTCTTTGAAATGCTATTATAAAAATATTAAGGAAAATATAAGGAAAGAACAGACCTCAGTTGTAGTAACAATACAAAGGAGAAACTATATTGAAATAAACATCAGTAAATGTTCAAGATCAATATGAAGAAAACATATTACACTACCAAGGATTAGAAAGGAAGATATGAATAGACAGAAAGACATGTCATAGCTTGCTTTTGGATTGTAAGACTTAAGATGTAAAAAAAAAATCTGAGATTCCTATGTTAATCCATACATAAATGAATTCCCCTCAAAAATCTCAACATAAATTCTTAGGAACTAGACAAAATAATGGATTCTAAACATCATAAGGATAAATAAATTCACAAGATCTGTCAGATAAATTTGAGAGTGATGAAAAATAAAGGATAGATAACCTTGTAATGAAACATGTTATAAATCTGCTGTAATTGAAACAAAGGATTATGTAAATAATCATAATTGCATTTAAGCTGAAGTTGTGACATTTGATTTTAACAGATTGGATAGCCATAGAAGTAAAATTGTATCAGTTATTACATAATGCAGATTTACCCCCAATATATTTTAAAATCTATGTTATCCTCCTTATCTTTTTACTTTTTGCCCCAGTTCAGATTTCTATTACCTTTCATTTGGAAGTTACGGTAACTCTAACTGCTATTCATACTTACAGTATTTTCTTCTTCAAGTTTCTCCTAAAATCTTAGCCAAAATGATTGGTCATAAGCACAAAATACATCACTTCCTTACATAAAATAGTTTAATGCCTCTTCATTGCATTCTTGACAAATGTCAGGCACAGTAACATGCAGTAAAAGACACTTCAGGGCCCAGCCTTGGCCTCCCTCTTCAGCCTTATCTCTAGCACTGACATAACTCTGAGAGCTTCCCCTTGTCCTGTCCTGATGTGGTTTGGCTCTGTCCTCACCAAATCTCATCTTGAATTGTAGCTCCCATAATCCCCACATGTTGTGGGAGGGACCCAGTGGAGGTAATTGAATTATGAGGGTGGGTTTTCCCATGTTGTTCTCGTGATAGTGAATAAGTCTCATGAGATTTGATGGTTTTATAAAGGGCAGTTCCCCTGCATGCACTCTCTTTTCTGCTGCCATGTAAGATATGCTTTTGCCTTTGCCTTCTACCATAATTGTGAGGCCTCCCCAGCTATCTGGAACTGTGAGTTTATTATATCTCTTTTTCTTCATAAATTACACAGTCTTGGGTATTTCTTCATAGCAGCATGAAAATGGAGTAATAGCCCTCCTATATCCCTGGCCATTTCTTACTGCTTGGAACTTCTTTGCGACTTACTTGCCTTGGCCAGTTTTTATTCATCCTAAAGAAACTGACTCAGCTATCCTCTACTTGCTTTTCCATAGTGGGACAGAGGGATGGACTAAGTGCACCTCCTCTGGCTTTCTCCTTGTGAATGTCTCTATTTTTCAGCTCAGTACCAAACCTTGTGTTTCTCTGTTTATGTACCAGTCTTTTCCACTACTTAGTATAATCCTCAAGACAAGATTTTATTTACCTTTTTGCACTTAATTCTAGCATCCTATATATATAATGGATGGTTAGTAAATGAAGTGACTTGTGGAATATCCGCTGAAATCCTTTTAAGAAACCAGACAACTGACATTTAAAACAGACAAAAAACAATAAACTTCCTGGAATAGGAAGTTAAACAGACATTTCTAGTTTTATGTCCTTACACTGGTTTGTTTACTTCACTTTAAATCAGCTTTAATAAATCTGTTTTTTGATATCAATTAAATGTCGAAGGGACAAGCCATAATCCATATTTCTTCATTTTACAATGTTGGTTCCAAGAAAAACTCAAATGAGCAAGCTTCCCTCAATTTTAGGATCCACCTATTTTTCTAGCTGTATACACTCTATAAATTGTATACTTTACCACAAAAAGATATAAGAATAATGAACTAAAACAATGGGTTTAATTAGAAATAATCTTATCATTTAACTTTAATTACAAGGCTATTGGTTACATTAATATATTTAAATTTCATTTTAAATGACATCTATTGAGCAACTATTTGCACCAGATATGATAAATATCAACTTAATATTTGAAATAGCGTGTGCATTATGCATTAATTCTATTTTACAGATGAGGAAATGTGACATTGAGTGGTAATATTACAACTAGTAAATGCCAAATCTCAGAGAAGAAGACATTATATCATTTCACTTCAGACTTATTTTCCTTGCTACAAGTATTTATCCTATTTTTACTTATCTTTTGTGATGGATATTTACAAATGACGACTATTATTAGATGAAATAAATTTTAATGGAAAAATTTTGAAAATTCTAGAAATGAATTTATAATGTAAATGAATTTATAATTCATTTCTAATTGAATACATTTGAACTTGTTATTATGTTTTTAAAATTTTCTTTGAGAAGCAGAATTTCTTTTCCTTTGTTTTCCCTCTTTACTGTAGGAGAAAAAAGTCTAAGTTCTTAAACTTTCCAAGAGTTCCGAGAAATGAGACAAAATTCCTTCTGCTTATAATAGGGCTTTTTCTCAAGTCAGACAAACCGACCCAGTAATATCCCATTATAGTGGGATTTTGACCTGAAGTATTTAAAATATAACCCGTGTAACCTAGCCACAACTGAATGAAGCCAATAATGCTCTCCTACTGTTTGATGATAAAAAGAACTTCAGGAAAGTTTCATTTATACTGCTCTTTCACTGTTCGGCAAGGTGACTGCCAAGTTGAGTTTACAATAGCTTAAATGGGCTAAAACTAAAGCATTTGGTAGAGTGGTATTTCACCATAGTAGTTCTTGTACTCAATAGCTGAACTGAATTTATACAAAAAGGGAAGGAGGAAAAATGCTTTGTCTTTTTCTGCAGAGAATTCTATCCAAATTAACTTGCATTTAATTACTTCATATTTCTGAAATGACAACATTTTCAAGTGAGTAACGTTTGTTTTTGCTGCTTTTCAACTCTTTCATCTTTCTTCCTTTTTAAGTGTATATTTTTAATTTAATTTTTTTTTTTTTTTTTTTTGAGGTAGAGTCTCAGTCTGTAGCCTGGGCTAGAGTACAATGGTGTGATCGTAGCTCACTGCAGTCTCAAACTCCCGGACTCAGGCAATCTTCCCCAATTTCTATATCTTGTCTTCTCTCATGTCCTTACTTCTATTCCTAGAAACCTGTCAGACTTTGCTATTAGTTCTCTTATAAGGCTCATTGTCCTTGAAAACTGATACATGGTGCTCCAATAATTTTCCTCCTCAATCATTAATCAAATATGCCAGTCACTGAGTGAAGCATTAGCATATGGTGGATGTAAAACTAATATTGGATGAGATAATGATACAGTGATGAGTAAGACCCAATCCATACTCTGGAGGAGATTATTATTAAGTAAGCAAGATGGAATAGCCAGTAATTAAATTCTGTTACCTTATAGTAGGTAATGAGTTAGATATATGAAAACTGTGTTACGGGAATGTGGCAAGCAGAACAAATTATTCTGCAGCTTGAGGCCAGGAGAATGGGAAGCTTCATTAAAAAAGAAGTATCTGAGTCTTGTTGTGAAGGATTTCTAGGGAGAACAATTGGGACAGTTTTCTAACCAGCTGAGGAATTCACAAGCAATGGGGTTGAGCAAGGACCTGCTGTGTCCTGAGTCTTTCTGTCGAATTTGGCAGGAACACACGGTCTGGGGTAGGGAGTGACAAGCCATATGTTGGGACAGTTAGACTTGCTCTAGACATTCAAGGACTTTCTTTGTGATTCTATTGAGTTTGAATGTAATCATGGGGGCAATGCAGGACAAAAACAATGCTAAAAAAATTGCAGTGAGTGACACAGAGGCAGAGAGATTGTTGGAATAGTCAAGGTTGCCAGCTCTGCTGCATACTAGCTGTGTTATCAAATTACTTATCTTTATGTACATCAGTTTTCTCTACAAAATCGTGCTAATACATATGACTGGTATAAAGATTAAATAAGGTAATAAAGGCTAAGTATTTAGAATAAGATAATAAAGGCTAAGGTGTTTAGAATAAAAACAAAACACATTTGCTGGCCATATAAATGTCTTCTTTTGTGAAGTGTTTGTTCACGTCCTTTGCCTACTTTTTAATGGCGTTTTTTGTTTTTTCTTGTAAATTTGTTTAAGTTCCTTGCAGATTCTGGATATTAGATAGATTACGAAAATGTTCTTCTATTCTATAGGTTGTCTGTTCGCTCTGATATAGTTTCTTTTGTTGTGCAGGAGCTCTTTAGTTTAATTAGGTCCCATTTGTCAATTTTTGCTTTTGTTGCAATTGGTTTTGATGTTTTCATCATGAAATCTTTGCCTGTGTCTATGTCCTGAATGGTATTGTCTAAATTTTGTTCTAGGGTTGTTATAGTTTTGAGTTTCACATAGACACCGTGGTACACTATGCAGCCATAAAAAAGAATGAGATCATGTCCTTTGCAGGGACATGGATGAAGCCAGAAGCCATTTTCCTCAGGAAACTAACACATAAACAGAAGCCCAAACACCACATGTTTTCACTTATAAGTGGGAGCTGAACAATGAGAACACATGGACACAGAGAGGGGAATATTACACACTGGGCCCTGTCAGTAGGGAAGAGTAGGGGAGGGAAAGCATCAGGTAAATAGCAAATGCGTGTGGGGCTTAATACCTAGGTGATGGGTTGATAGGTGCAGCAAACTACCATGGCACAGATTTACCTATGTAACAAACCTGCACATCCTGCACACGTATACTAGAATGTAAAATAAAATAAAAAGTCACATTAAAAAAATAGAAGAACAAAGAACAAAACGAAACAAAATACCAGAGGTGAATGCATGAAGGGAATGAGGGTGGAAAAGATGCATCAATTTCAGGAGACTTCTGGAATGGAATAGCCTTCATTTGGGAACTGGTGTGTTGTGATGGGAAAGGTGAAGAAGTGAAATTTGCTCTGAGGTTTTCTAGCCTAAGAAACAGGCATGGTAACATAAAATGCTACAGAAGATCAGAGGTGACTGCAGGAATTCCTGTTAGCATTTTTGTACAAAAGATGCTACAAAATCTTTGTAATAAACTGCTGTATCTTTCAGATGATGTTAGAATACATAGGACCAAACTTAGAATAGAAGTGGTATTTAGAAAAGAAATATTTGGGAACTAGGGGCATAAAAGATGGCTGTTAAAGCCATTCGCAGTGAATGTGTGGATTAAAAGGTGGAAAGAATTGTTTGTTACAGCAGTTTTTAAGGATGACAAGAGGAAAAATTGCTAATGAGAGATTCATAGATACATTCGGAAGGGAGATATTTTGGTGCCAGAACTTTTCATGGAGGCGTAACATCTATGTTACATATTAGGAAAATAAAATTACTGTTTTGGAAAACATTTGGAAAAAAATCATATTATTTTATGTGTTTATTTTCAGCCCTTTGTTTCCTAAACAAATGTTTCCTTACATGTTTGTGATTGGACTGTAACAATGCATAACCTAATTCATTCACTTAATATTTGATGTGATCCATATTGTCACATAATCTTCATAATTACCATATTTAGCAACTATAAAAAGTCCATATTGAATTGCACCAAATTTCCTGAACTATTTCCCAACTGGGAAATATGTTAATATTTTCTTCATTTCTTTATTTTGTTCTCCCAGCTATCTTCAGAACTAAAACGACTTTCTCAATTTCTCATTTTTCCGTATGTTGATGAAAAGAGTCAAACTCTGTAAAATATTTGAAGAGATTTATTGTGAGCCAAATATGAGTGACCATGGCTTATGACACAACCCTCAGGAGATGCTGAGAACATGTATCCAAGGTGCTCGTCCCACAACTAAGTTCTATACATTTCAGGGGCTATAAGACATCAATCAGTACGTGTAAGATGTACACTGGTTCTGTCTGGAAAGGTGGGATAACTGGAAGGGGCACAGATTTCCAGCTTATAGGCAAATTTAAAAATGTCCTGATTGGCAGTTAATTGAAAGAGTTTATCTAAAGATCTGGAATCAATAGGAAGAAAATGTCTGGATTGACATAAGGGATTATGAAGAACAAGGTTCTTATTATACAGATTAAGCCTCCAGGTAGCAGGCTTCAGAGAGAATAGATTGTAAATATTTGCTATCAGACTTAAAAATGTGCCAGACTCAGGACCAGGTACTGGTGGCTCACGCATGGAATCCCAGCACTTTGGGAGGCTGAGGCGGGTGGATCATGAGGTCAGGAGTTCAAGACCAGTCTGGCCAACATAGTGAAACCCTGTCTCTATAGAAAATACAAAAAATAAACTGGGTGTGGTAGTGTGCAGCTGTAATATCAGCTGCTCTGGAGGCTGAGGCAGGAGAATCATATGAACCTGGGAGGCAGAGGTTGCAGTGAGCGCAGAGATACAGCCCAGGCGACAGTGCAAGACTCCGTCTCAAAAAAAAAAGATAAAAAAAAAAGGGTGCCAGACTCTTAGTTGATTCTTTCATGGATCAGGGAAAAGGTCTGGAAAGAGCAAGGGGATTCTCTACAGAATATAGATTTTTTTCCCACAGGAGACAACTTTGCAGGTCTATTTTAAGATATGGCAAAGAAATGTATTTGGGGTTAAAATATTTTTATTTCTTTTCCTATCTGTCATGTGATGTAATGCCAGAGTCAGATTGTTTTATAGGTATGTTATGTAAGGTATGTTATATAGGGTTAAATAAAACCCCTCTGATGAGACTATGGTTTGTAGGGAGTGACTCCCTGGCCCCTTAGATAGGAATTTGGGCAAGAGAAGAAAAAATGTCAAAGTTTAGTTTTCACTTAGGTAGTCCTATTTATGAAACTGGACATAAATCACTACATGTCTACTCTACAGAATTGATATTTACTTTAATAGTAAAACATATTCAACTTTCCAGGAATTATTGATGCAACAACTTAATTATTAGGGGCATTCTCACTTTCATTATTGTCATTTGCCATCAAGACACAGGTATTGGCATCAAATGCTCATTTTTAAAAAAGACCAAATATTGGCTGTGTTACTACTACCAAATTACACTTAATTGTTAAAATATTTTAAGGTATTAAAAATCTGCTTCAAATTATCTTGGCTATTCCAATATTTATTAAAGAACTTAAATCTATATTATTCACTAAAAAACCAACTATATAAGCCATTTTCATATATGAATATGTTATTGGCAACAAATTTATATGGGTCTGCAGCAATCTAAATTCTTGCCTTCTCAGAAGAAAGAATTTGACTAAAGGCATAAGGCAGAAAAAGAGACTGAGGGAGGTTTTAGAGAAGGAGTAAAAGTTTATTTAAAAGCTTTAGAGCAGAAACAAAAGGAAGGAAAGTACACCTGGAAGAGGCCCAAGCAGGTGACTTGAAGGACAAGTGCGGGGTTTGACCTTTTGACTTGGGTTTTATATGTTGGCATACTTCCAAGCTCTTATGTCCCATTTCCCTTGATTATTCTCTTGGGGTGGGCTGCCACATGCATGGTGGTCTGCTAACACTTGGGAAGTGAGTAATTGCAGTGTGTCTACTGGAGTTGTAGGCACGCTGACGTGAAGCGTTCTTCCCTTTTTCAGTGGAATGCCCATGGAAGGTCATATACCAGTTAAACTTTGCCATTTTGCCTCTGAAGTGTTTGTGCTTGAGCCCCGCCACCCAGTTCCTGACATCTTATCGGGAAGTCATCAATCACCAGTTTCAGGTGTTTTTATCTATTAGGAAATTGCCTTTCGCTGATACTGGCTACGACCTATTATTATTTTAGAGAGGCAGTGTGACAACTGCCTGATCATCACCTAGTTGTTGCCTGATATTCCTGGTGGGGTGTGGGGAGCCCACTCCTGCCCCATTCCTGCCTGACTACCTACTGTAACAAATATAGCCAAGACCCATTACGTGTAATGGGGGTAATTAATCTAATAATGTAGATCAAAATAAAAGCTCATTCTGTCTCTTTGATTTAGTTTCCAGTTGGAAAATTCATTTTTTCATTTGTCTCACTGGGTACATAGTTTACACATGAAATAATTATTATACATGGCATTTCTGTCTCTCACTTTTTCAACCCTGAAATTTTGAATTTTGTACATATTATCAATGTTTTATGAAGGCGTGTGTGTGTGTGTGTGTGTGTGTGTGTGTTGGTGACTATTTTAGATAAGATGGTCAGAGAAGTTATCTCAGTAAAGGAAATCATGCAAAGACGTGGGAGAAAAATCATAGACAAAAAAGATGATAAAATACAACATACCAGGAGCCTAGTGAGCAAAAGCCAAGTGATAAATTCCGGAGCACAAGTGATGAGGCGGGCTGGCCTGGTGCAAAGTGACGCATGATGCTTTTGCCTTGTGTTCTCAGTATGGGGACCCACTAGTGGACTTTAAGTGGAGCTATAACCTGATATGATTTGCACTTTTAATCAGTTTGGCTGCTGGATGGAGAATAGCTTGCAGAGGGCAGAAGAAGTAAGGGATCTAGTCAGCAAGATATTATTGTAAATTAAAAGAATAAATAATAACACAAGGAGTGGGTGATTTGATGCCAAAAAAAAAGTGTTCTTTAATAGGAAGTTACAAGGGCAAGTACATTACAAGCAACAAAAAACTATTTTGGTAACAGAGGCTTAAATTTGCATGACTTCTTTCTCAGCAATTAGTAGTCTCAGTTGAGTGAAATGGAGTATTCGTGAAAGGAGAGTATCAGATACTAAATTAGATCTCTGTGCAGGCAGAGAGACTCACATTGTGGAGGGCGTAAAATACGAAGTTCAGGAGTTTGTGATTCATCCTGTAGGCAGTTGAATTAACTGCAAATATTTGAAGAGGACCACGGAATGTACAATTTGGTGCTTTAGGCATATTGATCTAGCAGTGGCTTTTAGTATGTTTTGAGGGGATAAGAGTACACACAAGAAGACTTGCTGGGAAATAAATTAATAGATGGGATATAAATGAAGATTTGAGAAGAAGCCAGGTTTATTGTTAACTGTTAGGTGAGAGACATTGGAAGGGATTGCCTGCGTGGGGTTGAAGAAGGAAGAATGAAGGGTAACTCCATTTTATTTACATAAAAAAATCACCGTTAAGCCCTGCAACAAACTGGGGAGGTAGCTAAGAGTCTTTTTTTACAGAAAAGGAAACTGAGATGGTCATGGCACAGCAGCTTGCTTAATTCTCACATACAGTGAGGGGCAGAGTGGGATTTCTAAGCCCTGGTAAATTATGTAACACTGTCTCCAAAATCTGCTGAAACAATTCAAAGTTTCTAAAGATTGATTGTGCAAACTTATTGTACGTATTCTCAGAATATTTATTTCCTTGCTGAAATAGTTGTACTCAAAAACTGTTGTGCTTATTTATAGATATTATTGTTGCTAAGCTATTTAAAACACTCAAGAAAGAAGGAGTGATACACTGTATCAAATTATTCTACTAGTTCCTATAAGATGAGAACTGAGGATTGGACCTTTAATTTGGTGCTGTAGAGGTCAGTGAGGCTGTGACAGGAGTTATTTTCTGGAGTCATAAGAAGATAAGCCTGATTGAATTGGTTCAGATGAATGAGAGGAGTGGAGACAGTATTAACAGCTCTTAAGTGTTGCTATAAAGGAAAGCAGAAAAATGGGATAGTAGCTGGGTGGGGATGTGGCATCTAGGAAGGGTGATTCTCATTTCTAAGACGGAAAGCTTTTTAAAAATCAGGTTTGCATGATGATGAGATCATCTAGTAGAGAAGCAATATCAATGAGGCAAGCTGGGGGATATTCTGGAGCATTGCCTCTAAGTAGATATAAAGCTATGAATGTGTTCTGTATCTAGGGAGGGAGTCACTCTAGGTAAAGCAGGGAAGCTCATGTATTTTAACAGAAGAAAAGGTGTAATACATGAATAAAGACGAAAGTGTATTGGTGGGTGTGGTGCTGGCAATATTTGAAAGTTCTCTTTTGATTGTATCTTTTAAAAAAGAATTAGAAAGCATGGACATCAGCTGGGGGTGGCGGCTCACGCCTGTAATCCCAGCCCTTTGGGAGGCTGAGACCAGAGGGTCACTTGAGACCAGGAGTTTAAGAACAGTCTTGGCAAGACAGTGAGACCCCCATCTCTATTTTTAAAATAAAAATATGTATTTTTTTTAAAGCATGGATATCAACTGAGAATTAGAAAAGAGGAAAAACGCTAGTGAGGGAATACAAATGAGAAAACTCAAGAGAAGACAGTTTGGGGAAAGACGTTTATAAAGGAAAAAATTATTTTGAAGATCTTATGCTTGAGATCCTCTGGTCATTCAAGAAGAGAGGATATCTAATCCTTTTGCTCAGTCAGGAGATGAAGACTAGAGGTAGATTTGGGTATTTACGGCACAGATATGGTAATTTAAACCATGGTGTAAAAGATACGGCCAGGAGAGCTAGCAGAGTGAGAAGAGGGCAAGGTCATAACTTGAAGAATTTCATTAAATAACAGAAGAGGAGCCAGCAGAGGAGAGAGAAAACAAAGATTGATAAAGAAAAGTAGGATCAAACAGCAATGGCAGTGACAAGAAGGACATTTTCAGAGTGTTCCGTTTTTAAATGGAATCTAATAGGAGGAACAAACGAAACCACTGCATTTTTAAAAATTCAAAGTTAATGATTGTCTAATTGGGAATTATTTCAGAAGAGTGATGAGTTTGAAACTACAATAGTGTTGGCTGCAGTTTTGATATATTTGACCGTGAGAGTGAAATGAAACATCATGAGATATTAATAGTCTAAAGTGAGTCAGAGGAAGTTTTATGGTTTTATAAAAGTTAACTAAGTGTCTCCTGTGTGCCAGACACAATTCCCAGTAGCCTTGGACAAAATAGACATTGTGGAAAGCATAATAGACAAAAATTTCTATCCTCAAATATCTTACATTCTAAGTTAGGTGGTTTCTTTTAGCCTGGAAATTTTGTATCAGGAGAAGGAGTCAAAGGAGAGAGAGAAATAAAGGAGGTGTCTCCAGGGCACTGCAGAGCTAAGAGAAATTCACTAAGTGTTTAGATTACATCACAAGAGGAAACCATGATACACTGTAAACCAGGCAACTCCGGTTTTGTTTGTGGCCTTCACATGAACAAGGATCTTGTAAAGAAACACTAATTCAGTGAAAACAACAATATTCTAGGTGTCAGAAGACTGTGGTATCAGACCCACAACATCACCAGTTATGTGAGTTAAGGAAAGAACCTGCAGAGCCATAGCTTCTTCTCTGCTAAGTAGTGATAATATCTATCTGTTCACCTCCAAGTATTGTTACGTTGGTCAGATGAAATAATATGATCTCTAAAGAGCCTCATAAATTAAAGGGTTTATTATAAGAAGGTGCTAATTGACAGAGCACCTCCTCAGAATCTTGTGACCCATATTTGTGGTTCTTAAATTGAAGCCATTTTAATTATAATTATTTATTTTTATTTATCTGAAGTCTACTGGAGTGAATTTTCTTCATCTTCTTCATGTTGTTATTCTTAAATTTAAATTTGTAGAAGATTTTCAAAATATTTTATTTTTTTATGAGCCAGTAACAAAATAAATTTAGAATATAATTCTCCTTGACAACTGTGCACTGACACAAAAACAAAGACTTTATTATGCCCTGTGTGGTCACATGTTTATAATAGATGAGCCTTGCTTACAATGACTGCTTTGTGTGATGTTTATTAGCCCATGCCTTGGTGCAATTTAACTTGTCCTAAATTCACTGTTTCAGAACTACAACGTGCGTAGCCATTCATTGTCCTTTGAATAATACTCTCTTGCTTGAGTAGAATCTCAAGAGACTATAACCTTAGAATTTTAGAGTTCTTTCCTTATAGACTCTAGAAAACCCTTAATGAACATCGAATTATGTAAGGGTATTAAGATATTTTAAGTGGTAGAAACTGTCTTTATATGATTTTGGAAAATGTCTGTTTGTAAAATAACTACATGGAGGATCCAGCTTACCTCACATTGTCCCCTAGTGCTGATGTTAATGAATATGATCCAAGTGTCAACTTCAACAAGTTGTTATTTTATCCAACTTCAAATAAGACAATTATATAATATAATCTTCATTCTAATTCTAATCTTCATTCCGGGAAATTTCCAATAATTTTGATGATTATTACATAATGTTTTAAAATAGCATGATAAAAGTTAAAGACAAAAACATTGCAAACATAATGTTTTAAACTCTAGAACATTTCCCTTTTAGATACACTTGATTTATAAAAACAAAATGTGTGTCTCTTTATTTTCTGCCATATTACTAAATAAAATAATTTAGTAATTAAGGAATAAGGTAATGATGTTATCTCATTCAATCAATTTATGTTATAATTAAAACTGAAGTTTAAAAATATTCTGTAACTGCCCAACACTACATGATTAGAATATAGAGCCTGGAATCCCTTCATTACCAGAATACATATCATTGCATTTGGTGGTTTTCATAATTAAATATCTTCACATATGGTGGTGGTAGTGATGGTGAGGATAGAATGGGATTGATCACAGTCCTGCAGTGTTAATTTTACCTTGCAGAGGTCTGCAACCATGTGAATACTCTGAAGCTCTAGTAATTTTGACCAGTCCCCAGTAAAAGGAGTGAAGAGAGGCAAATCTTATTCTCATTTCCTCCTCATCTCCATCCTTTTCGTCTTCTTCATCTTCAATATTTGTTGCTTTCTCAATTTTCTGAATATACTACTATAAAAGGGGAAAATGCTGAAGAAAATTACTATTACCTATAACTCCATAACTGAGAAACAGCCGCTCTCTGTATTCTGCTATCTTATCATGAGTCCATTTTCATACTGCTATGAAGAAATATCTGAGACTGGGTAATTTATAAAATAAAAAAAAGGTTTAATGGACTCACAGTTCCACATGGCTGGGGAGGCCTCACAATCATGGCAAAAGGGAAAGCAGACATGTCCTTCTTCACATGGTGGCAGCAAGGAGAAGTGCAGAGCAAAAGGGGGAAAGCCCCTTATAAAACCATCAGATCTCGTGAGAACTCACTATCATGAGAGCAGCCTGGACATAACTGCCCCTATGATTCAATTATCTCCCATTGGGTCCCTCCTACAACATATCATTATTTTTTTGGTGCATTTTTTGTAATAGATATTTTAGAAAATTGAGACTATATATTTCACACTATTTTATAATCTGCCCCATAGATTTGACAGTGTCTGGAGCAATATCAGATATGCTTACACGTTCTTCAAGTTATGAATTTTATTGCCCTATAACGTTCTAATATAAGGATATATTATAATTTATTTAATTAATCCCCTATTTTTGGAGATTTATATTGTTTCTATTGCTCACTGTTATGAAAATCAAAGTTTTTAAACTTTTGCTTCATATCGTTAAATTACCTTCAGAAAGTTATCAGTTGATATTCCACCAGCATGAAAGCCCTCATGTTCTTCTGTGCTTCACAATATTTGGTGCACTATAGATGGATGCGCATATACACATGTATATGATAAATTTTATTATGTTTAAGTTAAATGCAAAAGTCATAAAAGTACCTAATTTCCTGGTTTTGTTTTATATAAATTTATATTGGCAAGGTTAAATATCTTTCATATACTACCTGTTATCCCTGTAGCCGTCCTTTGTATCTACAGAGAAATTGGTTCTGGCACCCGTACAAGTAACAAAATTCACAATGTTCAAGTCCCTTTTATAAAATGGCACAGTATTTACATATACCCTATGCGCATTCTCCTACATACTTTAAATCTCGTCTACATTACTTACAATTCCTAATAAAATGTAAATGCTGTGTAAATAGTTGTTATACTTTTTTTATTTGTATTATTTTTTATTGGTGCATTGTTTTTTACTGGTTTTGAAAAATATATATATATATTTTTAGCCACAGTTGTTTGAATCTGTGGATATGGATCGTGCAGATACAGAGAGCCAACTGTATCTTCTTTTGCATTTCTTAATCATGCATTGCCTATTTTTTCTTGTGAGCAAGCATTTGTAATAGTTATTGGTATTTTGATGATATTTTCTCTTTTTCTAGTATTTATATTGCAAGTTTTTTCTCAGGTTGTCAATGTTATGTTCATAGTTTTAAGAATTAAATCTACCTGTGTTCTTTTTTGCTTGGTATTGTCATAATTATCACATCTATTGTTAGGTCCATTTCTGTATTTCTAGTCTGTTAAAAAGAACTCTATACCTTCTATTAGTATCATTTTCATTATTATTCTTGCTTTATAACATGTCTTCATATTTTAAAACTGATTTTGTAAGTTTAAAAGAGTTTCTTTGTTGAGGTTGGGTTCTGTAATCCCAGCACTTTGGGAAACAAAGCTGTAATATCACAGGAGCCCAATTCTAGACCAGTCTGGACAACAGAGAGATAATCTGTCTCTACAAAAAAATAAAAAATTAGCTGGGCGTGGTGGCACATGCCTGTAGTTCTAGGTATTTGATAGGCTGAGTTGGGAGGATTGCTTGTGCTAGGAGGTTAAAGCTGCCGTGAGCCGTGATTTTGTCACTGCATTTCATCCTGGGCAACAGAGTGAGACCCCATCTCAAAAAAAAAAATGGCTTGGTTATTCTTACTGTTTATTTATTCCAGAAAGAAAAATACTTTTTCGTTTTCTTATTTATTCTTCAAAGAAATCTATCTGGCAAAAGAGAAGTAATAGAAAGTTTGTGTGTTGATGGGAATGAACAATGGGTGTTGGAAAACATGGATGATTCAAGAAGAAAAACACGCTGGAAAGATGGCTCACACCGTAATCCTAGTACTTTGGGAGGCTAAGGTGGGAGGATTGCTTGAGGCTGGGAGTTTGAGATCAGCCAGGAAACATAGTGAGATCCTCTCTCTACAAAGTCTTTAATTTTTTAAAAAATTATCTGGGCTAGGTGTTACAATCCCAGCTACTTGGGAGGTGGAAGCAGGAGGATTCCTTGAACCTAGGAGTTTGAGATTATAGTGAGCTATGATTGTGTCAGTGCATTTCAACCTGAGTGACAGCGCGAGACCCTGTCTCTAAAAAAAATAAAAAAAGGGAGACTTCCTGAAGTGATTAGAGTAGGTGAGAAGGATAAGATCTTACGTATAAAGGGGAAGTTTTGATCTTGTAGATCCTTTTAGGCCTATGGTACTTGCCTAGTAGGGGTGGAAATGAGGGAAGGGATATTTATAGCTAAAGGAGAGAAGAGAAAGTTTGAAATAGTAATCTAGAAGAATGGGAGCGTGAATGGTCTGGTTTATTGGGAACTGTTTATAAATGTAAGGGGATTGTTTAATTTCAGGAAATTGTTCATAAACATAAATTGAAAATAGTCTGTATGATTATATGGTGTGTCTTGTTGTTCTAGCCACATTTAGATATATAGTTGCAAGCACAGAAAAGTTGTAACTGATTTTAACTAGCGTTGGATCCGTTCAAGAATACAGTGAAGCAGGAGAGGAGCAAGACAGTTTTATATAATGTGAGTTTTGTAATGTGTCATGAAATTTAAACCAAGTAAGGAAAGTAGTAAGAGCATGAGTTGGAGGTGATGGAGCAAGTGGTAGGATCCATGGATTGTAGGTCCTGGTGTGATAGAACTGTTGGAATTAAGGAGTTTAGAGTGAGTAATCTGGGAAGAAAGAAGGCTATAGTGAGACAGTGCAGTGCTAGAAATTGAGATTATAAAGGGATTGTCATTGGTATAACCAGGGGAGCTGCAGTAGCATGGATGACAAAATTACCAAATGAGAGGAAGTCAAGAAACTAAAAGTTTAGTGTTTCAAAGAAGCCATATGTATAGATATTGGAACTGCCAAAAATTACAATACAGTTAGCATTGGAGATTGTGACAGGTGGCACAGGTGTCTGAGAAATGAGTAGGTAGTTGCAACAAGAAGCAGTACTGTACCATCAAAGGCCATGAGTTTCAAAGCTGAGGGTTCATAGGGAGGGCTTTTACACTAGGTACCTCCCCTAGATCTCACAAATAGTTTGCTCCTCTTCATTAATTAGTTCTTTGTTCACATGTCACCTCCAAGAGGCATCACCTCATCATCCAATCTGAAGTAGTCCTTCAAGTCATTCTCTACTTTGTTGCTTCATTCATATTTTAACAGCACTTATAGCAAACTGAAACTATCTTGTTTGTTTATTTGTTTTTTATATACTGGTTCACTCCTTCTTATGGCATATATTTTGAAAACAGTTTTGCTAGTCTTTTTGTGTGGCTAGCTTCCCAGACTACTGATTAATACCACATAGGAAGCAGTCAATAATTAGCTTTTGATGGAATAAATGAATATTTATAGGGCATCTTGGTCAGCCTTGGTCATCTTGGTCAGCATTTTGCAATAGCAAAATGCTATAGACGGGGTGGCTTAAACAACAATGCAATTCCTATTGAGGGCCCTTTTCCTGGTTTGCAAACATCAGCCTTCTTGCTGTAACTGCATATGGCAAAGAAAGAGTGAGCTCTGGTCTCTTTCTCTTCTTCTAAGTATATGAATCCCATCAAGGGGGTTCTACTCCCATGGTCTCATCTAAACGTAATTATTTTCCAAAGGTCCCACCTCCTAATGCCATCACATTGTGGGTGAGGGTTTCATTATTGGAGTCTGAGAAGGACAAAAACTTTCAGTCCATTTCATAGATGAAATATTATCTTCCACATTACTGTGACTTCTTTCAGAATCCAAATGTACTTTTTAAAGCATCCTCCAACTCAGAGCATACATTTTTATTAGAATTCCTAGTATTGGCCCTTTCCTCAAGAAATGTAAATTAGAATATAAGTAGAGTGTAAAGGTGAGGACTCACGGATATTGTCAATTATTACTTCAAGCAGTTCTTACCAGTGGGTTAATGAACTTGAAGTGCACTTATCTCTTGATGTATTGGTTTCAGCTTCCACTATGCTGTTTTGCTCAGCCAACAAATTCCATAGATTTTCCTCACACAAGGATAAACCTGTTGCTCCCCTCACTATGAGATTGTTTTAGAATTCTTTGCGCATTCTTTTAGAAACTAGACTAAATATGAATTGAAAATCTCATTAGTAAGAAGAAATAAAACCATTTGTCTATTTTAATTAGTCTTTATTAAAAGAATCAAATATCTTTATATTTTTGTGCTAAATACAAAGTACTATAAATAAATTTATTTTCTTATGACTAGACAATAAGCAGACATCATTAGGTAATTAACATGCTATTTAGTTTATTTATGGCAAGCTAGAAATAGCATGGTATAGTAGAATGAGCCCTTGGTGTTGTTGAGGATTAATTAAGATAACAAATGTAAATCTGTCTCCCCTTCTTTTCTTTTTAATGGACCAAATATGTGTTATTCATCTTCTTACACTTTAATTTGGTGCCTTAGAGAAAGAAATTTTTTCCACATTGCAGATGGTTATTATCTAGTATGATTCTAATTGTTGCTGCCCTATTTTTATAAAATGCCATTCTGTAATCACATCCATGATTTAATGTTTCTAATAATTTACATTTTTAAACCTCTGGTAATATGAATATTTTATACAGTAGTTGATTTCTATTTATATACTCAGAATATTTGAAGTTCAAAACAAAGTGTGTTTTCATTTGTTGGTGTTCTGAGCATTTTATAGGAGATTTGAGGAGAAATATGCTACCATTTTAAATGCTGCAACGTTATTGAACACCTACCAAGTGAAAGACCCTAAGATAAACATAGACACCTTTTTTGAAGTAAAAATAACTGGGACAATAATTGCAAAAGGTAAACATTTAGTTTCCTGTTACTATGTAGTTCTTTATATGTGCCTAAAAATTGTGACTTCTGTAGATTTTGGAAGATTTATGGACACTCCACATTGTAAGATTTTGCATCCCACCCCCCTGCTAGACTGTGTAATCTGTTTTTGTTCTATTTTATTTTTATTATGAAAAACTTCAAATATCTACAAAACTAGATGAAAGAATATAATGAACTGCTACACATACATGACCCGGTTTCAACAGTTACCAACTCAAGGTGAATCTGATTTGTCCATACCCCACTTGCTTGTATATAACTTACCTCTTTGAACAAAAGTTCTCTGGAAAACAATTTTGAAGGAAAGAGACTTTATTCCAGTAAAGAGTTTGCAAACCAGGGGAGACACAGCCTTCTGGTAATGAAAGTGCATTACAAACAACAAAGAGAGGATTCAGGTTTTACTTATTTATTTATTTAGAAATGGAGTTTCACTCTTGTTGCCCAGGCTGGAGTGCAATGGTGTCATCTCAGCTCACTACAACCTCTGCTTCCCAGATACAAGCGATTCTCCTGCCTCACCCTCCCAAACAGCTGAGACTGGAGGTGTGTGCCACCACTCCTGGCTAATTTTATATTTTTAGTAGAGAAGGAGGTTTCACCATGTTGGTCAGGCTGGTCTCGATCTCCTGACCTCAAGTGATCCATTCGCCTCAGCCTCCCAAAGTGCTGGGAGGTGTGAGCCTCCACGCCTGGCCAAGGATTCAGGTTTTAGAGCAGAGCCTGCTCAGTTTCCCAGTAAGGCTTATTTATACAAATAGATAACTGAAACTTTTTTAGTTCTGATTGGCTTATAGAACTGATTGGCTGGGTCAGGGGAGCTCTCATTGGTTGGTTTCCAAGCCCAAAACCAGAGGTCTCTGTTAGATTTTTTTTTCTTTTCCTTCCTTCCTTCCTTCCTTTCTCTCTCTCTCTTTCTCCTTTCCTTCCAATTCCCCTTTCCCTTTCCCTTCTCCTTCTCCTTCTCCTTCTCCTTTTATTTGCCTTTCCCCTTCTCTTCCTTCCCCTCCATTCACCTTTCCTCCCCTCCTTCCCTCCCCTTTTCTTCCTTTCTCTTCTTTCCTTCTCTTGCCTTTTTTAAACAGGGTCTTGCTCTGTCACCTAGGCTGGAATGCAGTGAAGTGAACATGGCTCACTGTAGCCTCTACCTTCCAGGCTCAAACAATCCTCCTGCCAGAGCCTCTCAAGTAGCTAGGACCACAGGCACCCACCACCACACCGGGCTAATTTTCTGTATTTTTTGTAGAAACATGTTCTTGCTGTGTTGCCCAGGCTGGCCTTGAACTCCTGGGCTCAAGAAATCCACCCACCTTGGCTTTCCAAAGTGCTGGGATTACAGGTGTGAGCCATAGCACTTGGCCTAGATTTCTTTTTCAAAAACTCATGGTGGGAGTGGGGAGGGAATCAGGCAACAATGTATCTTGGGACCTACAACAGGAACTGATTTGACTTGATTGTAGAAAGGAAGGTCCTGTGATAGATACTTTTACAACATCTTTCTGAGAACACAGAGTAGGTGACCACTCCCTTACCCAGCTATGGCCACCAGGTTCTGTCTTAAATATAAACATCTCAGTTAGCCACAGGGGTCCATTTTGCCTTTTGGTTGGGGACAAACTTTAACACCTTAGATCTGGAATCAACCACTCCTCCAAGTTCTGATTGCGTAGTATTTCAAGACTTTAATCTGGGTGCTAGGAGATTTTATTGCTACTGAGCTGGGTTGGTTTGTTTGTTTGTGTGTTTGTTTGTTTGTTTGTTTGCTTTTTTTAGTTGACAGGAAATATGTTTTTATTTTATTTTGAATATAAAATATGTTTTCAGTTCATACTGACTTTTACAATTGAAATTCAATGTTTCTGAATTTTTAATCACTTCTGTCTTACATCTGTACATCCTTTTTCCATGTCAAGCATCCCATGTGTCATGAACACAAGAGATGATAAAATTATATCACAAAATTACACGTTTGTTTTATCCTATAAAAATGTACAAGAGCATCTACAATACAGACAACGCCACCAACATTATTATTATTGAGAACAGTTAATGTTTGGGTTTTTTTTTGCAGTTCTTTTGCAGTTCCTTAAATTATAGCTCATTAGACATGTGTAAATTATTGTGTTTTAAAATCACTTGGAATACAGTGTGGCTACACCAATGACTGGATACACATTTGGATTTATTCATTTTGAGATTTTTAAAAGCTTTTTATTGAAAATTGGATTTTATTTTATAATTACCCAAAATATTTACATGGTTCAATGACAAAAATACAAAACAAATTGTATTTAAGTAAATCTAGTTGGTAGCTCACACCCTGAACTCTATTTTTTTCATACCCTGATAGGTGACAACTTCAAAAAATAAATAGTTCATACTTACGTTATTGGTCTTTTAAAATAACACACACACACACACACACACACACACACACACACACATTTCCATTTTGATATCATAAAGGCCAGGGATGTAGTCCATGTTACCTGTGTTCTCCTAATTTAATTTTACATGATAGGCTCCAGAACACTGAATTGTTCCCTTGGAAAAATAATTACTCTGACAAATAAATTTGGAAAAAATATGGATTAGTCAAACTAAATAGGTTTTCTGCAGTTTTCTCATTTTTTTTCTTGTAAATTTTGAATAAACTATTTTTAAATGTATGATTCAATCAATTTTGGTTACTGGTTTTCAGCTTGCTTGTGGACATGGAGCGTTAAAATATATTTTGGGTTTATTTTATTTCTTAGATCAGCTTAAATATTTTAAAGGGTAAGTTTTTTTTTTAATTACTGGTTGGTATCAGTTGCTTGTATGAGCATTTACATTTCAATTATTTTAATTGTAGTATTTTAAATTTACCATTTTTTTTCCTCCATAGCTAGAGAGTTTTTTGTTTGTCTGTTTGTTTTACTGTTCACTTGGATTTTAGGGGCTGTTTGTGTTCTCAGTGAAGAATCATCAGAGGCTGGAATTAGCTCAGCTACAATCATCAAAGGCTAGGAAATAATTTAAATGTTATTTTAGAATAGGCTAAACTTCTAAGCTTAATTAAACTTTCAAATTAATACCAGAATCCTAATTTAAGCTGAATGGCAATGCAGGATAACTCATTTCTCTGTTTCTGTTAGGGACACTTCTACAATACATACTGACTAGCAAAGATATCACAAGGTCTTTACCTTCCACACTGCATACTTTGTGTTCCTCTTTAATTCAAAATCAGTCTCAAATATATTAATCTCAGGGTTACTACAAGTAAGTCCATATTTAAAGAAAGCTCTAATATAGCCATTTAGAGGTACAATTTTCAAAGTAGAAATAGCCTTAAACAAGAGGGATTTAGGGCAAACCTTTGACATTTGATAGAATACCTTCATCAGTGATGAACTGCTAAGTCTACTCTTTAACTTTGTGGGTAAAAATCATGATGTTAAGACAAGGAATTTGTCCATGGACAGTAGAGATCATCACCTTAGAGAACAGATTAGAATTCAAATGTTCTTGAGAATTCAGAGAAATGCTCAGAACTTACCCAAAATAAAAGTACATTTAGGCAAAAAATTATCTACAAAATTTTAGATGAGTGATATGTATAATCACAAAAACTGAGCATAAGTTCAAAGGCAAACAAAACAAAAGAAGTAAGCTTTCTTGTGTAATGTATAAGGATAGTTGTTCTGCATAAAATAGTAAAAGAAGGAAAGGGCTTGTGTCCTAGCAGCTGGATTTGAATCTCCACTCGTGCATGAAGCTGACTGAGCCCCTGCTTTCTGCTATACAGTGTGCAGGCACCACAGATAGTGATGAGTAAAATCACACGTGGCCCCTTTTCTTTTGTGGCTTACATTATAGTGGCTAAGACAGGAACTGAGTGAATAATAATAATAATGAAAGCATGTAATTAAAAAGTGTGGGAAGTTCATACATAGTTTGAATATTTGTCCTCTCCAAATCTCATGTTGAAATGTGGTCCCCAATATTGGAGGTAGGGCCTAGTGGGAGGTGTTTGGGTCATGGGGCAAGAGCCCTCATGAATAGCTTGGCACCCTCCCTGTGGTAATGATTGAATTCTCACTCTGTTAGTTCATATGAGAGCTGGTTGTTTAAAGAGCACAGTGCCCACCTCCACCTCTCTTTCTCTCTAGCCATGTGACAAGTCTGCACCCACTTTGCCATGATTAAAGGCCTCCTGAGGTACTGACCAGTAGCAAATGCTAGTGCCAGGCTTCTTGTACAGCCTGCAAAACTGTGAGCCAAATACACTTCTTTTCTTTATAAATTACCCAGCCTCAAGGATTCCTCTATGAGAATGCCAAATGACTAAGACAGTAGGCAAATAAAATGAGCTTATAAATCTTCATATTAATGGAAACTTAAATCTTGAGTGAGGGCAGGAAATAGTTCTCAGATGGAGGAATTTAAGGGGAGATCTGAAGGTTAAGTAATACATTTATTAAGTAAATTTAGTAAATGAAGGGTGAGGGGTTTGTGCAGCTGAGACTATTCTGATATGGAAAAATGCAGTAAGAACAAACATTTTGTGGAGGGAAGAAACATACTGTATTAGGAAAATGGAAAGAATGTCACTGTGGCTCGTGTACAGAGATAGGAAAGAAAATGAAAGGAAGCTGAGGTTAAAGAAATGAAAAGAGGATATACCACAGAAGACTCTGTAGGTCATTTTAAGTATTTGTGTCTTTGTCCAGGGTACCACAGAATAAAATAAGGAAAACAAAGTGGGGCTTCAGAGGTATGTAATATCCATGACTAATTTATTGAAAAGTGAATTTCAGTGAATTTACTGAGAATATGTTGAATTATTCTCACAACCTCAAAATCTTACTAGCTTCTAAGTACACTTATTTCGCACTCAATGGTCTGAGCAGTTCCTGCAGCAACTCTGCTCCGGGTTTCAGACTCTAGGCCTGGAATCTCTTAGAATATCTCATTAGGGACTCAATATCTACCTGGGCAATGCTTCTCTTATAGCATGGGGTACAGGAGTTGGGGACAGGGTGTGGGAGATGGGGGCAGAAATAGCATGGGCCAAGCCAAACCATGGAAACATCTTTAAGGCTCTGTTTAGAGATGGCTTATTTGCATCTGTTCACATAAATGCTTTCCATTAACTGAAGTAAGTCACATGGCTAAATTCAAAAATTAATAGAAGGGGTGCTCCTTCCATAGAGGGGGTGTGGAGAAGTGTGATTATTTGGTGAATCACAATAACTATCTAAAGAATTTTCTGGAAGCTATGGATTAGAAATGTTAAAGAACAATAGCACCAGGCAGGTTAAACAGGCAAGAAAGACTTTAATCAAGACTACTGCAGTATGACAAAAAAACCATTTCAGTAGGGAAAAGAGATTACCCTCAACTCCAGTGAAACAAAAAGCAGAAAGATTTTTAAATGCTGAAGTGAAATAATGGAATTGTACTGAAACACATTAAGAAAAGGGGTTAGTCTATTTGATTAAGCCATCTGTGTTTTCTAATTGTTTTTTATTGATGTTAGGTTTCTACTCTCCCACACAGACTGGTAGATAAAGGTATTAATATTATCTCTTTTTGATGATTACATTTCAAAGCAATGGCTTCCAGGCCCTTGAGAAAGACTTTCCTGGTATAGAAGATTTACTTCTCAAAAGTGTAGAGAGAGAACTCACAACTGCAAGTTTAAAAAAATTAATTATCTGAGAAAAGTCAGGTCAGGGGGCCTATAGTTAGGATGAAACCTACCTTAAGTCTCATAAAGTTAAGGGAAAATTTAAGACTCTCTTAGTCAATTATGCATTTAGAAGCATTTCAGCAATGTCCTTTAGAATTCCATCTTTCATGAGATGGTACTTTCGAGGCATTGTTTGATTTCTTCTTTAAACTGTTGATTATTTAGCAGCATATTGCTTAGTTTACCAGCATTTGAGAATTTTCTAGTTATCTTTTGGTTTATATTTCAAATTAAATTTCCATTGAGATTAGAGAACATAATTTATTTCATCTGTGATTCTGCTTTATAATACTATTTGTAAAATGTTCCATAAGCACTTGAAAATAATGTGTTTTTGTAGTAATTGGGTACAGCATTTTATATTATATGCATTAGGTCATACATAATATATATTTTATATATGTATATAAGGATATTTGGTCAATTGAGGATATTGTTGACAAGATTGGTAATGGATATATATATATATATATACACACACACACAGAATATGGCAAATAAAGGAATCCAGAATAACTCTAGATCCTTGCTTCATGGCTTGGCTTTAGCTGCAGTATGAATAATGAGGACATTTTTCTGACAAGAAAACTCAGAAACAGGTTCGAGTAATATATCAAATTTGGCCATGCTAATTTTAGATGTCTATTTGCTATACAAGTGGAGATATCAATTCAGCAGTAGAGTATAAAAGTTTGGAGCTCAGTGAAAAGATAGGAAACTGATTCATAGGTTTGGGAGTCTAATAGTGTCACCTGGACAGTGGGTTTAGTTAGAGGAGGCTTCTAAAATATTTCAACTTCAGAGATAGAACAGAGGCAGAGGAACCACCAAAGGAGAACAAGAATGAATCTTTAGGAAAAGGAGAGGAAGATAATAAGGTTTCGTTAACAGAGTCAAGGAAAAAAACGTGTTTTAAAATGGAGTTCAGTGGTTAACTGTGTCAAATGTTTCTAAAAGGTGAAGTAATATGAGAACAGAAAAATGACTATTGATTTTGCTAATCCAAGACCCTCGATGATCTTGACAAGAATAATTGGCAAAAGATGATATAACACTTACCATATTGTTTGCCAATAGAAAATTTAAAACATTATTTAATCAGGAAAGAATAAATGAATTTTTCCATTTATCAATTTCCTGCTGTATACAGGTCACCAGGGATGCAAAGATGACAAAAGATGTTTTATACTTTGATGGAGTCCATAGTGTTGGAGGGAATCAGATATATAAAATCAAATTAAAACAAAATTTTATAAGTCCTGGCAAAAGATATATCCAATGCTGTGGAAGCTGGAGATGCCCATGGTTATTTTAACTGTGGGAAACTAAGAGGAGAAAAGACTGGGGCTTGAAAAGTGCTTGACAGTTTTTTTGGCAAACATTGGAGGAAAGAGCATTCCAGACTGGGCACAATGACTCAGGCTTGTAGTCCCAGCAGCACTTTGGGAGGCCAAGGCGGGCAGATCATTTCAGGTCATGGGTTTGAGATCAGCCTGACCAACATGGCAAAAACTCATCTCTACTAAAACTACAAAAATTAGCAGGGTGTGGTGACAGGTGCCTGTAACCTCAGTTACTCGGGAGGCTGAGGAAGGAGAATCACTTGTACCTGGGAGTGATTGTTGCAGTGAGCTGAGATTGTACCATTGTACTCCAGCCTGAGCGACCGAGTGAGACTCCATCTAAAAAAAAAAAGAAAGAAAGAAAGAAAGAAAAAAAAAAGCATCCAGCATTCCAAAGGCATTGAAGAATATGCTCTGAAGCCTCAGAGGCAGAGCATTTAATGAAATAATCAGAGAACTGTACCATCACCACCTCTGAGATAGTTATTAATGTGTGTATGTATTGGATGGGGATTGGTCCCACAAATTTTAGGTGCCATCAGCCTTTAAAAGGGAAGGAGGATATTAAATATCCTATAATCCTTGGGTGGATGCTCTTGATCAACTTAACTGATACACCCCAATAGGGTGTTTCCCAGTGGAAATGTAATATAATATATCAGAGTGTGATACATGGAAGGACAGGTGGTGGTGGAGGATGAGAAAAGATGTTGGACAGTAGAGAGATGCAATGATAAATATGGCAGATATTTTAGAAGTAGAATACATTTAACCTGGTGACTGATCAGATGGGTCTGAGGTCAGGCAAGGTTGTGACTGCCGCCTTTTAGGTGTGAGTCACTGTGTGGGTAGTGGTGCTTCTCAGTCACACAGGAATATATGGACAGAGCAGAGGTTAGCCTGTGGGAGGTGTTGAATTTATTTTTGAACAGGTTAAATTTTGGGGGACTATGGGAAATATCCAAGTATAATGTTCAGTATAAAATTGAAAATAGGAACCTGGACTTCAGAAGAGAGATTGGGAATGGAGATATATTTGAGAATCATGGGTTAAAAATAATGAACATTATACTAATGAAAAGCTATCTTAAAGTAAACAAATGACTTAAGGAACTGTGTATTTTTAATATGATCAATGAGAATATTTAAAAATTTTCAATTTATTTTACATAATCTCTCCTTGGTCTGAAAATTACTAGGGGTCAAAATATTATGATACAAAATGTTTACTTTTTAATTCCTTCTCAATAATTATCTTATTTCTATTGACCTTTCTTTAAATGTTACTTAAATACTACTTGAAAAGTTACCAAACAGATAATTTTCTCTCCCCTTTTCTTATTTGTTTATATTTTAGTAAGTAAAAATAACTAAACTGTTTTTCTTAAATGATTGACTTTTCTAACCTAGTAAATTATAAGCCTCATTAATTTTTTTTAATACTTCATATTCCCAAGAAGGAAAATGTTCACATAAGAAATGATTTTGTTCCAATATTTTGATTTATCAGTTATAGTTCTAAAGACTGATCAGCTTATACTTTTATAGACTGAAAAAACTAAGTTTAAAATAAATTTTTTCCCAGTACAAATGGAGATTGGCTTTACAATGTTACTCATATTCTCAGTGTACCCTTTAAGTTCCTTTGCAACATTTGTATTATACTTCACAATTTGCAGATTACTAATAATTGCCATGTTACTTAATTCTTACCACAATTCTGTGAAGTGGATGTCAGTAATGTTTTCTCATGGAAAAGGACACTTTTGCTCAGAATTGAAGGTCATACAGCTAGTAAGGGCTGAGGGGCCCTCAAGTTAGTTCCTCCCCCTCCCAGCCCACAGTTCTTTGTCTATACCTGGGCAATTTCAAAGACATATCAGTATTTTTGTTAAAGCACTTGTTTGTACTACTTTTACAAATCCCTTGTAAGTACATGCTAATTAGGAAGTCATATCCTTTATAGAAAATGGCCAAGGCATGACCCATCTTCCCCTAACCCTCCGTCTTTTTCTTAACTGGGCACAAGTAAGCATCTTGTATGAAACTGAAACAGTGCTACACTTTCCGAGTTATAACAAAGCAAGGTTATTTTCATCTCTAACAGTTCCTGGCTGGTCACCATGTTCCACACCACAGAAAAGCCTGAATAATTCCTTTAAACAAAGTACTGAAGCCAAGAATTAGCATTCTTTCTGGCTGAATTGCAACTGCACACAGGTTGGCCTCTCATTTTTACAACAATGTTTTCATTAGGTCAGCTGAAAGGCTGCCTTCTCTGAATGCAAAGTGAGAAACAGACAAGGAAGAGGAGCTTGAGCAAGAAATAATCTCTAGTGAGTTCCTTGTGTACATTTTCTCAAGTTTTAAATCATAACTTTATTCTTATGCGCAATCAAGAGCTATTTATTTTTATTTTATTATGCATAAGGATCTTTTATTTTCTATGTTATTGCATATGTTCATATATAAACATATGTGTTTACATGTTCTTTCAAACTCTGGTGGTGTCCCCAAACAGTGTGCTATGATGATCAGCCTGAGCCACTCATCCCAAAGCAGGGTCTACAGAAGGTCTGAGTGGGTATAATTGCTTTCTAGTTCCAATTCATTTTTTCAGACTACAAAGTCAGACATACCACAGTGCATCTGTGTGTAATTATAAAGAATTCATTATTGTTATTTTCATTTCTAGATTCAACATGCTTTAAAAAAATCATAAAATAAAAATAAGCAGAATAATTCTATGAAGATGAATTTTAGTAGTTGTAAACAATGTTTTTTTCTGAAACACGTGAACAATTGATTTTTATTAGTAAAAGGAGAATAACATTGTACTAAATTCAGTCTTCTGATCAACATGATGTTAATGTTATTAAATATCATAGCCAATTGTAATTATTTTGGAAACAAGAGCTGGCTATGAAGTACATCTTGTGTTTGCCCATGGCCAAGAATTAAAATTCAGTTTATACAGGAGAAAAAATTGAATACATTATAGATTTGGTCTTTAATGATATTTATTCCGACGTTTATGAACTGAACTGTAGTGTGTTACAATTAACCAGTATGAGAGAAAACAACTGGCAGTGTGAGGGCTCACTTAGCTAGACACAATGCGTAAGAATTGTCTTCATTCCAAATTTTTGTATTTTGCTGATCATGAATTTTTGTATCAATTTTGCCGCTTTAGGATATTGCACTAAAATATTATTTATCTTTATTAGGGAATTTTTTTGGAGTTCCCTTTAATTCTGCACCTGAGGCAAGTGCCTTGTGGTTTCATCCTGGTCCTGGCCCTATACTGCTTAGATATTTTAAAGGCAATAAAAAATTGTAATATTTATAGAAATATACCTCTAGGAAAGATTTCATCCTTGGCCCACTATTTAGTTATGTGTAAATATCTGTAACATAACATTATTAAAAATAAAAAAAGGGACCCAAATGTTGAGAGGAGAAGACCTAAGGGCCTATGAACTGTATGGCAGAGAAGTGAGAAGAGAGTTCTTCTAGGTTATTTTGCACTCAGGTACAATGTTCTTTTGACAGGTAGTGAAACAAATACTGTAACCCTACGGAGCCTGGAGGAGCTCTATTGCCTTAGTCATGCCAAGCTTTGTATTTTGTTAAATACTACCAAATCCCTTTTTAAAAGCAATCAGTTTTTTTTTTTTTTTTGAGCCTCAAAGTATGCCACAGTTACCTGGAAAGAGGCTTCCTTGGAGAATAAATTGGTAGTCTTTGTAACCTCAGTTATTCTGGAGAGGCATTCACCAAATCAGTGATCTGGAAAAAGAATAGCCCTCAGGCCCAGGGTTGCATTTAGAAGATTTTCAGAGGAAGTCATTAAAAATCTCTTTGAGTCTTTTCTAAAGAGCCAATTTAGGTGTGATGTTATCTGGAACTGGAAATAAAACTAGCAGTAGAATAATAAAATTTGCAGTAATGAAGTATATATAAATGAAATCAGAACATTTCTATGATAAACTTTTGTTAAAATACAGCCTTTAGATTTTCCCATATATGCATGTCTGTATATGTGCATGTGTGTGTGTATTTTCAGTGCTTTGGGTATTGAAGCCATGAAAAGAATTAGTAAAAGGTGTGCATGTAGCTTATACCAATTCACATATTGGGTTCAAACTGGAATTTTAGAGGCTAGATACCATATAGGGAATATATAAAGCTTAAAATATAACATGTCATTAACAAAAATATAATCACAAATATTTCTAAAATGTGTGTATAAAGAGGGGGTGATCAGAGATTGTGCAAGAGACTGAGACTGGCCTGGCTTGATTAATGCTTTTCCTATTACATGAGCTATATTGGACAGTCTAAAGCACATGGTATATGCAAAATAATAAATATGAAATATGAAGCAATTACATTTTACTAGTGACAGTGAAATTAGCAGGGGCAGGTGCATTATGAAACTAATGAGGTGGAAACTCCCTTATTAGTGTTTCAATTTTAATTCATTGTTTTCCAATCCTATGAGCTGAGTCTTGCTTTGCTTATCGAGTCAGAAACCTCAGTGCATTTTCATTTGTTCATTATATAGTTTGTTCATGTACAAAAGAAGTCTGCTGTAAGTGAAACCCAGGACAGAAATTCAATAGGATCTCATGAAACCCTTAGAATATTCTAATAAGAAATCACATTAGACGTAAATTTAATTCTGCTAAAATTAGAAAAATGATTGTGATTTGTGAAAGCTTGTTGAATTAGAATCACACTCAGAGAGTATTAGAATCCAGTCTAGAACCATTTCTCAGGCTCACATACAAAAATTCTTTTCTTTATATTAGTCTGTCACTCTGTATTCTTTCCATGAATGGTCACTATATATATTTTTTACTTTGACTTTAGGATAATTTGCTGAGAAGCTTAATTTTCAAGTGAAATAAAGTCAATGTCTAGTGTTATTTATATCTTTTATAATGTTGTTCTTGCAAATATTTTGCTAGGTATGGGAAATTCTATATATTTAAGAGGGATATATTCTAAACCTGAGACTATTTATCTACTCTGTGCTGATGCAGAAAGTCCTCGAATCAGGATTAGTCAATGATAATGTAAATAAGTGGGAAAGATTTGTATTGCTGTTTTGATGAGCAACTGAGCTGCATTGTTAATATGAAAAATAGGCACCTACAGGCTGTGTGTTGCCTATTGAGCTACCTAAGGAGAACTGCCAGTTGTAAAATCAAAATTGGTTGGGGTCGGTGGTGTATTTATGAGGTGTCCAAAAATTAGAATATGAGATCTGTTACGATTATTTGGTAATACTAATTATTTAATAAATATCAATTTTATAAGATTTTTAGTTGTTGACAATTTAAATGGTCTTGATCTGCACCCTCTTCCCTAACGCTGTGCCGAGGGAAATACACACATAGCAATTTGGACAGGACACATGGCAAATGTCAGAGGAGGATTAGAATCTAAGTTTCCAGGACTCCGGGCTCCTTAGATTTCTCAGAACATTATGCTTGTACCTTTACTTTGATGGTCAAGTAAATTTACTGGAGGAGAAACCTGGTTATCTAGATATTGGAATACTAATTTTGGGTTCACCTCCAACCCTTCATGTAAACTTATTTCTCATATTTCTTATCTGCAGAATGATGAGGTAGATGTTATATGGAATTGTGAATTTTTCATATATTTCTGAATAAAGTTGTTTCTAAATTGCCTTCAAGTGTTTCAGTTTTAAAGATAAATTGTTTTTTATGTGTGTGGTACAAGTAAAAAGCAAGAAGAACATGAACTTTCTTTGACTGAAGCAGTCACACTCATTTGTTTGTCATCATGTATTGTGTCTTATCACAGTATGATAGATGGCTTCCATAGTCAGGTACCTAGAGGAATTTTAATTATAACATGAGAGGTTAAAGCCAGAGAGTAAAGAACTAAAGTCTATTGTGATATTAAAACTAAGGAAGAAGCAAAACAGAGGGGAGATATTAATACTTGCCCAAGGGTTATAGGTTTGAAAGATTAACTTTATACCTATACTTGTAGAATTTTTGCCATGCTTTCTCTTACCTAGTAATTAAATAGTGTAAGTTGAATATTTAGGCTCAGGAAAAATAAATGTAGGTTCTGTACCTTGATAATTTCAAAATGAATCTTTAACTGATGTCTTAACAGGACAGTCAGATGATGATGGTTGTGACATAAGAATATTTCTCTGGAATCAATGCTCCGGATAAAGTGGAAAAGGAGGCTAATTAGAAAGTTGTTGTAATTGTCTAAATAATAGAAAGAAGGGCTTCATTAGCATGGGGACAGTGAGACTAAAATGATTGTAGACTCCGTTAAAATTGCCACTTCACATTGCTGTTAATTTCCAAGGGAAGTGGAAGTAAAATGCACTGTTTCAAGCTCAGATAGTTGGGAAAGAACTATATATATCATGTATGTGTATATACACACACACATATATTGGATATACATATATTCCAAATTTTGTAACTAATCTTTGATAGGCAAATGTACATAAGCATTGCTTTTGTTGATATATCAGTTCTTCTAAAGATTCATGCAATATATCCACCATATGTTGACTCTAATATTAATGTTTCTGTAAAATAATACTTTAAAATACCTTTAAACTCCATAAAAATTAATACCTGAGTTAAAGACAACTGAATTCCAGATTGGTTTTATGAGAAAAAGTGCTGATAAAACATTCTATGTAAGCCTGTAGCCTACTCCTTTTCTGCTCTGACTGGCTTGGCACTTTGCATTTTAGAAAGTGATAGTTAAGTCATTTTATTTTTAATTTTACATTTATCCTGTACAACAGTAAGGATTCAGACATTTTTCCATCCTTTCAAATTCTCAAAAGCTTTATTTATTTTTAAAAATGTAAGAATAAATGTGTAAACCTGGGAAATGATTTTAACATAAATAGTTAACATTTCATTGATTTTCCTATGTTAAATCTGTGCTGTGTGAGCAGCAGGAAGATACAGAGACTTCCCCAAACAAAACAGGAACAAACAAAAACAGTGTTAGCTTTATGATAGTGCTCAGCATTCTTCACTCAAAAAAAATGTTTTTCTGACCTCTGACCAGCAACAATATATATATATATATGTGTTACTATTCTAAGTACTTTCTGGCAAGTGTGAGCTGTGATCCTGTTCTTAACAAGCAAGTCTTGCACAACAATTACAGCATAATTCCAAACCAATGATTCAGCAAACATAGTATACATTATATATAATTGTTAGAAGCATATGTTTAGTATTGGACGTAGAACTCCAGGTATGATCTCATCAAATGCAATTTTCATGAAACTAATTTTTGTCAGCACACTTACCATCTTTTTTCTCCACAATTTAAGCTCAGCAACAGAGAAGATGTGTTTGACTTATTCTCATTGGTTATCATGTATTTGCAATGCCCTGAAGAATCTGCAACATAGAATAAACTGCAGTAGGCAGACTGTCATGAGCAAAAACATGGAATTCCAAACAAGGAAGACTGTAAGAGAAGATAATAACTTGGTTGACACAGGTGGGATAAGTTAATCAGGGATGAGAGAAGCTCAAAACAAATTGAAGACCGAATAATTTTTTGCAAAATTAAGATCTACAAGTGAGGATTGGTGACAAAAGGAAGGAGCCTCATATTTGAAAGAGCTCCTCAGAAGGTTCCCACTTAGTGTGGGGTTGTGTGGTTGGAAAGGCACTCTAAGGAAGGTGGTCATGATTATGGTGTCTAAGGAGAATTTCAAAGACTAGATTCATTTTTGAATGATTAAATAAGAAATTGATCTATCAGTAGTTCTATTATCCATGAGAGGGAAATTTGCAGTCTCACAAGACGGTGCATATTTGAAGAATGATTATAGAAAATACATTTGATCTGGTGAGAGTCTCCTCCAAGGAGAGAAAAACTAATGGTGATTGTCAACTTTCATGACAAGTTTAACAAATAAATAAACTCAGTGTGATAAAGTCTGCTTTGTAACGTATTCTACCACTTCCTCTCCAGTATAATTTCATGAATACCTACAGAAATCACACACTTAACTCTCATCTAAATATATAATTTAGCTATTATTGAATCTTCCTGCACTAAGAGAACATTTAAATTATGGTTTTAGTCTTCTACTTTTGTTCTTTTGTTTTTTAACCTTTCTCTAGTATTTTAAAACCAAAGTTTACTAAAATCTTTGAGAGACAAATTAGAGCAACTAAGTCTTTTAAAATTTTTTTATTGGTATGGTTACATAATAGTTGTACATATTTATGGGGTACATGTGATACTTCGATACAAGTATACAATATGTAATGATTATATAAGAATAATAGAGGTATCCATCATATCAAGTATTTATCATTTCTTTGTATTTGGAGCATTCCAATTCAATTGGTTCAATTTGAAATGTACAGTAAATTACTGTTAATTATGTTCACCGTATTTTGCTACTGAACACTAGATCTTATTCCTTCTGTCTTCCTATATTTTTGTACCCATTAACCATCCCCTCTTTAGTGTTTCTTTTTAATGTTTAATTAGGAAATTAGTTACTTTTCTTGATTTACTATATTGAGGAGAGATTTTAAAAATAACTTTAGATGCTGTATTTGAAAAGAAACATTTAAATGAAGACTATACTTAAATATTTTTAAATATAAAGCATATTTCTTTAATATAAACAAATAATATATAATATTTCTATTTCCTTTGGTAGGTCTTAATTTGGAAAACTTTTTATGTATGAGATATAATAAACTAGAAGCCTAGAAGCTTGGATATGTAGTATATCTTTAGTTCTATAATTATTTTTTCCCATTATATTTTGGGTGCTAAATAAATGTCTCTTTGATTACATACCTAACCCTGATACCCTAATATGGAATAACATATGTAGGTATATTATGAATAGGCCATGGTTTATGTTTTTTTTCTGCTTACTTTTTACTTCATTTGAAAAATCGTTTCTCCTAATCACAAGTAAAATATAAATATTTTAAGTGTAGAAATCAGCATTCAAAAACTAGAGTACAAGTTTATAAATCCATGAGTTTAACAAAAAACAGTAGAAAGACAGTTACATAATAAATTTTGTTATGTGTAGGCACCAGCAAGTTTTATCTTATAAATCAAGATCTAAGTTAGAAATAAATAACTAGGACAATGGTGACTTGAAATGCTAGAAATTGCTCTGGGTAACATCGCCAAAACCAAGTAAGCAAACAAAAACAAGTCCCAGAGAGCAATATGAGGCAAAAACATAGTGTAAATAGTATGTCATTACTGCCTAGTTACTTCATGAGTCAAATACAGATAAAGATTTCTAATAGTACAAAACAAAAGTTTTTTGATTTTTACAGTGTGGCTTATTAATTGTCCATTGTAAAAGTGACAATAGCAACTATTTAGGGCATTTGCCTCATTCCACATGATGTTTGGTAATTCTGTTGCAGCCCAAAGCACTGATATTTCTCCATTATTCCTTTGTTTTAAGTTTCCATTCTTTTTTATTTAAAATGGACCACAAATTATAATTTTTGTGTTCTAGCCAGTGTACAGTTGGGACTCATGACTGAGGCTAGAATTCCTGCAACACTATAAGACAGATGAGATCAAGAGTTCTCAACAAGAGGTGGACATGTGAGATAAAAGTAAAGCCTTTATAATATACCAAAATTTACTGAATTGCACACTTAAAATGGATCAATTTTAGGGTATGCAAATTATATATCAATAAAGGTACATTTTGTTTTCTTCTGTTTTGTTTTAAGATAGAACCAGGAGAGGATAATTCTTGGGTCTTCTGTGAAATACTCTGGGGTCAATTATTCATGCCTCATTTTTATATCTTGTATAGCCCCTTTTTTCCGGATACATTCCCAACTTTAAAAATGTCCAATGAGCTTACATTCTTAAAAACAAACAGAAAAAAAAAATAAAAATCTTTCTCTATCCCTTCTTCCTTTTTTCTGTCTTATAAGTCATAGACTTAAGAAAGGAATAGTGTTCATATTATTTCAACATCTTTATAACACCTCTCTTTACTATTGAGTTGAGAGTGACTTTGCAGAGTTCACCATTTACTCTTGAATTGCCAGCTATAGTCATTTCTGTGCAATTCTCATTTTCCTGGAACTCTCTCAAGCAGGGAACACACTTAAGAACCCCTTTTCATTAAAGCAGTTTTGGTGTTTTGTTTCAGTGACCCTGTTTTTAACGCGTCATATGTTTTCTCTGATCACACTTTTACAGTGTTGTTTTGTTTTTTGCTTATCTTGTATATCCCACCTCTCCCAATCTTAAGTTCTTCCCACTTATGTCCCCTAATTCTCTTGGCATTAACTCTCATACCTCTATAAAAATGACATCCCAAACCCCAACTGTAGCCTTGACAACTCTCTTTACTTTGGGTACATATATTCAACTTCCTTTTTGATTTCTCCAACATTTCTCATTAAACCTTAAAGTAAAAATTATCTCTCTTTTTGCAGGCTCTATCTCCAGTATCAGGTAATAGCATATCTATACATCTAGTCAACCATGCTAGGATGTTTAGGGTATCTAATTACTATGTTTTTTTTTTAATTCTTTATATCCAATCAGTTACCAAGTTGTATCAATTCTACCTTGGAATTTCTTTCATATATATGAAACCTTGCTCTGTTACATAGTAATAAGCTCTTCCTAGGACTTAAAGGCAGGGAAAAGCTAATGTTACATGTGTTGTCTGAGAACACAGAATTTCCTCAAGACTTTACTCTTTGGTAACAGCTAGGTGAACCTTCGTGGGACAGAGTTTAGCATAATGTAAAAGAACAAGTCTTCAGGGTCAGCACAGAATGAGTACTGTCACATGTGGCATATTGCTGTGATTTAGAAAAAGATTCCGTAGTTAATATACATCCTTCTATTTTTAAAAGGTCACAATGTAAACTTGTTAAGAAAAATATATTTTACTGCCATCAATGGGAAAAGTTCTGGAATAAATATACAAATCTGCATTGTCTATGCCCTGATATGCCGTGTTAGGGGTGCACAAACTGTGTAAGGGCACATGGAAGCTTTGTGTGATGCTGTGCTTTTCAAATCCTGTTCAGTAGCTAAACCTTGGTAATATATTCAACAACTTTAAGCTTCAGATTCATCACCTATAGTATAACTAATAACACTGTCTCTTTCAGTCAGTCCTTGGGAAGGGTAAATATGGAAATATATGTATGTAATCAGCAGCTTCAAATTTACCTGTAGATGTTCTCAGTCTACTGCCTCAAAAATCACATCATAACAATATACTAGATGGTGGAATTTCTTACGCTAACAGTAAAGAGGCGATGAAAGCACTATTGGTTTTAACATTTCACTGCAAGTCATTAAATATTGTGTCTTCAGGAATATTTTATTTGAGGTCATTTCAAAAGAACCACAGGAACAGTTATCCTATTTTTTTCAGTGACTCAAGATGTAGCCTGAAATCTAATTATACCTGAATGTTGCACAAAACTATGTGAAGGCTTTTTACAAAACTACAAAAAGGTGTCTTGGCATCATCATTTCCATGTTATCATATTTTATTGTTCTCTATTTCAGAGGTCAGCAGAGCACAGCATGGACTATATCCAACCCCTGTGCTGTTTTTGTAAATAAAGGTTTACTGGAACATAGCCACATGCATTCATTTATATATAGGCGAGGCTGCTTTCTTGATGACAAGGGCAGAATTGAGTAGCAGTCACAGAGACCATATGGTCTGCAAAGAATAAAATAGTTATTGGACCTTTATGTAAAATATTTGCTAACCCCTGATTTTTTATCCATTTTAAAATACCAATTCACATGAATTTCCATTTTACTCAACTCTACAAACAGAACAAAAAAAAATGATTATATTAATCTGGACCTGGTGAGTCTTATTTTGCCTTTCAAAGTATCTTTTATGGATGAACCTAAAACTAATTATAGCATGCTGGCTTAAACATGAACAGTTCCTTAGGTTTTATTTTAAAAAACAAAACAAATCTAACCAGAAAAAAGAAAAAAACCCTAAGACAAAACAACTTGCTCATTTTTGCCAGATTTTTATTGGAACTACATAGAAAATATTTCCTATAAGAAATTGGCTTTCAACAACTGATTGTTTTGTCATTAAATTATAATCGTGGGAAAAAGTTCATTTAGTAATTTTAGAAGAGCCATGTTATTTGATGACACAAATTTGGCTAGATTATGAAAGCTTTTCATAGATGAGTGCAGTTCAAAGTAATCTGAGTTAGTTTCCTCTTTGAAACTATTTTCAATTGAAAGTCAGGAAATTTCATGAGTGCCTACTTTGTTCATTAAAGCAAGTAGTTGAAACCATTACTTTTCATATGGAAAAATAACTAAAAATTCGGCAGGATATTGTTATGGAATAACATGAAGGGGTCAGGCAGATGTAGTCTTACTCAAATACTATCCGTGTAATTTTGGGATAGACTTTAGTTTCCACATTTCTGAAAGCAAATAATCTATATTTTTAAGGATTTTTGATGATAATGTATGTTAAAATCTTAGTACATAATAGTTTCTCAGTTAATAGTAGAGTATTATAAGGATTTAGTTCATTACATAAAATATGTCAAATTTATTCAGAATATTCTTTAAAAAGTCTATTTCTCAAATCTCCATCTGTTTGTGTGAATTTATTTAGCAATTTGTTTTGTGTGCTACTTCTCGCTCTTTAAAACAAGTTAAGAATTTAACCTTACTCACCTTTTTTCACCTACCTTTCGAAATAATTCTACCAAGGACACTTACAATTTAAAAGCTAGCTGTCTGGTATCATTTGGATGTGTAGATACAGCTAAAGGAATAATTAGTTACAGAGTAAGAAAATAAACAGCAAACCTTAAGAGATTTATTTTTTTATTGAGCTTTCCAAAGTCTTAAATACCAGTGGCCAGGGATTGAACCTTAATTTTAAGTACAGCCTCCAAAAAGTTTGCTGTCACTTAAGATATTCTTTTAAATGTGTTTCTTCAGAGTTAAGCCATGAAAGTGATGTTTTCCTGTTACTGACTGTAAAACAGTTAAGAGATGCTTTGGGATTCAATATAGAAGTTTCTCAAAGTTAAATGAAAATAAAAGTAGAAGTTAAATCTTTTTAAAAGAAGAAATTGAATATGAAGAGTGTCATTGCCATGGATCTCAGAGTGCAGGTATAATCATAGTTCAGCAGGATACATTTTGGCTAGATTATGAAAGGTTTTCATAGATGAGTGCAGTTCAAACTAATCTGATTCTGGTTTCTGTTTCTGCTATTGGTATGAGGACTCTTTTACACTAGAAGGCTAAAATCTCCCCAAACAGGTGTCGTTCTGGAACAAATTGAAAGAGTTTGAGCTTGGAATATAGTCAGGATTCCTAAGATTTCCTGGAGCATGTATCTTTCTCCTGAAAAGCCTTCAGACCAAAGTGTGTTCTCTTTTTACATCCTATTCTAGACCATAGCCCTACCATGCCTAAAAGTGACCTGCTTTGGAGGTACGGCTGATCAGTACAGGTATATGGAAGAAGTTCTCTGTGAGCTTATAATACTGGGAGTACCACACACCAAAACAATGACAAAGTCAAACAAGCAACATATGCAAATATACTAGAATTGGAAGTAACTGGAAACCATTTGAAGTATTCTAAGGCTGAGACCAAACAACAACAACAACAAACAAACATGGTTTAGGAAAATTCTAAGAAGTTGTAATTGTACAGGATGATAATGGCAAGCCACCTATGTCAGTTTGTTTATCTAAGGTGGGCATCCTGGGAGGATGATGACCGGTGAACTTGTCACACATGTATCCCAATTGGGAAAAGGGATAAGGAATTATCTGAATGATTAGGCTTTGAAGTTTAGAACCATTAGGAATTCAATGTACTTGAGATCAAAGGTCTGACAATGATCAATAATTTATTTAGTTGCCAACACTGTGGGCAGCTACAATATGGCAACTATAATATTTCAATTGATTCCCATGCTATCTAAGATCTATCATAATGAAATTTGAAAGTCTTTCTTATACTTGCCTTTCTGATATTTTCATAGAGTGTGCCATTGTTTGAGAATAAAATGTCAAATTCTCTATTCTCAGGAGGCTGAGGTGGAGGGATCACTTGAGGACGGGAGTTTGAGGCCAGCCTGGGCAACATACTGATATTCCATTTAAGAAAAAAAAGCAATCCTCATTTCAACATTCATCTCAAAAATCCATAAATCAAAAGAGTTGGTTTTTAAGGAGAGGTTAAGGCATTCTATTCAAATCTCTTTTCTTGGCTAGAGGTTCAGGGTTCGTTGCGTAGGAAGGTTTGATGTGGTTCCTGGAGTGACTACTCACACCAAAGAATGGAATTTTCTTTTTAAACAAATTTTATGCAAAAATAATGGAAATCTTTTTTTTTTTTTTCTTATTTCTAAGGGTGATATGACTCAATGTATCAGGATTTGTTTTACACTAGACAGCAATCACATGCTCACTAGTAAGGTTACCTCTGTTAGCAAGAGCTATCTCATCCATAAGCAGCTAATAATGGGAACCAAATAGATGAAATAAATCAGACGTGAAACAGATATAAGACCCTCAAAATTTAAGTGACCAGCAAAGAGAATAGTGCATCTTAGGACATAAGCTATGACTATATTAGACCTTCAAAGTCATATTTGCAGAGATAGGTGAACTTACAACCATACCTGTGGGACAAAGAGCCTCAGATAAGATGAAAGAATGAAGTCAGAAGAAGAGAGATTTTATGTAAGCCACCAGAAGACATGATAACACTGCACTCTCACACTTGGGTATCTGTCTCATTGGACATCTGTCTTGTTCATTCACATAGAAAATTTAAATCTCAATTTAGGCTGGGCCATTGATCCTGGTCCCAGTCCTCTGTTGAGTATGTGTCAGAGATCCCTGGGTACTTTCCTCTCCTTTCCTAAGGGTTTCATGGGAGACAAATATTTCTTCTCCATGTATTAGGAACAAACGTAAATGTGGTACAAATTTTGTTATTTTATTATCTTCCATGGGCTTAACAGGAGGGTTAGTAATTGTTAAATTTCTGCCTCCCACAAAATTTAATCATTAATCTATTTTTTTTCTCGCCAATATCTGGGTTGAAATGAGTCACCAAAGTGAAGTACTGGAACATAAAAACCCAAAAGCAACATGATAAAGTGAATATAGCAGAATAAAAGGCCCTAAATTTAATTGTCTCTGTGTGTACACTGTCTTCTCAATTGTTCTCTATTTTAGTCAGAATGAATCTTTATTGATTTATTTAATGCCTTTGTGTATTTCAGCTTCTGCATCTGATCTCATATTTCCTCAGGAGAAAATAATGCTTTTCCTTTAGAATGCAATGTTAATTATCAAGGTAACTGAGACTTGGAAATCTAATGCACTCTTTCTGTTATCTTCCTTCTATGAATTTTTTGTTAGTCATCTTGAGAGAATAAATACTTTGAGAATACTACTTGATATAATTTTGTCTTGTCACATAAGAAATTGTTAATTTTTGAAGTTTAATTTTGTAGCATAATAGTAATTCAATGGAGTGAAACCATGTTATCTTTTATCTATCTATACGCAACATATTTTTTAAAGATAAACCATGTTACCTATTATCTACCTATCTATATGCACTCATAATATTCTACATCATAAAGTGAGACAAATTCAGCAGTGATATTAAAGTATCATAGTTTCATTTGAAGCATTAATTTTTAATAGAGTGATAATGCCAAATAATACAGTGTTTGGGATATGAACCATTAACAGTCTTTGAAAAATAATAAAAAGGTCATATCCTTTTAGCTAAATGTATTCACTGATTTTATAAATGTAATTTATGAATATGCCGAAACCTTATGTGATGGTCAAAGCAACAACATAAAACTTCTATAGGATTAAAATACAACTGATCTTCTATAGAACAAACTGAAATTTTTTCCTAAAAGTGAAAAAAAAATTAATATTTGAGTTAACTAACTATAATTTCATAATTACTGACTTATAGATACCCACTCTGGATCATTTCTGGTGTAGTTACTAGCTGAGGTCTGTCTCACACCCAAGTTTGCTAGAGGGGCAAATTGGAATGATGCATATTTGTGGAAAATTTAGGAAAATAGTGCAACCCAAGTAGATGGAGGTATATGGACTTATTTTGCTGATAAGAGTAAGTGATTTTTCCAGCTTCATAACTGATCCCCCTATTCCAGTGTTCTCTACCTAAAAAATAATGGGCTACATTTTATAATACTATAGTTGAGTGAAAGAATACACAATCTGTATTGGGTAGCCAATTAAAAAAATTAAAAATGACCAACTAGAATTATTTAGTTTTTCCAAGGGATAAAATGATAACTTAATCCTAACAGAGACAATAGAGGAGGGGTGAGCATGCTGTTGCCAGAAGACGTAAAGTAAATAATATGACAGTATTTTTGATAGATTAGATAAAAGGAATAAAGAGAAGAGGAGATAAGATGGCTTTGAGTTTCTTCTATAGCAAAAGGGAAATTTCAAATGAATATAAATAAGAATATAACCTGTTTTGTTAGATAACAAAATGAGTTTGGTCTCTATTTTGTTTTTAAAGTACCAATGGAAGCCCAGCTTCATTTATTCTATAGGACACAGAAAGTTGAGTGAAGAAAAGAGTTAAAGATTGATTCCTAACTTTATTAAATATATTTATTATAGATTTTAGAGTGAATGATTTCTCTGAAAGAATTCACAGAAAAATAGAAGAACATAGAGCTGGCAATTTAAACTAATTATCAGATGAACAGTTTTCAATAAAATATAGCTGTGAAGATTGAAAAATACATGTGAAAAGACGCAAGCTGAATGCATGTCTTGCCTCCTATGCCTGACTCAAAAATCTCAAAAGATGTTGTGTTTTGAATTTGTTTTTTGTTAGTTTGTTTGACATTAAAATGTTGACTTCTACAAAGTGAATAAAGTAGATTGAAGGCTGATCATCAGACTCCCTTAATAATACAAATTACATAGAACACAACTCTAGTAAACCTTTGATTTCACTGTTATTGACAACGTGACTTCTCTTACCTTAAGCATTTTCTTTCCTATGGTATTATCATCATTCTGTTAACACTGTTTCAGGTAAAATATGATTTGAAATAACTTTTATTTTCAATCACAACACTCCCTACTCATTGTGTGAAACATGTAAATCAGGTAATAAAAACAAGGTGCATAAAGAAGGGGAACTCTTCTTATGCTAGAAATTCGTTTTGAGAGACGTCATTCACTATTGCTCAGATACATATTATAAAAATGAAAGAAAACCACTTTTTCTTAACATTAGTAAGTAAAATATAGATGGAAATCACATGTACAACATAGTTACAAATTTCTTATCAATGAATTCCTTTATACTGACCATCTTCACTTGTAGATTAAATTTGTAAATTTTATGCTAAATGTTGAACTAATGGTAAAAGAAAATAGATATTATTTCTCCTCAAGATGCCACAGTATAGTTAAATATATCAGGTATATAAACAAATTATTACAGCACAGTGTAATCTCCGACTACAGAAGCCCAAAGGATGCTATTACTCATTTCACTGGGTGGTTCAGGATTAGAGAAAATATGAGTCTTTAGTTTATCAAATCTCTAAAAGAAGATATAATTTCTGAATTTAGACCTGCATTTGTCTGGAGATGAGTCTTCATCTGGTGCTATCAATATATTTTTAGAAAGTGGGGATTTAAAACCTGAAGCTTGTGCCTGTGGTCTGCTACTTACTTTTCTTACACAGGAGCTCCCCCCATAGTGGTACTTCCGTTAAATGCATTAAGAAGTTGAGTGGAAAAGCTATCATTTTGGTAACTGTTTTATTTAAGGTAATGGAACCCATGTACAGGCAATGTAATGAGTCACTTCAGGTTTTGAAGATAAATTGGGATAGTTTTAAAGATTATATCGAGGGTTCTCTTTCTGGCAGGTTATAAATGAAAAACTCTAAAATATGACTGTAAGAAACTTGTTTTTAAATGTTTTGCTGAGCAGACTAGAAAAGAAAGCATTCAAACAGGACAAAGACGAAGTGAAAGCAGGGACCCTGAGAGGCAAGCAAGTGCCAAGCTGGGAATGTAAGATAAAGCCTGGCTTGCCCAAGTTGGAGACTGATAGAAAAGCTCCCCAGCTGGACCCCAAAGCGCAATACTATGACGGTCAGATTTTACAGGAAATAAACTATCACTGGAAATATACATCAAACAAATTTACTTACTCACACCTTGCCACTGATTGGATTGGCACAAATCTGCCCTTAGAATTCAGAAATATAAAGTAGCCTCCACTCAGCTTTGGTGGCAGAATTCACCCGTGTGGTCCAACAAACTTCATCCTTATACCTTTGAGTGGTTACAGATTCATAGTCACGGGGTGGATGAAAAAGGAATCCTTTTTATTGTGAACCTAACTTCAAAGCATTTCCAAAATACAGTTCTAAGGAAATGAGTGAATCATTTAAAAATTATAAAATGTAAAAAATAAAATAGGCTTAAAGCTAACAAAAGCATGACAGGAGATCTAGACTTACTAAGATTTCAGATATTGGAAATATCAGACACAGAACTTAGTATTATATTAATTTTCTTTTGCTGCGTGTGTTATTCCATTTTTGTATCACTATGAAGAAACACCTAGAGACGGGGTAATTTATAAAGAAAAGAGGTTTAATTGGTTTATGGTTCTGTAGGCTGTACAGGAAGCATGGTGTCAGCTTCATCTCCTCCATTTCTGGTGAGGCCTCAGGGAGCTTTCACTCATGGTGGAAGGTGAAGTGGGAGAAGGCATGTCACTTGGCAATCAAGGGGGTTAGAGAGAAGGGGGAGGTCCCAAGCTCTTTTAAACAACCAGATCGCACAGGAACTAACTGAGGGAGACTCTTATTACCATGGGGATGGTGCTGTCATTTATGAGGAATCTGCCCCCATGATCCAATCACCTTCCACCTGGCCCCACCTACAACAGTGGGGATTACAACATGAGATTTCAACATGAGATTCGGAATATATCACTGTATATTCCCAGCGATAGTTTATTTCCTGTAAAATCTGACCGTCATAGTATTGCGCTTTGGGGTCCAGCTGGGGAGCTTTTCTATCAGTCTCCAACTTGGGCAAGCCAGGCTTTATCTTACATTCCCAGCTTGGCACTTGCTTGCCTCTCAGGGTCCCTGCTTTCACTTCGTCTTTGTCCTGTTTGAATGCTTTCTTTTCTAGTCTGCTCAGCAAAACATTTAAAAACAAGTTTCTTACAGTCATATTTTAGAGTTTTTCATTTGTAGGAAACTACATCACTGCCATAACAAAGTATCACATGTATTGTGTCTTACAACAACAGTTCTGTAAAACCTCGGTTCTGTAGGTCAGAGGTCCAGTATGGGCATTACCAGACTTAAAATCAAGGTATTGTTAGGTTATCTTTATTTCTGGAGACTCTACAGGAAAATCATTCTCTGACTCATTCGGGTTATTGGCAGAAGTCAGTTTCTGTGGTTGTAGGGCTGAGCTCCTTATTTTTTTGCTGCTCTAAGCTGAGAGTTGCACCCAGCTTCTAAAGGCCACAGAATGCCTTTGTGGACCACCTTTTCATCTTCAAAGTCAGCAACAGCTGATTACGTCCTTCTCACATCACATCTCCCTCTAGCCCTTTCAGTCTAAGCTGGTAGTGTTTCTGGTGATAGGAAATTCTCAAGAACTTTGTGTGTGTCTTGTATGCATCACAAGGCTTTACTTCATTACATGAGAGGCATGTCCATGGATCTTTCCAAGGTAAGCTCTTCATTTTTGGCTTCTGCTGAGATAGCTGAAGGGATTTATAAGGTAGAAGCTGTTTACAAAGTGGTTGCTTTGAATACTGTTAGTAGAAGTATGGGTATCATAACCTTTCCAATCTTCATGACTGGAAATCCAAGGGAACTGAAGCAGGAAAATTTAAAAGAAAATTATTCCTAAACACATAAAAATGAAATGCAGGATATCACCAGTAAAGAAGAGCTGGAAGCAGCTAGAGAAACAAGGGAAAGCATCACTGAAGGAAAGGCAATTAGACTTATAGGTAACTTCTAAATTGCAACAATGGAATCCAGAAGATACTAGAATATAGGATCTGTCTAGAAGATTCCACCTCTCTGTGAATAGCTTCCATGTCGCGCAGCTCATTTCCTTCTTTCAGTTATATATTATTTAACTGGCCTTATTGTATGTATTACCTTGTCCTTTAAATTCAGTTTAGTACTTCTATTATCTAATAAATGAAGATAAATGTGTATGTCACATATTTAAATATTCATTTATTCAACCAATATTTGTCATCAGCTCACTATGATGTTCATCGATTTACTGGAATACTGGGGATATATTTAAAAATCTGCCTCTATATCAAGTTATTTATTTATATAATTTTTTCTTGGTTTAGAAGTTATAAGCATAAAGTCATACCTTTCGTCTTATTTATTTATTCTTATTTTTATTTTTTGAGAAGGAGTCTTGCTCTATCACCCAGCCTGGAGTGCAGTGGTGCAATCTCGGCTCACTGCAACCTCCACCTCGCAGGTTCAAGTGATTCTCCTGCCCCAGCCTCTCGAGTAACTGGGACTACAGGTGTGCTCCACCATGCCCACCTAATTTTTTTGTATTTTTAATAGAGATGGGGCTTTACCATGTTGGCCAGGGTGTTCTCGATCTCTTGACCTCATGATCCACCCACCTCAGCCTCCCAAAGTGCTGGTATTACAGGCGTGAGCCACAGCGTGTGGCCTCATCTTATTTACAAGATGATCTCTCAAATAGTTATCACTTAAAAACCTTTATCTGTATAAATTTTATCTTATATAATTTTTGAACAATACCATAGTCTCTCCTAAATGTTACAGTTCACTCAGAACTTGGCAGCTATCATCAATGACAGTAATTTGTTTAGCACCAAATATGTGCTCACTACTCTGCTTAGCACTTAGGGGTCACAGGGAAAAGTGTTACAGCCCAGCTGTATCATTCTGTATCATTAGAGACTATTCATTATATTTCATTTTGGCAGACTCCCCTTTTTGTTATTTTTATTGCACAATTGAATTATTTTGGATTTTTAATAACTTCTAGTTCCTCATAACTTACTTTGAATAAATTACAGAATAGATAGGAAAAGCTGTTGCTTTATTTTTCTGAGCATGACTAGTATAAGAAAATCTTATGACTTTTCATTTCATTTCATCAAAACAAGAATTCCTTATTAAGTAAAAGTAGATCCAATCAGTCACAGGGGATTTAGTGCCTGAGTTTCAATGAAGAATAAAATAACTGAATTTTTCATAAAGCAAACAGAAGATTTATTTTTTCCCAGAATTATACAATGACATTCATCTGGAATTTAGGGAAACATTTTACTAAATTCCAGATGAATGTCACTGTGTAATTCATCTGGAATTTAACATTTTGCTGAATTTAATAATTTACTAAATTTTTTTAGATGCATAATTTTATTTGGAAAATATTTAACGTGGCATCTCTTATGTAGAGGATAGAATATTAGTGTTAAACAGAATTGGTTTGAACCCTGGCTTTGCAAATTACTACCTGTGGTTGCTTAGACAAGCTATGTATCTTCCCCTGAGCCTCATCTCACTGTTAAAAATAAAAAATGTTAGAATTCAAATGCAGTCATATATTTTTTATTTCTAATTACATAACTCTAAACTTGACATGACCGTATTTGTAGAAAGTCCAATGTCTCCTCCCATTACCCAAGATTCCTAGAGAATTACTCTGTCTAATGTAGTCTGCCCTGCTTCCAAATGCCAGGTAGAGAGAAAACCAGGAAGTTCATCCATTCATTTCTGTCACTACACACACAGTCGCTATGGAAAAATAGTTCGCAGCACATTCTAACTGGTGATTTTGCATGCTATAAGGGGATCCTGACTGAAACTGATTCCTCAACACTTGTGAGCTTCATGATTCCATCTGTCATCTGTAGAAAGAAGCACCTCAGCCAGTGTTTTCACATGTCCACCAGGAGGCAGTAGCCAGGACAGGAAAGGCTGCCAGCTTCAGCCCTTCTGCAGAAACCTCTAAACCACAGTTCTGAGCCTGGCCAGGCCCTCCTTTGCCTCATGGTGACCTGTCTGGGGCTCCTGATAGCCTTTCCTGCCAGCAGCCTCAGTCAGGAGCAGAAATACTTCAAAGAGGTTCTGGTGGCCTTAAAATCATAAAAGGATCCTTCTCCAACAACCACAAATGACCCTTTGGAAAATTTGCTAACACCTCTGTGACCCACTCTTGGGGAGGCTTGAGTGAGTCATAATTTACCAGATCATTAAAGGTCCTATTATTACCTTCCCCCAGGGAAACAGACATTTCCTAGGTGACTAGAGATGAGTAAAGTAACTCTTTAAAATAAAGTTCTTTCTAGGTTTAGGTTCACTAGCGAAGCTTCTCTTTCTTTTATGTTCTGCCTCATCACACACATCATACACAGTGCTATTGTTAGGATTCACTAGATGACATATAAAGTGTCTATCAGTACCCACTACATCATAGATACTTTATACATGTTAATTTTCTCTCTTGCTCTATACTCTTAATTTTTAGTTTATTTATTGCTGTTTTTCGTTTTCAGTATATCCCACATGAGATTATAAAATTTATAGGGGAAGAGAGTTATGTCTTATATATCTTTCAAGTCCGCAGATTATTTAGCATAATGCCCTGCAGCTACATATTAATTGCTATATAATTATTACTTCAGTGATTACTTTGAGATTGATTTTTCCATATGTAGATTTAAAAAAATCTGCTTTTTAAATTTCTTTGTGTGACTTTCTGCTATGGTACTAATGTTGTTATTCTGAGAAGCTTGGAGAGGAAAAGAGATGAATTTCTAATCCAGCTATTTGCATTTTGATAACTGAATCACCCATCAGTCAATAACACCTAAATTGCTTAGAAATTTTCTTGAACACTTGAAATAATGGGTTCCCTTCTTTCTCAGAAATGGTGAGGCAAGAATACATTTGTAAGAGGCATACTGTTGCAATGAAAACAAACTAAAGAAACTGAAATTTGAATTCTAAATCTCCACTGACACTGGCAAGAGTGTAGACAAGTCATTTAATGATCCTCATTTGGCAAAAAGGAATGACAAGGAAAAGATCATTGTAAGGATCACAGAAAATACATGCACACTGCCCTATGATAGGAATGCTTTAATTTAAAAAATGCATACATATGTTGAAAAGTTGGAGAATAAGAGAAATTACTCATAATCTCATATCTCATGGATAACCTTTTGTTAACATTTTGAGTTCATATATGCATACATTTCAATATCCTATTTTTACTTCATCTTGCATTTTATTGAATTTTGAACTTCGTGTTGTAAATTCTTCTAAAATGTTTTAATGCTATACTTTATATAATGTGAGTATTTCTCATGGTTGCCTCACATTTTTTCTTTAAAACAAATGTATTATTATCATCTTTGTAAAGTTTCTATATTTCTGTATATTTCCCTGGAAAATATGATGGAAACACATGGAAGAGTCTTACTTTTTAGATTTACGCAATTGATGTCTGCTATCTTAACACTTCTTCTTCCATCTAATCTTGAAATACTTCCACAGCCCCATGACTTGTATAAATCTATTATTTTGCTGATGTTCCACATGTGTGCTGCCCAGGGCTAGTGTTAATAGCATGCACTTCGCCTATATTGAGGAAGTCTAGTGGCTGCACGCCCCTCTACGTCCTTCTAGCTGCAGATTCTAGTACATGGAAAGACTTATGCAATATGCATGACTCCTGCTCTTAAGGCAGGCCCAACTGGCCTTTGAGATTTGTCACATCCAGCTGATAGCTCTTGCTGCCTCCAAAGAGCAACACAGATGAACTTCAGGAGCCAGAGAATTTCCCCCAACAATTTTCTGCGGTAGGCTGTTATGGATAGGAAGCCACATCCTCAACTTGACCCAGTGAGCTGTTACCGCCTTTATACGATCACTTCCTTCTACCAGAAGAGCTCTTAGAAAACTTGACCCCTAGATTAGAGCTTTCAGTTAACATCTCTGGACGATCTTAAATGAATAGGCACTAGGAATTCTTTCTGTGCATCACTATCTCCCTTAGAAAAATAGGCTGCTTTGTCTTCTTCTCCCTGCCTGTGTGTACCTCCTTGCCATCTCACTGCTGTCTAATCTTTGGGCCCTGGCAGCACTGAAAATACCAGAGATTCTTCTGCCCAGCCAACTGCAGGCAAGAAGGGTGTACAACACCCCTCATTCAAAACCACTGCCCGATATTAGGGGAGAATTTTCTGTCCACATCTCCTGCCCCCACCACCAACCAACATAAGAATATGAATCCTTATTTCTCCATAAATTCTTCTCTCCCGGTCTCTTTCTGAAGCCCCTTTAAAAAATTCTTTCCATGCTAAAAGATCCCCCAAAACTACTTCTGCCTGTTTCACATCAATGACCTTAACTCAAACTCAAGGAAGTCCTGGTAATAATTAAGGGCTGGGCTTTTATTCTCAGTTAGCCAAGGATTGTTTTCACAGAATCCCTGCCTTTTAGTGTCAGCCATAGTTTGTAGAAGACAGGCTTTCTGGTAGTCTATGGCTGGGATTAGGAAGGAGCACTTTCCTCAAATTCTTTAGTTCATATTGTTACAACAGTTTTGTTACTGCTTGTTTCAGTTGGCGTTAATCACTACCTACCTTTTCATTTGTGCTCTATTTCACAAATACAGTATTTACACACATTGATGCCTATGATATGTGTCTAGTTTGCCAACTTTTTCTGTTTTACATTTTAGCAAATGAAAAAAATAGTCACTTTTGCTTAACCCATGCCATTGTCTTATTTCCAGAGATGGTTTATCACCTTGGTCCTGAAAATATGTATAGGTAGAGTAATTGCTCACCTCAATTACCAAAATATGTTCCAAATTACCTGCTATGGTCTAAAATTCCCATGGTTAAATTTACTAGTGTTCTTTGTAACCAGAGTTGGATCACTTTCTCTACTAGACCAGTTAAAATACATTTGGGCACTAAATTTTTCTTTCGATGCAGGGATGTTGATTTAGTTATCAGACTAGCTTAGGAATAAATTTGGATGGAACCAAGAAATACATGTAGACTACTTTAAATATTGTCATATACCTACATTTTATTACTCAAAAGTCTATAATGTTCATTTACATGTATAATAATTTTTAACCTTCACAAAAACTGTGAATTATGTAACTTGTGCACAGAGCTAATAAATAGTAAAGACTACAAGATAATGTAGATAGCACTTTGTTAGGATATACAAAAATGGTCTCCAAAAATATACTATGTGTCAGAAAATATCCTACCCACATCTTCCCACCGAGCACTAGAAATGATGGTTGACTGCATATTTCAGTGATTGGGAGAAATGTTTATGTCGATGTAAAATAAGGGCTCAAACTCCTGAAGATGCAGTCTGATCGATCTACACACGTCTCAGGGTACTTGCTGTGTGCTCAGCACTGTTGAGAGTTTTATGGGCCATTCAAAAGAACACAGTGTTGTTCTATTTATCAAATATCTCATAATCTGTGTAAGGAAATCAAATTAACCTGACAAATTATTTTTTAAACATAAGAATTAATAGAAAAAATGAAGTATTAGGGTTTGGAGCACTGATCATAGGAATTCCTAGTCTGATAACTAAATCAACATCCCTGCATCAAAAGAAAAATTTAGTGCCCAATGTATTTTAACTGGTCTAGTAGAGAAAATGATCCAATTCTGGTTACAATGAACATCAGGGACAATAGGGGCTGGAGTCATCAGAGGACGATTCCTTGAGGAAATAATATGTGAGTTGAACTTTGGGGAGAAATGGGACCCAGCAGCGACCAGATCTCAGCTCCTCCACTCACTTGTTAATTTTCTTTGGAATGTTACCTAAACTTGAGCCACACAGGTTGACAGTGGTAAAATGAGGCAATGTTTACTTTACTTACTGTGACTATTAAGTAAGATGCCTTATAGAAAATACGAATGCTTGATAACAAAAATCTCCATTTTTTACATTTAAAATCTATAATCTTGTTTACTGTTTAATATTTTAATCAAGTAAAAATTTGGCTTTTCTTCTCTGGACATGTGAAAGAAGGTAATGAAAACAGTTAAGAAGGCAGAAGAGGAAAATTATTATAAACCACAGCACTAAAATAATAGGTACACAGGCTTATGCGGGGTAGTGGAAAAATAAATTCTCGATTTACAAAGATTTACCTCTCTTCTACTTTCTATCTTGATTTACAATTATTTGTCTTATATTTATTATTGAACAATGAGTTGTTAACTTTTATGGGTCTTTTTAGTTTCAGTTGCTTATTTTTATCCTCCAAGAACCTTGGCAAAGTTCCTTGCATATAGTTTCATTTTAGAAAATGTTGTTCACCTGTGTATTCATTAAGTAAATATTTCTTCAGCAATGAAGAAAACCAAAAATATTTCACCCTAAAATATACTTCTTTGGCCTATTTTGAGACGGCTATTCAGAGGGGCTGAAGACCACAGGAATAGCTCTGAAAAGTTTCCCTTTGTGGGAGGAGATTTGCATTTATAGGGAAAATCTACATTAGTAAAATAAACAGCCAGGCTTTCTCCAGAGTCCTCCTTAGCCTCATCTAAAAAAGATAAGCTCACAGAAAAAAAGAAACTCAGAGTTTAATAATCTTAAGGGTCTGGAGAAACTGTTACCACAGGCTAGCATCTCATCTTTCTGAGGGCTGCTACCTGTGAGGCTTCATGTGAATAACGAGACCACCTTACTAGCCACGCCTTTCCTCCTTTCCCTTCTGTAACCTGCTTTGCCATGCTCCAATCCCTTATTTTTTCTGTAACCTCAGGAGGGTATGAAAACTTCAACTATCTGGCTCCTCCTTTGAGTCCCATACTTTATGCATGGTTCCAGTGTCCATATGTACATTAAAATAAATCCGTATCCTTTTTTTCCTGTATTTTGTTACAAAAGTGTCCCAGCTAAGAACCTATGAGAGCTGGGGAAAGAAATTACACATTTTGTCCCCTTCAGCACCTATTGTGGGGAAAAAAAATCAGGTTGTATGTGTAATGTGGAGTCAGATCATAAAACACTTTGGACTCTGACATCAACATTTTAAACTTAAAAGATAAAAAATGCCCTTATCTCTTTCTGTCACTCTAAATTATGCCTTACTCTATCATTCTTCACAGAGCATAAGCCAAGCTGTGTCATCCTTTAGTGCTTCTTTTATGTGGCTTTCTCGTCCTGGAATAACTCTCCTGTCTGCCACCAGAAAAATATCTACTCTTATCCCAGCATTTAGTTGAATGAAACCTTTTCTGACCTTCTTCTTCTCCACCCTTTCGGGGAAGTTACTCTAGTTTCTCCTTTTTGCTTGCTCTGAATCTAATACTTATTTTTATCACGTCCCTATAACATTATTCCATCCATTTATTCAAATCTTTTTCTATTAGAGTGTAGTACTATTAAACCGCAATTACTTTTGCACCAACCTATTACATGAGAAATGGAAATAGTAGAGAAGTGGTAAGGGGAAAATTCATGTGGATAAATTTAGATCATTTCTCTTACACCTAGCTAGTAAGTGTTCCACAATTCAAGGTTTTGCCCAGATGTGTGTACAACCAGAAAATCTTCAGGATGCTGGCAAAATAAGAAATTTAATTTAATAACCCTATCGTTGTACAATCAGGAAACCAACTGAGATAAATATGCTCATTGAGCAGCACTTTGCATGAACATTTTTTAGTTATGCCTGTAAGAGACAGAAACATTATTTTTGTATTGCTGAAGTGCTTTGAGAGTAATGACCTGGTGACAGCATAAACAAAATACAAAGACCAGTTTGTTTTTATATATAAATGGGGGATTGTTGGTGAAGAGTTGTTCCAGCCAGTACAGAGTGGAATAGTGTTTTATTCCTCTCAAGACAGATAGATTGCTGAATTGTCTGAGTTCCTGTTTTATAGCCTGCCCCTTGAATTTAGTAATGAATAACTGCTCTTTTTTTTTTTTGTCATGATTGGTGACGAAATATATATTTTGAATGAAACTGAACAAATCATATTGTCATTAAAAATATGTTCACCTGATATTTTACCTAAATGATATATTGCCAAAAATATTAAATATTTATTAAACATTATAGGGTTTTCAAAGTAAATTATGTCTTTATTTAAATGGAATGGACACCTTGTTAGTGCATTACACTTTTTAAATGTACAGAGGATCACAACACAGAGAGTTGTGGAAAAGTTACTATGATTCTGGGAAAAGAGATGGGAAAGCTTACTTCTAGTAGCTCCCATGGAGAAGGAGTGATTGGAAAAGCCTTCTCAAACAATGAAACCTGAAAAGTGAGTCTGCCAAATGAGGAAGGAAGAATTAGAAGACAAGATTTGAGTGGAATCATGGAGGTCATTGCACACCATGGGAGAATTTTATTTTTGCTCAATAGATATAAAGGAGTTGTGATGATTAATTTTATGTGTCAGTTTGGCTAGGCTATAGTACTTACTTAATCAAACACTAATCTAGGTACTGTTGTGATGGTATTTTGTGGATATGGTTAGTTAGCGTCTACAATCAGTTGATTTTAAGTAAAGCAGATTTCCCTCCATAATGTGGGAAGATCTCATCCAATTATGTGAAGGTCTTAAGAGAAAAATCTGAAGATTCCCAAATAAGAGAAAATTTTGCTTCAGGACTGTAGGATCAGCTACTGCCAAGTTTTGAGCCTTCCAGCCAGCCTTGGGGATTTCTTACTTGCCAATCCTACACCCACATCCTCTGAACGATTCCTTAAAATAAATCTCTGTAAACACGTATACAAGCGCACAAACATTTTTATTAAGCAGAATCTATACATTTAACAGAATCTACATATATAGAATATATATGTGTATATATAAACATATATAGAATACATATATTTAGAATAGATGTATTTAGAATATTTAAAATATATGTATTCTATTTATAGGTACATATATATAGGTTCTATTGATTCTGAAAAATACACCCCTCACCCCCCCACACATATAATGCTTATTCTATTGTTTCTCTTATAAACTAATAAACTGAATCAGGAGTTATAACAAGTTTTAAATAAAACTATATTTATTCCCTCTCTGGCACAAATTAGATTCTGTAATTTTAAGCTTTTGTTGGTCATTAGTTTATGCCGTGTTTATGCTACATGCTATGCAGTAAACAGAAGCATAAAATATAATGCCAGTTTTTAGGGATTTTCTGCAATAATGGCTAACAGTTTTTATCACTTGTGTGTGGCAATGTGCTAAGTGTTTTTAAAATGTTTTACTTAATGAATCAATGCAATATTCCTGTGGGGTAGATATTTTAAATATAAACATTGTATTTCTAATTTGACAGGTGAATTAGCTGAATTTACAGCTAGTAAATTTCATACCCAGGGCCAAACTTGGGCTCTAAAGCATGAAATGTATATTTTACCAACAACATGCACATCTCCTCATGGAAAACAACTTGACTTTGATCACGGATCAGTGAACAGTATAAAACCATGCTTTTAAATATTCATAAATAAGAACATAAGTAGCTATATTTTTTGTAGAAAGGGTTTCTAAGGACAGGAGACTTCAGGGGTTGTAGAAGGAGGCTACAGGCTTAACCAGTAAGAAGAGAGAAGTAGTAGAGAATGTGATGACAAGCTCTAAGAAACATTAAAACAATCATGGTGTTTCAAAACCTCAATTAATAAACTTCACACTGTGATAAATTTGCTTCAGACTATTAGACTAAGTCTCTTTAGAATATAGCTGTGTGACTGGTAACATCAGCATCACCACTGCCTGAGAGCTTGCTGGAAAAGCAAACTTGGAGACTTCATTCCAGATCTTATATATCAAAATATCTAGCAGTGGGGCTTAGAAATCTGTTTTAAACAGCTAAGTCATCTATGCTTAAGTTAAAGTTCAAAAAGTACTGTAGTAGAACAACAAGGAGTGACAAAGAAGAGTGCCCTGATGCCGAGGTGAGCTTCCCCAAGGAAAGCAGAATGAAGACAGCTAGCTGGAATGAACTAGAATTAATAATGGTTAGTGAATGTTCTGTCTTAGACATCTTGCAAGGTGGGAATCTGGGACAAAAAATAACATCAGGAGGGACGGAACTTAAGGAGAGTCATGTAGAAAATGAAATTCTCTCACTTAAGTGAAGATGAGTTTGGATGGAAGTCAGAATGGTAACACAACATAGGCCAGAGGTCAGGGTGGTGTGTGTCTAGGATCCAAGCAGAGTTAACAATGAGGACAAAGTTTGGCAAACCAAGGAGACAAAAGTTCTGGGATAAAATAATCGCTGTTCTCAAGAGAAACTAAACATGTAAGAATTCGTAGCCAGAGGTCTGAAGTTGAATATAAACTAATTATTTGGAAGCAGGCAGCCCACATCTGTTAGATCAACCCTCTCACAGTTGTCAATTCTCCATCTTACACACCAAATAAGGTTATATCTTGTGCCACTGATAAATTCACTATTAATTCAAAAAATATTTTGGCACCACCTATGTGCCCAATACAGTGATAAATAGAGATACAAAAGTAAGTGAGACAAATGTGATCCTATACCTCAGGAGAGAGACACTGAATACATAATTATACAAGTAAATATATATCAACAGTTATTCTAAGTTCTGCCTAGAAAAAGCATGGCTATTGTGAGTGTCACAGAACACCTAACCTAGCCTGCAAGGAAGAATGGTGGGAATATGATCTGGGAGTTTCTCAGGGGAAGTATGTTTTAAATAACAACCTCAGATAAGGTGTTAGTTAAGGAAAGAGCTGGGAAAAGCATCTTAAGCCAAAAGAGCAGCTTATAAAAAGACAGTGAGTGTGTTAGAATAGAGTGGGAGGATGCCCAGGGTGACTGCAATATAATGAATGGGGGAAAAATAGCTGAAGATGAGGCTAGTGATGATACAGGACCTGCCATGTCCGGTTAAAGACATAGCATAGCATCATAATTATAACAGGAAAATATCAAACATTTTCAAGCTAGTAAATATGATGATACTGACATTACGAATATTCTTCTAGGTGCTATGACAGAGTTTTGGCACAAGAAATCTTTTAGGAGATTTGCAATCATTCAAGCAAGCAAAGATGATGGCTTGGACTAGGTTAATGGCAGTGAGGAAAGAAAGAATACAGTGGATTCAATATATAGTTATAAAGTACAGAACAAAGTGCTAGTGGCCATAGAGAAAGAAGAAAATATAAACGATGACATCTAAGCGGCAGATGGGTGGAGACTGGTCCCACTAACTAGAATAGGGAAAACTGGTAGATGATCATATTTTAGGGGAAAAGTCAAGAGTTTAATTGTGACTGCTTGAGTTTGAGATGCCTATATATATGCCTGAATGTAATATAAAATATATAAGAGGGTCGATGAGTTTGGAGCTCAGAAAAGACATTTGGACTGGAGAGGTAAGTTTAGATGCATGATGCATGATATGTCAAGTTATTAGAGTGGATGAAAATATCTAGGGAGAGTGGATAAAATGAGAAAAGATTTCTTATCCTTTACTTTTTAAAGCATGATAATAAAAATGTTGCACTAGAAAGCAGACTGAATTGACAGAGAAGCAAAAAGAAAAGGAGGAGAGCTCATGTCTCAAAATCCAGTTGAGATGTTCCTACTAAAGATTCATTGATTGTGTGACACGGCACCAGGGATTTAACAGAATGAAGGAGGACAGACAGATTTGCTATCTTTTGTTGTCCTATACTTACTGTACTTTCTTAGTCAATCTTCCCCAACTAATGTCTTTTTTTTCAGACAAACAAAGCTACAGAAATTCATGGCTTGTAGACCTTCAGCACAAATAATGGCAAAGAAAGTTTTTTAGGTGGATGATAGCGGAGGGCATTTCCCAGAGCAACGTATTATGAAGGCCCAGGGTATAAAAGTATTTTACCATACAGTCATTGAAAAAGATCTTGTCCTTCGCAAGAACATGGATGGAGCTGGAGGCCATTATCCTTAGCAAGCTAACACAGGAACAGAAAACCAAATACCACACAGAATTGCAAGCTTAGTGACAAGAATTCATGGACACATAGACAGAACAGCACACACTGAGGCCTGCCAGAGAGTGGAGGGTGGAAGGAGGGAAGAAGTCAGGAAAAATGATTAATGAGTACTAGGCTTAATACCTGGCTGATGAGGAAGTAATCTGTACAGCAAATCCCCGTGACATGGGTTTACCTATTTAACAAACCTGCACATGTACCCCTGATCTTTTAGTTTTTTAAAAGTCCATGTTATATCCATACTGCTTTCTAGTCAGAAGTGGAACACAATATAAGCATAAACTCCACTGTCATTCTAATTTATTTTTTTAACTTTATATATATATATATATGTGTATATATATATATACACATATATATATACACACACACACACACTTACATAAAGATCAGTACATTGAATTACCGTTCAAGTCTTTTAGGTTATTGAAACATTACTGAAGGAAAACAAAGCATTGAAAGATTGTTGGAAACATGAGATTTGATAAATCATGAGAAATACATAGGAAAATACTAGTCACAAATAACTTTCCTAATCTATAGCCTAATATTGTTTGGTAATATATATATAGATATAAAATAAAATTTATTACTTATAATCACATGTATTATTTGAAGTTTGTTTAATTAATCGATATTTGTATACTTAATAAAATCTATTATTTAGTAATTACTTAATCTATGTATCATAAAATCTATCACTACGTACCATTTGCCCTAAAATTACCTGTATCACCAAGTCATAGTATAAAGAGGTCAAATTATAATCAATACTGAAATTAAATTACCTTAAATGCCTGATGAGTTTATGTTTTCCTCAAAGCATTAAGGAGTTGGTAAAAATTTATATAAAAATTGGCAAACACTTTAGAATGTGTTTGTACCATTTTTTGGCAGGACATAACCCTTGTGTTTTCACACTTGGCTCTCCTTGTGAGAGATAATATTTTCTGAATCATTGAGACCTGACAAAACAAAAGGCTTCAGAAAATCTGGCTAAATCCATCAGCTAATCAATAAGTAAGCATTTATTGCAAACTTATTTTGTGCAAGCTCTGTACTAGATGTGTACAATACAGAAGCATAAAGCATGGTGCCGGCTTGCATAAAGTTTATATATTAATAGTAATGAACAACGATGAGCACTTACAATATAGAAGCACTGTGCTTGGTATGTTTTTTCATGTTCTTTCATTTAATCAATCCTTACAATTTTCTCATGATGTAGGCATTAATAGTAGTAGCAGTATTTTCATTTGAGAACTAAATATAGTGAGCTTTAATGAGCTTAGGTAAATTGGCTACGGACAAACAATAACCAAGTGTGCAATATGGCATTAAAGTCCGAAGTGTGAGAAATGAAAACTTATGCTTTTAACAATTAAATATACTCTCTCTCTCTCTCTCTTTATAGCTAATTGGAAAGGTGATATGGTTTGACTCTGTCTCCACCTAAATCTCACCTTGAATTGTAATCCCTTTTATCCCCACATGTCAAAGGTGGGACCAGGTGGAGGTAATTAGATCACAGGGGTGATTTCCCCCATGCTGTTTTCATGACAGCGAGTTCTCACGAGAGATTACGGTTTTATAAGTGTTTGGCATTTTCCCTGCTTGCAATCACTCTATCCTGCCACCCTAGGAAGAAGGTGCCTGCTTCTCCGTTGCCTTTCACCTGATTGTAAGTTTCCTGAAGCCTCCCCAGCAATGCAGAACTGTGAGCCAATTAAAATTTTTTCCTTTATAAATTACCCAGTCTTGGATATTTCTTCATAGTAGTGTGAGAATGGACTAATGCAGAAGGCAAGAAAGATACATTTGAAATAATGAATAATACAAGTTAGGAGGAAAAATACTCTCTAATTATCCTTTTTAAAAAATAGTATTTTCTACTGTTAAGCAATATTTGTGAAATTATTAAATTTAAAAATCAGTAGGCTTCCCAACCAAGTGAAGTTTTCCCAAATTCAATAGAGAAGAAAAGTGACCCCTTAATCATTGAGAGTACAGACATAGATGATACCTTGGAAACCAGCAGTTAGAAAGGTTAAAGCCGTCAAGCATTTTTCAACATATCTGGCAGTCATCTCCATATCAGATGAACACATCAGCCTTAACAACTAGAAAAATAGGAGCCAGCTAAGAACATTCTCAAAGAGTTGAGGAGAATCTCCCTGGAGAAAGCAAAGTGAAAACAACAAACGTATTAGAATTAATAACAGCTCATCAGTGTTCTGTCTTAGGGTGGTGAGCATGAGCAGGAATCTGTAACAGCAGAGAATTCAAGTAGGTAGTTTAGGGCATAGGTAGGATTGTGGAGCGAAGAAAACTTTCCCACATAAAATAAATGAGTTTGGACACAAAGTCAGAGCAGAATGTGAGTAACATCAGGTCAAACTAGATTTTTTTTTTTTTTTTAAGATAGGTTTGACAAGCTAGGAAGGCAAAATCCTGGAAGAGACAGCATCGATTTTTAGAGTGAAGGTTAATAACAAGTACCTTTAGCCAAAGGTCTGAAGTTAAAAATGAACCATTTATTCAGCAGCAAGCTGCTCAGTTCTAGCTGGTCAACTCGATTATGGTAACTGGTAATTCAAAATTAAAGAATCAGATCCTCTGACATCAGCAATAATATATACTGATTCATTTGTCCATGTATTCAGCAAATACAATTTGATAACCTCTATATGCCCATCACATAAATACCAGGCCTGTGATAAATGGAAGTCAAATGAAATACATATGTTCTTTGCTGTAGTGGAAATTGAATTATTGTGGAAGAGTTAGGTATTAAATAGATAATTACAAATTTGGGTTGTTAATTATAGTTTTGATCAAAGCCATAGAGAAAAGGTAGTATTTTGTGAGCATAAATTGAAGAAGGAGGTTTCCTAGTTTGCAAAGTAGTAAAGAAGACAAAGCCTCAAAGATGAGACTGTTAGCCAAGTAAACATTTGGAGAAACAGCGTTCCTGACAGGGAGCATAAGTTTCATGAATTGGAAGAGAATAGGGAGATTGCCGGTGTGACCAGAATGCGGTGAAGGAAGGGGAAAGGAACAAGATGAGGCTAGAGGGTTGGTTAGGGGCCAACAGGATGTGATATGCTATATTGAAGAGTTAAAATATTAATTGTAGTGGGAAAACAACATTTTGAGTCCAGCTGGTATGATGACATCTACATTTTTTAAAGATTCTTTGAGATGTTCTGATATGGTATTTGGCATGAATTAGCAAGCAGGAGTGCAAATATGGGGAGATCACTTATAAGGCTATTTCAGGAGTCTACAAGAGAGAGATTACTAAGGCTTGAACTTGGTTATTGACAATGAAGACAAAAAAAAAAGGAAATGCAAAATGGATTCAGTATATAATTAGGACATAGAAAAAGGAATTGTAGCTGCAGGCATCAAACATGAGCAGATGGTGTAGGATGGTGCCATTTACTAGAAAAGGAAGAACTGATGGAAGACCAGATTTTGGGAAAATATTGAGAGTTCAGTTATCTTAGAATGAAATAACCAAGGAGAAATGTGAAGTGGATGTGTCTACAGTTAGGAAAAGATATCTTGGCTGGAGACAGAGTTTGAGTTCATCAGTATATACATGTTCTATAAAAGGTGACATCTATAACAGGAAGACAGAAACAATACCAAGTTTAGAAAAAGAAAGCTGAGTTGCGCATCGCCTGAATTTGAGATGTTTGTGTGATACCCAAGTGTAAACATTAAGTATGAGGTGACTTCGGTATGGTTACGAAAAATGGATTTAAAAGTAGCAAAAATATAAACTTTATTTTTCAGTATAAGCTCCATCAATGTCAGGACACTTTTGTAAGCGATGATACCAGCCATTTAGTCCATTCCTAAAGAACTGAGGGTTCTGGGAATTTAATCTGCCAACACAGTCTTTTTTTACATTATTAACTGAAGAAAAATAAGTCAGAAGGGGCCAAATCAGACTGTAAGGTATACATGCCTGATGATTTCCCATCAAAACTCTCCCCAGATTACCCTCGCTCGATGAGAAGGATGAGCAAAAAAAAAAGCATTCGTATGGTGAAGGACTCTGTGGTAAAGCTTTTCCAGACATTATTCTATTAAAGCTTTGGCTAACTTTTCAAAACACTCTCATCAAAAGCAGATATTGCCATTCTTGGCACTCCTAAAAGTCAGTAAGCTAAATGCTTTGAGAATGCCAGAAACTGTTGCCATGAACTTTGCTCTTGACCAGTCCGCTTTTGCTTTGATTAGACCACTTCCACCTTGCTTTGATTATCTTTGTCTTTGTCTTCAGAATTTTACTGGCAAAGACATGTTTCAAATCCTGTCAAAATTCTTTGAAGAAATGCTCTAGAGTCTTGATCCCCCTTGTTTAAAATTTCCATTGAAAGCTCTGCTGTTATCTGCAATTGATCAGCATGCAATGGTTTGGGCACCTGAGTGGAAATTTTAAAAACTTTAATTTTTCAGTCAGAATGTGTAAGCTGAACTAACTGATATATCTATAGTTTTGGCTATTGTTTATTCTGTTAATTGTAGATCTCTCCAATTAGGGCATGAACAAGATGAATGTTTTCTTCACAAATTGATGTGGTTGGTGCGTCATTGAAGGCTTCATCTTCAACATTGTCTCATCCTTTCTTAAAATGAGTTATTCATTTGTAAACTGCTGATTTGTGGGGAGGCATTGTCCCCATAAACTTTTTGTAGAGCATCAATGATTTCACCATTCTTCCTCCTAAGCTTTACCATGAATTTAATGTTTATTTTTGCTTTAATTTTAGCAGAATTAAAGTTGCTCCTATAGAGTCTCTTTTCAAACTGATGTTTTATCCTTTTTTTTTTTTTTTTTTTTTTTGAGACGGAGTTTCGCTCTTGTTACCCAGGCTGGAGTGCAATGGCGCGATCTCGGCTCACCGCAACCTCCGCCTCCTGGGTTCAGGCAATTCTCCTGCCTCAGCCTCCTGAGTAGCTGGGATTACAGGCACGCGCCACCATGCCCAGCTAATTTTTTGTATTTTTAGTAGAGATGGGGTTTCACCATGTTGACCAGGATGGTCTCGATCTCTTGACCTCGTGATCCACCCGCCTCGGCCTCCCAAAGTGCTGGGATTACAGGCGTGAGCCACCGCGCCCGGCCGATGTTTTATCCTTCTTAATGTGTCATACTAGATCCTGTTTAGACGTGCTTTAACAAGTTAGTACAACTTTATTATGATGCAAAATTTTTTGAAACCCATGCTTAGTTTTTTCACAATATGTATTTTTGAAGACCCCTTGTATGTAATTTGGCTGAGGGTCTCAATTTCAGAAAAGAAATTTTGGCTAGACATATAAATTTGAATTTATTATACATGATCTTTCAAGTTATAAGAGTGAATGAGGATATCTAGGGAGAGAACATGAAGGAGAAAAGGAGAGGGGACGAGAGAAGAGGAGAGGAATGATGAGAAAGATACAGGAAGGGAGGAGAGGAAAGGGGAGGGGAAAGAGAAGATGGGGAGATAACCTTTGGACCACAGATCTTTGAGGGATAATAAAGTGCATCTCCTTTAAGTGCATTAAGCTGATCTTAACACCTGATCACTTACAAGACATCAAGCTATGATTCACTTATAATTACCTACCAAGAGTTACTGCGAGGTGGAGGTAAAGGAGGTATGGTTGAGTGTGCTCACTAAGCTAATTTCTCTAGTTCCAAACTTCACTGCTGCTAATTGCTCTAGAGACTACTGAACATGGTAATGTGACTCTCATTAAATGAATAAAATAATTCCAAGTGATTTACCCTTCTATACTTTGCTCTGGAAGTTACGCAGAACAAAAGACAGATCAGGTAAAAGCAGTGATTAGGTTGCCGGCTTTGAAATTTCCATCTATTCCCTTGGATATAACAGTAATAATGTTGAAGTAGGAAAGGTGTATTTATAAATGTTAATAAAATGCAGAACAAATGTGGGCGAGATATGTGTACATAAACAGTTCACAAGCCACCTGCCATTTTAAGAATGCTAGTCATTTTCTTCAATAATTCCATAAAATTTTATTTCAGGTACTATTGCAATTTCACAAAGTTGTTGTTTTGAAAGCCACTCAAGAGACTGTATGTTTGAAAGTAAGGTGGGAAACCAGTTTAATATTCCACTGGTACAAGGGCAGATGGTTGCCCCACCCTGTATTAGATTGAGAGATTGTAGTCACATGCCTCTGTTAATAACAGGATGGGAATCTGTTGATGGATAGAGGGGAGGGTAAGATTTAAGATGCATCAGGAGAACAAGGCTTGAGGTAGAAAAGGCAACTTTTAATGGATTCAGGTTATGGGGTCTTCAGAATTTTATCTCAGGGTAACTAGAGCACAGTGGACTGGCTATTTTACCATTTTAAGAGCTCTTTATTTTTTTAATGTGTAGGCCAACTTTCTCTCCACTATCACATTCCTCTGGTCTAAAAATAATAATCTTAATATACTGTAAATCAAGTACATTGAAAATGCATTATCTCAGTCTTTTTCTTTAATCCGAAAATGTCTGTATTTTGCCTGTATTTTTGAAAGATTTCCACTGGGTATCGGATTACAGATCGACAGGTTGTTTTTATTGTTGCTGTTGTTAGCTTCTCCAAAGATGTCCCTGCAGTGTCTTCTGGTGTACAGTTACTGACGAAAAAGGCTGGCTTTTTAATGGTTGTTCCTTGGTGCACAGTGCATTTTTCCATATTCTCACTGCCTTTAATATATTTTTAACTTTTATTTTCATCGGCGTGACTGTGATGCATCTATGTGCTGTATTTGTTTATTCTAGTATTTATAATATTTGAGGTTCTCTGAACTTCTTGGATATGTGATTTATTGTTTTTCTTTTTGGAACATTTCAACAATTGTCACCCCAAATATTTATTCTACCCCATTTTTCCTCTTTTCTTCTGGACGACTGATATTTATCATCTGATATTGTCCCAGAGTCCTTGGAAGCTCTGTGCTGTGTTTTTCTCCCCACCATTTTTCCTTTTATATGTCAATTTGGGTGATTTCTATTAGGCTATCCTTAAGTTCATTGAATATTTCCTGAGCTGTATCAAGTACTGGTTGGTCTATCAAAGAAATTAATTTCTAATATTATGTTCTAAAAAAAAATCTAGTACTTCCATTTCACTTTTACTTAAAGCTTCCATCTACCCGCTTAAGTTTTCACTGTGTTAAGGAATGTTTGCCACTCTTCCCTTTATATCCTTTAGTATTTTAATCACTGATATTTTAAATTCTCTATCTGATATTTTCAATATCTGAGCCATCTCTGAGTTTGGTTTAGTTCATTTCTTTGCTTTTGAAAATAGGTTGCTCTGTGTGTGTGTGTGTGTGTGTGTGTGTGTATCTCATAAATTTGAATGCTGAACATTGTGTATGGAACAGTAGAGACTGAGGTCAATGGTATTTATACCTGAAAATGAGCATGCCCCTTCTATTGGGTTGTTAGTATATAGAAGGGGATCTGAGTTTTTAGTTTTGTTCTTGCTCTGGCTATCTTCAGTGGGCTACAGGCTTCAGATTTCTCTCGTGTGGCCTGATGCTTAGAGAGAAGGCTGAGTTGCTGTTGCTAGTTTGTTTTCTTTCCTATTTTTTAACCAGTGTTGTAATCTGCTCCCAGCTGTCAGCTGACTCTGTGTGCCCTTCACACAGATGATATCTCTCTCCATGTTGTTGCCTGCACTCCAAAGGTAGACTGCTGTCGCTTGATATTCAATGCTAGGTTACATTGGAATGCAGGGATAACAGGGGTCAAGTTCTGCTCTAATCTCAGGCTTAAAGAGCTCCTGTGTGCCGATGCTTCAAGAGTGCTGATTTTTCAGCATTTCTGCCCCTCCTGCCCATGAAGGCCAAGCTACCTTTATATATGCAACTGGTCTTGGCAGAGAGCTTCCTGCCCCTGCGTTAGCAATGAGAGATTTCTAAGCCTAGATCTAAGACCTCCCTTAGAGAGGAGAGTGTTTTTGTTTTTACCCTTCTCCCAGCTGTAATGTGTCTCTGTCTGTGTTCTGTGGTTATGAGACTTTATCCACCCTGCTAATGGCATAAACTGTTTCTTTTTTTTTTTTTTTGAGACGGAGTCTCGCTCTTGTTAACCCAGGCTGGAGTGCAATGGCGCGATCTCGGCTCACCGCAACCTCCGCCTCCTGGGTTCAGGCAATTCTCCTGCCTCAGCCTCCTGAGTAGCTGGGATTACAGGCACGCGCCACCGTGCCCAGCTAATTTTTTTGTATTAATAGAGACGGGGTTTCACAATGTTGACCAGGATGGTCTCGATCTCTCGACCTCGTGATCCACCCGCCTCGGCCTCCCAAAGTGCTGGGATTACAGGCTTGAGCCACCGCGCCCGGCCTAAACTGTTTCTTTTGTAAGAGAGGAGAGTCTAGGGAAGTGCATGGCCTATCCCTCCACAGTTGCCAATCATTTTCCACCCAAATGGACCACCAAGGGGGGCTCTCTGGTCTCCTTCCCTAATGCCAATCTTCTTTATGAGCATGTGAAAAATATCCTTGGATCTTGCAAATGATTGAAGCTTTTCCTCTTGTTAGATGTCCCCAACTATTTCAGATTGACATAGTAGCCCATATGGCCTCTGTAGATCTTTAAAATTTTAGCTAATTATCAACTGCACATATTGTCCCTAGTGTGGCACTTCTTTCTCCCATATTCCACCACTAGTGAGACAGTTTGTGTGCCCTGTTTTTCTTTGGAGCAAATTGTCCCTTTTTGACTTCCAGGTTACCTGATTACCTTGTATTCTGAGCTCTCTGATGAACAATAAAATCATTATTTTCTAGCTTCTTCAGTTTTCATAAATATGGTAGAAGCAATATTCTTTGCAGCTTTCTACATCCTAAATGAAGACAAGTTATAGGACTTCTTTGATTATCAGTCATACTGATGTAGAGCAGCCACACTATAGCAAGCACAAGAAAGGGACAGAATAGTGATAATTCATACAAAATAATCATTGATTCTATACCTGGAGAGGACTCTAAAGGATGGATACTTAACTTGGGCTGGAATCGAGCAGTATAAAGTTCCTGGAAATCAAGTAACATATATTCCCTCCTCTATAGCTCTTTATTCCTTTCTATTTCCCCTCCTCACTTCTGACATATACTTTCAAGAAAAGGGGATGGTCGTGTCATACTTTTAAAAGGCTCCCTCAGTTATTTTCATATCCCTCCTCTTTTCATCCCCATCCCTGCATGGTGAGTAGTTCTCTAGTCTGGAGAGTACTGACCAGAGACTTGATCACCAACAGAGCTAACATGGTAGACATTTCCAAAGAGCTAGCATAAGGAGGGCTAAAGGTGGCTCTAGCCTTGTCTGATAGCTACCCTATTCTTTCATTTAAACTTTCTGCTGTACCAAAGGCCAAAGCCTCTCATTTTCAAGAACTCTGGAATAGTACTGCAAGTGCTGTAAATGTAGAGGGATTTGAAGATCTTAGGTAAGACTCACACAGGTTAGGAGTGGACTTCGTAAGATCCTTTTCAGATCCTGTCAGAACCTCAAAATCATTCTCTGTTCCTATGTTTATTCAACTGGAATCTATAATACTTATTTTCTATCCTACTTTGTTAAGCCATGGTACTGTTTAAATTACTGTTGTGTATTTTTAGGTAACTACCTTATTAACCTATTCAACCATAGGAAAAAGGCACATTTGTGGCTAATTTTAAATTAATTACCTTTAATGTTTTCTTCTATCTTTTAATATTATTGTCATTCAGGAGGGATGGGAATTTAAATCAAATGGTTCAAAACATATTTATAATTAATTTGCATGACTGTGATGAAGCAAATTTAACCTCAATGGTTTTCTAAATTCTTTGTTTACTTAAGACAATATAACTACATATGATAGTTTCTTAATTTTTTTCCCCTCAACTCTCAATGGTAAAAGTACAGATCTTTTGGAATAAGCATTACCTGTGTGTTCCTTTAGATTCAGTCATTGTTCAGTTGACCATAGAGAAGTTACTATAGATCAACTTTTGCCTATCTATACTGGTAACATTAGTTAAAATTCTGAGTTGGCTGTGTTAAAATCAAAATTTAAAAACACTATTTTTTGGAGTGAGTTAGAGTTATTTTTAAATCTCTCCAGTCATTGAATTGTGAGCTGAGATGTGCTGGCAAATGTGTAACAACTGACTCTCCAGGGGAAAAGGGAAAACCCTAATGTGTAGCATTTGCTGATTTTGGTCATATAAACATCTCCACCATGGTTGATTCCAAGCTACCAACATGATGTCACCGGAATGTAATTGGGAAGAGGTACTCAGCAGCACACAATTATACAGAATTTCCACCATACAGATAAAATGGTGTAAATAATCTCTACAGCATTAATAATATTAAAATGCATAGGAAATGATATATTTTAAGTATTCAGCATTTTAAAAATATGATTTAAACTTTATCATTTAATTATTAATTATGGCTATGATTTTTTTAAACAACCGGCTTGCAAAATTCCTGAAATTAAAATAGGCTTTTCCAAATTGTGATGGGCTGGTGCCAACAAACCACTGATTCTAAGCCTTTGAGGACAAGTCTTTAAATTCCCAGCACTAGATTGGGTTTTGACTCACAGCCCACATCAGTGAATATTTGTGAAAGAAACAGTTCAAGTCAAGGTTAGCCAATAAGAAACAAACAAACAAAAACCTAGGCATTATTCTTTAAATTCACACATCTGCAAGGTCCAAGCTGGTGTTTCTTTTGCCTCCATTCCCTTGTTTTTCTTTGTGCATATAATTTAGATTATTTTTCAAACATAATTATTACTGGGTTATATAGCGGTCACTCTTGTCAAGAATTTTGCGTCTGACAATTTTTCACGAAGAAGGCAATCTAAATCATATGTTATTCACATAAATCAGGAATTTTATTATCTACTTTAATTATATATTTTTAATTGAAATCTTGTATATTTTTTCTATAAAGTAACACTTTCCAACAACTAAATTACTAGTTGAATTTTCAAGATATTTTTTTGACTTTCTCTTTAATTTCATAGGACAAATGTCTATGATGAAATCTTTTCCAGGAAATTACAGCTGCTGGTTTCAAGATAAAGCTCTTTATGAAGAAGCAAAGTTGATTGATTACCTTATGCAATAACTCCACAAAATGAATGTTTTACAAAATAACTTATTGGTACATTAATATCCTTCTCTAGGAGTCAGTTTGGGGCAGGAAATAAAATGTGTTCCAAAGTATGCATATCAAAAGGAACTTATACAAAATTACCTTATTAAATGAATCTCTAAATTTTACATCTTGAACCTATAGTCAAATAAGAATGGGAAGAGTATGTACATAAAACATTTGTCAAAACTCATTTGTGAACGGCTCTATATTTGGAGAATTTTACAACTCTACGGATTGCTTTAACATATTTGTATTTAATAAAAATCAGGTGACACTAATCTATGTTGTTAGTCATCAGGATAGTGGCTATCTTTGGGGCTGGTAGAGGATGGATTAGTGTGCATTATTAGTGTGAACAATATATACCTATATGACATAATCATGGTATGGTTATTTTTAAAAATATATTCAGAAGTTCTTAAGTAAGTACCTTTTTAATGATAATGAGGCTGAAAGTCCATAAACAAAGCCTGTATTTTAAATTAAGTATTGTAGTGAATGTATCAACTATTTTGTTTTGGGCATTTATTCATTCATGCATTCCTACAATAAACCCTCTTTTATTTTCTTCAGCTTTGTTGAGATATATTTGACAAAAATTGTATGTATTCAAGGTATACGAGAGTCACAAAATGATGTTTTGATATCTATATACACATTGCTAAGTGATTTCTACAATAAAGTTAATTAACATAGCCATCACCTCACATAGCTACCATTTTTTCTTTTTGTGCTGACAATACTTAAGATCCACTTTCTTAGAGAATTTCAAGTGTATATTATGGTATTAGTATAGTCACCTCATGCTTTACATGAGGTCTCCAGAACTTATGCATCTTACAACTGCCATGTTTGTACCCGTTGACCAACATCTCCCCATTTCCACCATGCCACATCTAGCACCTAACGTTCTACTCTGCTTCTATGAGATTGATTTTTTTTTTAGAGTTCACATATAAGTGAAATTACATAGTATTTATCTTTGTGTGTGTGACACTTCGGTTAGCATAATTTTCTCCAGATTCATCCTAGTTGTTGCAAATGACAGGATTTCCTTCCTTTTAAAAATTAAGCTGGGATGGTGGCTCCTGCCTGTAATCTCAGACCTTTGGGAGGCAAAGACTAGAGGATTACTTGAGGGCAAGAGTTTGAAACCAGCCTGGGCAACACAGTGAGACCTCATATCTACAAAATGTAAATAAATAAATAAAGTAGCTAGGCATGGTGATACATGTACTGTAGTTCTAGCTACTCAGGAGGCTGAGGCAGGAAGATCATTTGATCCCAGAAATTTGAGGCTATAATCATGGCACTGTACTCCAGCCTGGGTGACTTAAGCCTGTCTATATGAATAAATAAATACCAAATAAAAATTGATTAATATTTAATTGCATATACATCAAATTTCTTTATCCATTCATTCATCATGGACACTTAGCTTGTGTTCATGACTTGCTAATTGAAAATAATGCTGCAGTGAACATGGAAGCACAGATATATCTGTGGTCTGAGAGACTGGTTGTTATGATTTCCTTTCTTTTGCATTTGCTGAGGAGTGTTTTACTTTCAATTATGTGGTCAATTTTAGAATAAGTGCCATGTGGCACTGAGAAGAATGTATATTCTGTTGATTTGGGGTAGAGAGTTCTGTAGACATCTACTAGCTCCACTTGATCCAAAGCTGAATTCAAGTCCTGAATATCCTTGTTAATTTTCTGTCTCATTGATCCGTCTAATGCTGACAGTGGAGTGTTGAAGTCTCCCACTATTATTGTGTGGGAGTCTAAGTCTCTTTGTAGGTCTCTAAGAACTTGTTTTATGAATCTGGGTGCTCCTGTATTGGGTGCATATATATTCAGGATAGTTAGCTTCTTGTTGAATTGTTCCCTTTACCATTTGGTAATGCCCTTCTTTGTCTTCTTTGGTCTTTGTTAAAGTCTGTTTTGTCAGAGACTAGGATTGCAACCTCTGCTTTTTTTTGCTTTTCATTTCCTTGGTAAATTTTCCTCCATCCCTTTATTTTGAGACTGTGTGGCTTTGCACATTAGTTGGGTCTCCAGAATACAGCACAACAATGGGTCTTGACTTCTTATCCAGTTTGCCAGTCTGTGTTTTTTAATTGGGGCATTTATCCCATTTACGGGATAAATACTAACATTTAAGGTTAGTATTGTTATGGGTGAGTTCGATCCCATCATCGTGATGTTATGTGGCTATTTTGCACACTCGTTGATGCAGTAGTGTCATTGGTCTTTATATTTTGGTGTGTTTTTGCAGTGGCTGGTACTGGTTTTTCCTTCTCATATTTAATGCTTTTTTTCAGGAGCTCTTGTGGGGCAGGCCTGGTGGTAATGAAATCCTTCAGCATATGCTTGTCTGGAAATAATTTTATTTCTCCTTTGTTTATGAAGCTTAGTTTGGCTGGATATGAAATTCTGGGTTAAAAATTCTTTTCTTTAAAAGGTTGAATATTGGTCCCAAGCCTCTTCTGGCTTGTAGATTTTCTGCTCTTAGTCTGATGGGCTTCCCTTTGTAGGTGACCTGACCTTTCTTTCTGCTGTCCTTAACAGTTTTTTCTTCATTTTGACCTTGGATAATCTGATGATAATGTGTCTTGGGTTGATCTTTTTGTGGTGTATCATCTTAATGGTATCCTCTGTATTTCCTGAATTTGCATGTTTTGACTGTCCTTCTAGGTTGGGGAAGTTCTCCTAGGTAATATCCTGAAGTGTGTTTTCCAGCTTGATTCCATCCTCCCCATCTCCTGGTTGTTCAATCAATAGTAGGTTCAGTCTTTTTATGAAGTCCCGTATTTCCTGGAGGCTTTGTTCATTCCTTTTCATTCTTTTTTTCTCTATTATTTACATGTTTTATTTCAGTAAGATGTTCTTTCAACTCTGATATTCTTTCTTCCACTTGGTCAATTTGGCTGTTGTTACTCGTGTGTGCATCACGAAGTTCTTGTGCTGTGCTTTTCAGCTCCATCAGGTAATTCATGTTCCTCTCTAAACTGGTTATTCTAGTTAGCAATTTCTCTAACCTTTTATCAAGGTTCTTAGCTTCTTTGCATTGGATTAGAACATGCTCCTTTAGCTCATCATAGTTTTTTATTACCCATCTTCTGAAGCCTACTTCTGTCAATTCATCCATCTCATCTTCCATCCAGTTCTGCACCCTTGATGGAGAGATGTTGCAATCATTTGGAAGAGAAAGAGGCATTCTGGCCTTTTGGGTTTTCAGCAGTTTTTCATTGATTCTTTCTCATCCTTGTGAGTTTGTCTAGTTTTGGTCTTTGAGACTGCTAACCCTTGGATGGGGTGTTTGTAGGGGCCTTTTGTTGCTGATGATGCTGTTGTTGCTTTCTGCTTGTTTTTCTTTCAGTAGTCAGGTAGGGCTGACTTCTGTAGGGCTGCTGCAGTTTGCTGGGGGTTCGCTTCAGGCCTTATTCATCTGATTCGCTCCTGTGCCTCGAGATATCACTCAAGGAGGCTAGAGAGCAGCAAAGATGGGTGCCTACTCCTTCTTCTGAGACCTCTGACCTTGAGGGGCACCAATCAGATGCCAGTAGGATTGCTCCTGTATAGGGTGTCTGACGACTCCTGTTGAAGGGTCTCACCCAGTTGGGTGGCAGAGGAAGCAGGACCTGTTTAATCAAGTATTTTGTCTCTTGGTGGAGATGGTGTGTTTTGCTGGAGGGAAACCCACTTGTCTGGGCTGCCCAGAGTCCTCATAACTACCAGGATGAGAGGCTACGTCTCCTAGTCCACAGAGACTGCAGCCACCCCTCCCTCTAGGGGCTCAGGCTCAGGGAGATCCTGAATTCTGTCCCTGAGCCTCTGGCTGGAATTATTGGAGATCCTGTAGGGAAGCCCCACCCCCTAAGGAAAGATAGGTCAGGGTTAGATCTGAAGAGGTACTCTGACCCACTGACTGCCACAGCCAGCATCTTAGTTATTTCTTGTCTTCTGGTAGCTTTTGGATTAGTTTGCTTTTGCCTCTCTAGCTCTTTTAATATCACAATTAAAAGAGCCAGAGTGTTGATGTGAGATCTTTCTAGCTTTATGATGGAGGCATTTAGTGCTATACATTTTCCTCTTAACACTGCTTTAGCTGTGTCCCAGAGATTCTGGTACATTTGTCTTTTAGTACAGACATATGTGTCCCAGGGATTCTGGTACATTGCCTGGGACAAGTATTGGGACCAGGCCATCTAGACTCCCTGGCTCTAGCAAAAAAAAAAAGTGCAGCCTGGATTTATAGAAATAGGTGCTGCCCTTCCCCCCACAACCTCAGCGAGCTTAACTTGTTATTAGGCAGTTCAAGTCCCAGTGCTGGCTGCTGTCTCTCCCTCAAGGAGCTCAAATGGCTTAGCCAGCAGGCAGCTGCAGCCAGTTCTGGTACGCCCTCCCCTCTGGAGTTCAGTAAGCTTAAGCAGCTTCCAGCTGAGAGGCTGTAAGAATCTGCACATTCTGGGATTGGGACGATAGGCTAAGGTGGCGTGTATTCATGAGTGGGATCTTCTGATCTGTGGGTCACATATTTCTGTGGAAAAAGCATAGCTTCCCTGGCTGGGTACCGTGCTCACTCACCACCTCCCTTGGCTGGGGCAGGGGGTTCCTTGTGTGGCTGTCAGGTGGGCCACCACACCACACTGCTCTCACTTCTCTCCTTGAGTCATGCCAGCCTTCTAGTCAATTTTGATGAGAGTACCTGGATACCTTGGTTGCCGGTGAAGGATTCACGTGTTTATTATGTTTTTATAAGAAGCATGGCAGTAGCATCTGCATCTGGTAAAGGCCTCAGGATACTTTCATTCAGGGCAGAAGGCAAAGGGGAACCAGCAAGTGCATAGATGACATGGCAAGAGAGGAAGAAAGAGAGTCGGTGAAGAAGTACCAGGCTCTTTTTAACAACCAGCTCTTATGGGAACTAATTGAGTGAGAATTCACTCACCCCTGATGGAGGACATTATTCCTTGGATATCCATCAATATGACCCAGACACCTCCCATTAAGTCCAGCACTGCCACATTGGGGATCAAATTTTAACGTAAGTTTGAGAGGGGACAAGTATCCAAACCATAGCAGTGCCTTGGATTCTGAGGTGTGGACACATGTGGAATGGCAGTGAAGTCAGTGTCCAGAATGCAGTTGTGTAGAGTGACTATAGGACCTGGAGTGTAGGTAGCTCACAGGGTCTGTGGTTCTCTGGTGTCTGAGACATGGGCATTTACAGTGAAGCCATAGAGCCAGTGGACTGGAACATGGGTACAGGTGGAGTGGTCATGGCTCTAGAGTTTGGTGGGGTTTGGGAGGTGGCATCACAATAATGGCTCCTTTTTGGAGGGATCACAGCATCTCCCTCTCCAGGTTGTTCACAGTGGCAATGGCTCTTGATTATTTCAGTGGTGAAAGTTGCCAGTGTCCCCTGCATAGAAGGTCACTGGAAACCATCCTGGCACCTGATGTGTGGCTAATACTGATAGAACCTACCATTGTAGACATCTCTATATATCTCAGGCATGCCATTCTCCCCAGTGATGTATTCTGTGTGATTATTCTGGGTGTTCTTGCTTATTTAGTGTTTGTTTTGTTTCATTGTGTTGCTTAGATTCTTTTGGACCTTTGAGCAATCCCAAGGATGTTTTTCTTGTCTTTGTAGGGAAAAGAAGGCTGATGTCTCCATCTCTACCATCTTGATGGCATCACTCCACATTAAAGCTTTCTAAAGGAATTACTTACTGTTTGACTCATACTTCTCAAAAGCCCAGAAGTTCTAAAATAACCAAGAGTGTACACATATTTGTTGAATAAATAATTTGAGCCATAACGAGACCGGTCTAAATTGTCTTGAGACTGGAAACATGTTTAGGCTAAACTATTTTTCAAATATTTAAATGTGTTACTAGAGAAGCTAAATGGGATATAATTTTAAAAGCTCTTCCTAATATGTATCCAGAGAGACAGATTGGCAGGTATCCAAAGCCGTTTGGTGACTCTCATGGGGCAGAACTTGTTGCTGACAGCTCTTGATTTAAATATGAGTTGAATATGGCTTCCTCCAGGAGCATTAGTCACTTTAAAAGAAAAACTACCTAATTTAGCTGGACTCAGTGGCTCACACCTGTAATACCAAAACTTTGGGAGGCTGAGGTGGGCAGATCACGAGGTCAGGAGTTCGAGACCAGCCTGGCCAACATAGTGAAACCCTGTCTCTACTAAAAATACAAAACTTAGCTGGGTGTGGTGGTGCATGCCTGTAGATCCAGCTACTCAGGAGGCTGAGGCAGGAGAATTGCTTGAACCTGGGAGGCAGAGTTTGCAGTGAGCCAAGACCACATCTTTGCACTCCAGTCTGGTGACAGAATGAGACTCTGTCTCAAAAAACAGAACTGCATATTTTAAGGTAACTAAAAGTAAATTCTATTAGGGATTATTAGAATTATTTGTTATACTTTGATAAACTTAAAACACTTTAAATTACATTTTTCAATTATGCTTGGAACTATTAGTAGTAGTATTAGTGGTCTTATTTTACATGGAGATTAAATTGTAATTTGCTCATTTTCATGAAACCTGGGAAATCATTTGACATACTGATATTTGAAAGCTATTTGAAACATTAGGGAAAATCTTAGGTATTTTAATGGAGCCAAAAATCCTTTAATGTTACACAAACCATGTAAAATATCTCACATTTTGAGACATGTTAGGATACCTGTTCACTATAGATATTTATTTTTATTTTTTTTCTTTAACTGAATCTCTTTCTTAATGATTGGACAGATGCTTCAAATAGAATTGGATGACATTAGAAGTATTTTTTTTCTCCTGGTGACCATCTGAAAAGGGATATAGAAACTCAAGAAAGGGGCCTCAAACTATAAAACCAAGGGAGCTTGCTTTATTGTATTTTCCTCACTTTTAAAATATATTATTGATATTGCAAGTATTTGGATAGTGTTCAAAAACAAAATCAAAATTTGTGTTCCACTACCAGCTTAATCAATAGTACTATATGCAACTGAAGTCCTCTGTGAATTTCTTTCCAGTAATACCCTCCTCTGCTCCCTGGAAGTAACTACAATCCTGAATTTGATATCTATATGCTTCTCAAATTTTTTTATAATTTCCACTCCAGACAAAATATAGTATTATACTCTCTTGCTTGTTTTTAAATTTTATGATTGTAATTGTGATGTGTGAGTTCTGTATTTTTTCTTCCTCAATATTAAGCTCGTAGGCTCTTTGTTGATTCTTGTAGCTCTTTTATTTCTGAGTGAATTTTTAAAAATTCTGTTAAAGTGTGTTATAATGTAATAAACATGGCTTTTAGTCATATGGAACTCAAATTCTGTCCTATTCCTTATATCTATGTACCCTTATCAAAGTTATTTAAACTATTTTAGCCAGCTTTTTAAGAAATCTGTAGAATAAAATAATAGCATCTTCTTTTTTCTTCAACTTTTATTGTAGAACCAGAGGCTACATGGACAGGTTTATTATAAAAGTATATTGCTTGATACTGAGGTTTGGGGTATGATTGAATCCATCACCCAGGTAATGAACATACCTAATAAGTAGTTTTTTTCAACTCTTATCCCTTTCTCTTTCTCTCCCTCTTATATTCCCCAGTGTCTGTTGTTTCCATCTTTACATCCATGTGTACCCAATGTTTAGCTCCCACTTATAAGTGAGAATATAGCATTTTCTTTATAAAGTAGTCTTGTTATAATGATACAATGTGTGTGTGTGTGTGTGTATACAAACAAACATATATCCACACATATATACAATAATGTATGTTTGGAGCATAATAATAAATACTGTTTTCCATATTCTAATTTTTTTTTCTAGCTCCAATTTTTAAAATTCGTTGTGATTACTATAAATAGTTTTTATATAACAGGGACTACTTGTTGGTATTCTGGGACATAAGAAAGTAAAGAAAAAAATTCTGTTACATCTGTGGTTCTCAGGAGCTTGATGTGGTGAAAGAGGCCTGAGCCATAGCTCAGTCATAAATCCTGGATGTAACTTCCAGCTCACTGGTTCACTGGTTATGTGACTTGACCAAATTACTTAACTTTCTTTGAGCCTGATTTTTCATTGACAAAATGGAAATAGAGGCCACTTAACTGATAAGGGCTTTATGATGATCAAATAAAATTAGTTGAGTAAAGTACTAAGCATTTTTCCTGCCTTATAGAACATGTGTAATACATATTAGCAGTTTTCCCTTTTGCCATCAATTTATTAACATGTCAAATATTAACAGAAGGCTTTTATATACATTTACTTATCTACATTTTAGGATTTGTTTTCCATCTTCTTTTCACTGTACACTTTCAAACCCTGAGTTTTTTCATTAACTTCCATAGCTTAAGCAGTTCTGGACACTTCCAAACCCGTTTATTCAGCTACAGACTCTATCCAATAGATTAATGGAAATTTTATGTGTCTAACTCTTCATCTTCCTAGTTTATCCCTCCTTTGTTATATCTAAAATTATTTTCTCATTATCTCACCATATTCTTTTAATACGTACTAAGTGCTACTACTGTAGTGTTTAAATATCTCTAAACTATTTTCCTCCTCACCCTACCCTTACGTCTTGACTAGGTCCTCATCATTTCTGGTGGATTACAGATAATATTGTATTAAACATGTTCCTTGCTTCTGCTTATCGCATCCAGTCTTTCATTCCCACCCGCCTCCCCACCGACCAAAATCTGGCCCTATTACTCTCTTGGTGAAATCTTTAAATATTTCTATTTCTGCTGAATAGCATCAAACACCTCAACAGTGTTGAAACTGTCGTATATGATCAATATTCAAGCAGATTTTAAACGATTCTGTATAATTTTACCCTATCACCAGACAAACTGTCTATTGTAGCCACAGTTCTCATCATATAGAAACTTGAGTTTCTCAGGCTTATCATGTAATATCCTCCCTCCCTACAAATGCATGTGTTGTTGTCTTTACTGGAAATGCCTTCAAGCCTTTTCTTCCAAGACTAAGCCTTGAGATGAAATAAATTAATGTTTCTAAAGTCCTTACTGTATCAAAAACTGTGTTAAGTGATGTAAAGACATAGTAATAGCTGAATTTCCTAATAACTCTATGAGGTTGATAAGATCTCCATTTTAGAGATGAAGAAATTGAGGCAAGATTTAAACTCTCATTGGCTGACTCCAAAAACTGTACTTTTAACAATTGTGCCCTAAATAATTTATTTAATTCTCACAAAAACCTAAAGAAAGATAGATATTTAAATTGATTTTTACATGATAAAGCTGATGCTCTTGAAGTATGAATGGTGTATCCTAGTCATATAGTTAAATTCAGCAAAGCCTAAATTTCATATCAAATTTGACAAACATTAAAGCCCACATTGTTTCCATTATAAACCCCAGTGTCTTTAAATATCACCCCTTCTCCAAAGGAATCATTTCCCAGTGCTCCCATGGGTAGATGATAATGCCACTGTTTCCTCTGCTGATATGCCTCATATAGTAGAATAAAATAAGAATAATTAACATTTACCTAGCAGTTAATTAACATATAGATACAGTTCTATGTGCTTTGGTAATTATCTAATTTACATATCTCAATAAGTATCATAGCGACTGTATGCATTACCCTCCATCAATGTGGTTGCCTGCTTTCTTTATGAAAGCATGAACACCTTGGAAAAAACAACTGACTGATACATATTTGACTTCATAGCATCCCTCCATCATGCAATTCCTTGCATGTAGAAGGTGCACAATAAATAATGTTATTTAAATGAATGGGCTATATTATAGAGTTTCTAGGATATTGGTAGGACACAGAGAGAAAAGTAGAAAGCATGTCTTAAATCTTAGAGAACAAATGAAATCTCCTCCCAGCAGTACTTAACCCTTGAACTCAGAAATGCAGAATCTTTGGTAGGTTGTATTCTTTTCCTAACTTGTCATGGCATTATTTTTTCTTGTACTGGAGACAAATTATGCATTTTCCAAATGACAATAGTCAGGCAGTCTAGTTATACATCTTAATAGATATCACAGATTTATACCTAAATTTACTTTGATTTATACCCAAATTTTGATTTATCTTATTGACCCCATTCACATTATAGAGTTCACTCCTTATTTTTACGTGCACTATAAAACTCAAAATATTGGAAAGCCTCTTGATCTGCAAAGACATCACATTTGTCTAAAGTGGCCATCTCTGTTTTCCATCCATTTGGAAAGATCATTTAAGTGTTTTTCTCAGGCATAGTCAGACTTCTGAAAAATGGAAATTGGCTCTTTACGATGACCTTGCCTTGTTTTATCTGAGAGTACAGTTGTCTACTTTACCTCCATCATTTCCATTCAAGGCTTACGTGCTGCATCTTTTCTTTTATTTCTTCAGGATTTACTATCTCCATAGTTTCCTCATGCTGTGTATTTCTCTACTTTGCTGGGTTCTAATTTTTATCTATTCTAGGATAATGACAATGATGATGATGATGATGATGATGATGATGATGATTGTGTGTGTGTGTGTGTATTTCTCATCTCTGGCCCCATCTTTAGACAACTCAATCCTGAAACTTAACCAAGCAGATGCAAAGTTGCAGTCTTCATTTCAGAGTTGGCTATGGAGATTTGTATGTGAGAAACAATGCTGGCTTTCCTCCCATTCACTGAAGAAAGAGGAACTAAGCAAATACTCTTCACAGCCACCTGGTTACACACTGTTGAATCATACCATTTTAGGAAACTTAAATTTCTAATGCTTACATTTGTAATAATCATAGGTTATGGCGATAATTTAGATTTCCTAAATTATTGTATTCTGTATAATCTTGTACCTAATTTCAAAAATATTCAAATTTCCACTTATAAATAAAATGCTCTTGTTATATGAAATTGCTTCTATATATGATTAAATTGATAAAACTTCTGTGATTTTTAAAAATAAGACCTTTCAATCTTCTATTTGAGGAATCAATAATATTACTCATAGAAGAGAGAAATATTATGAAACAAAGTCTATGTAGTTTACTTGAAGTTTATTAGCCTGGTGACAATATATGTAAATATGAAAATAGAAGCTACCCAGAGCAGAACAAAACACTGTGGCACATGGAATATATAATAGACAAAGGAATTGGGTGGCTAATTTCTCAGACTGCCATTTAGAATGTTTTAGCATCTTTATCAGCCAAGTGCAACTGTCTTCTCTATGGCTTAGTAGGGATTACGCTTCATGTGCTCTTGGACATCTCTAAACTCTGCACCTATTGTCATCAGCACCCCTACTACCTTCAAGGGCTGATATCAACGGCTTTCGATTTATTGATGAAAATACCCATGATGATATCACCCAGGGTGAATGGCTCCCTACTGCATAATTCTCAGTTGGCAAACTTTGGTTAAACTCTAACAGTTATTCTGTACTCTAACCCTGAGTAAAGAACTTGAAGGTTTCACTTTGATTTTACAAATGATGAGGTGGAATGGACATAGAAATACGAATTGTGCATGTGTGCACGTGCATGTGAGAGAGGGCATGAAAAGAGGCTTTGGGAAGATAGGACTTTAGGCATCTCAGTGACCCTAATAACATCATGTTCAATCCACTTTTGGTAGAAAAATAAGGCTTAATCAGTTTTTACATCTAAGACACTTTGAAAAATAGACAAACATTTCTTATACATACATGCATTTGCTGTTTTACGTGACTCTCCCATCCTAGTATTTTTGCAAATACTGTTATGACAATTTAAAATGCTACCTTTGTTTTTTCTTGATGAATATTAGCATAATTAAATGCACATTTTGTTTTAAAGCCTGCTTTTTTTTTAAGGCAATGAAGACAGTATTATGTTCTTAGAAGCTTAAATTCTAAGAGAAAGAGCTCTCACAACCACTGACACACCCAGAGTAAAGGTACTTATGTTCCAAAATAACTCATATTGATGAAAACATGTACCCATATTGATGATTTTTTAAGAGAGAAACTCCTTCCACGTTTTTGAAATAAAAGAGTATTTGTAAATTAAAGTTTTCTAAGAAATGTTACTCAAATGAGTCCATGTAAAAATCTCCATATTTTATAGCCATATATTATTTTCTCTTTGTTTCATTTATTTATTTTCCTCATATTCATTTAGCCTTGTTGATGTTCCAGAAATGATCGGCTAAAGCCAATTCTGTATATCTCACTTATAATGTAAAATATTCAGCCTCAACTTGCAGACAGTATATCTTTTCAATAAAAGATAGCAGATGCTGTAGCATGTCTGCCAAAGAAAGAGTCCAGTTTAAACATTCTGCAGTATGCAAATGTCATCTCCTCTATGTGAATGTTTTACCCGAGTGGATGTTGCAGGGTTGGAGGCTTCTGCCTATGATTTAGATTGTAATTTTATTTGTGGAAGTAAACCAATCGCGGAGCTCCAATTGTCTTGGTGGTGAGGTGATCAATAGCCCATTACTGGATAGAACGGCGACTACAGGAAGTGCATTGAAGATTTTAATGCATGAATTATGCATGCAGCGCTCATTCTTTAGCCTCCGAACAGAATGACAGGGTTTGTGAAGTCTCCTCAGATAGTTTCTTGCATTAAGTGACTGCAGTGAAATGCTTAATATTTTCAGGCATAGAAGCAGCATTGACTCAGGCCAGCCGAATTTGGAAGATGTATATCTCCCAGCTTACAGCACAGAATGCTTTATGTGAAAGTATTGCTATGTAGAGAGCCGGCTTTTCTGTCATTTAACCTGCTCTCCCCAGGTTGGCTGAAGGATGGGAGCGGCTGTGCCTGCCTGTGAGGTCACAGCATGAAGTCCTTTTAACTTGCTTTCTGCTGCAGGAGAGAGTCATATTGTGGTATAACTGTTGCTGTATGTATTCAGATGGACAATTTGCAATAGATATTATACCCAGGACGACAGACAACACATACAGTAAGTCCAAGGTTTTCTTTTTTCTAGGTTAGGTAATTGTAAACTAGAATGTGCCGAGTTAGGATAATGGTGATGCCATATTCGTAAGGTTGACTCAGATCTTAGTATTGCAATGCCAGCATCAGGACTCTCAACTGTTACGTTAAATGAGAGGTGACTTTCTACATTTGATACTATTGGACCATTGGGTATTTTATCTTGCATGCAAAAGCTTTTCAAGAATGTACTAGAGCTCGAACGTGTAGAAGACTGCAAACTGGGGAGGGGCAGCAGGAGAATGAGCTGAATTGATAAGTGGAAATTACCTCCTTGTGGGGAAGTTTTAGCTCGGCTGTGGCATCACGTTGGCTCAGATTATTTCCTTAATGGCAACATTTTCAAATTCTAGTAAAAGATGTGGGTAGACACCAGAAGATGCTCAATCCTTCCAAAAGTAGAGGAGAGCACTGAGGTACTCAAACTCAAATACTCTGTTGCATACAAATTGAGCAGATGGAATTAAAACAATTTGGACTAGCATGTCCTTGAGGGAAGACCTTGCTGTCAGACAAAACCATTTGACTTCTACCTGTGGTGGTTTGGTTTGTTTTATCCTCTTGTCAAGAATGCCTTACTCCAAAATGTGTGGAGAGATGACATGTTGTGAAATTTACCCAAAAAAGAGTTTTATTTCTTGGCATTTTAAAAATTAACCTTATACAATTATAGAACCCACTACATAAGATCTGAATAAATTTATGAAAACTCTGTAAGTCTGAAAAATATAGTACTGTACTAGTATATTTATCAGAAGTCATTGTTAATTAAAGTTGCTTGCTTAAATATCATGGTAAATTATTAATTCCTGAACATTTCTTTAGGATGAGAAAAGAGAATTAATAAATATAAAGCAAGAAGCACTAGATAAGTAAAATTCTTTAAGGATACTTTTCAGCAGTGAATTCATATTACTAGTGAATATATACGCACACACATACATATATACTATAATTCATAGTGTATAAAAGGTAATATGTGCATTATAATACATAGGCATATCCACTTCCTCATGTATGTTTATTGATACTGTTTTTAAAAGTATGCTTGCTAAATCATCTCTCAAGGGCCAAGAGTAGATAAGGACAAGTATGTTTTGGAATAAAAAAGCATGACTTAATTTTTTAAGAAATAAATTTAGAGCGATGATGATAATAAGAGCACAGGCAAACTACCTTTCAAGCATTTCACAGTGCATTTCAATTCTGCTACGGTGTTACTATATTACTTGGGTTTCTTGTTGCCCAGGTGTTGTGCACAGAACTCCCAGCGTTACAGAACGGTTTAAATCTTCAAAACTGATCTAGTTTAGGTATAAGAGGAAACTCACACCTGGAGTTTTTCCTTAGGGAGGGGAATAAAGGAAGGAGAAATTACTACCTGCATATCTGAGCGGTCTCCTGATGCTGAGTCATGGTGTTCAGTTCTGCTCAAATGCCTCCTGGCTGAGGTGGCTGATTAACAGCTAATGAAATGGAATCTAGAGGAAAATGAGAAAGAATGGTGGGGGGAGCAGAAACTTAAAGATATTTATTGCCTAATGACACACACTAAATTCTGAGTAATAAGTAGAATGGCAGTGCTACTTGTTGGATCTGACTGAGTTGACAGTAGAAGAATAAAAGCACTCGCGCTGGGTGACAAGATCATAGCAGTAGAATTAATGACCTAACAAGGGGAGATTGTATAAACAATGGGATTCAAGAAGCAGTGTCCTTGTACGTATCTAAACCTCTCTTTCTTCTTTCTAGTCTCAGCCCAAGCCGTTCATCAATCTCATTTAAAAAACATGATGGTCAGATAAAGAATAGTTTCCGGATCATGTATGGGAAATCTGGAGTAAGATTTGCTCAGTTCTCGCTTCCCAGAGTGGTTATAATTAATGTCTATAGGCTATCAGTTGGGAAGAACCAACAGAAAATTGATGAGAATTTTTTAGTATCTTCTTTGATATATATGAAGCACCAAAATGAGGTTAGATAGTGTTTGTTACGGCAACATATAATTGTTTTAGATATAATTGGAAATGGAGACTGAATATATTATAAAAATATATATTAAGAAGGAAATAGGGCAACTAGAATGACAGAGTAGTGAAACATCAAAATAAGATTTTTGAAAGAAAAATGTACTTAAATTGTAGTGGATATACATTATTAGTGACTCTTAAAAATCAATGTATAAAAATTCTGAAGTAACAGGTTTACTAATACAGAGTTTATAATTTCTTTAAAAATAAATTTTAAAGGTGACTTAGTAGAGTGAGAAATAATTGACAAGAATATTTTAAAATAGCTGTAATATTTCCTATAGGGAATACTCATATAGCTAAAATATATTTGAACTTACATTGTAATAAATCTAAGTAGAAGTCTCTCTGTGTATATGTATATGCGTATATATATATATAGACAGATTATAGTATGTGTGTGTGTGTATATATATATATATACACACAAACATATATATATATATATATATATATATATATATACACACTCTTTACCTATCTACCTATCTAGTTTTCTGCTTAGTAACTACCATAAGTGATCTGTAACTACCACAATCCTAACCACTATGTATGTAATATATATACTATACTATATACTGTATTGTATATATATTTACAGTGCAGTTATATACTTTATACACTATATAGTATAGTATATTATATTTACAGTATATATACTATAAACATATAGCATATATTTGCTTATATTTATATATAATATAAATATAGTATATTATATATGTTTTATATATATATATACATATATATATACACACACTATATTTACTTAGGATTTTGGTAGCTACTGATTGCTTATGGATGATTATGAAGCCTGCAAGTATTCAAAGAGAGGTAATATACCCATTTTCCATAAAGCAAGCTCATATGAAATTGTATAAATCAAAGCTTATGTTTAGGTGACAAGAACATTTCTGTGCTTCAGTAAATAGTCCTGGTGAGTTGCAAGCTTTGTGAAATTCACAGAAAACTTTTTCAAGTATGAAACTACAACAAAGAGTGATCCTTGAGAGATACCATCTTTTCTCTCCTATTTGAGAAAATGATTACATTAGTTCTCCCTCAAAATATTTTCCCTGAGTAAGTAGGTTATGAAACCTCCTTCTTTCACATATGCTCTCAAGAGCTGACTCTGAGGAGTGCATCAGTTTAATGTAGCTTTATGGATGCTTTACCAATGTATTCACTCTTTCTGTAAATATACCTTTCACCCCTTTTTCATTATTTATTAATATCTTCCTTCTAACAAGCTAACTCAGTGCAATAAGGAAGCATTTATTAAGGATCCTCTTGCTTGGTTTTGCTAGGTACTCTGGTTTTGTAGATGCAAAAGAAGATGAAGGGCTTGTGCGTTCAATGGGAACAAACAAGTCAAATGCAGGGGGAAAAAAGGTACAACACAAGGTCACCTAAAAATATTCGGTAAAACATTTTACTGTCATAGGAGAAATGAGGACCTATGCACGAAAATTTTTAAATGGCACCTGGAAGAAGAATATGCATAAAGTTATGGAGGCTCAAATTAATATGATATATTTTAATGTTCGTACTGAAACAAAGGGATTGGCTGGATGGTGTAGTTGAGAATAAACAAGGTGGGGGCAGGTTAATAGGAGCTTAGTCACCAGAATAGCATGTTTAGACTTGATTTAATAGGCAGTGAACACCCACAGACATTATTTAATCTCACTGGAGGCATTTAATGATAAAGATGTATCTGACTCCTGAATCAGATAAAATTTTTAGCATTTCTTTTTAATGATTGCTAATCTTAAATTAAATAGTCATGCACCACATAAATACTTTCTGATTGCATGTATGACAGCGGTCCAATAATATTATAATGGAGCAGAAAAATTCCTATTGCCTAGTGATATGGTAGCCCTTGTAATGACATAGAGCAGCAGTATTCAGTATAGTAATATGCTGTTCATGTTTGCAGCCTAGGAAAACAATAGGCTATGCCATATAGCCTACGTGTGTAGTGGGCTAGACCATCTAGGTTTGTGTAAGTACACTCCGTGATGTTCCCACAGTCAGAATCATCTAACTATGCCTTTCTCAGAATGTATCTTCATAGTTACGTGATGCATGACTGTATTGTATTAACCATGAGTTTTATTTTCTGTATTCTGATACTTCAGCTTTGCTGACCCTGGGAGGACCACTTTTCCTAGGTGTTAGGCAATTACTGGAGTTAGTATACAACTTGCTCCTGATAACAGTTTTCAAATGCAAACCGACCAATCCAGAGCCCCACCACTACAACCAGCTTCCTTATCTGGACTCTCGCACTCTGGGCCACTATCCACCTGCCTAATCACCTCAGGGACATGTACCAGACAAGTGACAAATCAAATTATTCAAACTAGCCAATCCTAAACATTTACCTGGCTCCTGTTCATTCTGGTGAAAACCACACAGTTCCCCTCTCTCCTTCTGCCTCTTGACCAGCCCCAGTTCTTCTCCATGTTGCTCCCCGTGGTGTGTTTCGCCCTTTGCTCTTATTATCTGTGAGTTTAACAAATTGTCTCTTTTTTGTTTTTAAGACAGAGTTTCATTCTGTCACCCAGGCTGGAGTGCAGTGGCATGATCTCGGCTCATTGCAACCTTTTGGAGTGCAATGGCACGGTCTCTGCTCACTGCAAACTCTGCCTCCCAAGTTCAAGTGATTCTCCTGTCTCAGCTTCCTGAGTATAGCTGGGATTACAGGTGTGCGTGAGCACACCTGGCTAATTTTTGTATTTTTTGGTAGAGATGGGGTTTCACCGTGTTGGCTAGGCTGATCTTGAACTCCTGGCCTCAGGTGATCTGCCCGCCTCAGCCTCCCAAAGTGCTGGATTACAGACCTGAGCCGTTACACCTGGCCAACATGTTAACTTTCCAATGACAGTTGTCTCCAGGTCTGTTGTTCTTACCAAACCTAAATAATAAAGCCAACATTAAAAATAAACATTTAAACATCTTCTAAATTTTAATACAAACTAACGTAAATAGAAATATTATATTCCCAGGACATGAAATACATTAGCCAAGTCTTTTTTCGTTAACAAAAAAATCATTACCTTTTTACTAAGCTGTTATCTTATTTTGAATTTAAGGGTAAATTCTAAGTGAATCTCTTACAAAAAGAAGCTTAACTGTTTTCTAAGTTGTAGTTCATAGAGAGAGGGTATATTCTGTAGAAATGTGATGAAAATTAGAAGTTTTCAGTCTTATGTCAAGATACATAACTGTAAAGTTTAAAATATTTTCCTGAGATTGCTTTAACTTGGAGTATGTCATATCTACTGCATGAAAACAAGCATTTACTTTGTCAAACAACTAAATCAATGCTGAGGGAAAATGCTATCTTTATACTACTTGAATATAGAAATTTTGAAACTGTAGCTACCAAATGCTAGTGTTGTTTACATAATGTCTTTAATATTTGATGAACAACTACACTACACATCCTAACACAAAAACAAAAATCTGCTAAATTAAGCCTACAAAATTGAATTGAATTGAACTCTCTTGAGAACAGTGTCCAAGGAGAGATTGTTAATCAGTGGATGCAAAACTTTGGAACAATGAACCAAATGCAATTAACCAGAAAGACTAACGAGAATTGGATCACACAGAAAATAGTGCTCTGAAGAATATGTATCAGAAGACATTATCTTTCGGTAGCGCACTCCATTATCTTAAAACACTATCACCGAAAGGAGAGAACAGTAAATGATTTTAAGGGGTAGAAGAATTCAAACATTAAACGTATATTTGATTTTTGTGGTTTTTAGCTACTTTTTCAACTCCTGGATTACATTATAAGTTATTAATCATAATGGCCCTTTGAGAAATAAACTTTTGGTAAATTCAAGTGGAAAATTGATGACAATTTAGGTTGGGAATAGGTTAGAAAAGATACTAGTCATGATAGCAGATGGAAGGGCAGCAAGGTAGGTGGCTGGGAGGGAATCTGGAGGCGGAGCTGTGCCAGTAAGAACAGAGGAATTTTAACAGATGGAAGATGATATATTAGTTGGCAAGGAGAGCTGCTGGGTGACAAGCAAGAAGAATCTATTGAAGAACTGGATGGATAGGCAGCCAAGAACTGAATTAGATGGGCCAGTATTAAAAGAAATAGGTCAGTATAAGGGCACCCAAGGCTCCAGAACCAATAGATAAGAATAATAGAAAACAATTACGATTTGTCCCTTTGCTTGAACCTGAGGAAATGACTTACTATAATCTGTTAAAGTGCTTTGAAATAATGGTGAATAAATGATAAATAAGATGATCATCTTCTACAGAAGGAAAATTTTAGTGTAAAACTTAAAGATGCTTACCACTAAATAATTGTATTCTATAAAATTGTTATGAGTATACAATTTATTTTATGTCCTGGTTTTGGGTTTCCTATAAATAATGTATGAGGCTACGGGGACCTGACTGGAAAATAATACTGACACAAAGTAAAAGTGGAGAATAAAAACTTTAATTCCTTTCAAAAAGAGAATTTACCAGATTGTGGCAAATCTGAATATAATATTATCTTTATAAAAATAGCTTATGTTGTCTTTGTCTATTAAAAATGATAATAGCAGTGTCTCATGAAGATAAAGACCATTACAAGTCATTTACTCTCTCTTCTGCCTTCAGACTTACCTTCCCTTAAATCACCATATTCTTAGGCAGTTCTTCATACTTGCAAGCACTTAGTATAATTGTGTAGTACGGTTATGCACTTTTTAAAATGACAGCCGTCGTTAGGGTTGATATAAAGTACCATACCCAGTAATATTTGTAGGAAGGAATTGGCTTAATATGACCATTCTGATTGACCTTCAGATAATTACATGGTTTCTTAGTGGAAAAGATACTTCAATTTGCCACATTATAAGTTTAAAATTAACATTCTTTTTATTCTTCCATCTAGCCTATAAACTTCTTTTTTTTCTGCTACTGTCAACCACATTTCTCAGGTCAGTCTATTACTTGCTATTTTAATAGCCGAAGCCCATATGCCATTATGCCTGAAACTTTTTTATTCTACTGCCAATATGATCATTTCTAAAATATCTGTATTCCAGTCAATCCCACACATAGAAGCAGGGATCATTTATGTCAAGGGCTGTCTGAGTTACATGAATATTCTTTTCAAGTGATTTTTTTTTTAAGCTGCCGCTTTAATCTCTTGAATTAAACTTCTGAGCACAGGCTAGTAGCAGTCTCTTCCAAAATTGTAAATGCTATTTATACACACACACACACACACACACACACACACACACACACGAGTTGGAGCAATTTCCTAAATAACCATATGAGGCCAATCCTACACATATGCCAGGCACTAGGCCAGACATTGAGGGATATAAGGATGAATAAAATATGAACCTTTTCATCAGAGTTTATATTTTGGTGCATGAACAGGTATATATATATATATATATAAGCATATATATGTGTATGTATACAAGTGTATATATATATGCATATACAGGTGTATACACATATATGATATATATAATCGTATGTATGTATATCATATATATGTATAAATAATCATATATATTATAATACATATGTATACAGGTATATATGTACACATATATGTGTATATATACAAAATCAGATACTATTTTATACTTTAATAGATGCAGTGATACTATGTTCATGTAATATATGTGTATATCCTCCATAATTATAAATCTCTTGAGGTTAGAGAACACACTAATTTATTAATTAGTAAATATTTATCAAGCCTATTTTATGTACCATGTTATGCAAAGGAAAGATTTTTCCCTGTTGCCATGGGCGAAACAGTCTTTTGAAAAAGAGAGAAAGGAGTGAACTTTCTGTGAAATATGCTGTACCGTATGTACAGTAAGTGCATATAAATTGGACTCTAACCAAAATCAGGAGAGGACATCAAGGATAACTTCCTCAATGAAGAAATCAAAGGATACATAGGATAGTTTTTTAACTATTTAAGTATTTGTATAATGGTTTATTCATTGTTGTTATAATTGTGTTGACTATAAACTTCAGAAGTTCAGACTTAAAACGATACACGTAAGTAATGAACACAATTTGAAAGGAAGCCAACTTTGTGTTTGGTGTTGGGATCATTATTTAAGTATTATCTCAGTTAAGCCTCTCCAAAAAGTATGATATCCTCACTTTTAAGATGAATGTTACACTGTTACTAAAACTCTTTGGTTCAGGATTAGGAGATTAAAGTTTCTCTTCTATATCACCATAATTTTGCTAAATTTTCTTTGCACTTTGCAAAAACTTTTAAATGTCAATGCATTTATATATTCCATGATATTTTAGTACCCCTATATTCATTAGATTGTTCATCTCCTTTTCCTTTTAACTAAAATGTGTATAATGGGGCCAGTAGGAAATTGTATGTTAATTTTCATTAAGATGCTATTGATTAGAAGATTGGAGGGGGCCTTTCAAGATGGCTGACTAGAAGCATTTCATGCCCACCTCCTCCACTTTAGAAACCGAAATAATGTATAGACAGTCACATGTTGAATATATTATCTGAGAGAGAGTGGTGGAATTTAAAAAGAAAATGACAGAAAACACCAACAGCAGGAAGGAGAAGGGAGAGAGACAGTTTGCCTTCCCAGAATCACCTGAAAGCTGGGAGTAACTTCCCAACACAGGGAGTTAGGTGAGCAAGAAACATCCAATAGCTCACATCTCTATCATGGATTTATGCATTTCTGGCTCTAGGAGAATCCCTTATTCTCAACCCCAAAAACTATCATAAGGAGCTGCTTATAGACAGTAGGATGGAACTGCTCCATGGAGGGAGCTTGCACTGGGTCCCACAACCTTTCTGAGACCTAAGTGGTTACAGCAAGGTGCCATTTTTAAACCTTGCTTTTGACAGACTGCATGTTGTCCTGGGGTGCAGCAGCATTGATTCTGAGGTGTTAGGAAAACTTGGGATGTCCCTGATGGGACTGAGCAGCAAGCTGGGAATGTTCCTGCAGCCAAGGCTAAGAAGCAAGTGAGGCGTGGGCTGTAGTGCCAGTGCCAGGAAGCGAGCACTGCCAGGACAGAGACTGAGACACAAGCAGGGTATAAGTTGCCACTGGAACATGGACGTCAGCTGAGTGGACACTTCTGCAGCTAGTAATATGTCTCCATGGTGCATTATAGTATGACTATCTAAAGGTATGGATATAAAGCAAATCCTAAAAACAGCAAGAGAAAGGTATCTAGTCATCTATAAAGGAAACTCTATTAGACTAAAAGCAGACTTCTCAGTCGAAACCTTACAGGCCAGAAGATAATTGGATGATCTATTCAAAGTGCTGAAAAAAAAAGTCAGTCAAAAAATGTTATATCCAGAAAAAATATCCTTCATAAATAAAGTATAAATAAAGTCTTTCCTAGTCAAGAAAATGCTGAGGGAATTCATAACCACTAGACCAGTCCTACAAGAAATGCTCACAGGAGTCCTAAGCCAGAAAGCAAAAGAAAAACATTCACCAGAATGAAAACAAGTAAAAGTATAAAATCACTGGTAAAATAATTACACGGAGGATGAAGAGATAAGACTCAAACAGTGCCACGGCAGAAATCCACCAAACCACAAAGAGTATCAATAAGAGAAAAAGAAAGGAACAAAATATATAAAACAACCAGAAAACAATAAACAATATACAGGAACAAAGCCTCACATATCAATAATAATCTTAAACATAAATGAACTAATCATTTATAAATGATTAGTTACAAGTTTAAAAGTTATAGACTGGCTGAATAGATAAGAAAACATGAACCAACTATATGCTGCTAATAAGAAACTCACCGTACCAGTGAAGGCACATATAGACTGAAAGTAAAGAAATGGAAAAAGATATTCCACATAAAAGGAAACCCAAAACAAGCAGGAATAGCTAAATTTATATCAGGTTAAATGGACTTTAAGTGAAAAGCAGTTTTAACAAAAGACAAAGAAGGTCGTCATATAATCATAAAGGAATCAGTTCAGTAAGAAAATATAATAATTGGAAATACATATGCACCCAACACTGGAGTACCCAGTTTGTAAATAAAATATTACTAGATCTAAAGCGAGAGAGAGACTATAATAGAATAATAGTGGGAGACTATAACACCCCACTCTCAACAATAGGCAGATTATCTAGACAGAAAATCAGCAAAGAAACATTGGATTTAAACTAGTCTTTCAACCATATGGACATAATAGATATTTATACGACATTCTATCCAACAATGACAGAATATAAATTCTTTTCATAAGCATGTGGAAAATTCTCCAGGATCGATCATATATGAGGCAGCAAAACAAGTCACATCAATGTTTTTTCAAAAATTGAAATTATATCAAGTATCTTCTCAGACCACAATGGAATAAAACTAGAAATCTATCTTACAATGCACCTAAAGGAAACAGAACAAGAACAAACCAAACCCCAAATTAGCAGATGAAAAAATATCAGACAAAAACTAAATGAAATAGAGACTAATACAAAGGATCAGCAAAACAGAAACTTGGTTATTTGAAAATATAAACAAAATGGATAAACCTGCAGCTAGACTAACCAAGCAGAAAGACCTAAATAAAATAAGAAATGCAAAAGGAGACATGAAAACAGATACCACAGAAACACAGAAGATCATCAGAGAACTATTCAACAACTATACACTGAAAAACTGGAAATGGATAAATTTCTAGAAACATACAACCTACTGAGGTTAACTAGGGAAGTAGAAAACCTAAATAGACCAATAACAAGTAGCAAGATTGAATCAGTAATAAAAAGTCCCTCAACAAAGAAAAACCCTAGACCAGATGGTTTTGGTTGAAGTCAATCATACATACAAAGAACTAGCAACTACCTTCCTGAAATCATTCCAACAAATTGAAGATGAGAGAATTCTCCGTATCTCATCTCATGAGGCTAGCATCAACCTGATACCCCAAAACCAGACAAGAGCACATCAAAACAAGAAATCTCTAATATCTCTAAGGAACATGGACACAAAAATCCTCAACAAAACACTAGCAAACTAAATCCAACAGCATGACAAGAGGATACTACACCTTGATCAAGTGGGATTTATACTAGGTATGCAAGAATTGTTCAACATATGCAAATCTATAAAGGTGATCTATCACATTAATAGAATGGGGGACAAAACCATATGATAATACCAATAGATGCAGAAAAAAAATTGACAAAATTTAATATCACTTTAACAAACTAGGCATAGAAGGAATATACCCCAACATAATAAAAGCCATAAATGACAAACCCATAGCTCACATCATACTCAATGGGGAAAAGCTGAAAGCCTTTTCTTAAAGAACTAGAACAAGACAAGGATGCTAACTTTCACCACTCCTATTCAACATAGGACTGATACCCTACATGTAGCAAAAGTATCTGTGTACCCCATAAATTTGTACACATATTTTAAAAAGAAAAAACATATATATATATATATATTTTTTTTTTTTAATTAGGAGAAAGTCAAGTATAATTTGAAAAATAAGCCACTCACAGACCCTAATCTAAGTTAAATTAAAAAGATCACTTTGCTTGAGTATGGAAAATGTTACTGGTAAATACAGAATAAAGTGCCATATGAGGAAATACATACATTTTACAAGATGTTTGTTGCATGTATCCAGCTAAAATATCACTGAGTATCTTGATGAATAAGTTTTCAATAAATTCAGATTAATTAGCTTGTTACTGATTCCTCTAAAATGTGTATTAACTGTATACTTCAAATAGCTAGAAAAGAATTGCTATGTTCCCAACACAAAAGAAAACATAAATATTTGAGGTGATGGGTATCCCAATTATCCTGGTTTGGTCATGACACATTGTATGTAGGCATCAAATTATCACATGTACCCCCATAATATGTATAACTTATGTATCAATAATCATTGTCAAAAAAAAGTAGTATTTTTTAATTTCCCTGAGGAGATGCTTTAGACACTTTTGCTTCCTTCCTATCTCTGTCAAGGAAAAATAAATATTAACCAGTAGAGTCTTCTGTGTGAGGTTGAAGATTATGGAGGGCAATAGTTCATCTTTGTATTTATAGTGCCGAGCACAGTGCCTTGAATATAGTAGATGTTCAATAAATATGTTGAATAAAAGATCATATGAATTAATTAATACTAAGACATTATTATTTGTCAAACTATCAAATTAATAGACTTTTAGGAACCTGTTATGTTTAATGTACATATCAAACATAAGATGAATTCTGTAGTAGTTGATCTTGTTTTTCAGTAATGAAAATGTGTCTGGAACTAACTTAGGCAAAAGGGGGATTTTATGCACTTATATAATATCACATGCCTGAAGGCTGTATAAGCAAATGCTGAGAAGGATGGAGTCGAGGTATAGCTGGACCTAACCTGCACCTTAACTGGAGTGTGATCTAAAATGAATTCAGCAAACAAATCTGTGGGAAATCATCAGTGTATAAGTGGTAAATAAATTATTTCAGCAATGACACTGCAGTGGAAGTTAGAAAAACAGCAAACTCTTACAGATAAATGATACAGAGAGGACAGAGCAAATCCTCCAGTAATTAAAAAAAATGGCAGGAATTGGGATGAGGGTATCAAGACCTCACATGCTTCCATGAAGCCCTGGCCACGTTTTCATTGCTCCCATGTGTTGTCACCCCATAGAGCAGTAGAAAAGTATCACCAGAGAGTCAGTCTCCACCACGACAATGCTCCTGCACATTCATCTCATCAAACTAGGGACATTTTGGGAAAGTTTTAATCAGAAATTTATAGTTATACTCCTTACAGTCTTTTTTTTTTAAAAAATTTAATTTTAATTTTTTTTTATTTTTTATTTCGAGTCTTGCTCTGTCACCCAAGCCGGAGTGCAGTAGCACATTTTCTGCTCACTGCCACCTCTATCTCCTGGATTCAAGTGATTCTCCTGCCTCAGCCTCCCAAGTAGCTGAAATTACTGGAGCGTGGTACCATGCTCAGCTAATTTTTTTTGAGATGGAGTCTCTAGCTCTGTTGCTCTGGCTGTAGTATGGTGGTGCTATCTCGGCTCACTGAAACTTCTGCCTCCCAGTTTCAACTGATTCTCCTGCCTCAGCCTCCTGAGTAGCTGGGATGACAGGTACACACCACCACGCCCGGCTAATTTTTGTATTTTTAGTAGAGAGGGAGTTTCACCATATTGACCAGGCTGGTCTCAAACTCCTGACTTCAAGCAATCCACCCACCTCAGCCTCCCAAAATGCTGGGATTGCAGGCGTGGGCCACTGCACCTGGCCCTCTTTGCAGTCTTGATTTGGCTCCCTCTGCTTCCTTTTTGTTTGCTGATCTTAAACAATCTTTAAAAGGCACCCATTTTATCCTTCAGTTAATAACATTAAAAAAGACTGCATTTACCTGGTTAACTTCCTAGGACTCTTAGTTTTTTAGGGATGGACTAAATGGCTGGTCTCATTGCTTATGTCTTAAACTTGATGAACAAAGTTTATATTTTTATTTTTATCTTTTGATTGTATTTTCCACAAACTTTTTCAAAGTCCCCTTGTATTTCATTTGCAATTTCTGTAGCAAAGTACTTCAAGTCAGCTAAAACTTTTTGTTGTTGGTAACTTTTATATATTGGGGGAAAAAACTGAATTCACTAATGGTTGCCCCTTCTTTTAATTTGTGTTACTTTCAGATGTCGTGTTCACTATTTATGCAAATTAAAACTGTAAATTAAAATTTTAATTTTATGAGTTTCAAAGATCTTTAGGGAAAACTTTAAAAAGCAGTGGATTTATAATGTGAATAGCCGTTACAATTACATTTTACTAGTTATGTCCCCATTCACATTCTTGAATAGGAAGTAGAATTGCAGCCTGAAGGAGTGGGCTGTCCCTCTCCTGCTGGGGATCCTCCACTGGGAATCAGTGGCCCCCAACCTTTTTAGCACCAGGGACAGTTTTCATGAAAAACAAATTTTACATAGATGAGGTGAGAATGATTTGGGGATGAAACAGTTCCACCTCAGATCATCAGGCATTAGATTCTCATCAGAAGCATGCAACCTAAATGCATCACTTGCCTGGGCAGTTCACAATAGATTTTGCTCTCCTGTGAGAATCTAATGCTGCCACTCATCTGACAGGAGGTGGAGCTCAGGCAGCAATGCTTGCTGACCCTCTGCTCACCTCCTGCTGTGCGGCTGCTTTCCTAACAGGCCACAGACCCATACCTAGGGGTTGGGTCTAGGAGTTGGGGACCCCTGCTCTAGAGCTTCTAAATCTACAAATATTTTGTCTAGGAACAGTCAGTTTTATGCCTTGACGGAATGGATTCTCAGGGATGTGATTTGACATCAGAATTCATATAAGGATTCATGTATAAACTACCTTTTAAATTACTCTTCTAAGCTTCTCTTTAATTACTATTTCCCCATTTCATTTTCATTCCCCAATATTAAGTCGAAATTCTTCTAGTGTTTAATGTTAACAAAAATACTTAATTTTATCAAAATCATTATTTTATTAGGTTAGATTAGAGCTGTGTAATTAGCTGCCTTTTTCTTTACATTGCTAGCTTAACTAAATTTTCTGTTCAATTAATAGGTAAAGCGGTACTGTGCTGTAGGCTAGTTATTAAGTCCCTTCATAGTGCTATCTCATTCATTATTGTGTTGAAAGCTTTATTGACTATGTATGTTGTCACAAATTTTTGGAAGTATTAGTGTTTATATAATGAAAAAATAAGTGGATGAATAAGGTATGAGTTAACATCTAACCCCTCACTTGTTTTGAATGAGTCGAGATTCAGATACTATTTTGGAATTTATAATAAACAGTAATCTGACTACATTCAGTTCTCTTTAAAAGAGATGTAGATGTAATAAAATGAAGAAAGGATATTTTGAAAATGCTCTTTTGATTTTTTTTTCAAGGCCTTTCAAGGATGTATGTCATGTGTCTGGTGCCTAGCAAAAGTACTTAGTCTTTCGGTCTTCTCAAAGTTTGAAGTGCTACTGGAGTTGTACTCTACTGAGTTACGTATGCTGCTGGTTTTATATGATGTTCAGACACTCTAGCACATCAGGTTTTTGTTGTTGTTGTTAAATAGAAGACAGTAGGGACTGGTTATAAAAGAGAAAAATCACTTCTTTCCCTATGGATTAATTGCCTTCTTAAACAAAATAATCAAATACAATGTAAGAATATAATGTAATCGTATTTGTGATGGATCTAAATTACTAGGGTAATGAACTATCAAAAGAAAACATCCCTGCAGAGTTAAAAGGATCAATAAATATTAGTGTGGTTGTACCATCAAACACTGGACTAAGAACCGAAAAACCTAAATTTAGTCCCTTGAGATTTTAGACAAACGGCTTAATCTCTCTGAGCTACAGGTTATTAATCATTAAAATGGGGATTAGTAATACCTGGCTTCACCAATTGTCAAACCGCTCATGAAGTACATATGAAATATTCCCTGAACTGTTTATAACCTTTACACTTTTAAAAAAGGTGTGAAGACCAAAAAGGTAAATTTAACATTAACAACAAGAAAACCTACATACTTGATTAAGGTTGCTTTTATGTTATTAATATATATGTAAAGTTAGTTATTCAGTGAAAGTAAAGCATAAGCAAATGTAATAAATACATTAATGACTGACTCCAAAAGAAGCATGTTAGAGCTTGGAAATCATAGTGAATATCTCAACCAGTTCCCACAAAACTGACTCAAAATTATGCTCCAATTGAGTCTACCCTCTGATTGCCCTAATAGCAATAATGGAGCTTGGTTGTAATTGATTAGGAGAAGCAAGGCAACTGTGCTAGTCATTATATTAGGGTCTCTAATTTATTCTCATGCTATCTAAGAATTTCTATTAAGGGGACTGAGTCTACATAAAATATGGAATGCTAGCAACACATTCTTAATTACCTTTGTAGTAATTTCTAATATATAATAATATGTTAAACAAATAATAGTGATTTGTATTATTAAAATAAGGATTTTCAATTTCTCAGCATGTCATATGCAGACAAAGCAAAACAAATTCAAATAAGGAAAAGACTCTTTTTTTAACCTGTGAGACAGAATACTATTTTAGTGAGATATATACATATTGTATGTACTCTATATATATATATCTCACTAACTATATCTCACTATATTCTGTGAAACATAGAGTACTGTTTTAGTGAGGCCTATATATATGTGTAGATACTATACATATATGTAGTAAAGAATCAATCAATTCCAATAAACTCTTCAGAAAATGATACTGATGTCATATAAAATGCTTGTATCTAGCTCTTTAAATTGTGTATTTTACAAAAGCACCCAGCAATTTTTTGGTGCTACTTTTTTTTTCCTGACTCTCCCTCTGTAGACATGCCCTATAAACATACCTTATTGTTCATTATGAAATTAACTGATTACAAATCTTTGTTCATTTTACAGTTTTCCAAAGACTGTTACTTGCATTCATTTGGCTTGAAGTTTCTAAGGACTAGGCCAGAATTATTTTTTCTTTCTCTTGATTTTTCAGATATGAATTTGAATTGATTCATTACTTTTCTGCTGTTATGTCAGACACATCCCAAACAATGCCCTGCAGTGCTATCCAAAAGTTTTGGTTGACAGAATGAGTAGTTACTGAAAGCTCTATTCCTTTACGTGTTATAAAACAAAATGGATTTGTTAAAGCCTTCAATCTATTCCTTGATCATTCTTTGTATTAAAAAAACAAAGCTTTTAGAAGATGCAAACCCAGTCTGAATCTATTATTGTTCCCATTTCAACTGAGATAATCAAAATTATTCAAAGTGATGATATTAAAATATGAGCTAGACTTTAGTAAGTTATATGACTAGATGAATAAGTATAAATAGCTTTGTATTCTTCAGCTGTTTATGAGATTATAGTTGGTGTGGATTTGTACGAATTGATATGAGGGGTTTCTTTAATTGCTAATGAGAGTTGTGGATAAGGATATTTACTCATTTTTGCATTATTACTGTACTAAATCTAAACTAATTATAAATTATCAGCCCCCATTTTATTCCTTTTCATTTTGAAATTTAGAATACCATTTGTTTGGCATAAATGTTGTTTGTTTGGCATTTTGAGGTTTTAAAAAAACATTTGATTGGCAAAAAATGAATTCAGTGTTAAAGATTTTTTTCCATCCAATTGTTTTGAACAGAGAGTTACTTTCATCTAGATAACTTTCAGATTTTAGGGCATGAAATGGAAGTATTCCTTCTGGGGTTCTGATTAGGACTGGACTTAACTGTGTGGTGAACCTTCATTTGCTACAAATCCTTGTAGTAGACTTCTAATAGTGGTGAAAATTGGGACTCTGGATTGAGCTCCCAGTTAAAGGTAGGAACAGAGTTTTAATGTGCCCTGAGATCAAACAACATTTTAGTAAAATTGAGCTTAGAAATAGGTGCGACTCTCTTGTCTTTGGTTTGTATGTACGAGCTTAGAAATAGGTGTGACTCTCTTGTCTCTGGTTTGTATGTACTCTTTTCACTTTGCCGTTTTCCTCTCATTGTCCTGGCATTTTTCCAGTGCACTCAGGATGAAAGCCCTGGTTTAGAGAAAAGTATGTATGTGCACGCTCACATGTGCATACACATGTATTTGCTTTAAATCATATTTTGCAAAGGAGGGGGTACTCTGCATGAAATATGCGGTCAAAAAGAAGTCATCCATATTTTGAGACTCTGCTGGGACATCTATCTTTCAGCCATTCTCAGCCTCTCTGAGGTTAGTCTTGCTAGAGAATTATATCCTCATTTTTGTTAAAACAAAACAAAATTGCATGTGTAAAGTTGTTATACATACGTTATTCTCCCCTTATTGTTACCACCCAGGTCCAGGTCTATTCTGACCATGCACAGTAAATTAATCACTGTGACATGGGTTTTGCAAAAGAAATTTATTTGCACAGGCGTCCAGCAAGAAGGCAGGAGCACAGATCTCAAATCTGCCTCCAGGAAGATAAGGCTTAGGTATATTTATGAGTTAGGGAAGTGGAGTGGTCCAAGGCAGGGGGAAAGGTGATTGGCAGCAGGGAAAAATGAAGTAACAGGTTTATTCTGTTCAAGTATAGTTCAGTGTTGATGGTATTTCATAGGACATATGTACAGAAAATGGTAGCATTAGCATGATTTGAGGGTAAACATCTGGGCCCTCTGTGGTGAAAAGGATATCCCTCTGGTGCTTGTACAGGTCCAACTGAAGGCTAGGTGGTCTCAACTGGCTTGAACTGGACAGGAGCTGACCAAAGTTTTGAAAAACAAATAGACATTACCATGGTGACCCACAGATGTTATCTATAAAGTAGCCAGTGGAGGTTAAGTGTTTCAGCATTCAGCAGGGAGCCCTTTGGCTACCTGGCTTTCAGCTTCATGGGGGGAAAGAAGAAAAAGAATAATAATAATAACAAAAGCAAGTGAACAAAAGCAAGCAGGGCTGTCAGACCTGATCAGATTAACCCCTCAGTTTCCTTATAATTCCTCAGCTATACTTAAGGTTGGTATGAAAGACATTTTCCTTATTATTTTATAGTTAAGGAAATGTTCAGGGACGTTGGCTTTCAGTTTGAGCAGCAATGCTTAGTTTTGACTTTGGCTGGCTCTTTCTGGGACCAGAGCTCTTTCAGGTACCTGGTATGACTGTGGCTTGGCTTTCAAGCTCTTTACCAGGTTTCCTATATATCATTCATTTACCACAAAATGTTTATTAGTATTTTAAGAATTTCATGTGCTGCCTTTATCTTTTAGTGACATATTCTCTCCATTCTAAATGGCACATTTTTTTCCCACTATTAAAATTAATGTCCCAATGACATTTTTTTCAAAATCTGGGAATAAATTGATAAAAAAGATGGTGTCATAGAACTGAGGAAGAACAATGTTTGTGTTCCATCACTATGCCTAGAAAACCTACTACACGTCTGAATTCCCTCTTGTCCTACCTCTGAAAAAAATTTTTGCTTGTGTGTGAAAACTTTATATATCTCAAATACTATTATTTCTGTTCTTACAATTCCCCAAACTGGTGGTAAATCTTCCTTTATTAATTTTCATGATCCTAAATTTATTTTTTGTCACTCAGTTTTTTCGGTAAATAACCCTTATTGCATAGTTTTTTTTTTTTTTATCCTGATAGAATTTGATCTAATATCTACTAGTTTTTCAAATAAGCTTGCTAAATAGTTACTGAGGTTTTATAATAATGGCTGGAATTATTGGAATGTGTTTCCCCCATTGTGTTAACATAAACATTATCCTGTCTTCAAACTTACTTATATTCCATGGCATATTGTCAGTATTTTTCATCCCTGGTAAGAAAAAAAAATGTAAGAAATCGAGTTTTATAATTTTTTGCTGACTTATTCTGTCTTTGCCTGAACTGCTAGAGGTTTTGTCACCAGGGGTGACAGGTCCTGAGCAGAGTGAAATCAAAGTTGAATAAAAATTGAGTGTCTGAACCATTGACCCTAAGAGTGAGAGGAAAAGTGGAAGTGGGAAGCCTTCCAAAAGGTTGGGTTCATAAATAAATGAAATCCAATCAATGGTTCCATTATTAGTGGATTGACTGAAGTATTGAACAGGAAAGCAAGACTTGTTGATTCTTGTTCAATGAACCTAGCCCACATGAGAAAAGTTAGTGAAAGACTCAACTGAGTGCTCAATCCAAGGCACCCTTCATATTTGATCTATGACATCGAAACTGTTTCCAACAAGTGATGATCATGTTTTCTTTGTCTTAGACGGGCTTCATTCATTTGTTCACCATCTATTTATTCAAAACCCACTAGCTATAAGACACTGTGCTAGGCACTGGAGCCCCATGATAAACAAGAGATAACACAATCTTTTTTCCCCCTATAGACGGTAGTCTATTGGGAAACTTGGGCAAGAAAATAGTTAATTACAATGAAGCCTATAGCTTTGATACCAAGAATTAGTCTAGCTCTCTCTCTAGCTCTATCCACTTTCTTTCCCAATCCCTGCTGTCCTTACTTTTTGTTTAAATAGCTCTGATCATATCAAGTTATTTGAATAACTTTGAAAAATGCAGGAAGATATAAAGTCCACTGACAGTTTGCCTCAGTAGTAAAACAATGTCTTTATGTATACCTGTCTCAGAATGAAGCTTCCTGTACCTCCAAGATTATAATAATTTTCCAAATATTTTCTCAGATTTTTTAAACACCTCTTTTCCAGCATCCTGGATCAAAATGATTGATTTTAGAGATTCTTATTAAATATTCTTTGGCTCATTCCTACTATATGCTAGGTACTATGCTATATCTCAAGGATACAATGATAAGTAAATAGGCTAACATGCTATCTATCCTTAGGGAGTTTAAAGTCTAGTGGTAAATATAAATGTTAAATTAAAAATATGCAAATGAATATTTAAGTCAGCTTGTCATACTTGTTAGCAAGGAAATGGCAGGAACATAGAATTTCCTTCTGGGATAAGAATGAGTGGGAGCGAATTTAGATGAATGTGGCAAGACTGACTCTTGGTGGAAGTCTGATTTATTTTGAATCCTGAAGAATAAAGATTTATTCAAGACAGAACATGGGGGAATAATTAGTTATTCCCACATTCTCATATTTAGTTTCATCTCATCTCATATTTCTGGATTTAAAAGTTTGGTCATGGTTTTTTAAAGATGTGAATTACCCTAAGTCTCTAAGTCAAGACTCTGTGTCTCTAAACTTGGATCAGTAATTAGCTGGAAAAATAAGAAAAAAAAAAAAGACTGTCATGCACATGTCTAACCATTTAAAATATGAGGATTTAAGGAGCCAAAGGAAGATCAGCAAGTGAAAGCTTTTCACTTCCGTTAACATTTCTGGTTCTAAATTGGAAGTTATGTGCTATGAAAACACAAGAAAAGGATTTCTAACTCAGAGCTGGATAGCCAAAGAACATTTTCTAAAGCAGCTGATCTTGGAATTGAGACCTGAGTGATGATTAGGAGCTCCTTAGGAGAGCAGATGGCAGAGGAGAAAAAGTGGAGGAAGATAGCTCAGAGGAGTCAGGGAGTCAAGAAAGGAGAGGAACTTGAGAAAGAGCCCACAGGCAAGAGGACTGAAAAGTCCTGTAGTTCAGGACCCAGAGAGTGCTGGAATAGGGGCACAGTGGCAATGTGTCACTGGGAGATGTTAGGAAAGGCAATGAGAGACCATTGGATTATATTAAGAAGACAAGTGACTTGATTGAATTGTTGCCTCTAAGAAAGATCTGGCTGCAGTTGTGAAAACATTTTTGAGTGGGGCATGACCGAAGCAGAAAGAATACTAGGGGATAGTGCAGTAACCTTGAATAGAAATACTAATGACCTAGTCTAGTGGTTACCAAACTTTGTTCCTCAAACATTCCCAAAAGAATTTTGTAGAATTGTATATCATCTTATATACTTATGAATTGACACAAGCATTAATCATAAGTTTAAACAGTTGCAAAACATAATTTTCACCATATCATAAATTTTGCCATTTTAAGATGCCTGTTGTATCATTCTTAATAGTATCCATTAGAGTGTGAATAATACCGACATTCAAGCTCATCATTTTCCAGTTAAAAGTATTTGATGTAACTCTTATACGACTCTAAAAAGTTTTATGTAGTGTTTTCTTTTTAATTTGTATTTCATTCTCATGAATGTCACCCTTTCATTATATATTATATGCTCAAAAGTATTAACTATCCAGTAATGCATTTTAGTTATAAAATGTTTATAATTTAATTTTTAAAATTTCCTTATAATTGTAAAGTTTTAAGTGTTAATTATTTTTCTAGAATGAGTCGTCAATAAAATTTTTATTATTGAACACTTGACTAAATCTATATAACTACATTTCAGATTCAGAAAAAATTACTGCTGACAAAAGAAGTATAACTTTATTGGCAACGTATTGCTTAATATAGCAGATGAGCTTTAAAAATTTTAATCCCTCCACCTTCGGGAGAATGTTACTTATTGCCAAAATTAGACAGGGTTTAGTATTAATTCTGTTTTGAATTTTTATTTTATTTATTTATTTTTATTTTATTTTTTTTTGAGGTGAAGTCTCACTCTGTTACCCAGGCTGGAGTGCAGTGGCATGATCTCGGTTCACTGCTACATTTGCCTCCCAGGGGCAAGCGATTCCCTGCCTCCGTCTCCCAAGTAGCTGAGATTACATGCGCATGCCACCACACCCAGCTAATTTTTGTATTTTTAGTAGAGATGGGGTTTCACCTCGTTGGCCAGGATGGTCTCGATCTCTTGACCTCATGATCCACTAGCCTCAGACTCCCAAAGTGCTGGGATTACAGGTGTGAGCCAACTATAGATGTGTATTAGTAGATAGTGATAAAGAGTTGAATATAACAATTTGTGTCATTCAATTATTGAACTTCTAATTATATGTTAAAAAATTACATGATCTATTATCAAAATTTATCTTTAATAAACTGAATTTCTTTGAATGCAAAGAAATGGAAATTACCTGACTTAGAAAATAATTTATTTGCTAGCCATTGACTTTCTCAATAGCAATACCAGTATTTCTCAACATTTATATCAGTTATCTTTTTGTTTGGTGCTCCCAAAGAGTTTACATGCTCGGTCCATGCACATTAAATTTTGGGTAGGTAAGAAGTATGTCTTTCTTTTGTGAAATAAGAGGAAGGTAACTAGGAAAGAGGGTGTTGGAAAGTAGAGCCTGCACTTGTGTTTGATGATAGAACAGAAGATAAATGTATCTTCAGTTAATTATGTAAAATCTCTTTCCAGGTACAACTTGGAAGGATTTTTATGCCCTCAAGAATATATATACACCAGTTTAAAGGCCACTCCAATAGATTTAGGCAGTGACAATGACAGCAGAGAAAAGTTGAAAGACATTGGAAAGAAAGAGAAATATAAGGTAAAATACTCAATAAATTTCTGTATTCTATTAGAATCGTAGCATGTATAAAAGTTCTAGAAGCTGTCAAGAGTGGACTACATTTTAAATATTCCCCTAGAGAGTAGAAAATAGCTGAGTAGGGAAACAGAATGAGTTGCCTGGTACCTGGAGATAATAGGTTTATAGGGCTGACCTGTAAAGCTGTACAATTTTCTCTGCAACTTAAAGCAACTATACGATCTATAACACATTGTTCATTATATTATTTGAAACTATATACATACATATTAATAAGAGTTTAGATGTCAACATACAATATGCAGTGGGGCACATAACTTTCTCATAATCATTTAAGTGGGGTTGTAGGTCAAAACTTTGAAGACCACTGAAATAAAGTACTGAGAACTAGAAGCAGAGGTTTAGAGAGAATGATGTTTATCTAGACGCTGGGGAATGTGTGATGCTAAATGATGGTGCTAGTAGTCTTAGAGTCAATTTTAATAATAAATCTACATAATTTATCCAAAGAATTGTATGACTATGAGTATTCCAAAGGTGTTCACCAAATGAGCCATTCTAAGAATTTGGTAGGGCTGTTGAAAATAGCACAGGCAATATGGGAAAAGAATTTGATAAATTCATCTTTATTACTACATTCTAGCTTGCAGAGGTTTGTTCACAGTGGAGATACCCTATGAACTTTGGAGAAAGTTGACAGTGAAAGAAGCCTGGGGTTAGAAAGGTTTATATCTTTAAATCATTCACAAGAAATGAATGACCTGAAAGCAGGTGGGTTCTCAGAAAATAGAAATACGGTGCTTCCTGTGGAAAAGGTCGTCAGAACCTTGATGCCTTGAAGCAAAATAGTATTAAATTGATGAATTAAATTTTTCTAAATGTGTAAGGTTTTGCACATTCATACAAAAGAAAATCTCAAAAAAAAAAAATAAATCATTGTTACCTTTCAGGTACAAAAATCTGAGATTTACATACACAGCCCTTCTTATTTCCAGAGATAGCCCAGGCCTAAAACAGGATTTGACCAGCTTCCTTGACTCTCTTTGAATCTGCAAGTTTCTTTGTGGCTTGTTTTTCTTGTCTCTGGTAGTGGTGGTGGTGGGATATTACTTTTTAATTCTATGTACATACTGCCATAAACTTAGCAATTGTTAAAACATACTTTGTTATCTCAATTTCTTTGGGTTAGGTACATAGGCACAGCTTAGCTGGATCCTCCGTTCAGAATCTCACAAGATGGAAGGCAAGTTTATCTGGGCTGTGTTCCTTTCTGGAGCTTGATGTTCTTTTCCAGTTGTTAGCAGAATTCAGTGCCTTGTAGTTGTAGCACTAAGGTCCTAATTTCTTGCTGAGAGGCCACTCCCTTACTTGCCCTTCTCACTGCACCCCTCACTGGGCCTCTCCCAATGAAGCAGCTCATTTCTTCAAGGCCAGCAAGAGACCCTTTCTCTTCTGGAAGGGCCCAAGCCTCTTTAAAGGACTTTCATTTGATTGAGACAGGCCCATTCAGAATAATTTCTCTTTCAGTTAACTCAGAATCAACTTATTTGAGATCTTAATTAAGATTAACAAATATTATGAAACAAAGCTCAGCATCACAGATTAGAGAAATGCAAATCAAAACCACAATGAGATACCATTTCATGCTAGTCAGAAGGGCAGTTATTAAAAAGTCAAGAAACAGCAGATGCTGGAGAGTCTGTAGAGAAATAGGAATGCTTTTATACTGTTGGTGGGAATGTAAATTAATTCAACCATTGTGGAAGATGGTGTGGTGATTCCTCAAACATCTAGAATGAGAAATACCATTTGACCCAGCAATCTCATTATTGTGTATATACCCAAAGAAATGTAAATTATTTTATTACAAAGATACATGCACATGTATGTTCACTGCAGCAGTATTCACAATAGCAAAGACATGGAATAAACCCAAATCCCCATCAATGATAGACTGGATAAAGAAAGTGTGCACCCATGAAAAGGAACAAGATCATGTTCTTTGCGGGGATATGAATGAAGCTGGAAGCCATTGTCTTCAGCAAACTAATGCAGAAACAGAAAACCAAACACTGCATGTTCTCACTTATAAGTGAGAGCTGAACAATGAGAACACTTGGACACAGGGAGGGGAACAACACATACTCAGGCCTGTTGGGGGGTGGAGTTGGGGGAGGGAGAGCATCAGGAAAACTAGCTAATGCATGTTGGGCTTAATACCTAGGTGATGGGTTGGTAGGTGCAGCAAACCACCATGGCACATGTTTACCTGTGTAACAAACCTGCACGTCCTACCATATGTACCCAAGAACTTAAAATAAAAATAAAGATATAAAGAGAAGATGGTGAAAGGGAATATGGAGAATAGACCCATAAGTAGGTACAATAAATGAATAATAGATTAATAGTTCCAGAAGGCGAGAACAGAATTGAGAGAGGAGGAGAGCTGTAAACTATGGACTTCAGTTAATAAATATCAATATTGGCTCAACAATTGTAACAAAAGTCACACACTAAGATGTAGGATGCATTAGATAATGGGAGAAACTGTGTGGGCAGACGAAGGGGTTATATGGGAACCTATCTGATCCTTTTCTCCCAATTTTTCTGTAAACCTAAAACTGCTCCAAAAAAAGTTATTAAAATAAATAAATAAATTGTGCAATGGAAAAAACAAAACAACAAAAAAAGATTTTCAATATTTTTTTCACTTTGCCACACAGTATTTGTTCACTTTTGTGTAACCTAATACAAAGAGTAATATCCCATCACAATGACAGCTTCCACCCACATTCAGGGGAAGAATAAACAGGAATATTATGCGAGGGGTCAGGGCAAAATTTTTGAGATCATCTTACAATTCTCTTTACCACAGGAGTGAAAGATACAGAAGTATAGTGATATTTGATGATCTATATTCTGTCACTTTATTATAAAATTACCTGATTCAAGTTTTAGTAAATTTTTACCAATGCTAATGTTTTCAATTTGGGTTGCTTAAATAATTCATCTTTCACAACTTTTCTACTTTCAGCACTTAAAAGTGAAGACTGCTTTTTATAGCCAATGTCAGTGAAAAATCCATTAATAGAATGATTAGTTTAATCATATTTTTCCAAAACTTTTCCAAGTATTCTGTTTTCCTTGAAATAGAACATCCATTATCTTATATACATTTGAAGTCTTAACCTGTTACAAACCCTGTAAGACTTTACATTTTTTTCTAATTCTTTACATTATATTGACCAGAAATTGGATTTTTAAACCCATTAGGCTCAATTCAATTCAACAGACAAAAATTCATCTTTATAAACATATATTACATACTGTATTAGCTAGTCAGTTTGCCAGGATATAAAACAGAAACAGATTATTATGTCCTCAAATAGTTTGTGAAAAATTTCCTGATGATAAATTAGAATAATTTTTAATATTTTGTCTGGATCTCTTCTAGGTCTCACGCAATATGTGTGATGTCTTCTCTAATAACACTTATCCAATTTTGATTCTCTGCACACCAACTGGGTGTTCACAATTCAATTCAATTCAATTCTGCCTCATTTATTGGCGTTAATGCAGACCCCACAGGTTAATGGCTCAGTCTTACAAGATTGCCCCCTACTTCAGATGCCAGTTGCAAGCCTCAAGCTTCCTGTATTTCTGGTCAACCAGCTACAAATTTTAGCCTCCCATGACATCTTACATAGGTTTAATAAATTGCTGAAATGTCTCATAGAACTCAAGAGAATGCTACTTACTATTATCAGTTTATTATGATGGATGCAACTCAAAAGCAGCCAAAGGGACGAGGTATGTAGGGCAAGGGGCAGGAGCTTCCATACCTTCTCTAGGCATGCCATTCTGCCAGTACCTGTTTTTCCAAAGTAACAGCACCATTTTACATTTCTACCAGCAGTGAATAAAAGTTCCAGTTTTTCTACATCCTCACCAAAATTTGTTCTTGCCTGTCTTTTTTTATTAAAGCCATCGTAGTGGGTGTGAAGTAATGGTTTATTGTGGCTTTGATTTGCATTTTCATAATGAGTAGTGATAGTAATGATTTGGATGTCTTTTCATGTGATTATTTTTCATTTGTGTGTCTTCGTTGGAGAAACACCTCTTCAAATCCTTTGTCTATTTATCTAAACTGAGCTTTTTGTCTTTTTAAGTATTGAGTTATAAGAGTTCTTTTTAAATTCTGGATATGAGTCACTTATTAGATATATGTCTTGCAAACATTTTGTGCTATTCTGTGAGTAGTCTCTTCAGTTTCTTGATGATATACTTCGATGCCAAAAAGTTTTCAACCTTAATGAAGTCTAATTCTATTTTTGCTTTTGTTGCTGATGCTTTTTGTATCCTATGTAAGAAATTTTGGCCTAACTCATGGTCAAAGATTTACTTCTATGCATTCTTCTAAGAAACATATTTTTAGCTCTTACATATTTAGATTTATGACTCATTCTGAGTCATTTTGTTGTATGGTGTGAAGTGAGGGTCCAAACTTACTTTTTTTTGTATTTGAATATTTAGTTGCTTCAGTACCATATACTCATTGAACTGTCTTCACTTTCTTTTCAAAATCTATTGACCACTACTAGGGTAAAGGCTTATTTCCTTACTATGAATTCTGTCTTACTGATCTATATGTCTATTATTACCAGTACCACACTGTCTTGATTATTGTTACTTTGTAGTGAATAAGAAATTTAGGACTGTGAATTCTCCACTTTGTGCTTCTTTTCAGTACTCTTTTGGATATCCTGGGTCCCTTGGATTTTCATATTAATTTTAAGATTGAATTGTCAAAATTTGCAAAAAAAGTCAGGTGATATTTTAAAAGGGATTACATTCAATCTGTAGAATACTCTGGGGAATATTGACATGTAAAAGATATTAAGTCTTCTGATCTATGAACATAAGATGATTTTCGATTAATTTAGGTCTTTTGTTTCTTAAACCATGTTTTGTAGTTTTCAATATAAATTTCTTACACTTCTTTCATCAAATTCATTCCTAAGTATGCTATTCTTCTTGGTGCTATTGTAAATTAATTTTTAAATTGTATTTTCAGATTGTTCATTGAAAGTATATAAAAATATGATTATTTTTCCATATTTATCTTGTATCTTATAATCTTCCTGAAGTCAGTCATTAGCCTTCATCTTTTTTTAGTGGATTCCTTAGAAATTTCTAAATATGAGATTATGTCATCTGCAAATAAAAATAGTTTTACTTCTTTTTCCTAATGTGGGTTTCTTTTATTTCTTTTCCTTATCTATTTGCTCTGTCTAGAACTTTAAGTAAAATGTTTAATAGGAGTAGTGAAAGAGACATCTTTGTCTCGTTCCTGCTCATATGGGAAAGGTATTCAGTAATTTATATTCAACATAATGTTAGCAGTGGATTAGGTACTGATGCTTTTTATCAAATTTTGAAAGTTTCCTTCTATTCCTAGTTTAGTGAGCATTTTTACCATAAAAAGTGTTGGAATTTGTCAAGTGCTTTTTCTACATCTATTGGGGGTGATCATGTGGTTTTTGTTCTTTATTCTATTAATATGATGTATTGCATCAACTGATTTTTGGATTTTAAACTAATCTTACATTACTGGGAAAAAATCTCACTTGGCTATGATGTATAATCCTAACCCATCTAGCCAGATACAGATAAGGTTTGCTAATATTTTGTTGATAATTTTTATATTTATGGATCTCGCTCACCTGTTTCTTTTCTTATATATTTGGAATTGATAACTGGATATCTTAAATAATAACATCATAGTAACTCTGGATGCTGATTCCTCCACCTAGGTATTGTTACTGTTGTTTAGTTTTTGGTCATTCGTGTATTTGTTTCATGATTCAGCTGAAATAACTTTGTGAAGCCTATTTCTGTGCAGGATATTTTTAAGGGCCAGGCCTAAAAGTTACATACATCACTTTGCCCCAATCCCAAATGCCAGAATTTGAACATATGGTTTACGCTTAACTGCAAGAGAGGCTGGGAAACGCAGAGAAGCACAGTGTTACTTGGTGAGCACCAGAAGTCTCTGCCATCGTTCAAACTTCTAGTTATCAAATATCTCTTTTACACATTCAATGTCTCCTGGTTGCCAAGGAGTTCAATCGTAAATCACTGAATTCTAAGTTGAAGAACTCTCAAGTCAGGAAATGCATCCACTTGGTCTAGTGGCAAATAAACTAAAAAGACAAGGCCTTTCCACACCCCATCTGCATCCACACATGCACCTGACCTAAATTGGTGGGGCAGGGGAAAGAAAAATATATCTACCATTGATTAAATGTAAGATTAGATGACCTACAAAGATCACTTATCTTTCTGTGAGACATTGGTCAAAGGACACAAAATGTCAATTAAATAATAAGAGGAGTAATTTCAACACCATGGGACTATAGTTAATAACAATGTATTGTATTGGAAAATCTCTAAGAGAGTCAATATTAAGTGTTTTCACTACAAAAAAAAAGATAACTATGTGAGGCAATGCATATCTTAATTAGCTCAATTGAACCATTCCACAGTATATACATATTTTAAAATCTGTTGTATATGGCAAGTATATATATCTTTTATTTGTCAATTTAAAAAGTAATTTATCTACAGAAATACTGGAATCTTTTAGGCTAGATAATTTGTGAAGTTTTTCCACTCTGGCAGTGAGGGAAGTCTCCTAAGACTCCTGCTCTGCTCTCTTGGAAAATATTTTGTGTTTGTTTTGTGACGAGGGCCATGCCCTCATCTACCAGCCTCACTGAATACACCTTTTGGGATCGTGTCCTTTTTGTGATCTATACAGTTTCATAGTTCAAGAAAGTCAGGTTTAGGTTTCCAACAGTCAGAAACTATTTTGGTGTGAGCTCTTGAGTCTTCAGAACAAAAGCCTCTCAATTTTAGTAAGTACTTAATGTCTGCTTTGATTTGTCTATGTTCTCATAAAATATCTCAACATCTCACGCCTGTAATCCCAGCACTTTGGGAGGCCAAGGCGGGTGGATCACGAGGTCAAGAGATCGAGACCATCCTGGTCAACATGGTGAAACCCCGTCTCTACTTAAAAATACAAAAAATTAGCTGGGCATGGTGGCGCGTGCCTTTAATCCCAGATACTCAGGAGGCTGAGGCAGGAGAATTGTCTGAACCCAGGAGGCAGAGGTTGCGGTGAGCCGAGATTGCGCCATTGCACACCAGCCTGGGTAACAAGAGCGAAACTCCGTCTCAAAAAAAAAAAAAAAAAAAAATCTCAACATCTTTTCAAGGCATGGTTCATTTATTTCCTTAACCACAGCACCCCTTTTATGCTGTTATCAACTCCATGGAAGCTATACTTAGGGTATCTAGAAGAACTGGAGAAGGCCACATCCTCAGTTGAACTTTTATCTATTTATTTTATTTAACCGAGAAGTTTTTTTCAGGGTATCTGTCGCTGAAAACCTTTCTCTTCACTTTTCTTGTTATCTAGAAGCATTTGTCTTTTTTGTCCCCGTGAAACCATGCCTTTCTGGACTTACTCTATTCTTTTTAATTCTTTTTGCAAATTGGCCAGCTCTTTCCTGAGCTCCTCTGTTTTGGGTAACACAGTCATGTGCTGAATAATGATTTCTCAGTTAACAGTGGACTGCATATAGCGGTATACTCTCAAAGATTATAATGGAGCTGAAAAATTCCTTTTGCCTAGTGACATGTAGTTGTCATAATGTCATTATGCAATTACTTAATTTTTAAATAAATTTAGTGTGACCTACTTGTACAGTATTTATAAAGTCTGCAGTGGCATAGAGTAATGTCCTAGGCCTTCCCTTTTACTCACTACTCACTCACTGACTCACCCAGAGCAACTCCAATCCTACAAGCTCCATTCATGGTATACGTCCTTTACAGGTGTAACATTTATACCTTATTTTACTGTATCTTTCCTCTATTTAGACATGTTTAGATATTAAAATAGCATTGCATTACACTTGCCTACAATATTTAGTACAGTAACATCTTATATAGGTTTTTAGCCTCTGAGCAGTAGGATATATCTATAGCCTTGGTGTATAACAAGCTATGTCATATAGGTTCATGTCAATATACTCTATAATGTTCTCATAACAGTGAAATAACCTGAAGATACATTTCTCAAAACATATCCCCATCATTACATATGCATGACTGTACTTAGTGAAACATAACCAATAATAATAAACAGTCACTAAAAGACCTTTAAAACTCTTCCCCTGGAGATGCTAACTCAGTAAGCATGTGATCTGCTTCTTAGGATCCACAAGAGGCACCTTTATTATAATTCTGTCACTGCTTAACATGAATCAAGATCTTTCCAGGGTCCAATGTTGGCTTCCCCTCTGCCGACAATTGGACACTGGGTTCTCATCTCACATTTTTAGGATTTGTTTTGATTTTCCAACATCGCCCCCTCCAAGGTACAAATTTCTATATTAGATATGCTAAGTTATTCTTTAGTTGTAGTAATAATCCAAATATATGCTTCAATCTAAAAGGTTTATTTCTTGTTCATATCACATCTGTGTCTCTGTCATTTGAATGTGTGGCTTGCTTTGTTTTAGAAGAGGGCTGGAGAATTTTTTAAGGGCCAGGCCTGAAAAAAGCCTCATGCTATTTTTGTTAACATTCCATTGGTTAGACTCAGTCATACACTTTCACTTTATGGATGTAGAAGGTAGAGCAAAAGGATACTGCCTGCAGTCTCTGCCAATTACTACAACAATGTATCATCTTCAAATCAATATAAACCTGCTATTTCACTAAAGCCTTCTTTTGTATCCTTGCACTGTCAAATAATGCTGGCTTTCTAATCCATTCATTAATGAATGCTTTAATCCAATAAATATTTATGCAGCACATATGCTTAGAACTGTGGATGCACTTAAGAAAACAAAGATAAGACTTATTGAAGATAAACATATAAATAATTGGAAGGAAATGTAATATGTATATTTTTATCCAAAATGGTACAGAAATACAAGAAGAGACGGAGTTTAACTCTGCCTTGGGCAGTCAGAGAAGTTTAGGTTTTAATTCCCAGAGTCAAAGGAAGTAACACATGACTCTGATCTTGAAATAAATATTTGTTAGATAGAGAAGAAATAATGGACTTCCAAACTAAAAATAACTATGGCATCGTCAGATTTAAAAGCAATGAATAAAGTTAAAATTTAGTTACTCTTGAAATGGGCCAAGTTCTTGACTGTACAGTTAGAAATTTCGCACACGTAACGGCCACCCCATATATCTAATTATAATTAAGTGAATGTCCCAGTCATCTTGATCATAGCATATATAAATATATTATGTAACCAACAATATGGAATGAACTATGTGTATTTTAAAAGGACCAGTAGTTAGCAAAGACCCAGTATTTAAAGTTAGCATATACAGAATTTAATTTCTTCTAATTTATCTATTTTTCTCTTTACTTTGTTAAATGTTTGCTAATGTAAAATGGAGCAACGCTGGTTCCTTTAGTAAAGGGAGAGAAGATTAAAGGTGGGCTTTCTGGATTTATTATTATTATTGTTGTTACTATTTTGTCAATGTCTTTGGTGGTAATTTATGTTTGTGTTAGTGTGGTTAGAAACACCACTGGATTACAGCTTAGCTTTGAACACTACTTTTGGGCCCTGTTGTAACTTCTGGTTTTGGCTTTACTACTGGAAAAATTATTTGCTTTGAGAAGTTAAAAATGTTATTAAGTCACAACTTACTAAGATCTTTTAGATTTTAGTATTTCTTGAGAAAATAACTTCTATTTCCTTAGTTTATTTTTATTTCTAATGTAATTCCTTTCTCTATGGGCTTAAGATCTTCACTACCATAAATAATAATAAAAAATATCCTGATGGAAGGTTTTTATTTATTAGAACTAGGAGGCCATTTAAATGCTAATTTTACTCTATATAGCAAGAATTAAGATTTTAATTTGGATGGAAATTTGTAATTTGTAGGTAAAATTTCAAAACAAAGCTTCTAATCCAGTCTGCTAAACAGGATTACAGAGGACAGCTATTTCTATTATTCTTACCATTCGAAAGAACTTTAAATGGTATCTACTACAACTTCTTCTCAAAGTAGTCTTTTACCTAAAGTCCCAACCGCAAGAATACTTAGTGAAGTAAATGTTTTTTAAATCCTGTTATTATGAGGCCACAGTCTTTAACAATGTTTCTGGCTGGCTGAACTATGAAAAGCTAAGTTGGAAAATTATATTTCATTTGTGTCAGGTGTGTAAGTTATTTATGGAGGATTTAAGATTTTTTAAAAAAACCTATGTCCCTCTTAAGTGTGACAGACCATCCATCCCTAAATCTTTTCAAATAATTCAACTATTTCAAGGTTTCCTATGGTTTACATCATTTAGATAAGTTAGTACTCCTTGAGATATTTCCACATATGAGTAAATTAAAAGAAAGTATGTGGAACATTTATAACCACATACAATACAACTAAGATTTCTTTCTTTTTTTTTTTTTTTGAGACGGAGTTTCGCTCTTGATACCCAGGCTGGAGTGCAATGGCGCGATCTCGGCTCACCGCAACCTCCGCCTCCTGGGTTCAGGCAATTCTCCTGCCTCAGCCTCCTGAGTAGCTGGGATTACAGGCACGCGCCACCGTGCCCAGCTAATTTTTTTTTTGTATTAGTAGAGACGGGGTTTCACCATGTTGACCAGGATGGTCTCCATCTCTTGACCTCATGATCCACCCGCCTCGGCCTCCCAAAGTGCTGGGATTACAGGCTTGAGCCACCGCACCCGGCCAGATTTATTTCTTAAAATGAGAAAGGATACATCAGTATTAGAAAAAAATCTATTATTTTAATTCATCAAATTAATAGGCCAGAAAATGTACAAGTAGTCAAAAGTTGACCTTAATTCTACAAAAAGCATTGGTAATTTAAACCCAATTTCTAAAATATATTAGGTGTATTTTAGAAAGAATGTGAATCTTGTATAAGTAAAAACTGGAGAATCAGAGATTGTGTAACTAACAATATGGAATAGGCAATTAAGCTTTTTAAATCAATCAAGTTCAGAAATTGTCAATAAAATTATATTTACATATTTTCATTAGTGAGAATTTAGATTTTTCTGCTTGTAATATTTGTAACATGCTATGAGATTAATTTTTTTGTTTGTTATGTACTACATCCCATCATAATATTCTCTAAAAAATACCTACTTTTTCATTCCTTTGCTGTAAGTATTAAGTAAGTTAATCATGTAAAACACTTGGATCAGAGTAAGTATATATTATTATCAGTAGGTACTCAAAATATAGTTATTGAGCAAGTCAATCATAAAGTAATTTTGCTGAATTAAATTATATTGTTAGCTGGTTTTAGTTGGTCTTACTAATTTTTTCTAGAAGTAGCTTTGCTAGGTACTGTGTTATGTTCCCATATGAATATAGCTGTAACTGCCCTGGTTTATAAGCCATGAAAAGCATGGAAATGAGACAGTAATTTACCTAATAGAGTTTTGGTTTTAGATTATTGTTCATCCCAATATCTACAGAGATGTTCTAATTTCACATTTATTGGGCCATTGCTCCTCGTTGAGTAATTTTCTCTGGAAAATCCCTGCTTGAAGCTTAAGATATTAAATGAAAATAGTAGCAATGGAAGTCATCATGGTCTATTATCACAAGAACATAGGCAAGTTTATTACACTGGTCACTATCCCCACAAAGTTCTGAAGAATAGAACATAAAGTCATTATATTTTGACTAGAAGTGAGTACACAGGGAAGAGAAAACATGTCATAAAACTCTTCAGCAGTCTGAAGAAAAGTTGAAGGCTTGCCACATGATAAATGTTTGGTCCTATTCATTTAGCTCATAGTAAAGATGGGTATTCAGATTGATTCTTGAATCAATTGGAATGGTCCCTGTATCCTTGTGGGCCGCATATTATAGTCTGGGAACCACTGTACAACTGGACAATACCTTGGGAGATGGGAGCAGAGATTCAAGTTGAGTCAGTACTTACATGGTTCAACCTGAATCTGAACCCAGAATGCCAGAGGAACAGTCGCTATAATAATTTCTATGAAGTCCACGATAGGGCAGTATAAGGATGCTGAAAACTGACACTGCAGTAGCATTTCTCTACTCTTCACTTCCACACACCTAACTCCCCTGCACTCTGTGTTGGCCTCCTGGAACTACTTTCACCTCCTTAAAAAGTGCCCCGTTTGCTCCTCTTGATGCTTCTGCACATGCTCCCTCTGGGTGATATGCTCCCCGCGATCCTGTGGCTGAGTGTCCTGCATCACAGCCTTAACACCTGTCCTTGACATTCTCATGGTCCTTGTCTCTACATGCAGTTAATTATAAATTCTGTGTGGATTGAGACCAACTGTGTTTTCTCTTCCCAGCAGCTGTAACCTCACATGCCCCTAGTTACTGGTACTGTGCTAGAAAACAATAATAGATGCTTTAAAAAGAGTTGTAATATGAATAAAACCTCACCCACTTCTCAGTTTTGCTTCAGTTATGGACCTTGAAGTTAGTTATTTGCTATTTAGAGATTTTGATACTACACTGTCTTTATTCATTTTAGACTTTTTCCAGAAAAATTCAAGTCAATATTTCTGTGAAAATTGAAAAACAACTTTCTGATTAAATTTCAATGAATTTTGAATAAAATGCTACACTGACGATGAATGTTTTAATAGTTTATAAAACACAAAATAATACAATAGGTTATATTCTTTAAGATTTGGTCTAAGGAGACAAAAATATGCATTAAATATTGAACAAAATAAGGATGACAGGATATTAAATCCATCACTTCATTCCTTTTTTTTTTTTTTTTTTTTTTTGAGACAGGGTCTTTCTCTGTCACCCAGCTTGGAGTGCAGAGGAGCTATCACAGCTCACTGCAGACTTGCCCTGCCTGGAATCAAGTGATCCTCCCAACTCAGCCAGCAGAGTAGCTTGGACTACAGACACATGCCACAATGCTTAGCTAACTTTTGTATTTTTTGTAGAGACAGGTGTCTCTGTTGCCCAGGCTGGTCTCAAACGCTTGTTCTCAAGCAATCTACCCACTTCAGCCTCCCAAAATGCTGGGATTACACCTGTGAGCCACCATGTCCAGGCTTCATTCCTTTTTTATAGACATATATTATCATAGTCAATTCATCAGAATAAACTATAGTTCATAGAAAAATATTTTGCATATAGTATCTTGATAAACAAGACAACTTTAAACTGCATGGGCCCACTTCTATGTGTATTTTTAAAAATAAATATATTGGAAAATGATGCTAGATCTATTGCAAAATCTATAGTGTTTTTTTCTTCATGTCATGTTACTTTCATGGTTTGCAAACTAAATACAAATGAACTCTTACAACTGCTAATTATTTTATCTGTTAGTGAAGATATTGGGATGGAAAAGAAATTATTTTGCATTTGAAATATCAATAATATAACTCTGATGACAATGATTCTCATTTAAAATGTATATTGATATGGTTTGGCTATGTCCCCACCAAATCTCATTTTGAATTGTAACTTCCACAATTCCCATATGTTGTGGGAGGAACCTGGTGGGAGGCGATCAAATCATGGGGGCGGGTCTTTCCTGTGCTGTTTTCGTGATAGTGAGTGAGTCTCACAAGATCTAATGGTTTTAAAAGTGGGAGTTTCCCTGCACAAGCCCTGTTATCTTGTCTGCTGCCATGTGAGATGTGCCTTTCACCTTCTGCCAGGATTGTGAGGCCTCTCAGCCATGTGGGACTACAAGTCCAATAAAACGTTTTATTTTCTAAATTGCCCAGTCTCAGGTATGTCTTGATCAGCAGCATGAAAACGGACTAATACATACATGTTCCATTAGAATTATTCAAGGAATAAAGCAGAAAATTAACATAAAATGACTGAGTTACTGGAAGATGGGACTACTCATGGCAGAATCTGTTTATTATAACAAAAGACATTATACTTTTTCTAAATTGCCATTTCATTTAAGATCTCTTTTTCAAGTCTTGGAGCAAAAATAAGATAATTTATATGTATAGTTTAATTTGCAGCCTAGGGAGACTTGGAATATAACTCTAGCCATAATGTTTATTTCAATTTCCATTTTTTGGCATAAAGCACTCAATCAGACAGATCATACATTTTCATTTCCAAACTTGACATTTCTGGCAGTTCTGGGCATCACTTTTTGGAGGGAGAATCAATAAAGCAAATTTTAATCAGCATTTATTGAGTACCTGCTAAGATAGATGCTATGGTAGGGAAAGGTGTGGGTGAAGGAATAATAGAGATTTATGAGATATTGTTGCGATCTAAAGAAGTTTTTATGCAGAATATACACACATACATACACACACACATTCCAACCCAAACACATTGTCACACACAAATGAATAAAAAGCTTATTATCACCGAGCTTGGCCAGTTCATAAAGGGTTGGTCTGAGTGGAAAGACTAATGAGAACTACGACATCCTTGGTTTACAGATACGTCCATCTTGTGCTATACAGAACTATCAAACAAGTACCTAAGAATAAAAGTGGATGAATAGATGCAGTTCCTCCTTGAAGCATACCTGAATTTTGTGCTCTGTCCATCTGGAGGAGAGAATCAAGTGAGGATTCTGCTAGGCCAGATAAACATAAACCAGTGTCTCACAACTTTTTTATGCCCTTGAATAATCCTAACTCATATATCTCTCTGCTACCATAAAAGACAACTCTTTGTTGAGAGTCAGTTATGTAACTAGTGAGAAATCCCTAAGTAGTGACTCAGATCTGTTACAGAGAGGAAATAAAAGAGAAGCTAGAGGATGATAAACACAGGGTATGGTGTTCTGTGTTATGTTCAGGAAGCAGGCTGGAGCTGAGATAGATTGAATACTGTGGGGCTTATATAATGCATAATTGCAATAAGCATTCATTGTATGACTCTAGGGAGAGGAGAAGTATGTATTACCCTTTAAAAGGTCACTCTAAATAATTTTATACAGAGTAGACTATAGGGAGGTCCGTTGTGAGGCCTGGAGTAGAGTAGTAGTAGGGATATGGGGCAAAATGGTTGGATTTGGAATATTCTGAAGCTAGACTCTAAACATCTTGCTAATAGATTGGATACCAATGGAGAGAAGAAGGATAATCAAAAATAATCTCTGTTTTGTGCTTGATCAACAGCGAATGTTAGTTTCATTCTCTGAAATGATCCCCAGTGAGGGACAGGAAGAGGTAAAATGTTTTGTATAAAATTTTAAGGTTGTATTTTGCGTTTTACATTTTCAAAATAGAATAGGATTAGTTTGGCCCAAAATGATCGTGTTCAGTGGAGTGAGTCAGACCAATTGCAAAATTCTAAAATAATTTGAATTCTCATCTGTTATTTTTCTTTTGGCTGGAGGTTATTGTTGGTGGTGGTGGTTTGACATAAAAATTACTGACTTTTTTGGTAACTATGAGAAGGAAAAAGTTGATATACAAAAAATCTGGTTTATTGAGTGATTTCTATAAATGAAAGATATTTTCATTTTTCTAAAATGTGAATTTATATTTGTTCTTTGTCCGCCACTAAATGAGACTGGATACTTTTTTAATATATAAAGCTATTTATAGCTTTATATATTTATTTATTTTTAGATGGAGTCTCGCTGTGTCACCCAGGCTGAATGCAGTGGCATGATCTTGGCTCACTGCAACTTCCGCCTCTGGGCTCAAGCGATTCTCCTGCCTCAGCCTCTGGAATAGTCATGACTACAGGCATGCACCACCACACCTGGCCACTTTTTTTGTTTTTTGTAGAGATGGGGTTTCACCATGCTGGCCAGGCTGGCCTTGAACATCCAACCTTAAGTGATCCTCCTGCATCGACCTTCTGAATTGCCGGGACCACAGGCATGAGCCACCATGCTCACCCATATATAGCTTTATATGTATGTTATACTTGAGCTTTATATATACCTTGAGCTCACACTATATACTAAAATTGATATAAATCTAAATGCTACAGTGAAAAATATAAAACACTTTGGAAAAAACTTCTGGTTAGGCAGAGATTTCTTAGATGGAACACAAAAAACTCACTATAAAAAACAAATTGGACTTCATGAAATTGAATACTTTTTGAGAGGAAATGATGAAAAACTATTTTTGCTTTTATGGGACCCATTTCTTGGAGTTACCTCAGAAGTCATCTAGTGTGAATCTTGATTTTACAGTAAGAGAAAATTGAGCTATAAATACCAAAAGAATTTTAAAAAGATCATACATATTTAATCAGTCAGTACAGACCTTGAGCTTAAGAGATTTCAGTAGGGTTTTTTCTGTTGTTTTGTGTTTTTTTGTTTGTTTTTCTGTCCTATCATGATATCAAAAATCGCTATTTGCAAAATTAAAAACATATAGTATATAGTTATATCAAGTGTAACAAATCAACATCAAACATAAAAAATCATTAAATGAATTGGTGTGGACTCAAATAAAGGCTTCCACAGTATAAATAAAATGTTACGTTTATCCGACCTTGAGTATTTCTAACGATATCATTATCTTGAGAGGGCTTAGAAAAATGCCTCTGATATTCAAATGGCCTTTGAAAAAAATTATTGTACTATTTACAGTAATAGTTTGTGTTGTATGTACTAAGCATTTTTATAGTCATTGTCTTGTTGCATACTTACAGCAACCTTGTGAGTCTTGTACTATTATTACCCCATTTTTAAAAATGCATAAACTTAAGTTGAGAGGGAAGATAATTTCCTCAAGCCGTAAAAAGGTAAGCAGCCCATCCACTATTTAAACCCCAGTCAGGCTACACCAACTCCATGCTGCTGTCTACTCTCCTCTACCATTTTAGTAGTTGGTAACCCAATAAATGTATCACAATTCTGTGACTAAATTCTTACAGAAAGTGAAACATTGTATAATGAAGACAGAGAAGTATTAGGTAAGAAACAGAAAATGCCTAAGTAAAAATTAATTCTAAAAAGTGCTATAAGATAGACAAATTATTTTAACCTTTTTACACAAAAATTGCATTATCATTAGTATATATCCCTGAAAAATTTAGCAATTTTATTGCCTGTCACATTATACATTATATATAATGAAATATGACATGTGAAGTGTATAAAACATAAGCTTAACTCATAGCTCAAAGAATAGTTATAATCCTCTTTATTGAACACAACTTTGATAGAGCTTTCCTGCCTTAAGCTTTTGATTATAATACATGTATTTAAAACATAATACAGACTCTACATTAGTTTGACTGCTAAAATATTTTTTAAACCAAAACATAAAATTTTAGCAATTTTTATTTGCTTCTTCCAAATGTTCTTGTTAAAATTTTAGTGTGTTAGGCCAAAGGACATTTATAATGATATGTGCAGTCCATGATATTTGCCCAAGGAGCTTCCCTTTAGAATACAGTACAGTTTTAAGATGTACCAATATGTTTTAAAGGCCATATCTGTAAAAACCCAAAACATAATTGAATTCTGAATTTCTCCACTCTTTCATCCTCTACAGTTTTTTTGTCAGTTTATTGCTCTGTAGACTAAAAATCTGTAATGGTTCCTCACTGTTCCCAAACTAAATATGTAACAATAGCTATCAACTATTGGATGTCTTCTGCATGCTGGGTCCTTTAGAACATTCCTTCTCATCCTTCCAATCACCTGCTACATCTAGAGACAGGAAAACTGGGACTTGGGGAGCTCACATTGACACCTAAGTCTATCTGATTTCAAAATCTTGTGTTCTTTCCACTAGAAATGATGATACCTCCTATTTTTTTGTCCTGTCATGATATCAAAAATAACTATTTGCAAAATTAAAAACATATAGTATATAGTTATATCAAGTGTAACAAATCAACATCAAACATAAACAAATCATTAAATGAATTGGTGTGGACTCCACGCCAATGCCTACCAGAGTATAGTAAATGCCTACCAGAGTATAGTGTTCTAGGCTCTATACTCAGGAGTTTGGGTTCAAATCCTGGCTCTACCACTCCCAACCCATGTGTTCTTGGGATCATTATTTAGACTTTCTTTGCCTCAGTTTTCTTATCTGTAAAATAAGGTAAATAAGAATAATAAGAGTACCTAATAGGGTTATTGGGAGGATAAATGAATAATCTATATAAAGAATTTAGTATGCAACCTAGTAAATATGAATAAATATTGGTTATTATTTTTATTAGGAAATTCTTCAGATATACAAAAACCTATAATGATAATATAATAAATATCAAAGATACAATGAAATTTAACAGGTAGAACATTATAAATATAATTGAAGCACATGCTATTTTGTAGTTCAGTAATTATCTTTCTCGTACATGCTTTTGTTCTTTCATTACAGATGTATATATTATTTTACAGATGTATATATTATTAAGCAATATGTAGAAACATTTACAAATGTTTTAATCGATGAGACCAACTGTATTTGTTCTGTAACAAATATAGTTTTATGACATATATGATGCTTGCAAAGCCATCATAATTGATATATGAAGCTCTATATCATTTATTTTCACTGCTACACACTATGAATGAAACTGCAGTGAAACTAGAATATGTCTATTGTAGGAATGAAACTACAGTTCATTCATCATATTCTTATTGATGTATATTTAGGTGTGTTTTAAAACTTTTACTATTTCATAAACTGCTATAGCAATAATAAATGATGAGAAAGTAATATAAAACAGTTTTCTAATGCTTACTTCTTAGCCAGTGATTTACATATGTTGAATCATTTAATTCCAAAAATTTTAAAGTAAGAACTATTATTATCTACAATGTACAGATGAAGAAAGTAGGTCAAGTTGATACAGCTGGTACATGGTGTTTCTGGAAATCAAAATAAGGTAATCAGGCCAAGATGTAGTTCTCTGAAACACGTGTGCTTTTGGGCACACATATAAGAGTGCTCGAAGACTGGTGCTCCATCCTGTCTGCACATTAGAATTATCTGGCCACTTAAATATAATGCCTCATGCCTAAACCTCTCTCCAGATCAATTGACTCAAAATTGCTGAGGATCAAGTCTAGATATAAATACTGTTTAATCTGATTTTTAATTAAATGTTTTGTTCTGAGATAATTGTAAATTTGCATGTTGTTGTAAAAAAACAATATGGAACAATACTATTCACCATTTACCCAGTTTGCCCCAGGGGTATCATCTTGCAAAACCGTAGTACAACATAATATCCAGGGTTGACATTAATACAGTCAAGATCCTGAACATTTCTTTCACCACAGGGATCCCTCCTGTTGCCAGTTTGTATCCATACCCATTTCCCTCCTGCTCATCCCCTCCTTAACTTAACCCTGGCAATCAGTCATTGGTTCCATATTTCTATAGTTTTGTTATTTCAGGAATGTTAATAGCATTTTATATAAATGGAAAGTCAATTCCAAAAGGTTGCATACTATATAATGGAATTTCATTACATAGAATTATATTATAGGATTCCATTACATAGTATGGAATCCCATTATATAGGATTTCATTATGTATCAATTATATATCCTTTTGGGATTGACCTTTTTATGTATCAAAATTCTCTGAAGATTCATCTAGGTTGTTGCATGTGTAAATATTTCACTTCTTTTATAACTTATACCATGATATGTAAGTACCACAGTTTGTTTAGATAGTCACCTGTTTAAGGACATCTGGATTGTTTCCAGGTTTTTGGCTATTACATATAAGTTTCTATGAATATTTATTTACATGTTTTTGTTAGAATATATGTTTGTATTTCTCTGGAAAAAACACAAAGGAATGCAATTACTAGGCCATATCACATCCTGACTTATTCTTTTTTTTTTTTTACTTTACATATTTATTAGAATAAATGATCTTCCCAGGCTTGTACACTTTTCCATTTTATTTTTAAAACAATAAAACCCCCATTTAAAAACACTATTTAGGCTCAATATTCTAGAGTCATTTTTCTATTCCACAAATAAGTCAAATCACAAATCAAATCCTGTTACGTTTCCTTCAAATTGTATATCTAGTTCAACCTGTTGCATTCAATATGTTGCTCTCTTTGCACCACCAAGATGCAGATCCACACTTTTGGCCTCGGACCGTATAACTAATCTTTAATCAATTGTTCTGCTCCGAGTCTCTTACACTGTGCCTGTTACTCATTCAGTCTTGCCAGAGTGTGGGACCTTACCAATGCAATCCTCTTGGAAATGCCTAGTATGATTTCTGGCAGAATGAAGTCCAGGTGTCTCCTCCTACTTTCAGCTCTTCTCTCTTACCCATCTAACCTGTCCTGCTTGTGGATCACATGGACCCAATGATTCATGTGATGGGTCCAACCAGTCCTTCTGCCCTCTAACATTTTGTGCTTCATGACAGCCCCCGGTTGTGTTTCCTCTTTATCATGCTGTTCCCTTCTGCCTAGAAGAGCTTCATGGCTCTTCTCTGTCAATTCTTTTTCTCAAAGCTCAAACCCAAGTACTTATTCAAATTTCTGTAGATTTCTCCATCTACAACTCCATGATGATCTAATAATGAAATATTTGGCATGTTACTTTAACCCTGGTTGTTTTCAGTATGACTTTATTCTATGTTCTTTGAATATAGGAGACTTATCTTCTGATTTTTCTTTCCTTTTGCCGGGCCCTAAACAATTCTGAGTTTAGATACAGAATTTTTTTTTCTGTGTTTTTCTTTCTTTTTCTTTTTTTAAATTGTACTTTAAGGAAATTGCATTAACTGGCCCACCCCTCTCTCTTTGATCACCCTTAAAGGTAAAAACGTCAGTGTCTATCTAAAGGTAAAATTATTATTTTTTTATCTCCAATGATGATTTCACCACCAATATTTTTAATTTTTATATGAATATTATTTCTAAGATATTGGAGATCATAAAATAGTCACAGGTGAAATATTGCTAACATCATTTAGTAAAAGCCAAAATAAAATAAACAGAACTTACAGTTTAAGGTTTTCTAATCTACAAAGCATCCCACAAGGAAATTAGTATCTGTATGCAGCCATCTCACTAGCTTTATTTTCTAGACATGGCATGTGAGAAAGAAAACACTTCAAATATTTGAACACTCCTAAAACCAATTTCAGAGAAGCATACTTTTCTAATGAGTTAACTTAAAACCAAAGAAACAAGAATGCTTTGAAGAAAAAATACCCAACAATTTGTATAGTAAACGGGATATAGTGTTCTATTTAAATCTTATAGAAACTCATGAAAAAATTAAGAAAGTAAGACTGGATGATATCCACATCCTAGAGGCATGTTTTTATTTATTAGAAATTTGACTAAACCATCAATATGACCATCTTTTTTCTCAGATTTTTTTAGGATACTAGCCAATGGATACAATGTTCTATTAAGGAGAATATGATTAAATAATCACAGAAATAAAATATCTTATCTCATTATTATTTAAATAGTTTTATGTGTCTATTTTTATACCCAAACATTTCCTATTATATATATAACATATATAACAACGTTTATATGTATATATAATAACTTTTATATAACGTGTGTGTGTGTGTGTGTGTGTGTGTGTGTGTATATATATATATATATATATATATATATATATATATATATATAAAATAACTTTTGAACTTTTGTTATTAGCTTTGCTTTTTCCTACCTGGTGCAACCAGAGATTTCTCTGCTTCCTTGAGATAGAAACATAATTGTATATCTGTTGGGCAAATATTATTTTCCTTTTTTCACAAAACATTTTGATAGAAGAGCTTTATGTTGGCGTTACTTTAATGAATTGAACACATTCATTAAAGAGTAGGAAGTCTAATAATATATTTACTTCTGTGCATTATTTTTCTTTAAATTTTGGACTGTCTTTATATAATGTTTCAAAACCTCGACACTCAAATGTGTTATTTTTCCATTGCAATTAATCACTTGGTTTTGAACTGCTCTAAGAACTGAATTTCACCAAAATAATTGTGAATATGAACTTTCCCGTTTGTGAGCTTCTTATTTAAACACGTTGGCATATTTTCCCTTCGACAACCATCACCATCTGCCAATTTGCCATTCCAGCTAGCCTAACATTAAATTTTAATTGTCTAATTCTGGACTCAGTGAAGGTCAGGCATATTTAGACAGCTTTCCATAGAAAAGTTTGAAGTTCATACCCTGAGTTTCCTTGCATTGCATTTAGAAACTTCTAGGTTAACGCCCAAAATGGTAGAATCAAATAAACAGACTTATGGCATAGATGCTGAGAAAGGGACAACTGGAGACAGAGGTCCAGATGAGAACGTTTCCTTTGATAGTACCAGTTCCTGTTGTTTACAGGAGAGAAGATCTAGATCAATATTCATATAACTCGGTTTTCTGTGTTGCACATTACAGAAAGTCTACAGAGAACTCTAGGAGAGCGAGTCAGAAACCACAATTAACCTGGGATAAAATATCATTTACTTCATACTGGAATGGCTTTCAAATCATCTACTTTTATTGTTGTTAATGACATATGTTTCTTCTTCTATGTAACAGTCTCTGAATCAAACTAAGAAAAGGCATAAATATACTAATGAGGTTTATTTAACCCATGTCTAAATAATTGGAACAAATCACTAATGGCATTTAAAGTATTCCAAAATGCTTGTTAGTTCAACTTGTTTATATCATTCCATATGCCTATTTCCTGATACTTACTTCTTCTGTTGCCTTATCCAATCATAAGATTAATGCTTGAGAAAGTGAGAAGTGACCCAAATTTATTATAGGCAATTCTCTTTCCACTCCTGCCTGTCAGTCCCTGTACTCCTTCCCCTCAACATCTGATGCCTATTATATTAAAGCCCCCTTCTTTCTATTCTTTATCTTTTCCTTCCCCACCAAAGAAACAATTTTTTTTATTTTGAGATGGAGTTTTGCTCTTCTTGCCCAGGCTGGAGTGCAATGGCACGATCTCGGCTCACCGCAACCTCTGCCTCCTGGGTTCAAGCGATTACCTTGCCTCGGCCTCCCTAGTAGCTGGGATTAGAGGCAGGCACCACCATGCCTGGCTAATTTTGTGTTTTTAGTAGAGATGGGGTTTCTCCATGTTGGTCAGGCTGGTCTCAAACTCCCAACCTCGGATGATCCACCTACCTCATCTTTCCATAGTGCTGGGATTACAGGTGTACACCACCGTGCCTGGCCAAGAAATCAATTATTATTATTTTTTTTTTGAGAGAGAGTTTCGCTCTTGTTACCCAGGCTGGAGTGCAATGGCGCGATCTCGGCTCACCGCAAGCTCTGCCTCCTGGGTTCAGGCAATTCTCCTGCCTCAGCCTCCTGAGTAGCTGGGATTACAGGCATGCGCCACCATGCCCAGCTAATTTTTTGTATTTTTAAGTAGAGACGGGGTTTCACCATGTTGACCAGGATGGTCTCGATCTCTTGACCTCGTGATCCACCCGCCTTGGCCTCCCAAAGTGCTGGGATTATAGGCGTGAGCCACCGCGCCTGGCCAGAAATCAATTTTTTAAAAACCTTGTTCTCTGATCACTCACAGTAAGTTATAAATAGCTCATAAAATCACTAAACAATCCAAAAACAAATCACATTTTACAAAAAGGGCAAAATGGTCTAGACTTAATATTTAGAAAGCAAGTCAATTTCTTCTCCAACTACAAATGACTGATATGTGAAATTAGTATTATGGTTTTTTAAAAAAAATCAGAGTCCATTATCCAGTATTCACATGAGGGAAAGTTTAGACAAAATGGTAAACCTGAATCACCTACTCAAGGTCTGCATGAATGGGTGTGACAGCTCTTTATCTGTGATGTTACTGAACTAGTAGCTGCAAAATTCTTACCTATTTTCCATTTTCTGATCTCTCTTAGGAAGTAATAACACATTTTTGTAAGTCAGTAGCTATAGCCATGATTCCCAAAATAGGGGCCTACTGGAGCATTTTACATTTTTTGAGTGAAACCCAACCTGATTACCTTTCAGATCTGAATATTTTGTTTTATGGAAGAATCAAAGTAAGAAACCTAAGGATCTGAAAAAGCATTTATTTGCAAAGGAAGAGATCATCTTAGCCTTTGGAAGGCTTACATGCTTAATGCGCTTTCTATTTGTTAATGAGATTTGTTCACATTAGATAGCTTTCAATGAGTTGTTTTGAATTAATTTTTTATACTCCATGTAAAATTATATTACAAAAATAAAATCAACATGACTGAGGAGCCTGAAGGGCAGTGAGGTCACATATCCCAGCCTTGGTTTATTCAGAGATTGATTAACAGCTAAGCTGTGCTTGGAGTTGGCTCATGAGCAAGAACTAAATGTCATGGTTTTTCATGTTGTAATTTTAAGGCACCATAATGACTTTAATTACATATATTAGCTTATTTATCAGAGATTATACACAGCACACTTTACTATTTCCTTATAGAACATTGGTCAGCAGCTCTTTTCGAAAAGCAATCACTCCATCAGATTGCTATTGACTACTTCTCCAAAAGGGTTTTCCAATATTCCTCCTACAGTTAAGTAAAGGCCATTTCTCTGGCATGTGTTTTCTAAAGTCCTTTAGCTTAATCAAAAATTCTGAGAAAACAATAAAGATCCTGCTTCTCTAAGCAATACCAGACACAAAATTCCCCAAAGAGAAATAAATTGAAGCATTTTATGCTGAACCAAGAATATTCTCCTTCTCCTCTCTCCTTGCTCTGTATGTTATGCAAAATGAGTCAAATGGTAGAGATTAGGAAGGAGAAAAAGAAAATTAAGAAAGGAGTTAGACAAAAATCAAGAAAGAGTCTAGTATTGTATCACCAAAAACTAAGATGTGTGTCAGGCAGCAAGGAGGGAAATTACAGAAAGTAACTAAAGGCTGGAATAAGAAAATATTTATAGTTTTGTTCTTGATTTCCTATGTATAGGAGGAAATTATGGTCCTCTGTGAGAAGTCAGGATATGAGGGTCACAGAGACACATAAATTATTTGTTACAATCAGTCCTACTTGTTTTGTGACTTTTACCTTTTGTGCAACTTTATGTCTTAGTATTTTTCTCTTTTGGGCATTTAGAAATTTGTATCAAGATAAAGAAGCAAGAAATTCGTTGTGATAATTATATGCTACATGAAAATAAACAGCATTGTCTTATCAAAAAAGCTGAATGAAGATTGCGAAAAATGTTTGTAATTATACCTTTTCTTCAATAATTCTAATGCTGACTGCTGCAAGGAATACAAAATGGTGTAATACAGAGTGTACTCCAAGGAACACATTTTTTTGAGGTGACATAGTCATAAATAATGTAAATATTATATAATAAAAAGAAAAAACAGATTAGCAATAAGGAAAAGGCAGATAATATAGTAGATACATACGAAGGGTATATTCATTTATTCAACAACTATTTGCTGATTATCAGGAAACCTAAAATCAACTAGATTTTAGAGGTCCACAGATTATTGTGAATTCTACAATTTAGGAAATTTGATTAGGAGTATTTCCTTTTAGTGAGTTTTTATGTAGGTTTGAAGGAGATGTAGGAGAATATTCTTTCCTAAGTGGATGTAAATACATTTGCTGAGTAAATGGTATAAAGAAAATAACAAAGTCATCAAGTTTTCAGGATGTAATGATAAATATCTTTGTCTATAATGCCAAGTACAAATCCATTTCTTCTTAAATGAGATAGAAGCAAGAGCGCTGGAAAGGACAGACTTTAATCATTATTCAAAATATTTGTTTATTGGTGCTATGTGCAAAAAGAAAATTTAAGCAAGTAGATGACATAGTAAAAGATTGTGCATTATTTAGTACACCTTCAATAATAAGGTTCAGAGAACCCAGCAAAAGCTGATTAAAAAATAACAGGTTTGTACTGATACATATCACTGAAAATTTCAGAAGTAAATATGGCTTTATAAATACTCTGGAATACAGATGATTTAATCAGGAATTTTTTTTTTATCCTTCTCCTGACTCTATTTTATTCTCAGTCTCCATGACACATTCTTTCAGTTTTAGGCTTACATCCTCAAAGAATTCAGTCCAATAGAAAAGAGAGGGAAACCTTGGTTTGCTTCTGAATGAAGTTACTGCGTTCTATGCTTGGAATTTCTAAGGCCAGAAGCTTATATTTTAGTCAATCACTGTGGCTAAAATTATGGAATTACACGGATTTACCAGGAGTAGACAACAAACCTATCCTTGACCTCCTGTGAATAGAGGAATTCAGTAATTCATTGTTAGGACTGGATAAACATAGAACCTATGTGCTTCCACCTACATCCACACAGAATGAAAACTGAGGAAGTTTATTTCCCAGAAAATATTCGTTGTACTGGGAATGAGTGCAGTGCAGAAGTTTTGCAGATCTACCCAAATGTTTACTCCAGGGGGTGTATAATAATACTGTGCTGAATGGGTTGGATGAAAGAAAGCTTGGAGATAGAATGAACAAGGACTGTGGCTATAAATTATCTGAATTTTAGCTACATACACAAATTGGAATGGAAAGGGTGATATTAATGTACCATATTTTTCAAGAATGACCTGGTAGGGCTTGGTGATTATCTGTTAGCTTTTCCAATAGTAGATGTTTCCATGGTTACACATATTAGGGCTATATTGTGGCCCAGAGGTTCCCGAATTTTTGCAACTTACATCATTCTTCTCGATTACTTTTGTATGGCACCCCTTCACCAAAATAAATATTTAAGAAATATATTTAACAAATATTGACTACTCCAGTAGGCCTCTATTTTGGGAATCATAGCTATATCTTTTGACTTACAGAAATGTGTTATTGCTTCCTATGTATTGTATTCATGCAATTTAGAGCTATAGTCTTTGCTTATTCTACCTCCAAGCTTGCTTTCCTTCAACCCATTCAGCACAGTGCTACTATACAAGGCCCTGGAGTAAACATTTGGGTGTACTTACGAAACTTCTGCATTGAACTCCTTCCCAGTGCAAAAATGTGCTATTACTTCCTATTTTCTGTTGTCTGATCCTAAACTTAATATGAGTATCCAAAGAGGGATCAGACAATGGAAAATAGATAGGGGTTTTGCAGCTGTTACTTCAATGACATAGCATAAAGAGACTATCACACCCATTCATGCAGATCTTGAGTAGGTGATTTGGGTTTACCATTTTGTCTAAACTTTTCCTCATGTGAGTTCTGGATAATAGACTCTGATTCAAAAAATTATAAAACTTATTTCACGTATCAGTCATGTGTAGAAGAAATTGACTTGGTTTCTATATGTTAAGTTTGAACCATTTTGCCCTCTTTGTGAAATGTGATTTGTTTTTAGACAAGGTTAGTGATTTTATATGCTATTTATAATTTACAATGAATGATCAGAGAACAGGGTTTTTAAAAAATTGTTTCTTTGGTGGGGAAGGAAGAGATGAAGAATAGGAGGATGGGGGCTTTATATAATAAGCATCAGATGTTGAAGGGAAGGAGTACAGAGATTGACAGGTAGAATGGAAAAAGAATTGCCTATAATAAATTCGGGTCATTTCTCAGTTTCAAAAGCATTAATCTTAATTTTGATTGGATAAGGCAGCAAAAGTGGTAAGTATCAGGAAAATAGGCATATGGAATGATATAGAGAGAATAAGTTGAACTAACAAGCATTTTGGAATACTTTAAGTGCCATTAGTGATTTGTTCCAATTATTTAGACATGGGTTAAATAAAGCTCATTAGTATATTTATGCCTTTTCTTAGTTTGATTCAGAGACTGTTACATAGAAGAAGAAACATATGTCATTAACAGTAATAAAAGTAGACAATTTTGAAGCCATTCCAGTATGAAAATAAATGATGTATTGTCCCAGACTAATTTTGGTTTCTGACTCGCTCTCCTAGAGTTCTCTGTAGACTTTCTGTAATGTGCATCACAGAAAACCGAGTTATATCAATATTTATCTAGATCTTCTCTCTCGTAAGACAGTAGCAACTGGTACTTTCAGAGGAAATATTCTCATCTGGACCTCTTTCTCTAGATGTCCATCTCTTAGGATCTCTGCCATGCTTAATCATATGATAGACCTCAAAATAGTATTCCATCTTTACTAAGCCCACCTGGTATACCTTCTAAACTTAATATGAGTATCAATATTTATGCATACATAATCTTTATTAAAATGCTTTGAATTTAACATATTTGATATTTAGCATAAGTAAAATTGTTTAGAAAAGAGCTTTTAAAACTATTTTTTCATTTCTTGCTTTGCACACATGAAGAATTATTTTTACATTTTGGTTTCTTTGTGATTTTATTTTCTGAACTGTACATTTGATTCATTTGCACAAATCTTTGTACAAGCTAGAATATTAAAGATACATCTGATCGTTTTTCAATAATTTATTTGAGAATGTTTATTCACTGACTATATGTTTTGTACAATGTGTATGCTTTTAATTAGACCATATGTTACAATCACCTGAAGATTTCATCAAGCCTAAATTTTAATCAAGCCTCACTCCAGACAGAGTAACTAGGATTTTGAACCAAGGGATAGGTATGTTTTTAGATTCCCAGGTGATTCTAATTTGCAGTCACAGTTGAGAATGATCTAATTCAAACAATGCTTTTTTAAGTTAAATGTATTCTTTAGCTCTTGGTTGACTATTTTTGGTACTGGGAAAAATGAGAATAATATAATTATGGTGTCTGTTCTCTTTCAGTCCACGTTCTTGACAATTAAAAATCTTATGAAAATCATACAACTGTGACAGAGACATGCAAATATATTTCTCCAAACTTAAAGCACAAACATCACAAGATTTCAAAGGATACAAGAAAATTCTAGTGATTTTAGAATTGATATTCCTTTTCTTCCTTTCCAGCTGCCTGCTAGCCTGGTTCGCATTGTTTAGTCACAGGATAAGAAAAAAGTTTTCAAGCATTTTCCACAGATGCCAATGTTTGATATACATATAAAAAAAAGACACTCTAGTTTAAAGAGCGTTGCTAGGAAACACAATTTGAAGGTGAAATTCCCTACAGAGCTGTGTTCCATCCTGTAATAAGAAAATGTGGTGGTAGCATGTCCTCATTTAATAAGTAGAAAAAATAATCTATTAACTGTGTATCCAGAGGGAATTTGTTATAGGCTCATTTAAAACTTATTTGGAAACAGTTTTGGTTTATTATATGAACCACAGCATCTGGGAATTCTTTTGTTTTTTAATTGGCACCAGCATAAAGTTGTAAGCATATAATAATATTTTGTCAAAATAATCACTATAAAAGAAATGCATTTAAATACAATAATGAACTAATGTTAATTTTTGCTTTAATAGAAATTTCTTTTTTAGTCTGTTATTGGTGTACAGGAATGCTTGTGATTTTGGCACATTGATTTTGTACCCTGAGACTTTACTGAAGTTGCTTATCCGTTTCAGGAAATTTTGGGCCGAGATGATGGGATCTCCTAAATATACAATCATGTCGTCTGCAAATATAGACAATTTGAATTCCTCCTTTCCTAATTGAATACCCTTTATTTCTTTTTCTTGCCTGATTGCTCCGGCTAGAACTTCCATTACTATAGTGAATAGGAGTGGTGAGAGAGGGCATCCTTGTCTAGTGCCAGATTTCAAAGGGAATGCTTCCAGTTTTTGCCCATTCAGTATGATATTGGCTGTGGGTCTGTCATAAATAGCTTTTATTATTTTGAGATATATTCCATCAATACCTAGTTTATTGAGGGTTTTTAGCATAAAGTGCTGTTGAATTTTATCGAAGGCCTTCTCTGCATCTGTTGAGATAATCATGTGGTTTTTGTCTTTGGTTCTGTTTATATGGTGAATTACATTTATAGACTTGCGTATGTTGAACCAGCCTTGCATCCCTGGAATGAAGCCTACTTGATTGTGATGGATAAGCTTCTTGATGTGCTGTTGCAATCGGATTGCCAGTATTTTATTGAAGATTTTTGCATCTATGTTCATCATGGAGACTGGCCTACAGTTTTCTTTTCTTGTTGAGTCTCTGCCGGGTTTTGGTATCAGGATGATGTTGGTCTCATAAAAGGATTTGGGAAGGATTCCCTCTTTTTGGATTGTTTGGAATAGTTTCAGAAGGAATGGTACAAGCTCCTCTTTGTATGTCTAGTAGAATTCGGCTGTGAACCCATCTGGACCTGGGCTTTTTTTGGTTGGTAGGCTCTTAATTGCTGCCTCAACTTCAGCCCTTGTTATTGGTCTATTCAGGGTTTCAACTTCTTCCTGGTTTAGGCTTGGGAGGGTGCAAGTGTCTAGGAATTTACCCATTTCTTCCAGGTTTACTGGTTTATGTGCATAGAGTTGTTTGTAGTAATCTCTGATGGTAGTTTGTATTTCTGTAGAATCCGTGCTGATATCCCCTTTATCATTTTTTTATTGCATCTATTTGATTCTTCTCTCTTTTCTTTTTTATTAATCTGGCTAGAAGTCTGTCTGTTTTGTTGATCTTTTCAAAAAACGAGCTCCTGGAGTAATTTCCATTAAAGTAATGTATCTTTTATCATAGGAAAATGTGGATATACAGAAAATGTACAGAAGAAAATAAAGATCACCCATGATGCCACCTTATAGAAATAACCATGTTGTGGTATTATCTATATTTTATTTCTTCTAGATACTCAGGGCATGTTGGCTAATTGTTGCTATAGGTAATTTTTTCTTTAATTATGTTCTGACACATGGCCATTTAGCAGGTAAAATCGTTTAATCTACTTATATTTGTTGTAATTTCTTAGGTAACTTGATGCATTTCTAAAATCTTATTTTATGTTTTTTAATTACCCATACCTTTTTCTTTTATTTTTTCCTTCTTTTCTGTCTTCTATTTGATTATTTTATGTACCATGTATTTTTGAGGTCATAATATCTAGTATTTACTTCTGCTTTTTCATATAGTACAGTATAAGCTTTTCCTGACACTGATTATTATAAAGCATTTGTTAGTATAATTTTAAGGCTTCTCTAATATTTTATCATATTGCTCTATTATATGTAAACACATGAAATTATTTAATCAGAATAGATTTCTCTATGAGGAATCACTGTATCAGAATGTCTGAATTCTTTTAAGACACTTGATGCATATTGCCAAATTATTTTCTGAAAAGGTTTCCTTAGTTACTACTTGTTTTAGCAGTATAGGAAAATATCAATGATTGTATCCACATAAACATTGAGTATTGTGAATTTTAATTCTGTGCAAATTTTATCAAATAAAATATATATACAGCATTTTAAAGTTGCGTTTTTTATTCATTTGTCATATATTCATGTAAGTGTAACATGTTCTTTATTCCTTTTTCTATTATTACTATAATAGTTTTTCATATATTAACTGTGAGTTCCTTATGGCTCTGTCTGTAATCTTTTTGAAGTTTCTTCTCAGTTTATATTTTGCCCATAAGATTCATTCATAACTTTTATATACGCAGTTTAAATTTTTCCTTTGCATTTTCCTGTCTTCAGGGAGTTGGTGTATTTGTTTCTTTTTTAAGTTAATTTCATTTTTATGTTTTGACTTTTAATTCATCTGAGTTTTTGTTGATATATGAAGTGAGATTAGAATATTATTTTTTTTCTAGCTATCTAATTGCTTCAGTGCCCTTTGTTAGATCGTATGTTGTGTTGTTAGCACTTTCACAAATAGAGGATGTAAGCCATATAAATGTAAGCCTTATTTAAATCTCAATTCTACCACTTACTAGCACCAGAAAGATCCTAATCCTGGGAATTAACCTACATGCCTCAGTTGTTTCATCTCTAAAATGGACACAAAGAAAGAGCCTATTTCAAGGTTTTTGTGAGGGGTAAGATAATACATGTAAGATGTCTAGCACACAATAAGTGCTCAGAAAATGTTAGCTTTTACAGAAGCAGTTTATTCTTCAAAGAACATCATCACACTTTTGTTTATGGAGCTTTTTATTATGAGTTTCTATTGGTGGGATTATAGTTATTTTATTAGCCTTGAGAAATAATTTGGTAGAATACTTAAGCACATGGATTCTAGAGCTGAACTGCTTGGTTGTGAATCCTAACATGCCAGCTAGTTAACTGTGTGACCTTAGCTCCTTCACATCTCTGTGTTTCATTTCTCTATCTGTAAAATTGAGATACTCATAGCATTTACCATAGAGATTTATTGTGAGGACTCCAGTGAGAATTAAATGCATTTAAAGTGGTTAGTAGTAAGTGCTATGTAAGCATTAGCTATAATTTGTTCCGAAATAGTCTTAATTTCCTTTCAATTGTTTTTCTCCTCTAATAAAATTGAGACTTCCTCTTTCAAGTTTAGAGAAGTCCTATTTGTGCTTTGGTTGAAAGTATGTCATTTTGGAAAAAATAATATTGAGTCTTGTTATCAGAGAACTGTCAATGCTTCTATTAGGTCTATCAATAAATATTTATAGCTTTTCATTTCTCATACTGATTACTAAAAGTATGTCTAGGTCATCAATTATGTGTTTGTTAATACTGAAGGATGAGGCTTCATATTTCTTATTTCTAAATAGACGTTATTAGTATAAAGAAAGCTATAGTTTAATTTATATTTATCTTCTGCTAAGTCACTTTGCTAAACTCTTAAATTTAGTATTTTATTTAAATCGATTTTCTTTGATATTCTGGTCTATAATCACACTGCATGCAAATAATAGTTCGACATCCTCTTTTCTGATTGTTGTAAATATAATTTTTACTTCATTTTGAATTATATTTGCCTAAGATTCCAGAACAGTGCTAAATTCTGTGTTTCGGGTATAGTAGAAAACACTGGGATAAACAAACAGATCAGACAGTGATGGGCCCTGTCCTCACAGTACTTTAAATCTGTTCCCATGGACTTAACATGATATTGATCTATCAAATTCTGTGTTTGGTTTGCGTTATTTAGGGGAGATGTTATATAGTCTTTATTAGATTATTAAAAGGGCTTATGACTGTAAAAGGTTAAGAGTCTTTAATCCCAATTTATAGTGATAAATCAGTCTTATAATATCCTAATTAATTTTTGTGGTGATTTATATGTTCTTATTCACTGTTACAGACTTTTAAAAATTTTTTAATAACTGTGATAGCGTTACCCATTTCCTATCTGTGTACTGTATATATATTTTTAATTACCCATGTTCTCAAAAATCAATAAGTAATTTTCCATAGAGAAATGTTAAAATACATCAAAAAGAAAAATGCTATAGGTACATTAATTTATATTTTTAAGTCTTATTTTGAGAGTTCAAAAGCAGTATTGGAAATATAATTTAGTCTATAATCATGGATTGGTCACTTATAGTTCCTGTAAACATTAATATAAATAAAGATATGGTTTAAAGTCTTAACTTGCAGTTTTAGACTCTCAATTACAATTTAAAGAAATGTGATTAACAAAAAAAGCACGCATATAGACTGTGGTTTTCTTTTGCCAGCAATTAATCTTTCTGTGGACTGTGGAAACATAGGGGAAAGACAGCTGATTGGTAGGAGACAGCAAGGCTTTTACTGGGCCTGGTAGAGAGACTATGAGAGCATTTTATCAGTTTAATAAACAGAGTAAGAATCTAACAAGCTGGGTGGCTTTCCACAAACAAAACAAGTTTGAGAGTTGCAGCAAAAGGAAGAGATCTTTTCCCTTGATTTAGTATCTAGGAGAAAACCATTCACAGGAGGGGATTCATGTGGACAAAGAACGAAGCTTTGCTTCCCCTCCTGCCACTCAGTTCACTCCACAGCATCTTGCCAGTGGGGGTGCAGGCCTGTGCCAGGGACTCGCTCCATGGGGCCAGTCAGTCGAAATCTCTTGAAAGTATTTTGACTGGAGCTGTAAAAAGTTGAACCATTTGAAAATTCCTTCTCAGGTTATTCTCTGTAAGAGTTAAACCTGCTGCCTTAGGAAATTCGCTTCCTATCTGTGTACTTGTATTTATAGTGGGAGGGAGATTCTTTAAAAGGTTGGTGAGAAGTAGCTGGGCCTGTAATTAAAATCACTGGTCTTTATTAACTAGGTTTTAGCAATAATGTTGAGAGGAAAAAAAGAAAAATGGGGGATATGATAAGTGATTTGAAAGAAAACAAAATTGTTAAGAGTCAAATATAGTGGTCTAGTTTGAATGGGATTGAAGGAAAGAAAAAGGGCAAATGGAATGTCATTGCTTCTCTTTGCAGTCTCTTCAATTTATCCCTTTACATATTCTGTGAAAATATTAAGCAATTTTTTTTGGATCAGTGACATAGTTGTAACTCTCAAAACAATTTGCTAATTTATACATTCAGGAATTTTAAAACTGTTTACTAAGTATTTCCTGTGTGATAGCTGTTGTGATAGGTTTTGGGGTTTCTGAAGCCCCAAATCAATGGGAAAGTCAGACATTGAGAATTATTTAATCATAAAATGTAATAACCATCCTGAAAGGCACAAATGGTGTAAATCTCAATGTATTATTATGAGTATCAAAAACGATAATTCACATAAAGAACTGGCAGTGATCGTGGCAGAGTTTACCCATCATATATATTCCAGTGATGAGAAGAATGATGAAGACAAGCACTATGCTGAGGATGAAGCTGTTAGGGTACAGGCACCACCATTTATTATCACTGGCAAGTTGCTTGATTTCTCCAAACCTCATTTTCCTGATGTGTTAATTGGAGTCAATAATAGTTACCTACATGTAATTTTGAAGATGAAAGATACTTGTAAACCACCAGTATTTGAAATAGTGTGTGTTCTATAAATGAGCAATTTCCTTTATTAGACTCTTATCCATGGGATATTAATCTCTAATACTTTACAGATATTATCATTAAAAAAGAAATACAGATACATGAGTGGTACATTCTGAGAATAGCATTAGATATGGACTATGTCTAAGGTAGTTTTTAAATGGAGCGAATATCACCTTTTCCTGCAACTCCCCATTGTACTTTATTTCTCCCTATATTTTTTGTTATTATTTTTAATAGAATTTAAGAGTTTTAGGTTTACAACAAAGTTGAGCAGAAATAAAAGTGAGTTGTCCCTGTAATCCCAGCACTTTGGGAGGCCGAGGCGGGTGGATCACGAGATCAAGAGATCGGGACCATCCTGGTCAACATGGTGAAACTCCGTCTCTACTAAAAACACAAAAAATTAGCTGGGCATAGTGGCGCGTGCCTGTAATCCCAGCTACTCAGGAGGCTGAGGCAGGAGAATTGCCTGAACCCAGGAGGCGGAGGTTGCGGTGAGCCGAGATCGCGCCATTGCACTCCAGCCTGGGTAACAAGAGCGAAACTCCGTCTCAAAAAAAAAAAAAAAAAAAGTGAGTTGTCATATACCCCCATCTCCTCACACATTGCCTCTGGCACTATCAACATCCCACACCAAAGTGGTACAGTTGTTGCAATTAGTGAAACTGCACTGATACAATATTATCAACTGAAGTCCATAGTTTACATTAGGGTTACTCTTGCTGTTGTACATCCAATGGATTTGGATGAAATTATGATGATAGTATCATACAGAATAGTTTCACTGCCCTAAAAATCTTCTGTGCCACTGCATTCGAGCTCTGTGATCTGCATATTCATTTCTCCCTCCTTGCTAACCCCTAGGAAACACTGATTATTTTACTGTCTCTATGGTGTTCCCTTTTCCAGAATGTCATATAGTTAAAATCATACAGTATATAGCCTTTTCACATTGAATTATTTCACTTAGTAATATGCATTTAAGTTTCCTTAATATAATCTCGTGGCTTGACAGCTCATTTCTTTTTAGCGCTAAATAATATTCCATGGCCTGGTTGTACCACAGGTTATATATTGATTCCTCTACTAAAGGATGGGTTCCAAGTTTTGACAATTATTAATTAGGCAGCTGTAAACATCCTTGTGCAGTTTTTGTACTGACATACATTTTTAACTTCTTTGTGTAAATATTAAGGAGTGTAACTGCTGGATCATACGGTAAGAATATGTTTAACTGTGTTAGAAACTGCCAAACTGTCTTCTAAAGTGTATGTACCATTTTGCATTTCTACCAGAAAAAAATGAGAGTTCCTGCTGTTCTACACCAAATGCTAGCAAGGACATGGAACAGCAGGAACCAACAACATTTGGTGTTAGATTTTCACCATTTGAGTTGGTATGTAGTGATATCTTTTTATGATTTTAATGTGTAATTCCCTGATGATACATGATGTTGAGCATCTCTTCATATGTTTATTTGCCACTTGTTTATATTCTTTGGTGAGATGATCATTCAGGAATTTTGACCATTTTCTAGTTGAGTTGTTTGTATTCTTATTTTTATGCTTTAAGAATTCTTTGCATATTTTGGATAACATGCCTTTATCAGATGTTGTCAAAAATATTTATCCCTGTCTATGGCTTGTCTTCTCCTTCTCTTGACAATGTCTTTTGCAGAGTGGGAGTTTTAAATTTTAATGAAAACCTGCTTAGCAATTCTGGTTTTCATGGCTTCTGCCTTTATTACTATATCAAAGAGGTTTGGATTCTGCCCTTATTGCTATATCAAAGAAGTTATTTCCATACTCAAGCTCACCTTGATTTTCTCCTATGTTACCTTGTAGGACTTTTATAGTTTTACATTTTAAATTTAGGTCCGTGACTCACTTTGAGTTAGTTTTTGTCAAGAGTGTAAGGTTTGCGTCTAAACTTTGTTGTTGTTGCAAATGGATGTCCAGTTATTTTAGCACAATTTGTTGAAAGGTCTGTGTTTCTTCATTATATTGCCTTTATTTCTTTGTCAACAATCACTTGATTATCTTTATATGGTTCTATCTTTGAACTCTCTATTCTGTTCCATTGATCTATGTATCTGTTTTTTCACCAATACCACAGTGTCTTGGTGACCATAGCTTTACGGTCTTTATAACTTTAAATCTTGAAGTTGGACAGTGTCAGTCCTTCAGCTTTGTTCTTTTTATTCAATATTGTTGTGTTGACCATTCTGCCTCTCCATGTAAACTTTAGAATCACTGTCAACATACACAAAATAACTTGCTGCATTTTGGAGTGGGATTGTGTTGAGTATGTAGATAAAGCTGGGAAGAACTGATATCTTGACAATTTAGAATCTCCCTCACTGTGTTTTTATCTTTGTGTTTTACTTAAATATTTGTTCAAGGAAAGAACAATTTGAACGCTTCTAAACATACTAAATACCAGCCACATTAGAATTTTTCTATGAGAAGCTGTATTAGGTTACTAACCCCTATTCAAATAAAAATATTAATTACAGAAAATAAAATGGAATCATTCCCAAAGGAGACACAACAACAGGAGATGGAAAACCCATAACCAAACAATCATTATTATCGGCATATCAGAAATAGCACCTGACTTAGTTAAGATATTCTGCTTTGACAGGAATGCTAATCATGTTTCAAGACATAACTTACTCAACAACTGTATACTCACAGCTTCCAGAATGGAAGTCCACTTTTAGAAGGGCAAGAGGCTTGAAACCTGAAACTTTGTAATTCTTTTTTTTGCTGACAGGGTTGGAGAGTGATCTACCAACATCTCATTATTCAGTGTTTGTTAAGAGAAATGTAAAGGTCAAAACATGGTGCTTTTTGTTTCTGCTGGAGTACTCAGAGTCAGAGAGATACAGTTCAGCACAATATAAATCATTACAAATTCTTCTTCCCAGAAATTCAAGACACATTAATCAAAACAAATGGAACTCAAGAAATGAAAACAACTGGAGGGTGAATAAACAAAAACATGGCTGGGTTGAAAACATAAAAATATTTATTAAAATACCAAAAATATTAAATAGAAACATTCTGATGTAATGATTTCAGATATAGTTGAAATTTAAATAAAGAATGTATGGTCACATATAATTCAAGTAAAAATATCACCTTTTGCCTAAAGTTTTCTGTAAGTGCAAAACCTTCCTCTTTATCCTAACTGTGTAGATAATTATATCATTCTGCATAGTCATGTTAGGAGTTTAATTTTCAAGCTAAATCAAAATCAATTAAAATGTAAATGATAGTTTAAAGTTTAAGAATAGAAATTTGGACATATCAAAGTATTGACACTTTATTGAAAAATCTAAGTGTGTTTGAATTGCTGTCACAAACTTTATATATTCAAAATTAGTTCACAAAAATAAAAGAAGACAAATTTCTGCATTCTACAACCTCCAGATTTCTAATAACTTTATTCTAAGAAACCGCAGCTATAGTAGTGATATTCCTTCAATCCTCAAAACACTCAGGAAGCAATTTTTTAACAAATGTTTTATCTTAGCAAGAACTTTAGAATACAAACCAAAGGTATTTATTCTAAACTTATAAAGAAAGTAAATAATCTGCCAAGAGCGCCAACAGCTTCATGGCTGCCAATAGATACAGTTATCACTGCTTCCTCCCCCTACTCTGTTTCTTTTAGTTAGAGAGCCAAGAAGACAAGGGAAAAACAAAATAATTTCAGACTTATATTTCTGTTGCTTCATTTTTCTTCCTTCCATTTCATTGCAAATTGATTAGGAGTTTCTATTAAAGCCTTCAAATGTTATCAATATGCAGATGACTTACAAATAGCTATTCCCCACTCTTGTCTGACCTCTAAATTCTGGTCTTACTTATTCAAATGTTTACCTAGTAACTCCACATGAATGTCTAATGGGAAACTCAAATCTAATATGTTCAAAACTAAATTCTTGGGCAACTCACTTTACTATCAAAACTTGAGTTTCCCTTTGTTGAATAGCAACATCATATACTCCAGTAGCCAACCCAAAAGGCAAATGCCCATCCCTGAATTCCACCCTTTCCCTCAATGCCTGTTCCAATATCTCTGCAGGTACTATGCAATCAGTGTTTATCTTTCACTGGTTCATACACCCCTTGAAGCCACGGACCATATTTCTTGAATCTGTTAAGTCCTTAGAACCTAGTAGGGTGTATATACAATAGTCAAATATTTTAAAACAAATAAAATTACTTATATAAGAGCTTATTCATTTGCTAAGCAAATAATTGATTTTACATGTCTACATTGCAAGTCATAGTGGCAATTTCACTGCATTGAAGAAGTCACTAGATCTTGGAAGCTAAGTTCTGTTGTATCCTTCCTCCTAACTGTTAAAACTCAGAGAAGATACACACAAAGAGTCAATGTTGCTTTAAACTGTGGACTTCAGTTAATAATAATGTATTAATATTAGCTCATCAATTGTAACAGATTGACCACAATAATGCAAAATGTTAATAGGGGAAACTATATAGGAGAGAAGGGATATATGAAAACTCTCTGTACTTTCGGTTCAATTTTTCTTTAAAACTGCTCTGAAAATAACATATAAAATATGACACAGGAAAAATATTTCTCTAATTTTTATGCCATTATATTCTCAAGACATTATAATCAAGAGACCCATATTTTCTCCAGTTCCCAATGCCTTGTGTTTTAATACCTAACTTTTATTGGGTAACTATCTATTAGCTGAGTATGTTTCATTTTCTTTCCCTTAAGTAAAAAGAGATAATATATAATGCTGACTTCATGAAGACTTATGAAGAAATCAATTCTATGAAAAAAAAAAACATTTCTGAATGAGTTTCTTCCAACTGAGAGAGAAATACATTGGAAATTCACAGTAGTATCATTTTTAGAGAATTTGGTCCATATAAATTCAATGTTGGCAGTTAGCCATTAGGGGTTTTTGAACTGGTATATCTTGATAAATGTTGTAAGTTCTTGGTGGAATAAAGAAGAAATAAAATGATAGAATGATTCTTTTCTTTAATAATTTTCCATATAAAAGGGTTTTGAAAGTCTGGCCTCAAGATAATTCCAGAAATAGATATCAAAGACTGAGACTCAAGTTTCTGTTTTATAGTAAGCTTAAGTTTTATAAAGTGTCAAATTGGTGATCAGTTATATGGAAGCCTCCCTTTATAATAGTATAGTCCATTTTTGTACTACTTTTAATTTGCAAAGGTGCTTTCATATATTATCTTACTTGGTATTCATAGTCATCCTGGGAAAATTGTGGAACAGATGCTAACTGCTAAATAGATAACCACAATTTCACAAAGTAAAGAAAAAAATGAATGGAAATATCCTCAGTTCAATTATATCTGTCCGTTTTCTATTGCTTCATAACACCTGCAACTAGGTAAGTTATAAAGAAAAGAAATTTATTTCTTACAGTTATGGAGGCTGAGAAGTCCAAGGTTGAGGGGCCACATCTGGTGAAAGCCTCCTTGCTGGTGGGGACTCTGCAAAGTCCTGAGGCAGCAGCAGCACAGGGCATCATGTGGTGAAAGGACTGTGTGTGCTCAGGTGTTTGCTCAGGTGTCTCTTCCTGTTCCTATAGAGCCACCAGTCCTACTCCCATGATAACCCATGAATCCATTAACCCATGAATGAATTATGATTCAATTACCTCTTTAAGGTCTCAACTTTAAATATTGCCATGTTAGGATTTAAGTTTCCAACACATGAAATCTGGGGGACACATGCAAACCATAGCACCAATGTTAAGTATTTAATAGCAATTCTTGTGCTTCAAGATTTCTTAATGAAGGCACTTTCATAGCTGTTCATAGGTGCTTTTAGTTATCAGCTCTAAGATACCTAAATCTTCTGAACATACACACACACTTACACTTAACACACATATATGTATTAATCACACACTGTGCAAAATATTTAAGCCCAATTAAAAATATAAAGATATGTATAGGCCTGTTGTATCTCTGTATCTCAGAAACTTATAGTGTAGTTAGGAAAAAAGGGAAGCTATCACACGTGTCTCACATACATTTTTTATATAATGCTCAGAAGTATGTATTCTATTACTATTCCCATTTCACAAACACCGAAGTGACTTGCCTAAATCCACTGAGCCATGTGAATCAGTTCTGACTATACTCACAATCTGTACTCTTGTCTCTCAGCCACACTGACTTTAGATAATATAAACATCTAAAATGCTATGAACATAGGATCAGATTTACTAGGATAGTTTTTTGTTGGATATTCTGTTCTATTTATTGTCAATAAAGACCTATCAGAAACACCAAATTTCAACAAAGAAACTACTTCTCCAAAATACTTTCTTTTTCAACCTTTTAAGTTGTCCTCAAATATATTTGTTCTAATTCAGTTTCCCAATTTTCAATTGGAAGTGGCCTTGAATTTAAAAGATAAGCAAGAATATAGTAATAAGATATCAGTAGTAGGTCAAATGACTAAGATTTTTGAAAAGGGAGAAGACGTCAGAGAAGGAGGTTGTCTGAGGAGACCCTTTCCTGTAAAGATAAAATTTAATCCATATCATGAAATAGAGTTGAAATTTTTATTTTCTCATTTACAAACTGAAATTAATAATAATAGCTATATCATTTATTTATATGAAAATTGAGTTAATACTTAGGCTTTTAAAACAGAGCCTGACTTACAAGTTGGAAGATGGAGTACATGTATCTTAACTACTAAGCCAAAAAATTTTAAGTTGGTCTTTTAATTTCTATGGCCTAGCATAATGCCTAACACATAAAAGTATTTAATAATCGTTGAATGAATGATGAAATGATGGTGTATCATTGGTAAATTTTGAGTCAGAGAGTATAGTAAGAGGATTATAGTTTCAAGAGGTCAAACTGATATTTGTATTGTTCACTAAGCTTCAGAGATTTGGGTATATGTTCTTTAAAATAATAAATGCGTACATTGTTTCCTCTTGGTGGAAGGGATCAAAAGGTAGATACATCAAGTTTTCTCTAAAGCTTGTGCCTAACTAGGCTCTATACTTCTGAAGTTTGAGAATTTGCTTCTGCTATTACTAATTGGGACTTGTATAAAGCATTTCATATAGTAGGTACTCAAGAAGTATTTGTTGTTAAGACTTGGATTTAGATACAAAGAAATAGTTGCTTATATTCAGGGAGAATAATTAAAGATATCAGAAAGTATAGAATCACTTTCCTTTAGATATCAGTTTTTGTATAATCTACGTCTCTTTCTGTAATTTCATATAACTGGAGACATGTATTTACCCTTGCCCTACTGACAAATTAATTAATATTTGATATAAATTTGAATAAAAAGGAACAAAGCTCTCTGTATAACCCAAGACCATGTTGTGAATATAAGTCTGAAACCTCAATGCTTTGGGGCACTAGGTTGATGTAGTCAGGCAATTTCCCAAATATCTATTCTGGTAATGAAGCCTTTAAAAGGAACCTTCATAAACCAAAGGACTTAGGATTAAATAGTATGATTATATTTTCTTGTGGAACTATTCAACAACTCTCTGTGAAATCAACTAAAAGTTCAACAGCTGGCATCTAAGGTGCCCTGATTTTACCATAGTTGTCTTTCTCAAATATTCCCATGAGTATATGCCTTGGCCATGCTTATTCTTGAAGGGTCTCTGAATTTGACCTTTATTTTCCTCCTTTCTCTTTTGCTACTTCCTCCTGGATCTGCTTGCCAAATATAGAACAATAATTTGTTTTTAGTAATTTCTCAATAAACATAGTCAACAGATTTTAATTGGGTATCTTTGATGTGTTAGTCATCACCTTAGGTAATTTGGGGGTATAGAAAAAGGAATGAGACAATCTGCTGTTGAGGAGCTTATAATTTAGAAATTCCCTCCCTGAATAAATATCTTTGTTTTACCAGTACTTATGCTACTGCAACAAAATGTCTGGACATGGTAGATACTTTGGAAATATGTATGGAATAAATTAATAAATAATTTTAAAGTACCATTCATCTACCCTCATAGGATTACTTTGTTCTATATTCTTCAAAGAAAATGTAATACATTTCTTGGTCTTTGAACAGCATGCAATAAAAACAGATGTCTGCATGATTAAATTGCATAACAATTCATTGAGATTATCTTATATGTGTTTTAAATATAAACACTTGAATAGTTTTAATTGAATTGAAGTGAATTTAACATAAAGTTCTCTTAAGCTCTTTCTAGAAATAAGGACCTAAATAATTTAGGTATGAATCACTTATCAGTTTAAGTACTGATACAATGACCTACATTCAGTGACTCTTTTTATCTAAAAAACAGAATGTCAAGGATTACATCATGCTCCCAGGAGGATTGTACCTTCCATATTGACATTGCTTAACCTGAAGAGCAGCTAATAAGAGTTATGAGATCATCAGTCTCATTCTTGCTTCATGGGTGGTCTTGAGTCAGAAGACACTCAGGAGTTTTGTGTACCTTTGGATTTGTGAAGTGGAGTAAATGCTTGCTATTTTAACAAAGATATTCAGATACTGTGCAGCATGGAGCAGCCTCGAGCATCATAATCCTGTACAGCAGCATTAGGAAGAACGACTTAGAGTGGAACCTCAGAGAGCAGAGGGGTAGCAGTGATAAAACTTTTTTTTATTAGATGTGGGCATCTCCATAGAGGAGTAAAGCCATACTAAGGAACTATTACAGCATAGGAAGTCTTCAAAACTCTCAGGGTACATTGAGTGAGCTCTTGGATCTGGCACCGTTTCTTTACAGATCTCGTCCTTTTATGCTTCTATGTGAGAGCAAAAGGTAAAGGATTTTGAACATTCTATCTTGCCGACATAGGAATTTTTTCTGCTGTCAAAAACTTATTAAATTTGACTTTGGATCCTTAGATATGGTTTATAGGTATCACAAAGCATATTTCTTTTGTAGTAGTCCAGCAATCTCAGATCAGTTTGAATTGTAGTTGAGCAACAATGGAAGTTAAAATACATTCAATCAGGTCATTGTAGTCTAGTAAGAAAGTCTTATATAAAAGTCAGAAACTTTCCAGATATTAGTCAAAGCAGTGCATCAAAATGCCTTGTTCATTATGATATGGCAAAGTAAATCAGATATAGATATAAAGAACTTTATCATATAGACCAAATGCTCCACAAAATATGTTACAGACATAGTTTTAAGAAACAGACTATTAAATATCATGCATCTTCTAATTTTTAGAGATGTATTGGCTGAACATGTGGCCCTAGAACACATTTGCATGCATGTAGTTACCTATACATTGTTCTCTCTGAGCAATGAAAATATTCCAACCTTCACTTAACACATTTACCACAACAATTCTGGAACTTTAGTATGTCCACAAATTACCTGGAAAACTTGATTAAAATGCAGATACTAAGACTATTTGTCCAGATAGTCTAGTTATTCTTGAGAGTTGCTCAGAAATCTATCTTATTATCAATCACAAGCCAAATGCTATTCATGTCGGTGGCCCTTGGACCACAGTTTGGGAAACAATGACTTATTGTTATAAAAAATATGTTAATCACTGAATATGCTAAATATTATTTTTTTATAATCTAAAGAAAAGACAGACACTAATTATTTTTTAAAAATTAAGTAATAAATAACAGGGGATTTAAATCTGTATGGAATAGAAGATGTCAAACCCTTGCTCTGTTACTAGCTATTTGTATTTGAGCAACCTGTGTAATCCCTTTAAGTCAATCCATCTCTAGAAATGGCTGCTAAGCAGTAAAATATTAAGGCTTTGACAGATGTGGATGTTAATTAAGTGCTGACAGCAAGGCACACATTTTACAGAATGACTGCTTACATTTTTAGATAATTGGATTTATAATTAAATTAATTGCTCATTTATTTTTGAAATGATGTAATGCAGCAGAGGAATGTAAAAATAGTGGAACTCCATTTGTGATATTTATAGCACTTTTTTTCCCTGGGATAATTTAAGCCCATGGTATCACACAGGACTATAACTGCTACAGCCATGCATGTTCCCTGGAATTTCAGGAAACCATCATTTTTAGGTGGTAACAAAAATAGGAAGTCCCACATAGATTTTTGTCCTACATTTTAGAAGTATGTGTATGTATGGTTAGGTACCTCATAAAGTTCGAGAAAATGCAGAAAAGCCCTGCTGATTCCAAACTATCCTGCCCATGGAACAGATAGGGTAACAACTCCACACAGTTATTTTGCTTAGCATTACAAAATATGAGATGCTAATGGAAAATAAAGATAGTAATAATGAAAAAATCAAGTGATGTGGTTTCTTGATTATCAGCAATGATGAGAATTACTGATTCAATTAATGAACAAAAGAAGTACTGTTTTAGCAAGCAAGATTTAGAATTCACATATGTATTTATGAGATTCCACTCAACCTTTTCCCATCAGTACATTAATAAGAATCAGTTTATTACTCAAGGGCAAAGCCATATTTTAGGTTTGGCAAAGAACTGCTGCTTAATATATTACATGAGTATTGAATGAAAGATAAAACATGGTGGGTAGGTTTTAGTAGGAGTTGGGAAGGATGAGGGGATGTGAAACTGACAACCTCTCTGTTGTCAGTGTTTTACATGAAGAATATGGATAGAAAAGACTGAATGGAGCCAGGCAATGAATGGGAGTACTGAAGGTGACACAGTAACCTCAGATACATAAAGGCAGTAGAGAAGGAAGTAACAGACATATCTGCTTAAAATCTTACAAGTCACTAACTACATTTTCTTATCTGATCCTGACCAAATCGCTCACATTTCTAGAGCTGTACTGAGTTAATAGGGATCATATAGATCGCCCAAAGATGCACAGCTAGTAACACAGCCAGGATTTGAATTCTTTTATTCTAGATAGATTTAAAGTCCCTATTTTTTATTAGTTTTTTAAAAAGATATTTAAAAATCTGTTCTTGATCTAGATCATAAAAAGGATGTTTTATATTCTATAATTAGTGTATTTTTCATAACACTAAGTCAGTGTTTTCCAGAATGTGGTCCAGGGCATTTGGGGTGTACTTGGTAATTAGACAGATTCCTGAGCACATCAAAAGAATACTAAGAATTTCTGTGGAAAGAGCTCAAGTATCTGCATTTTAATCAAGCTTCGTAAGTAATTTGTAGGCATACTAAAGTTCAAGAATTATTGTAGTAAGTGTGCCAAGTGAAGGTTGGAATGCTTGACCCTCTGGAGATGTTATATTTCATGAGATGTTTTAGAATGTGTTGTGTGGCTCCCTTTTCATTTATATGGCACACACATTCAGGTGGCAGGCTATTTCAGGGGCGAAGGCTGTCACCATCTGAAGACTAATGCAGCTCTACTTGCTCGTTTAACGACATATTCTGTTCTGGCAAAGGAAGGAAAGTGCTTATAATCATTAGCAGAAAAGCGGCTATTTTCCTTGTGTTTACTATATTCCTTGGCTCAGAACGGTATGGTCTTCAGAAATTTGTATGAAGTGTCTTTGACCACAGCAATAATCTGTTTAAACCTTGTTAATGACTGTAGAAAACGGTTAGACTTTTGTTGATGAGTTTAAAGAAATCAGTGTGAGGCTGGAGAAGAACATCTAAAAAATACCATTAGTCAGTTAAAGGGAGTTACATCACCTATATTTAAATTGCTTTTAATAATCCAAAATTAATTGGAGAGAGAGAATATTTATATGAAAGTGCTTAATTAACTGTGTATTTAATTTATATCCCTTTTAAAGGGGTAGCGCTTTGCTATTGTAAACAGTGCCACAATGAACATATGTGTGCCTGTGTCTTTATAATAGAACAATTTATAATTCTTTGGGTATATTCCCAGTAATGGGATTGCTGGGTCAAATGGTATTTCTATTTCTAGGTCCTTCAGGAACCACCACACTTTCTTCCACAATAGTTGCACTAATTTGCACTCTCACCAACAATGTAAAAGTGTTCCTATTTCTCCACATCCTCTCCAGCATCTGTTGTCTCCAGATTTTTTAGTGATCGCCATTCTAACTGGCGTGAGATGGTATCTCAATGTAGTTTTGATTTGCATTTCTCTAATGACCAGTGATGAGTGTTTCTTCATGTCTCTTGGCTTCATTGATGTCTTCTTTTGTAAAGTATCTGTTCATATACTTTGCCCACTTTTGAATGGTTTGTTTTTTTTCTGTTTTCGTTCTTTGTAGATTCTGGATATTAGCCCTTTGTCAGATGGGTAGATTGAAAAAATCTTTTCCCATTCTGTTGGTTGCCCTTTGCTCTAATGATTGTTTCCTTTGCTGTACAGAAGCTCTGGAGTTTAATTAGATCCCATTTGTCTAATTTGGCTTTTGTTGCCAATGCTTTTGGTGTTTTAGTCATGAAGTCTTTGCCTATGCCTATGTCCTGAATGGTTTTGCCTAGGTTTTCTTCTAGGGTTTTTCTGGTGTTAGGTCTTATGTTTAGATCTTTAATCCATCCAGAGTTAATTTAATGTAAGGTTTCAGGATGGGGTCCAGTTTCTGCTTTCTGCACATTGCTAGCCACTTTTCCCAACACCATTTATTAAACAGGGAATCCTTTCCCTATTGCTTGTTTTTCTCAGGTTTGTCAAAGACCAGATGATTGTAGATGTGTGATGTTGCTTCTGAGACTTCTGTTTTGTTCCATTGGTCTATGTCTCTGTTTTGGTACCAGTACCATGCTGTTTTGATTATTGTGGCCTTGTAGTATAGTTTGAAGTCAGGCAGCATGATGCCTCCAGCTTTGTTCTTTTTGCTTAGGATTGTTTTGGCTATGTAGGCTCTCTTTTGGTTCCATACAAAGTTTGAAGTAGTTTTTTCCAGTTCTGTAAAGAAGGTCATTGGTAGGTTGATGGGGATAGTGTTGAATCTGTAAATTACTTTGGGCAGTATGGCCATTTTGACGATGTTGATTCTTCCCAATCATGAGCATGAAATGTTTTTCCATCTGTTTGCATCCTCTCTTATTTCATTGAGCAGTGGTTTGTAGTTCTGTTAGTTCTATTCCTAGGTATTTTATTCTCTTTTTAACAATTGTGAATGGTAGTTCACTTTTGATTTGGCTCTGTGTTTGTCTGTTATTGGTATATAGGAATGCTTTTGATTTCTGCACATTGATTTTTGTATCCTGAGACTTTGCTGAAGTTGCTTATCAGTTTCAGGATACTAACCTAAATGTCCATCAATGATAGACTGGATAAAGAAAATGTGGCACATGTATACCATGGACTACTAAGCAGCCATAAAAAACAATGAGTTTGTGTCCTTCATAGGGACATGAATTAATCTGGAAACCATCATTCTCAGCAAACTGACACAAGAACAGAAAACCAAACACTGCATGTTATCACTCATAGGCAGGTGTTGAACAATTAGAACATGTGGACACAGGGAGGGGAGCATCACACACTGTAGTCAGTTGTGGGAGGCTAGGAGAGGGACAGCAGGGGGTGGGGAGGGTGGAGAGGGGTAACAAGCGGAGAAATACAAGATATAGGTGATGAGGGGATGAAAGCAGCAAACCACCTTGCCATGTATGTACGTATGCAACAATCCTGCATGATCTGCACATGTACCCCAGAACCTAAAGTACAACAAAAATAAATAAATAAATAAAATAGTGGTAGCTCTTTTAAAATTCAAAACTAGTTTTATTCCCAGAAAATTTTATTTGTTCACTTCACTTTTATGTACATATGTTGTAGAGCTTTACATCCATACACACACATATCCTTATACATGCATTACCTACACCTCACGATAATATTCTTAGTAGGAATTTGGATCTTCATTTTGAAGACTGACACCTCAGAAGATTAAGGGACTTGAGCAGCAGAGGCAGAATTTCAGATGAAGCCTGAGAGGAAAATGTCCCTCAATTTTGAATTGTAGAGTAGGAAATATTGGTGTCTTTTTGCCTAGAATAATATGTGCTTAACTTGAATAAGATTCTGATAATTTCTTGGAAATAGAACTTTCTAGTGAATGTTGTTCAACATCAAATTTTAGGTTAAATATCTTTTTAAAAAATGAACTTTCATGAAGTTGAAATAGAGTTACAATTAAAGGATAAAGGCATATTTTATTTTTTGCCTGATGTGCCAAAATTTTTTTTGTAAAAGTAGATGTGACTGCTTGCTGATATATATGAATATTTCTTCAATATTCATGTGATGATCTCTGTCAGTGTAAATGATTGTCTCATCATCAATGCTATGGAAAACTAGTTTTATTTGCCTTGATGTAACACACTTTGATTACGTAGTAGTACTAAATTCTTTGTAAACAATAGTTCCTAATGTGTTGTTGAAGCATTTTTTAATAATTTATTTGAACTATCCAGCATCAGAATAAAACAAGACAAGAGCTAGATGGAGGTCTATCCAGTGAAAAACTGCTTATCTAGATATAGGCCATATTTCTCAAATGAGAAAACCCCAGTGTTGTCTAAAGGAAAGGAGGAGAGGGAAGAAGAATGACAAGTAGAGGAAGAAAGAAGGAGAAAGAAAGACAAAGATGTGTTATACTGCATTGCCTCACTATATCGTGAAGTGTTGTTGTTTTAATATATGTGTAAGAGATTTAGTAAAGGATGTCGGAGAACAGAAGGTGAATTCTACTGGAAATTAACAGAGTGCCAGTCCATGTCAGGGATCCAGCAGTCATCAAGACCCACAGAGCTGTGTGAGACTGTGAGATGCAGCAGCAGTACCTGGCATAAGGCCTGGCTGGGCGTATGAGAGGTCACAGGGCTCTGAAGGCTGACATACTCAGGGAGCTGGCCAGCACAGCATGGCCTCGGGAAAAGGAATGCACCCCCACTTCCTGCTTCTGGTCCTTCTGTTATTTCAGTTGTTGAGAAGAAACAGGTCTGCTCCTGTGACTGGCGCATGTTTGTCAGAGTTGCTTGTTTTTTAACTTTGCCACTTCGTGCAACACTTTCGGGTCCATGGAGGTCAGGGGGCTAGCTGTGAAATATTAAGTGGTATGGCCTTAAGAGAGAAGTAATAAGAGCAGTTTCTTCCACATTAGCAGGAATGGGCTCAGCTTGGTGCCTTCTTTACTGTGCTGCTGAGGGATGTGATGGGGGAGTCACAAATGATAGGATAACTGGTGACACAATAGAACAGATCACCAGCAGAAAACAAATGTGTGAACAAGATGTGAAAGATGCTTTCATATCCGAATGGCAAGACACCCGTTGCATAAAATAAATTACATTCTGCTGGGGGATATCTCACTGTCCTACTGAAAGAGGCAACATTTTGAAGTGAAGGAAAAGATAGCATGGAATAACACAGGCTCAAAATAATGAAAATAACTTTTCATTCTGATTAGAGTGTACATATTCAAAACTGGAAAACAGAAACTTCCAGTAATGCCCAATAAACCACATATTTCAAAATACTTTTAAATATTGATACTTAAAATATCCTTTCTGGAGTATATTTATAAACTACAGGAATCCCTAACAAGAATCAAAGCCCCAGTAAGAGACATTTCTTTTTACCCATGGTCATCATCCTATTCTTTGTTCTTCTTCTTTTTTTATTTTTTTACTTTGAGACAGAGTTTCACTCTGTCACCCAGGCTGGAGTGCAGTGGTGCAATCTTTGCCCGCTGAAACCTCCAGCTTCCGGGTTCAAGCAATTCTCCTGCCTCAGCCTCCCAAGTAGCTGGGGCTACAGTCACGAGCCACCACACTTGGCTAATTTTTTGTATTTTTAATAGAGACGGGGTTTTACCATATTGGCCAGGCCGGTCTCGAACCCCTGACCTCGGGTGATCAACCCGCCTTGCCCTCCCAAATTGCTGGGATTACAGGCATGATCCACTGCACCCGATCTAATCCTTATTTTAGAAAATTGAAGTTCATTTTGTTTATGGCAAGTGCGTTGGATTATAGTTATGTACATGATCTATTCATTTCATCATTTATTCAATAAATCCATATCGAGTAACTTCTGTGTGACAGGCATTAGAGCCACAACAATGAACAAGATATGTATCCCCTGTCCTGGTTGGCTTATGGTCTAATAGAATAATAAATGATTACTGAATACTTTCACAGTCAGCATTTTGCATGAACAACTTTATGCAAACTTTGCAATAGTGCTATGCAATAGGTATTCTTTCCATATTAAAAGATAAGGAAAATTAGGTTCAGAGGATAAGTAACTTGTCCAAACTTGCAAGCTAAAGAGTGGTCGAAGCAAAATTCAGACAAGATCTGGCTGACTTCCCCTGTACCCGTTTAACTATGCATGTTGGCACATGCTCCCATATTCTGTGGTCATTATTGAGAAGGAACTGTTAAATTAGATTCTAGCCCTAGAAAAGTTGTCTGTATTTTATTTACAATTTACTGAGATCTCTTGCTGTATGTGGACACAACTAATCCTTCTTTTGGCCTATCCTACTTCTTTTCCAGATTATCTATGAAGTTCATGGGTAAATAGACCAAAATATCACTGATGTACTCTATCAAAAGGAAAAATCAGAAGCAAACTTTCACAGAAATTGCTCTGAATTCTTCACCTTTATTTATCTTTCTTTTTTTTTAACGGTCAGTGCTGCTTCCTTGCCCCTCAGTACCAACACTGCAGCAGCATCTCTTGCTCTTAAATGTGAATATCTGTGGGAAACATTTAGAATTTGCAAATTATAACAGTTTATTATTACACAAATTAGAATTTATTATTACACAAACTATGGGAACCACAGAATATGGGAACATGTGCCAACATGCATAGTTTACATAATAGAATTTGTGTAATAATAAAATTACAATTAAAAATAATAATATATTATCTAAATTAATTTTTACAGTCAATTCCTTGATTAGCATTAAAGTTTTGGCATTTTAATGTGTTTGCTTTTTCTAACTTTGTCTTCATTAAAAGAACTCATCTCATTTTGTATGCATAACCCAATGAGAAGAATTAGAAACTATCAGTACAAAAAAATGATCAAATGCACATGTTGTGACAGAAGTTTAGACAGGTATAACCAATGTGTACACATTTCCAACATTTTCACTCAGGTCTGTATTTAGATAACAATGATGCTGCACAATCAAAATAAAAAGCTAAAAATCTTTCCACAGATCATGTAATTGATATTGCTGTCCTCTAAGAGAATTGTTTTTCATTCTTCACCTCTATTAAACTATTTTCCTCTCTGCCCAATTCTGCCTAGGAAATTAATAAACATTTAAAATTTCAGACTTATATATATTAAAAATAAAAAATATGTTTATCTTGGTCCATATATTACCATGGGCCAGGTAAAAATTTTGTCCAGCCTCTGCAGTGTTAGGATTCTTGCAAATCAGAGAGTATATGTGTTCTCAAAATCCGTTAAAAAATAGACTCCCATATTTTTGTTTTGTATAATAGTATGAGGCAAGCAATCAGTAGGATTTTAAAGTTGCTGTTTTAAATAATGTTTGAATATATTTATATGCTTAATACTACAGCATTATGTGTTTTCCCTTCAGAATTGTTTTCATGCTCTCTCTCTCTATTTTTTTTTTCGAGACAGAGTTTCGCTCTTGTTGCCCAGGCTGGAGTGCAATGCCGCAATGATCTTGGCTCACTGCAACCTCCACCTTACTGGTTCAAGTGATTCTCCTGCCTCAGCCTCCCAAGTAGCTGGGATACAGGCATGTGCCACCACGCTTGGCTAATTTTGTATTTTTAGTAGAGATGGAGGTTTCACCATGTTGGTTAGTCTGGTCTTGAACTCTTGACCTCAGGTGATCTGCCTGCCTCAGCCTCCCAAAGTGCTGGGATTACAGGCGTGAGCCACCACACCCAGCCCATGCTCTATCTTAATTTATGTTTTTGCTCAACTCCATGTCATGAAACCTCAATTATGATATTATATGTTCTTTTAAAGCATGATTGAATGTCTTTTCAAGATGAAACTCCTATTTTGTCATTATTGAAGAGTGTTCTTTCTAATGCCCTGGGCCATATCATTCTTAAGGTGCTCCAATAAGAGGTGGTTGAGACAGGAAGTCACCAAATGACTCAAATCTAAGAATGCTACCCTCCTGTATAATGCCCTGCCTACCGCAGGCAGGCCTGTTCCCACCACACCACGCTGCATTTACCATGGTTTCAATGAAAATGATTAACTTTTTTTAACGTTTAATAGCATACAGGTCCATGCAACTATGTCATTGCAGTGGCTTATTTACGTATCTGTGCTTTTTTTTTCTATAAACTTCTTAAGAGCAAATAATCTATGTCTTTCTTTTTTGAGTCTTCATACGTACACGCTTAGTCACAGTTGCGGATTTTACCATGGAGATGATGAAACATAAGTTGCAGGGCCCTTCACCTGCATGAGGCTATTTCAGGGTCCTGGGTGAAACCTTAGCAATGTAATCACATGGTCATACATTATTGCAAAATTTGTAAAAGAGGGTTTAATTAGACTGCTACATGGCTTTGTACTTTCATTTATATTAGTAATTTTATTTTCTTCTTGTCCTGAAAGAAGACTCCCCGAATGGACAAACCTTGATTGTCCCTTGTTGACATGCAAGGAATGATTATTTGCTTTTTGTTGGATGAATAAATGAAAGAAGTAAAAGGAATGAGGAGGAATGAATATTTTATTAGTTAATATATTTTAACATTTAAAATTAGCATGTCTGGCAAAAATTTTCCACAAGCCACCAACAGAAAATGCTAACATTATCACCCTTGTGTAATGTCTGTGAGTTTACAAGCTCTTATACCAATGTAACTTCAGTAGAATTTTCCACCAGGCCTTCGATTAAATGTAACCTTCAATTAAAGTGACTGATATCAAAATGTTTATAACTGTGCTATTTTTAGAAAAGGATTATTATACTCAATGGTTAAAGAGGAAAAGAAACTCAAACACATGACTGAGTGACGCTCATGATTGTATTGTGTCAATACTAGGATGTCAGCTGAAGTTTTCTGATATGACTCTACTCTTTTCAAAACATGGTGTTTACAAATATATTTAAATAAATGAAAACTTATTCTACAAACAAAAAGCATAAAATCAAATAGGTTAATAATGTTTTCCTCAAATGATGAACATTTTCCCTTTCCTTCCCTTTCTTTCGTTTCCTCTCCTCTCCTCCTCTCTCCTTCTTCCCCTCTCTCTCCATTTCTTTGCTTCTTGTTTTCTTTCTTGATGCAGGTGTTTAATATTATCCAACTGCCATAAAGCTAAATTCTTTTTTGGAAAATTGAACTGAACTACTGAATACAAGATGAAAATGTGGTTTCTGGTCAGTTATCTTGTGATGATATCTATTACCACCTGTCTAGCAGGTAAGAAATATCCTTTGTATATTCTACATATATTATGTCAACATAATTGATATGTGAGTTTATTTTATTAAATGTGTTGTATGGAGTAAACATTATTTTCTTTTGATAGCTGGGTCAGACAAGTATATAAATATGTATTTAGGCTGACCCTATTTTCTTTTTAATTTCAATTAAGATTTCACAGAACTTCATCAATCTTGGATAATAGTGTGCTGGTGAATGTTTAAGATCTAGATCTCTGGGGAGGTCCCTGGAGTGTAGCATTTGTTTATTCCTGAGGAGTAAATTCTCCTACTGTGGTTAATTTCAACTTGACATCATTAATGTTGAACTGAGAAAGATGTGCAACAGCTCACCAGTCTATAATACTTTCACCATCCAGCTATAAATAACCACAATGGCATATAGTAAAAAAAAAAAAAAGGAAGAGAGAAGGTAATGGGTTTTAAGTATTTGTTCCCTTTACTCAATATAATTGATGTATTTGTAAATTAATTTTTAATACTGGCTATGTTTAACAAGTGATTCACAAAGTTTCTGAAAATTAATAACTTCTTGAGAGCTCTAGGTAGATGTAACACACTATTGAATCTTATAACTCTTTTACCAATTTGATCAGTATAATTTAAAAATGATTAATGTAATCTGCAATGTGTGTAGGGACGTAAGACCAATAAAACAATTTTGAGAATACATTAGTTTTAGGACAAAGAAATATTGTATTTCTGTCTTTCAAAGGCAAGTGTGAAGCATTCAGACCTATTTTGTACAATGAGAGGCACATCATATCTTTATCTGAAAAATTGATACAGTCACCCAACAAGCACTTATTGAGCTAGGTCATTATCATGAAAGTATTAGAAAAATTGAATTCTAACAATCAATTTTTCTAATACTTTTATATTAATGACCTAGCTCACTAGGTAATTGTTGGGTGACTGTTTTGTTCAGACATAAATGGTCCTCATCCTTTTATGATTAATCACTTAAATGATTACTCTGAGGGGCATCATTATTAAGAACATGAAAAGTATTGTTTTATTTTGGGGAATAGTTTTTATTATGCTCACTCCAAAACTCAGAAAAGACCATTTCATTAGTACTTAAGGATTTTAATGACATTGATAAATATATATTTTATAACCATAGTAATTACGCACACACACCCACATACATATATGTATGTAATCATATATATGTAATGTATGTAATACATATATGTATTCAATCATATGCATAATATATTTACACATATATAATGTAAACATAAGAAAGAAAAAATTTGGTAAAGTCATTGGGTGAAGTCTTATTTTTATGAATAAAACAAAAATTATTTTAGTACTCAAAATTCATACTAATTAACGGCAAATTTTGGTGCTATAACTATAAATGTAAATTTAAGAAATAAATATATGCACAGATGTGAAGATACTTCAATTTTTTTTTTTTTTTTGAGACGGAGTTTCGCTCTTGTTACCCAGGCTGGAGTGCAATGGCCCGTTCTCGGCTCACCGCAACCTCCACCTTCTGGGTTCAAGCAATTCTTCTGCCTCAGCCTCCCAAGTAGCTGGGACTACAGGCACGCACCACCATGCCCAGCTAATTTTTGTGTTTTTAGTAGAGACGAGGTTTCACCTTGTTGACCAGGATGGTCTCGATCTCTTGACCTTGTGATCCACCTGCCTCGGCCTCCCAAAGTGCTGGGATTATAGGCGTGAGCCACCGCGCCCGGCCTGATACTTCAACCTTTATAGTAAAGGGCCACTACTCTCATTCCATTGTCTAGCATCTCAGCTATTCAAGTAATGTTTGAAACCACAATTTAAATAATTGCTTCAGGATCAAAACTGTTTTTTCTTTCATTTTTAGAGTTTACATGGTACAGAAGATACGGTCATGGAGGTAAGCTGACCAAAGAGTAAATCTTGTAAACATCTTTTCTCTATTGAATCATATTTTATCTCTGCTTTAAGCCTCATATTTTATCTCTGCTTTAAGCCATTAACTCTCTAAATTTAAGGCAAATGGTTAATGTTAGATTACTGTGAAATTTTGTAAGGTGATCTTTCTGAGATTATAAGCAAATTGTTTGTTGAATGAGTGGATACATCATAAACAAATATCCTATTAGAGGATTGTAGCAAATGGAAAATATTAAATGTGGCTGGCATTTTTTCCTGCATGCTTTGTAACAGTGCTATGCCACTAAACTTGGAAGCAATATTTTAAAATTTCTAAGCATTGAACTTATTTTTGAAAGCCTCTCACTTTGTTGCAAGGGAGATAACTAAAGTTAGTGAACTTGGAATCTTAAGATTCAGTTCAATTAAAAGTCCACAGATATTGTAAAAATTTATTGTTTAATAATCCTTCTAATTTAGATCCTACTTCAACTACCGAACAGATCTTGCAGAAATAAAGTCAGCATTGTATACTGGGAAAAAAATACAGGGTCTGGAGTAAGATTACCTGAATTTGCATTTTCAGCTCAGTACTCACTAGCTGATCTTATTATCTTGTGTAAATTATATAACTACTATGAACCTCAACTTTCCAATATGTAAAAATCACAACATTGTTGTGAGGACTGAAAAATGAATTGCAGTGATGACTTCTAGCGTAATGACTGGCAAGGAGGTGCTCCGTGAGTATAGTAACACTAGTAACTTACAAAAGCCACTGCATAATGGTAGGAAAATGAAAAATCATGAAGAATCACTGAACAACCCATGCTAGAACTTGCATGCCAAATCAAGGATAACTATTGTATTGATCCGTTTTCATGATGCTGATAAAGACATACCCGAGACTGGGAAGAAAAAGAGGTCTAATTGGACATACAGTTCTACATGGCTGGGTAGGCCTCAGAATTATGGCAGGAGGCGAAAGGTGCTTCTTACATGGCAGCAGCAAGAGAAAAATGAGGAAGAAGCAAAAGTGAAAACCCCTGATGAACCCATCAGATCTCCTGAGACTTATTAGGATATAGTCAGATATGAGATAAGTGTCAGAAGATGCCCAGCCAGGTATGTAAAACAGAGTCTAGATGCTTCAGAGGTGGGTCACAGGACAAGGAAGTAGTTGCTCTAGAGATATGTGACAGGCTCCCTTCGGGCAGGTAAAGCCAAGCAAGGAGAATTTAGTTCACTTAACTTTTCTGCTAACCTGACCCTACTCTTTATTCTAATAGCTGTAGTTCTACAAGTTTTTGAGACCAACTCCTTACTCTCTATGTTTAGTTACGGAAAAGTACTGCAATGTTACCTATTACCCATGACCCTAAAAAACTGGGGCACCAGCATATTTAAAGGCTAAGCCCGTCTTCTTTTATCAGCAGGAAATGGGTGGCAGTGAAGACAGGAAGCTGTGCTATGTGGGAGAAGGATGCTTTGTGGCAGTTTAAATATTAACTCTTTTAGAGAGTTTCAAGAGAGTTTAAACCACTCCCCAACCAATAATCACTGTAATATTGTAAATGTGGTAAAAATTTCCATCTTAGTCTCTTTAAATTTTGATGCCATCACTTTTTTCTAACAGATTTTTCCAAGGACTCTTCTTATAACATATTTACTATAACATATTTAAAATTGTGTTTACTAACTAACAGATTGAGGTGAAATAGAATGGGAAGTGGAGTTTGTCTCAAAAAGCATGTAAAATAAATAAAAATACCTCTGAAGCACAAATTATAATTTTACTTTCAATTTCCAGAAATAAAATGACAACATTACAGTGGAGACTCTCCACACAGTGATAGGTGAAGTAATCCTGTTTGAGATCATATAATTGACTGGTTATGTTAATGGTGAACGTGAGAATGAAAGAGCAGTCGCTTCTGCCTGTCATTTACATTAGTAAATGTGACTGCAGATATTCATACATTATTTATTCTGTCTTAATCTTTTTGATCACATTTAAGAAATGTACTTACATCTGTAATACATTTATGATACACTATCAGGTAGGAAATAAATGAATTTACATTAGGAGCAGATCAAAACAGAGATGTGAAGTGTTAAAGCCTCAATTAGCTTGAGAGGTCATCTATAACTTTGTGCTCCTTTTAAGAAGAATCTATCTATTAAAAGAAGAAATGTATTTAAAAAATAATTCTAGTTTTTAAAAACACAGTCTTTATCTGTGGTTTGTTTCTTATGCCTTTTACCCCCATAATACTTCCAAAGCATCAAAATTTGTCATCTAAGTGTTTCCATGGCTATACGAAAAAATCAATAGATGACAGTATTTTCTGTAGGGTAGGAACATAATGCTTACATTACTGGATCCTTTGCTGAGCCTTGAATTTAATATCCCTGAAAGTCCTTTTCCCTGGATCTGAGCACTATAGATGAGCTAGCATGGCGATAAACTCAGGTACAGTCTGCAGGGGAAACATGAGGATCCCGGTCAAGAGGTTCATGCTGAACCTGGCGATGCAATACAGATGCTTGCTTTGAGTAGTTTTTCTTTCAAGGTCCCAAATATGTTCCTAAAATAAAATACATACAGCAATTGCTAAGCCATCAAATGGAATACATTATGTGATTCAGGCTAAAAAGTTTAGAAAAGTAAGAAGCGTATAGTTATAAAACAAAATACTTAATAGAAAAATGAATGTGGTATTAAGTATGTCCTATTCTGCTTTTTGTTCTTGGAAAGGGCAAAGGGAAATATCTTAACTGTAATATTTTCTCAATGTGAAAAATAATTTCAGTATTTTCTTGGAGATTAGCTTCTTATTTTAATCCCTGGAAGCTTGCATTGTCTCTTCCTATAAAGGTCAAATATAAGTGGAGTATTGGGAAATATATACATATAATTTGTGAAAAATATTTTAATTGAGAGGAAAAAGTAACATAAGGCACCAATATTATCCAGTTAGGCCTATAAAAATTAGCTCCAAAATTGTTAAATATTTGCATATCCCCTTTGCGGGTTTATTCATTCCTTATGTATAGGAATAATCCTATATACACACTCAGTATAACCCGATAGGTATAGCCTCATCATTATTTGTATGTGCCTTCTATAATTTTCAATGAAAATTTTCACTGCTAGCACCTTTTACTTTTTTAAAAATACATATTATTAAGATGCAAAAGCTACTTAAAACATATTCTCAGTTCTCTAAAAGCTGACCAACTTTTATCTCAAAAGCATATAGAGTAAATGAAAGGATACATTATCAAAAGAAATATTTAAGACTATTCATTTTATTAAAATATGAAAATATACTAATCTTTACATAGCAATATGCTCATGTGAATCTGTCTTTATTGTATTTGAAGGTGCCAAGCACTACTTTCAATAATCAAAGCAATTCTGAATGACCATAACTCACCTTACTTCAAAAGATAAAAGCTTATTTAAAGAAAGCAAATGAAATTATAAATTAAATTTAGAATTCTGGATGATGACCCTCCATATAATGGCACTTCTAGAAGCCACATTAGAAGCAGACACTAGGCAGGCCGGGGCGGTCTGTTTCTACATTAGAAATACGATTGTGTCATCTGTCTTTATTAATGTAAGCAGCCTGTACCTCTTGAGATGAGTTCATATTTTAGGAAGTCATATTTAATCACTACTGTATTCCCCATTATTAAATGAGACAGATATTTAGTTTCTAAAAAATCTTTCAAGTGTGCTGCGTATAGGATGCAAGATGGAGAAGGTTCAAATAAAAATCCTTAATCCTGAAGATCTGTGATTCTCTCAACAGTGTCTTTCACAGAGCAGATCTTTTGATTTAATGGTGGTGTGTCTAAAAGCTTATTGAGTACCCAAAGTCAGAATCAAGGACAACTAACATCTATAGTGCATCAAATTGTAGCCCCAATGTGACCATCTGAAATTTCTATGCTAACACTGTTGTGAGAAGTAGAAACTTAAGATCCAATCCAGTGCAATCTGTGGTCTTATGTTTAAAGTATCTGCATACTTGCATCCGCATTCATTTCTCCTTAAATCTCCTTAAATGGATAGCCTTCTCCATTGGTAATAATAACATTGACATCATCACCAGGCTTGTCGCATAAGTACCAAAGTACTTAGAAGATCTTTATGAACTTTACAATCCCCTAAGCAGTATTTATTTTTAGTTTTCTAAATATTTATGAACTTAGATTTAAAATAGTTTTAAAATGTTTCACACTAAAGTCATTATTTATCAAGAATTCTAGTGGGAATAGAAATTATCTTACCTTCAAGAAGAGAATCTAGATATATTGAAAAGTGCCCTTCTCTACTTGTCTTTTTAAGCATTTTTATATGCATTGAGAAGAAACAACTAGATCTTCAAATTGGCAGGTGTTACTAAATTGCTCCAGTCAGAAAACCTGTGCAATTGGGAGAGACTCAAGGAAAAGCTTATGAAATTGTCAAACTGAGAAGAAAAATAGCATATGATTTTTATCATAGATAAGCACAAGGTCATTTCTTTCAGAAGTCAGAAAATCCAGACCTTCCATAAAAAAACGAAAGTCTTTAGTCATTAGGGATTCAGGATTCATTTCTCATTTCTTCCCTGCTGTGCTGTTACAGCCTGAATAGGCAGAAAATATCAGGTATCATCGGGAAAAGTATTAGAAATGAAGCAGAAAATATTATATGCATTTATGGCTTTTACAGCCTCAAGAAGGATATGGAACTAGAGACAACCTAGAATACTACTTTCAAAATTATTAGCAGAGAGCATCTCTGTGAATACCTCATATCTGTAATCTTAATAACAAACGTGGGAGGCACATGGAGTCCTTAGGACATATGCCTGAATGTCCTAGCCCTGTAAAACAAGTTGCTTGCATAAGACAATAACTAGAAAAGTTCATTGCAGAAGCTAAGTCTCAGTTTCTCTCATTCTTCTGATTCTGATCCAGCTATTTATCTCCTATCTGAAATGGGATTATGGTTATGGAATGTGTCTGATGTCTATAAACTATTGAATAAAAGTTTCAGCAAATTTCAACCAAGAGCGAGGCAGCTCCCTTTGAAACATTTTGGGTTAACTTATTAATTAGAGAAACTAATTCTTCACACCTGGAGGGAGTGGGGAGAAAGTAACTTGAGGGTTTAGTAGCCATCTATATGTACAACAAACATGTACTGAGTGTCCCAAACAACGCAGTGCTAATAGCACCAGAGCTACAAGAGTGAAAACTTGGCTTCTTGTTTTTAGAAGCTTCATAATTAGTCAAATAGTTTATACACACAAGAAACATGAACTAAATTTCAAAGAGATTGACAAATTTATGAGAATGTTTTCAAAATTAGCATTTATTCATCGCTGACTATTAAGCCAGGTACACTGGGATCTTCCATGAATTGTTTCAAAATAATTCTGACAATAACCTTATCAGGTAGATTTTATTATCCTCATTTTATAAAAGTGATATTGAACCTTGGAGAGATTAAATAATTTGTCCAAAAGCACACTGATAATGGTACTGAGGCAAGATTTGAATGACATAACGAAACTATTTGTTCAAAAGGAAGCTGGAACAGAGCTCTTATCTTCAAGTTTAGTGTTAGAGAAGATAAAATGTCTGTGTGCCATTCATTGCCTTTACCTCTCTCTCAAAAAATAAACTGGAGGAGTGAATCATGGCTTTGATCAGGCAGAGACATTCCACTGACCTGTAAGAATATTCATTCTTTCTAGCCACACAGATCATTATTAATTCATTTGAGGCATATGGTTTTGCGCTATGCTCTGTAAGTGCTGCCACAATGGTGGCATGTGAGTGATTCTCTTTTCCTCATCCTGCTGTGAGGTGTCACTCTTCCCTTCCAGAGAGACTAAACCGCCAGGATCAACTCTTTCTCAACACAGCTGTTTGTGATAAATCTTAAACCAGTTGTTCAGATCCACTATCCATGTAATTTATTGATTGATTGTACTACATGTTACTGAGTGCCAATGCTAGTCACATGTTTAGAAAAAAAAAAGAGAAATCTCGCTTAGAAAAGAGACTCATTTTCCCCAAATCAAGAAGCTCTCCTTTTCATTCAGACTCTTGTTCAAAAATCATTAGGTTCCTATTGTTTTCCAGACAACCAGACAGCTACCCAGGAGAATGATGTACACAGATGAAAGACATAACGACGTGTTCTCAAGCATTTGCAATCTAGTAGAACAGAAAGTTGCACCAAGAATCATAGCATGTGTATTAAGTACCATAACCTATATGGGGAGCTACAGGAACTCAAAAGAGGACCAATAAAAGCCAGGAGAGATGAGAGGTTTTGGCTTCCTGATGGAACTAACTATGTCTAGGTCACCAAGGATCATGCAAATTTTGACAGGACGAGAAAAGTAGAATGATGATTCTATGAAGATAAAAAGCATATGCAGAGGCTCAGGGGCATGAAAATACAGCTAGTTTGGGGAGGTGGTAAGTAGTTAAGTTTGATAACACATAGAAATGACAGGAGATGTGCAGAAAATAATTTTAATGAAGAACCTAATGTTTGGCTCAGTATGATGGGGGCAGATATCTTTGTTTTGAATTAAAATGGTGAGTCTGTTTCTGATTTTTTTCAAATGTTTTTCCAATGTTCTCAAACTTTCTTTAATTTATAAAGCAGCACAGTGTAAAACAATTTTATTTTTCTTGTAGTTTCTGAGGAAGACAAAGGATTTGGACCAATTTTTGAAGAGCAGCCAATCAATACCATTTATCCAGAGGAATCACTGGAAGGGAAAGTCTCACTCAACTGTCGGGCACGAGCCAGCCCATTCCCGGTTTACAAGTAATGTACCTCACTGCTCTTTTCAGAATGGAGTGTCAGAGTAATGATCACAGATCAGCATGTATGCACTCGTAAAGATATAATATAGTGCTTTCTACAAATTCCATGGACATTAACAATAATATTGGCATACAAGCTATTTAAGAAGTTGTCTAATGCTCAAATAGCAGGTTTTCTTAAATATATGCAAATAATTCACTTACTGTTCTCTGCACAGATAATGCTACTGGCATTTGACATTATCCTCTTACAAATTGTATAATGGAAATCATGTTTTTAAGCCTACAAATGGTTACATCAAATTATGCATAATTTAAATATACAGATTTGAGGATAAAATGTTTTTGTATGCACTGGCCTGGATAACTCATACCTACAGATATGGATTATATTAAGTACAGGTAAAGATCTTGAACAAATAACTCTAGAAAGCACCATCTTTTTCAACAGTCTCATATCTATATTACATACAACACAGCAAATTTCTTAAATGTCTCTATCTATAGGAAACTCTGTATAAACATACCTCTTTCTATTTTTCTGGGTTACATATGTATGCTATCAAAAACAACTTTATAAAAAGCAACAGTGAATTTTCCTGCTTCAGATGGGTCAGAAAATTAAGTTTCTCATTTGATGCAAAGAATGAGATGCAAAAATCAACTAAATGCCAATGGATTTGAATTTCACCTGTGCGATGGTTCCATGAAGACAAAACAAGGGACTGATAGAGAAATTGGGGGTTCTAGTGTGTTAATGTCACCTGACTTAATTGAAGGTTGTCACTCAAAAAAGTTAATTTTAATATTTTTTCCTGGATAGAAAAGTAACTTTCTATTATTATAGAAAGTCTTTTCAAAGAGAATATCCTCTTCCACCCATTTGATTCTAACTGCACTCAGTTTTTTCTTTCCTTTGGCTATAATTACAAAATTATTCTTAAGATAAAATATGAACTTAGATACAAAATCACCATCCCATTGAAATTATTTTTATTGTTTCAATTTTATGCATGGGAGTACAATATAAGTAGGTATTTTATAAATTATAAATAATACATTTGTACTGAAAATATTTGATGGGCTAGACTTATTTCCACCCTTAAGCCATATATAATGAGAGCCAATTTGTCATTGACATGGGATAGTAGAACTAATACGATCTGCAGAGGAGATCCAATCCCAGAAAATCTTACCGGAGAGGAAGTTGAATCCTTAGTAAGTACATTTCCTTGCTCAAGAACTAGTAAAACACAGATCAGGGACTGAAACACAGGTTTTATGACTTCTGAAGAAGTATGCAATTTTTTCAGTATTTATCTACCTAGATAGATTGATAAAATCCCAAAAGCTCTTTCAACGACACTTATTCTGTAATACTCTGTTGTTAACATTCATACAAGGGACCTTAGAAAATCAATCTCTAGGCTGGAATGGAGGCAACCAGAAGAGAGGGTTGCTCTCAGATAATGTTCTAGAAACGTGCAAAAGGCTATGCTTCTCCTTGCTGCCCCCATCATCCCACCCCACAGGCACAATAAGAAGCAGAGCTTTGCTTGCCTAGTAATTCACCAACTGCCTCTCACAGGTTGCACCCAGCACTGAAATTTCCTCTTTGAGTTTGACCTGGTTATCCATACATTAATAGAGAGAACTGGAGAAGACAGATAGATGTTTAGTCTTGTTATGAAGGCAGTCTCCTTTTGTTGGGGAAAAATGAAAGAACAGAAAAAAAATCAGCTCATGATGCAACTACTTTGATGGAAAAGAACATTTAAAGTTTTTAAAATGTACCTAATTTCAGGCCAAATTATACTAACCTTGGTAATCCTCCAATTTTTCATTCATATAGTAGTTTTATATTTGTACCATGTTCTGTGACAACTTGTTACTCATAGCAACATCCTGAGAGGTACAATGGAGTACTTTACTTCCGACTTACAAGCCTTGTGGCTTTGATTATCTTGCCCCCATCCCCAAGGAAATAAGCACTACAATAAAAAAAATTACTAAAAGAAATTGTAGCAATAGTGTATGTTTCTGAAACTAGACCAGTGAACTTCCTCAAACACAGAAAAAGGTAATCCTTGTATGATGTCACAAACATAGTCAGATCCATGTGGAGGAAGTTAAGACAATAAACAAAAATTTGGAACCAACATAATGAGGGGAAAAATTACAAAAATTGGAGCTGCCCAACAAAGAAACACACTGTCTTGACAAGAGCTGAGCAACTTAACACTGGATGGTTCAGGCAGGGACAATATTGCCATCACCTGGGGACAGGGGAAGGCTTTATTCATTGAGTTGGAATTTAGTAAGTTTTAAAAATGCAGAATCACAGTTTCGTATGCTTGCTTTTGAATTATTTTCTATACTGCAAAAATTGTAACTAATAATGTTCTGGTAACTTTGATTTGATAACAGATATTCTAAAGTAATTAGGCCCTTTGGGTATGATCATTACTCTAATTAGAAGTGGCCAGGAAATGAGTGATGTGGCCACCAGCCACTACCACTTCAGCAATTTGACCACAGCTCTAGGCTTATGACTTTCCTGAGGACATGGAACTTTAAAGAATAAACCCTGATAAAGAATGATTATAAAATTATACAGTTGGTTCTTTTAGTTGAGAACTATTTTCTACATGCATTCTTTTCATCATCGCATCAGAAATTTAGATTCCTGTTTCCAATTTATTTATAACACTATCCCTATCAATTAATGCTCTGATTACCTGCAACATGTCTTATATTGTTATGAAATTATTTGGCGAGATGGAAAAAGAATTATTTTCATTTTCTACTTTATTAAAAGTAATCTTTGAGTCTTGAGAAAAGGCGTAAGTCACCACTAGCTCTAGGCTGGGGAAGATCTAGTTTTACTGGTATATTTGTGGCTTGGAATAAATTTTTTAAAATGCAACCAATTTTTATCATTTTCAAATTGTGTGACTGACCTCTAGTGGTCAGAACTGCCACTTACTGAGCAAACCCCAATGTCAATTAGTTTGTTTAATTGAAAAATTACTTTGAAATTTAGTCAGATATTGATATTTTATATTTTTTTGGTAGAACAATGCTTTTAATATTTTATGCAACATATCTGCATATATATGAATCTAACTGGTGCATAGATGACTGTCAATTTTGTCCAATGTATAGCTGCCAAGAAATCAATTTATGGAGAAAAACTTAAAGTATTTGTCACTTGGATACCTCATGAAAAAAAGACAAAATATGTATGTACTTTGACGTTTACCTGTCTGTACCTGAGCTAAATTACAAATTATGATCCTAGAGACTCAGAATTGTAGAGTACAAAGAAATACCATCTGAATCATATTTCTAATTGTCTGAATTTACCCCGAGCTGTACCCAGAGTATTTTAGAACTTTGTTAGCTCCGTACAGTTTCCAGGTCTCATGACCCGATACTGACTTTGTATCTTTTTCTCATAGATGGAGAATGAATAATGGGGACGTTGATCTGACCAGTGATCGATACAGTATGGTAGGAGGAAACCTTGTTATCAACAACCCTGACAAACAGAAAGATGCTGGAATCTACTACTGTTTAGCATCCAATAGCTACGGGATGGTCAGGAGCACTGAAGCAACCCTGAGTTTTGGATGTAAGTAAACTGTAACTTTTTAAAAATGGTAAGTGTATTTAGGTGAGTTCAGCAAGAAGAAAAATCAAGACAGGATAGTGAGAGGAAGGCATCATAGATGAGGTGCATCTTACAAGATGAGTGGACCCTAATTGTGTGATGGAGACAACAAAATGCCCCAAGGCATACAATGAAGGTGCTTGGAACAGTGAAAGATGACGATGTCAACTAAAGGAAAACCAGGGTCTGAGGATCTTGAATGACTCTTTAAAAATTGGCATAAATGCAAGCATCAAGCCACATATTATCAAAGGGGCACTATCACCCATAAGGGGGTGAAAATTGACTTTTGGGGGAAGAAAATGTCACATATTGCAACATAATGGCTATGACTCTTCAACGATCGACCCAATATGACAATACCTTTTTCACTAATATTTTATTTCTCATAGTAGGAATAAATTTAATTATATTTTTCTTAATTTATTTTAAATTTAAATTACATGAAAAATTTCTCTTAGTTATGGCCAATAATGACAAACTGTGCTAAGCTAAAAATCAGAGGTTGTTCTGCAAGAAAATTTTACACGGGAGATGAGTTGGAGCAGGTGATCTCCAGTATGTGATTTACGTGAGCACTTACATCTTTCACAAAATGAAGTATAGGATGAAAACAACATTTTAGGAAGTCCTACATGGTAGGGTTTATCAAGAGGGAACGAGGGCCAGGAATAGAAGTAAGATTAAATTAGTGTGGTGAGAGTGGAAATGTAAATAACATACATTAACTATAAGGAAAGAATTAACAGGTTGCATTGCACAAAAGGAAAGAAGACTGTAAATTTTTTTTTCCAAGGAATGTCTAGTCAAAGGGCAGAAACATTCTGTTCTCATTAAAAATGCGATGGGAGCAAGAAAAATGAATTTCAAGGATGGCAGGAAGCATTTAAATGGTTGCCTCACATGCAGAGGTTATTGTGATATTGAGTTATCCAAGTTGAAATGTCAAGTAAGCTATTGAGGATAGGGATGGCATTCAAGTAAGACATCAGAGCTAGAGAAGTAGATTTGAAGAGTCCTCTGCAAAAAGTAACACTTACAATAAATGGTTTTCAGAGGTATATAATTTATATGGAGAAAAGTAACAATTAAATGTTATAATTTGGGTGCTGATCACAGGTAAGGAACAGGAAGAATGGCAGAAAAAAATAGAGTCAGTAAGACAAATGAAGGATTGGAAGAATATCAAGGAATCAAGCGGAATATAAGTTCCAAATACATAGAAAAGAGTAAAGAAAATTAGAACTGAAGCAAAGCCAGAATTTGAAAAGGAGCAAGAGATTGGTCACTTTCATGTTCCCTAATTAGGGTCCTGTCTTTTACCCTTATTCCTTCCCAATATCCAAGCCCTCCCTCAGGAAGGGAAATACCCATCAAATGAGTCCATTCCTTGAAGTCATTTCTTCTTATTTACTTTCTTTGGTAGGTCCCTGGGTTTGTCTGATTTCATTGTATTTCCAAATGCCCTGCCTGAGATTCTCCCTAAGTCTGAAACAAAAGTCCTTAGGACATTTGTAATTCTCAGGGTTGTCAGAATTCTTATGCAGGCTGCTCCCAATATCTGTAGACTTTGAGCTCATCACAAAACGTTATAGTGTATATAAATCCCAGCAATGTAAGAACGAGGAGCTGACTTTACTAGGCTTCACCAAACCACTGAGAAGTGCTATATCTCAAAAGTGAGTTAGTCGCTGAAAGCTAAAATTGATGAATGTCTCTCTTTCTCTTGGCTAGAGAGTGAATGTTTCTCTTTTTCCTTTTGTAATTAGATCTTGATCCTTTCCCACCTGAGGAACGTCCTGAGGTCAGAGTAAAAGAAGGGAAAGGAATGGTGCTGCTCTGTGACCCCCCGTACCATTTTCCAGGTAAACTTAATTCCTCTGACTATTAGCATCTATTAAACAAATGGACAAGCTCCATTTTCATAGTAATAATGCTACATTATTAATAATCATGGCTCATTATTAATTAGACTGGATGTTTGCATGAGCTTGTAATGTGTCACTGATCATTAGGGACATTTCCTTTCTTGGCTCATTAGTCACTTGGTTCTAGTCCCAACGATCTCTAATCATTTCAGTTTATAAACATATATATGTTGTATTATGTCATCATTAAAGTTCCTATTTCACAAGGAAATTCTGATAGTTTTCTAGAAAATATTCCTGAAATGGAACAGTACCGAGGAAGGATGTATAATCATCATTTTCTTAACAAGTTAGTATCTATAAAATACTGTGAGCTGTATGTAACTAAACACTAGAAAGGGATAAAGACATAATAAATTATTAATCTCCTTAGGAATACTAATCTGCAATAATTATCTACTTCAAAAATGGGGCTAAATTAAGTGTCATCTGTTATGAGATTCAACTTTGAACATATGTTTTATGTAATTTAATATGGCGAAGACAAAAGCCACAAAAGTGCTAATTAAAAGATGAATTCTTTATATGCTTTCACCAATTTTCATTTGTTTTATTTATCAAATATCCCTTTGAAACAATATACAAATACCTCTCTTCACAACTCAAAAATCATTTTTTTCTATTCTTATAGTTCTAATAGTATGTGATAAATTTGACTTTAAACATCTCCATAGAGAATGAAACATAACAAGCTTTTAAAATCCATGCAGGAATTTGTGCGAAATACATCAATCTGATATGTGTGTATGTACCTAGCCAGATACGTATATTTCACACAAAATTATGCAGTATACATTTCATGTGAAATTGTATGTATGTGTGTGTGTGTGTGTGTGTGTGTGTGTGTGTGTATGTAGTTGTGGTTGTTTAAATATCAAACATTGGTAATTTTCTCCATAATAGGAGAAAGATAATTGCTTGGTAAATATAGGAGTGATATATAAAATTCAAAATGTAACACCCTTTCAATGATAAAAGACTTTTTCTTAAGGAACTATTGAAATTACATATATATGTATATATACATATATGCACATATATATACACATATGTATTACATATATAGATATATAATACATATATACATATGTATTACATATATATGTATATATAAATATACATATATACACATAAATATATATGTATATTTATATATACATATATATGTAATATATGTTGTGTATATATATGTATGTATATTTAAAAACCCTACCATTTTCATAGCGTTTCCCACAAAGTAATGACCAAAAGTATCCAGTGACTACATTTGACCACGTTCAATATGGGAGGGACTTCGCTCTGTCACTCATTGACTCAAAAAATCTCTCCTGAGCATTTTTTATATAGCAGGCACAATGTATGCCACAGAAATGCCTCAGTGGAGCAAAACAGGAAAAGCTACCAGTCTTCAGAGATCTTCCACTGGGAGGGGCAGACATTAATAAGATAAATGGCTGAAAGATATGGCATGTTAGGTATTGATAAATAAGGAGAAATAAATAATGCAGGGAAGTGGGGAGAGTAAGTATTGAGGGGACGACTGACCTCAGAGGAGCATCGCTAGAAGGAAAGTTTGAATAAACACGGGAAGGAAATAAAAGAGCTAACAATGCGAGTTTCTGAGAGAAGAGCATGCCAGGCAGATGCTGAGGTGGGACTATGGAAGACCAAGGAAGGCAGGGTGGTGCCACGGAGTGAATAAGGCAGAGGATAGTAAGAAATGAAATAAGAGAGGTACAAGAGCTGCGTTGTGGAGGACCTTATAATCCATAGCAATTATTAATACTTTGGCTTTTACTTTGAATGTGATTTACCTCGGAGGGCTTTGAGTAGAGGAGCCATATGACATGACTTAAGTTATAGAAAGGTGACTCTGGCTACTGTTTTAAGAAAGGACTTGCGGGGGGGGGCAAAGGTGGAAACAGGAGATCGGTTAGAGGTATTATAATAATCTAGTAGCATATGATGGGCCAGAGTGGTATCAATGGAGGTGGGAATCCAGACATATTCTAGATAAATAGAATATGTTAAATTTCTATATAGAAATCTAGGTATATTTTAGTTAAATTCTAGATACATTTTGAAGGAGAAGCCAAGAGGATTTGCTTGTTGACTTTTTGTGGTATATAAGAGAAATACAAGAGTTGAGGGTGGCATAAAAGTTTTTGCCATGAACTCCTGAAAGAATGAAGTTGTCATTACTTCAGCTGAAGGAATAGGTGTGGATATGTTAAATGTGAAGCATCTGCTAAGCTTCCAAATGGAAATCAAGTTGGCAGTTCTATATCTGTGTAGATCTCAGGGGTGATGTCTAAGCTTGGAATATCAATCTGTGATTCATCATTATATAAGTTGTTTTCAAAACCATGGGACTGCAATATGATTACCTAGGAAATTAGAATAGATAGAAAGCAAGAAGCAGGGGTCCAAAAAATAGGCTTTGAGATTTTTCTAAGATAAGTCTTGCTTTTCAGTCTCTGCTGTATCTAAGCCATGGTGCTGAGTGTAGAAATACATGGGCCAGAGCAAGGTCAGCAGAAGCTTACGGCCATTAAGCCACAAGAGTCCATAACTTCTTTATCTCAATAAAGATAAATATGTTTACATGGAAAAAACAAAAACAAAAATAAAGTTGCTTCAAGAGACATTATAATTCACAGAATAAATCTGAGTAGCTCATCAGATACGCCATCTTCAACCGATATAGAAACAGACTTTTGCTTCAAATCCATGTGTGTGTGTATGTGCTTACGTGTACTATTTTACTATCTCTCTGCCATAAATCCTCATTCCGTTTTAATGAAGGCAAATTAACGTTTTGTGTTTTGTGGCTTAGAACTTGGGTTGAGGGTGCAAAGGAACCTGTCACTCTGTTCTGAATGTCTAAGAATGTTATATACACAATCATTTAGAATTGTCAAACCCTATTGTTCTATTTGGTGATCTGGGATTCAGTCCTTACTATGCCAAGTAAACTTAGGCATGTCTACATCTTAATTTCCTCATTTAAAATGGATTTGAAAATAGTAAAATGGATATGCAATTTTAATAGATTATTATTAAAGTAAATAAAATATAATTCAGTACAGCCAATGTTTTCTATCTCTTATTATTATTCAGCACATCTCACTACACTAAAGATTTTAAATTCAGGATTATAGAGATGTTATCTTCCTCATTTACGTGCAGGAAAAAAAAAGTTCAAAAGGAAACATATCAACTTTTGCAACCCCATGTATTTTTATCTGTATTTGAATGGTCTTCAGTTCCTTGCAAGGAGGGAAACTCTCATTTGGACTGCTTTTCTTATTTGTCAAGAGCAATTACAAATGTGCATTTGAATAGAAATGTTCACTCAATTTTATAACATTTGACATACAAATAATTTTCTGGTACATATACAAAGTAAGTGTTCAATATATCTGAGGAATGAGAGAGTGAGAGAATTAAGAGCAAATAGATTTGTTCATTAAATTAAATGTAGGGTTAAGTTTCCTGAAAACATAAACTTTCTTTTTTGTTTTATTATATTGCAATACTTAATTAATAAACATGCAAGACTTTTTAAAGTCATGGACTCTCAAAAATGAAAATATAATGCTTTCTTTCCAAGTAATTGTCTATCAATATAACCATCAAAAATTGACTTATTCCATTTCACAAAATATAAATAATATCATTGTATATAGCAAAAGAGAAATGGAGAAAAAAAGTCACTTCAAGGGTAGGTATTATTGACAAAATAAGAAATACCTGATAATGGGGACATTATGAAATTTAAAATGGATAAGAAAGTGAGAGTACTCTTCAGAAAAACAACTCCTGAAATACTGAATATAATCTTGAATGAATCTCAATAGACTAAATAGATCATCACAAAAATAGACAGGAATGAGAGACCAGGGTAAGGAACACATTAGCTCACAATAAAACTTTCTTTCTAAACATGTTTTATGTACAGATTATTATGTTAAAGCACTGATTAGAAACTACAGTGATTTTGGTACAGGCAAATTCCATTCTGTTCAAGCTAATTTTCTAAAAGGCAAGAAAATCTCCTAAAAAGTTTTCAAGTTATTTCTCCAGGGTTTGAACTAAAGAAGTTCAAGTGTATTTCACGGAGATTGATGCAGCATTTTGCAAGGTTACATAAGTGGTGTAGTTCAAAGTAATACAGTGATGTTAACCTAATGCACTATAATTGGACAAAATGAATTTCACCTGTGATATATGTGGTCTAGGCTTCTGGGCAAAAGCAAGAAGTGTCAAATATCTACCGGTAAAAGTAATATTTCTTAAACATGTCCTGGCACTTACTCTTACTAAAAAATAATTTTATAGTAATTTATTGTTTAATCCAGTCTACAATCTGAGGAAAACAGATGGCTTTTGCAAAGGAGGTTGATTTTATCATCTGCATGGGGAAAGACACGACGAAGATGGTCTGTTGAATCCTTAGAAGAACTAGATCTTAGCTCTTGATTTCAGAATCAGAAAAGATCAAAGCTCAAAAGATTGACAAAATCACATCTTATCCATAGGTTGGAGAGTCAGGGTGGCTATTGCTCCAGTCTTGGTACAGCTTATTTTGCTGATGGTGGGTAGGGAAGCTTAGAACATCAGTTCTGCCTCGCCTTTGCTGTATGACCTCAGGCAAGTCACTTCACCCTATTAGGCCTTGGATTCCCTGTTTAAAAATGGAAAGAGCCATTCCTACCTTTCTTGTACTGAGTGCTGACAGATTCTAAGAAATTATAATTATTGTTTTGTCCAAGTGAATGGCTTTAACAATAAGCTAAAATTTGTTAAATAAATTTAGAGTAATTATATTGCAAGTCCCGCAAATGCAGAGGCCATATCTATCTTGTTTAGCAGCACTTGGAAGGTACTTAGGTTTTGCAAAATAAATAAATTAGAGAATCTACAGTGGGCATCAAATCAGTCAGAGCAGTTATTCTATAGTCCAAAATTTATGTTCATACAACATCATGACAATAACTTCTCTCATTTAGCATTTTTCCCTTATAAGGATCAAATACCATCACTTCTTTCATTTATTTTCACACATCTCTTGAGTGGAGCACAGGAAAATGTCTTACATTTTAGAGAAACTGAATAATAGAGTGACTAATTTGCCTGATAAAAGTCATGCTGAGAATTAAAATCCAGGTCTCTGTATTCAAATAACCACTGAGGATTCAGATTACTCTAAATGCATTTTGTGGGTAGTATCTTTCACATTCTATAGTTACAAAAGTCCTTTCTCTGTATGGAGATACACACTTTGACATTTTTGGCTTTGGTGGTGGGGCAGGGGGAGTGGGGATTTAATTTTTAACAGAAATCCCTACAGAATTTTAATTTACATCTTAAGACAATAGGAAATATTATTCAGAATTAGAAGAGATTAAGGCCTTTTTAAAAATGTAATATAAATATCAGTTTGGATGAAAGACTACGTGATACTTCTGAATGTGACACTTCTTATCACAGGAGACCTCATTTCAGAAATTTAAGCAGCTCCCTAAATTTCTTCCTATCCTAATGATCCTGTGACCCTAAATCTGCAAAAAAATAAATAATTAAAATAATTCAATCATTCACAGATATAAATGCCTAGAAATATATGTTAACCATAATCCTGAGTTAGAGGCTAATATGATAGTCTAATTTTCTGCCTCTTTTTAACTGTATTCCGTTTCTTTAATAACAAACATATGCTGCTGCTTCCACAATTTAAAAAGATCAATGTTGAAAACCAAAAGAATATAATCATATTCACTGTCTTTCTTGATATTTTGCTGGAGAAAATTACATAGCTAAGCTAACTATAATGCCCAGGTTATTATTCCCAATTGTGTGAGGCTCATATAATGTACATCTCTGTTAGCTTTTCGTAGTCATTGTGCTTTCACACTCTCATTGAAAGCTTTGCTCTCCACATTGAGTTCCGTAAAGCAAAATAGTCATTTGTCATGATTATTTATCTTTATAAGAAGCCTGAGTGCTGTGAGGTCTTGGTTTTCCACCATTTTACATCTAAAATCCTACCTAGTCTGACCTAGAGAGATTCCCACTTGTATTCTTCCTAGTAGAAATTGTCTTTATATGATCAAGATGTTTTGAAGGGAATCATCATTTTTTGACCTAGAGGTTTGCATTACCCATCGTCTCCTCTCGTGTATTTCTTGAATGATACTGGGAGTCATTCATCAAAACAGAGAGGAAAGAAGGAATAGAAAACTATAGGATATTCAGCAAATTAAGGAGGAAATTCAGTTTTCCATTTAACTAGCTAGTGTGTTTAGCCAAAGGAATTTCATGTGGGTAAGAGTTACCCGATGATACGTCTCCTGCTATTTAATTAAACCAGTACCATACTCTTCCCTGTTTCTGTGGTTTTCTCTGTTTAATGTGACCACAATAGTTTATGTAAGCTCATTTCTAAATCTATAACTTAAAATAGGTGTACACACACAAAAAATAGATAAAGCAATAATATGGTAAGTAATCTTAATTTTATTTATAAAATGCAGTACAGCAGATTAGTCATGGCTTTGGAGTTACTAGATGTGGATTCAAAATCCCATTTCTTCTTAATAGTCATGAAATTCTAAGCAAGTTATGTAAACTCTTCCAGTTTCACTTAGCTCATCATTGAAATGAAAGGAAGAATATTAATAGCTTATAAAATAATTGAGATAAATAGATGTAACTGCTTAGTGTAATGCTTATATTCATGTAAAATATGGTAGGTATTTAAAAGTTCGCACTGTTTGCCTTGGCTTTCTCCCAACATTTGCTCTACAAGAGGCTCTATTAGATTAAGTGATGGCTTGTTACTAGCCTCTATTACATTACGTAACACCTCTGGGAGAAGCACTTAATATTTAGAAGACGATATTTTCTCCTAGATGATCTTAGCTACCGCTGGCTTCTAAATGAATTTCCTGTATTTATCACAATGGATAAACGACGATTTGTGTCTCAGACAAATGGCAATCTCTACATTGCAAATGTTGAGGCTTCCGACAAAGGCAATTATTCCTGCTTTGTTTCCAGTCCTTCTATTACAAAGAGTGTGTTCAGCAAATTCATCCCGCTCATTCCAATACCTGAACGTAAGTATTTTATTTGTTACATTCTGTTTTTGCAAGGTTGTCTATATATGGTATAGTTACCATAATGAAAATAGAGGCCCAGTGAAGACTAGCTGGTTTTTCAGGGAGGACTATATAGAGGAGATGCACGTTTAAGGGGCCAAAGGCTTGGTTCTTAGCTTTTTGCATTGAGAAGATTCAGCTGATAAAATTGCTGTCAAAAGGTTGAGTTCGGATTAGTTGCCTCTAGCTTAGGAAATACATAGGGGACTGATGCCTTTGTCAAGTTCTAGTGTATTGGTTGCAGTGGGAATCACCGGCATCTACTTTTTGTTTTATGGCCATTCCTACTTCTTAGTAAGCTCATGAAGAAATCAAATGATTATTAGATCAAAACAATAGTAATTGTAGAATTATTTTTTTAAGTCATTTTGATTATTTTGATATTTTTAAGGAACAATTTACATGATACAGTTAAGTAAATAAATGGTCTTTTCTATTCTACATAATCAGCATAGGGTGCTACCCTGGGAGCACCATGCTGGATGACCACTGACAATCTCATTGGCCTTTTCCCAGGCTCCAATTGGACTACTTCCCCTTTAAAATGCTCTGCTGCTTAAGAGAATCAAATCACAATATGCGTGCTTCCTTCACATCATTTCTATCCAAGTCCTTCTGCTACATTAATATCAGCAAACTCAAGCTCATGAGAGCCTCCCAGCTTCAGATTGACAGACTTAGGTTTGGCTCCTGCCTTTACCCCTAAATACAGTGTGATGATGGGGAAAATGGCATAATAACACTGAGGTTCCATTTTTATTTTTCTCTGCAAGACAACGCTCACATAATTGGTATTCAAAAAATATTGTTGACTTTTTGGCTCATTTTTCTTTCCTCAGTTTTAAGAGATAATCTCACCCCCTACTTCATATACTGAAAAGAAGCCATCATGTAAAAATTCTCTTTTCTTTTCTACTCTGCCCAGAAATATACTTGCAGTTCAGCACATCTATTTATTTTCTTACTTTTTGTCTCAGTAGCAGAATATTTCTCCCCCTGCTCAAGCTCAGTCCTCCAGTTGGTCTGGTTCACATTCTATTTGACTCAATTAGAAACGTCACTACATCACTTATTTTCTTCTTTCCCGAATCTTCAGATTCTACTCTACCTAATTCTCTCTGCATACTGTCTTGTATTCAATGCAATTTTGAATTATTATGAATTCCTATTTGCTAAATCCAAAGAATACTTTTCAGTCCTTACTCTGTTTGAACTTTGATGCTGCCCCTTCTGCCTCTCACGAACTTCTTTCTTCGCCTGATTCCCTGAACTCTTCATCTCCCTTCTGCCTCTCTGACAAATTTCATAGAATGTTCTTCACAAATATTCTTCTAATATTTTTCTCTAATCTTTTCCTTGATAGTCTCACCCACTTACACATTTTCAACAGTATTCCTCTGCAAAAGACTTCAAGTTCATATCTCCAAAACTTTTCTTGTGTCTAGACCTCAATTCTTCCTATATCCTGGACTTGTTCCTAAAAAAGCTCTCAAAGATGTTAAGCTCAAAGTGTCATAAATACATGTATTTTTTCTCCCTAGATCCTGTTTAGCTTATTTAGCAATACAATTTTATTTCTAACAACTCATGGTAGGATTATTTATTATCCAATCCTGACTTCCACTGCTCTTCAGGACAGCTAACCCAGTGGTTCTTAATTAGTATGTAAGCACCTGGGGAGTTTTGGGGAAAATGTGGAACCTAGAGCTACTGATTCATCAGGCCTGGAACGTGACCCAGGAATCCACAAGTTGAAGCAGTATCCCAGGCGATTCGGATGAATTGGGCCTTTAATCTACACATTGAGAAACATTGATCCAAGGAGTCATCCTGTTGTTTCTGCCTCTAAAATACAATTTATATTTATTGTTTCCTTTCTGTTTTCACCGTAACTATGCCCTAGTGATGGCCTTCACCTGTTTTGCCTGAATTATTGAAACAGCCTTTTTTGGACCACTGAGGCTGTCTTCTATATTTCTCCTCTCCATGCTCCATCCTTTAAAAATGGCAACAAGCTCTTCTACTTAAACCAAAGATAAGATCCATATTACTTCTCTTACCAAGTCCCAATGGTAGTTACCTGATATGGTTTGGCTGTGCCATCACCCAAATCTCACCTCAAATTGTAATAATTTTTACTAGTCCAGAGTGGGGCCAGGTAGTGATAACTTAATCATGGGGGATGCTTTCCCTCAGACTGTTCTCGTGGTACTGAATGAGTCTCATGAGATCTGATGGTTTTATAAATAGGAGTTCCCTGCACATGCTGTCTCTTGCCCACTGCCATGTAAGATGTCCCTTTGCTCTTCCTTAATCTTCTACCACGATTGTGAGGCCTCCCCAGTTATGCAGAACTGTGAGTCCATTAAACCTTATTCCTTTATAAATTACCTAGTCTCAGGTATGTCTTCATTAGCATCATGAGAACAGACTAATACATTACCCATTGAGAAAATTCATCTCAAATTCTTTAATATCATTTTTCAGTCCTTCTAGATTGTGGGTTCAAGCTCATATACTTCAGCATCATTTGAGTTCCTAGACCTTTTAAAATTCCTTGCGCATTCCTGGAGCTTTGTAATAATACGCTATTTCCTCAGCCTGAACTGGTCCAATTTAAATGCCATATTTGCTGCAGAGTCCTATAGCCCTTCCCTACTTCTAACTACCCTCCTCATCAGTCACTCTTTCACAGTACCCATTTTGGTTTGGCTTATATATCAGATCATTATTTATTTATTTGACTCTTTAGCATTTTACAGTGTAAGGTACACACTCAATTTGTCATCCTAAACAATGCTTTTCACATTTCTGAGCCTGTTTTTTTCTCTATAAGCCTGAAGGATTAATACATCTTTCAGGACTGATATGCTAAATAAATGAAATAGAGTGTCTATTTTGAAGAGTGCCGTGTTGTCTGAGTAAATGTTTTCCTTTTTTCCCTGTCTCCTTCCCATTTTTCAATTTGTTTCCCTTTCCCTTTATCTCTGTGGTCGTTTCTTCTTTTCTCCTTAGTTTCTTGCCTTACCTTTTTCTTTTCTACTCTCTTCTCCTTCTTCTCTTTCCTTCTCCCTCATTTTCTTTCTCCACCTTCCTGAGTTCCATGCGGCACTTATCACAGTGTTTGACACATATCTGATGCTCTCTAAAGACTTGAATGTTTTAGTAAATTGAGTCACATTAGTTATGCAGCTGTCAGAATGAGCTAATATTATTGAGAATGCTGGGAAGTTATTTACATTCATACTGTGCGTAAACAAAGAAGACTATCCATTATGATACGCGCAGTACCTGTACAGAGAAAGGCTTCTGTATTGAAGCAGTTCTAATCCTATAGGATTACCATGTTTAGGAAAACTACTGTTGTGCTTAATAATTAGTGGATATTTGTATTTCTCTTAATATTAGGAACAACAAAACCATATCCTGCTGATATCGTAGTTCAGTTCAAGGATATATATGCATTGATGGGCCAAAATGTGACCTTAGAATGTTTTGCACTTGGAAAGTAAGTATACTGACACTTTTATTAACATATATAGAAATGGTACAATTTTAGAAAATAAATAACTGTTTAGCCATAAACATAAAGTAATTGTCTTTTAAGTGTGTGAAACTTTAGCACTTGTATCTTCTATTTAAAGTCCTGTTCCAGACATCCGATGGCGGAAGGTTCTAGAACCAATGCCAAGCACTGCTGAGATTAGTACCTCTGGGGCTGTTCTTAAGATCTTCAATATTCAGCTGGAAGATGAAGGCATCTATGAATGTGAGGCTGAGAACATTAGAGGAAAGGATAAACATCAAGCAAGAATTTATGTTCAAGGTAGATATATTATTTAATTTTGTATAAATTTCATCAGTATCTTATTTAGAGCCATTTCCATACTTGAAAAACTACTTTATAATGATTAATATTTTTAAAAACCGTGATATATATTACCATCATGGGGAAAGATAAAATATTTCTCATATGTCTAATGCAGTCACAACTATGAGTTATAGAAGTTACAAACTTATTACCAATTGAACCATAGGTAATAGCAATGGATTGACACAAGTGTTATTGGTAATTTTCAGAATATACAATTAATGTAGTTTGCTTACTTGTTTTATCACTGTCTTTTTCAGTATCTTTTTATTTATAGAACTTGTGTGTTATGACTTAGTTTAAGTCAGTCGTTTGCAAACTTAAGCATGCATCAAAATCATATGGAGGGCTTGTTAAAACACAGATAGCTTGCCCTCACTCTCAGAATTTTTTATTCAGAGGTCTGTTGGGGGTCATGAATTTGTATTTTTAACAAATTCCTAAGAGATACTGATACTATTGGTCCTGGAGTCACACTTTGAGAACCACTGGTCTAAGGAATCGTTTTTCTTTGAGAAAATTATCTTGGCACAAGCCTTTGATTTTCACACATTAAAATAAACTTACATTTGGGAAGACAGATTTTTTTTCAGGCCACATTGGAAATGTTCCAGACTGAAATAACCTCTATGGTGTTCCACAACACGAACCTGCAGGTCACACAGAATAAACATTGAGGGCTTACACAAGATTATTCATTTTTAATTCTGGCTACTGTCCCATTTCACTGCCTCCTGTCTCCCAAAAAGGAATTAAAATTTTGACAGATACACCCATACTCTCTAAAAGTGTTGTCACCATCTCCAGTTTTTCTTCTCTCTAAATGCACTCCAACTTGATTTGCATCTCTGCCTCTCCACAGAAACTTTTCTTTCCAAGTCGGAAACCACCGACTTCCACATTGCTGAACCCCATATTCAATTCTCAGCTGTACTTGTTTAATCTAACAGAAGTGATTGCCACAGTTGGTCCCTCCCTTCTTCTTTATTCACTTTCTGTGCTTTGTGACTGGGACCCACTTTGTTGTGAATTTCCTTGTATGATCTTTCATTCTCCATTGATGTTTCCTCCCTACTCCATACCTTTCTAACATTGGTGTGATCAGGGTTCCATCTGTGAACCTCATCTCCATTTCAGTCACTCCCTTTAGGATCTCATTCATGATCATGGCTTTAGGCACACCCTATACCCTGAACACTCTAACCTAGACATTTACCCTGAACCTCAGACTTGTATATCCAACACCACAGTAATGTTAACGTGATACATATCAAGTATGCACGAGATGGCCTCCTGAAAGGAAGAAAAGTCTAGTTAAGAGCTTTTAAACTTTTGAAATAAATCCATCACTTTCTACCAGGTTTCTAAAGCTTATAGACAGGTTTTTATTCAACATATTAAGAAAACTACACTCCAGGTTCTCAGCAGAGTAGAATTTTGAACTGTTTAATATCTAAAGCCTTAGAAGAAGCAAGGTGCCAGAGCAGGTATTTATAGCAGGTAATTTAAGAGAAATATTATTTCTTCTTTACTAATGCAGCATACTCAGTATTATCTTTAGGTCTGATCACATCACTCGAAAGTTACATAATTAAGCCATATATAGAATGTATCAAGCCAATTCAATTATTCAGTATATAATGTAATAGCAAATGTCTGTGTTACCTATGTGAGACCAAGACAGGAAAGGTGCTGATATTCCTGTATTATGTATTGCTAAGATTGTATACAAAGTAAAACCTCTCTCAATTAACATGAACGTATCCACCAATATTTTAAAAAAAAATTTCTTTATGTTATGGACAGATATAACGATGAGTGAAAAACTGTACTAAATAAGATTATATATGCTATAAAATATGTATATAGGTGTACATATGTGTACATATATACATTATAATGTATAATATTGATGGTATTTACTGAGATTATAAAAACGTTTTCTAGTTTTAAAATTTCTGGCATTTTATTCCTTGCTAAATGCTTTATATAAGATGTATATATTGCTTTTGCCATAAACTTAATACTTTAAGTTCCCATTTTCAAAGAAAATTATTTTCCACTCAGGATTCTTTCTTCCTACTTCCATTTTATTTTATATTAATTTATTTATCTGCATCTGTTTGGAGCAGATAACTGAAATAATCAAAAAGACCATCAAACTGTTCATTTGCTTGTTCTCTAGAAATATTTTTTTCTCAGGAACATTTTTAGCATTTTCTCATTTTTATGGGTGTTTCTTTAGATATCAAGTAGATCAGATTAAAGAATGAGACTGAGATCAATTTTACTCATGCATGGATTTCACCAATCATGGCTACTATATGTAGTTTCTAATAAGGAAAGAGTATATTTAAGTGTCCAAGTAATTTTTCTAGCACCACAGTAAGATGTTATGGTGGCCACTAGCTGAGTTACATCAAAATGAAGATAATATATACTTTAAGGAGTGGGAAAAAATCTGAATCTTTATCAAAAAGGTTAAGAGATGGTGTCATATTGAATTGAGACATAATTCTTTAAAACCTCAATTGTCATTTTGACAGACTTGAAAGATTTATGTTATGAGCAGAAAAAAATAAATTATTTTAGTACTAATTGTAACTCAGCTTTTCAACAAAACATGATTTACAAATGGAAAAATAATGACTGAGTTATAGTTACCTCCTTTTAGAGTAATAGAGGATTTGCATAGGTTAAACCTATACAAAGAAAAGGCCTATGCAAATACAATTTTGATGGCTCAAATACTGAATCTGGGATACCTATAATATATGATGTATTCTGCAGAATAAGGTTTACTAAATGTAATATTTATATTCTGGATATGATGATGGATCTTGAGACTTGCATTTAAAATGTACAATGTTTCTTACTTTTTAGCATTCCCTGAGTGGGTAGAACATATCAATGACACAGAGGTGGACATAGGCAGTGATCTCTACTGGCCTTGTGTGGCCACAGGGAAGCCCATCCCTACCATCCGATGGTTGAAAAATGGATATGCGGTATGTATGTTCATGTACTTTGCTGTTCCTGAGTCCCTGTTCAAGCAATGTTTCAGGGTGGTCCTGGGATAAATTTAGCAGGAGAATCAATAGAGAAAGAGTACTTGGGCCCTGAAATATAAAAGCTTCCTAAAAAAGACAAAAACTGAACATAAAGTATCTTCTTTGAGTTTAAACAACTTTCTGTAATCTTACTCTACCTTCTTTCTCTCTCTCCTTATTCTTTCCTTTGTTCCACTTTTCCACCCACTTCCTACTCATCCATCTCCAATACCTGATATTGTCCTCTTTTTCTTGCCACTATTTTCCTGTACCCCACAGAGACAGAGGTAAGAGTGAAGCTCTAAGTCCTACCTTTGGCCCTGGGGACAAGTAGCAGCAGTGGGATTCTTCTCTACCTTCCCACTGTAATCTCCCAGCTGGTCCAAGAGGGGAAAAGGTGGACTCTCAGCTCTGTAGGATGAATAGAACAAGAGCCTTTGGGCATGGTAAGTGGGTTTCCTTTCCCATGCCATGAAAATCCCACTCAGTTCATCTTAGGTAACAGTGGGGGCAGATGAACATAATGTATCTAAATTAAAAGACAACTAAGCCCAAACTTACGTGAAAGTATTACTATTACAGTTCGTTGAGAATATGTTCAACTTTTATTCTTTTCAGTATCATAAAGGGGAATTGAGACTGTATGATGTGACTTTTGAAAATGCCGGAATGTATCAGTGCATAGCTGAAAACACACATGGAGCCATTTACGCAAATGCTGAGTTGAAGATCCTGGGTCAGTATCATTTCTAATTTCTGTTAAACATTCATCAAGAAGGTGACATATTAAAAAAGATGATGGAGTATCCATGGATCACATTTGATTTCACATTATGTTCTTTAATGTCCAATGTTAAAAACTTTTAAAATGCAGTGGGAAATGAAATGATATGGTTTTTCCTTTCATTGAAGAACATTTAAGCAGGGAGGAAGTAACGCTTTAAACTTTTCTTATGCTAGTTGAAAATTCCGACTACATACAAATTCCTATTGCATGAAATTGCATCATTTTATTTTTTGCTAAGAAGCTGAAGTCTAAAATTTGAAGGAACATTGAATATAATTGTTTTTGACATTTTTTAAAATGATAAAGCACAATTTACACATGCCAATTTTGACAAGTCTTATCCTCTCATATGCCTGGACAGCTGAACACTGCCTGCAGAATCACATAACATTGAAGACTAATGCTAAAACACCATGTGATCCAGCCTCAGATGCGTATTTGGCCATTTTTGGGACATACTCAGTCCCTGGGTCTCATACCCCACAGTTGCTATTCAGAACTTTTAGGACATTCTGCAAGTCCCTTACTGCACCCTGACTCTGGCTTTTATATTGTATTCTTGTGCTCCATGAAAATTGAAATCATTTGGCATAAAGTATTTCAACTTCTCATCCACTCAAAGCTATCTCTTTACTACATTTGTCTCTTCAATACTCTTTATCTAGAGAAGAAAGAATCTCCTAAGCAAACATCAAACAATTATTTTACCTCTCTGCACTATATTCATTCCTTTTCATTTTTCCTGATACTTGATATCAACAGCTGTTCATTCTCATGTATGTGTATGTGCCGTGTGTGTGTGTGTGTGTGTGTGTGTGTGTGTGTCTGTGTCTGAAAATATATCCACCAGTTGCCTCTCTTTCTGGTCCTGTATTATTCTCAAGCTTTCTCTCTCTCTTTGGTGATTCTGAGCCGTAAGACCTCACAGACCGTTTCTTCTCTATCTCCTTCGTTGTCACCTTTTTCACCCTCTCTTCTGCCTGGCTAGAAATCTTGCCCTATCCCAGCATTCCATTTCTCTGATCCATTTCATCCCCTTTTCCATTTCCCTTTATGTATCCTACATTATTATGCCTGGTTTTTATTTTTATTTTTAAAATTTCTAGTTGATTTTTTCTGCATCTCTTATTATTTACTAGTGATCCCATAATTTATATCTCTGGCCCAGATAATTTATCCTTAGCTTCAAGCTCAATATAAATACTTCCTAGTAGCAATATTCATTTGGATAATCCTACAGATAATCCAAACTTAGCATGTCTGCAGCTGAATTCTTTTTTATTATCTCCCACCCACACTCACATCTCCTCCTCAAAGATTCTTTGTTCTGAAGAATGGCAGAGTTCATCATGTCCCTTCCCCATCCAGTACATCCACTAATCTGCAATTCACACAAGAATATCTCCCAGGTGTTTTATTATGACTACTTTATGTATATTCACTACAACTACTTTACAAAAGTCTATTTTTTTTTGAGACAGTCCCTCTCTCTGTCAAGGGTTTTAGTGTCAATCAATTTGTAGGGATACCAATATTTTGAAGAAATAAATCCTATTATAATTTATTATTTTTAATATAATGTATATTTAATAAAATTGAATTTAATATGATTTATAATAATTCATAATATAATAAATTATAATTTATTATAATTTAATAGGATTGTATATAAATTATTATAATCCTATTAAAATATCCTATTAATTTTTTTAAATGTTTTTGAAGCAATATGTCGTGTCACACAAAATGTTTATTGAGCCTACACAAAATACCCAGTACTGTGTTAGGTGTAGAACGTAGGTTGGTTGTTTACTAATTTATGTATTGCCAGTTATCCCTTTACCAAGCTAAAGTGAAATGGTGTGATCTCAGTTCACTGCAATTTCCACCTCCTGTGCTCAAGTCATCATCTTCCCACCTCAGCCTCCCAAGTAGCTGAGACAACAGGCACACTTCACCATACCCAGCTAAATGTTTTATTTTTTGTTGAGATGGAGTTTCTTCATGTTGCTCAGGCTGGTCTAGAACTCCTGAGTTAAGTGGTCTACCCATTTTGGCCTCCCAAAATGTTGGCATTGCAGGCATGAGCCACTGCGCCCAGCCCAAAAGTCTTACTGTATTATGTCCTTTCCATGTTATTTGAAAGAGTTGTCACTAGGTCAAGTCATATTGTAAGTAGTGAATTCAGGAAGTCAGGCTTTTTCTTCTAGCATTAGTTACTAAAAAGATAAAGCAATGACTCAATGAGGCCACTTTTTTTCTTGCTGCACCCAAAGCAAACTCTTCAAAACATTGATATCCCTACAGATTGACTAACACAAAAAGAAAATGGTAGGAAATCAGAGAATTATAAAGAAGTAAATAAAACTAGTCTTAATAAGTTAAGGCCATCTTAATTTTTTTTTTTTTTTTTTTTTTTTTTTGAGATGGAGTTTTGCTCTTGTTGCCCAGGCTAGAGTGCAATGGTGCATTCTCGGCTCACCGCAACCTCGCCTCCTGGGGTCAAGCAATTCTCCTGCCTCAGCCTCCCAAGTAGCTGGGATTACAGGCATGTGCCACCACATCTGGCTAATTTTTTGTATTTTTAGCAGAGATAGGGTTGCACCACGTTGGCCAGGATGTTCTCAATCTCTTGACCTCGTGATCCACCCGCCTCGGCCTCCCAAAGTGCTGGGATTGCAGGCATGAGCCACTGCACCCGGCCAGGCCATCTTAATTTTAACATTCCAATCCACTTACTATAATGCTGAAGATCATACTCTATTTCTTCCTCCCTAAAGCCTAAATTTCCTGGTAATATATTTACTCTAGTTTCTTGGGTATCAAGAAAGCATCGCAAGCTCAGATATCTTTGGTAAAAAAGAATATAAAATCATTTTGACTCAGAGAAGTCAGTTTGAATTCTTTCCCAAATGTAAATTTTATTTTGTTAAAGTTCATATCTTCATATATTACCAAAAAAAAGTATAAAAATTCCTCAGCTCAGACTGAAAGATTTCTATAAATTCAGGTTAGAATTGTCAAATCTTTTAATGACTATTAATATAGTAACTAGCAAACTGAACAATTTGATCCTCCCCAGATCAATAGCTCTGGACATGTTTAAATTTGTCTCAATCCATTCTTGTTTATTATACCCTTATGCACAGTGCTTCTCTCTTCTTTTCTTTTCCTGGGTTATTTAGTTAATTCATGTGTTCATCCAGCAAATATTTATTGAGCACTTATTCTACACCAGATGCTATTCCTTTAATAGGTGCATATATTACAATAAAGAACCAAAGGCACAAGAAATGCATCATGCCTTCATCTTAATTGAGAGGAAGGCTATCCCCTTATTTTTTGCCACTTCCAAAACATATATAGGAACATAGTCTAGATCCTGTTGTTAGAAATGCAAATATTAGATAAATCTGAAGTCATTTAAAGGACGACACCAAATCAACTATTTCATTAAAACCTAAACTGATTCAAGGAAAATCCTTATTTTCTATCTGAATTTTGGTTTTTAAAATATAATCCTATTAAATTTTCTTTTATGTTTTCAAAGCAGTATGTCATGTCACACAAAATGTTTATTGAGACGACACAAAACACCCAGAACTGTGTTCGGTGTACAGCATAGGTTGTTGCTTACTGCTTTATTGCCAGTTATCAAAATTCAGACTAACAAAACAATGGAATAGAGTGAATCTTTGCCACAAAAGGTGTCTTCCCGAGAGCCTCAGCAGCAGAGGCCATACCAAGGAGCACATTAGAAGTGCAGAATCCCACACTCACCCCAGACCTACTGAATGGACACTTGAAAAACATCCCCAGATGATTTCAATACATAGATAAATTTGAAAATGAGCCGACTAGATGATGAAGAGTCAAAACTCAGATAAAGATATGCTTAGGCCTAGAAAAGCCTCCAGAAAGTACAGTTACAGATGATTGTCATGTTTTGGATGAAATCTGCTTGAAGTTTGTCAAGGGAAAAGGAGAGTGAGCGGTAGATTGAATGTGGGAAACCTGAGGAAAGTCAGAGCACGCCAGCAAAGGGGTATTCTGTTCTGCTAAGTATTGTTCTTTACTTGGATGTGAGGACGAACTACAACTGATCATGTACTCCTTAATTCGTTGATTAGATCCATTATTCCCATAGCTGTTTATGGATAGGTGCTGAAAGCAGGGCTTCAGTTATTTTGGCATTTTGCAGTGTCTGCATACAGTTGATGCTCAGTAAATGTATAAAGAAGGAGAGATTGCATTGTTTAATGAAAAGCACATGCTTTTGAAATAGAAGGACCTAGATTCAAATGTGACTCCCGGTGATTACTACCTGTGGCACCTTTGCCAAATTAGATAATCCTAACAGATTTCAATGTTCTCATTTATAAACTGGGGATAGTTCATTCAACATGTGGTTGAGAGGATTGACTAGGATCATATGTCAGTGTGTATAATGCTGGCCAATTTTCTCCAGCCTTTCATTTTACTTTCCTTGCAGGATTGAGTCAAAACAACTGAATTTAGTGTTAATTTTAAGGTAAATGTGTATAAAACATTTGATTGAAATTAAAGTGATTGATTGAGACACAGTCTCACTGTCACCCAGGCTGGAGTGCAGTGGTGCAATCACAGCTCACTGCAGACTTGACCTTCTAGATTCAGGTGATCCTCCACCTCAGTCTCCTGGATAGCTGGGACTACAAGTGGGCAAACATGCCCAGCTAATTTTTTGTATTTCAGGTAGAGATGGAGTTTCACCATGTTACCCAGTATGCTCTCAAACTCCTGGGCTAAGCCTTCTGCCCACCTCAGCCTCCCAAAATGCTGGGATTACAGGTGTGAGCCACTATGCCTGAACTCTAATAAAGTTTCTAATAATCAATTTAGTTATCATCAAGAACTGTACATTTGAATTGGGTGAATTTTATGATAAGTAAAATTTATTAAAGTTACAAAGCAGTAGGTATAGAATGCCTATTGGTGACAATTGATCATATTTACTGAAATTAATCCTTTCCAATAAATATGAAAAAGAATAAAAGATTCTATAACACAGAAGCAATGTTTGGGCTTTACAAACAAAAAGAGAAAAATAACAATTTGTTTTCTTTTTAGCATTGGCTCCAACTTTTGAAATGAATCCTATGAAGAAAAAGATCCTGGCTGCTAAAGGTGGAAGGGTGATAATTGAGTGCAAACCTAAAGCTGCACCGAAACCAAAGTTCTCGTGGAGTAAAGGGACAGAGTGGCTTGTCAATAGCAGCAGGTCAGTGCTGAAACTGACATCCAATTGCAATCAACTGTTTGAAAAAGTATATTTTATAGAAGACATGTTTATATGTTAATAATGAAAGTGTTGTTCATTCCAAATTATGTTTTTTCCACAGAAGATCCTGTAGTTCTAAGATGAATAGAAATACCTATCCCTGTCAGTATGTATTATAATGAAGGTTCAATTAACAGTACTCTATAATGTATAGGGAATTTAGAAAATTGAGGCTCAAAGGTGTTTTTTGTAGTTCTTGTTGTTAGAAATTGCCCAGTGACACTCAGCTAATAAACAATGGGAAATAGAATCTCTCTAACATATTTCCCCCCAACATAGGCATCTATATCCATTCATATTCAACTTAATTTTATGCAATTAGCCTATTAAATACTTTGTAGAAAAATAAAAAGGTGATTTCTAAGTATAAATAATCTCTTCTCATCTTGAAAAGACCAACATGTTATCTTTCTTATAAGTGGACCATCTACCAAAGTTTCGGTGGTTTGGGGACAAAATGGAAAAGCAGTGTATGACTTACATAGATTATTTGTATAAAAGCCACACCGAATAGTTTGTATGTTTCCTAGAAGAAGTAGTATTGAGTGCAAAAATTATGAAGAAGAGAAAGCCAGGATGGGAAGTGAGAGGCATGGGATGTGGGGGTTGGCTTGGGGGTGTATTCCAGGATATGAGGGCAGCATCACAAAGGCCCTACGGTGAGGAGTTTAGAATGTGTAAGAAATTGGAGTAACTAAAATCAATATGATTTGTTTGTAGAGGAAATTGGAGGAGACTTTTAAGGGGTGAGACATAGTAAGCCAGATCATAAATGACCAAGTTTTCTATGCTAAGGGGCTTGGGCTTCATCTAAGAGTAATAGAAATCTGTTTAAAAGTCTTAAACAAGAAAGGACAAAGATCACTTTTGTCATTTGAAAGACTATTCTTACTTAAGTGTAGAAAATATATTATTTTCTTCACAGTAACCCAATAAATAACATTGGAATTCTCATCCATATTTCGAAGTCTCTAAAGCTTGGTAAAGTTAAAGTGACCTTCTGAAAAAATATATTGATGATATCCAAACTAGAACTTGAAGTTGTAAGACATTGATATGAATTGAGAGTATGCCAACACAGCCCTCTTATTAGGATGAGCACAGGCATGGCTGTTTATGGAATGGGGGAAGAGGGAAGAGACAGCAGGGGCTTCCCTGAACACATTAACTATTAAAGATAATATGTTTGACCTAAGGGTTGTTAAGATTTTAACAAAATGATATTACAAGAAGTGTTAAAGGAAAAGTCCATTTGTTCTATTTGCCACTGAAACATTAATGTTCAGAAAATGAGCAATGCAGAAACCATGATGAAAGGGCAGCCCCATGTGTAGGTGCCTGCTCCTTCCACAACCTAGAGCACGGCATTTCCCATTGGACAAACCATTAGTTCTCCCTCCTCAATAACAAAATCTTGTTCTGATTCTGATGAAGACCCATGTCGTGGACCTCTTCAACCACGGATTTCCCAGAATAATGTTTCATGGACTTGTTTTTTCTAAGTATCAGTATGTGTTCAAAAAAAAGAAGAGAAAGATTTAGCTCTTGAAATTTTACAATTTTGTTTTATAATATTCTTACAGCCTTTGAAATCAAATTGTATTATTTCCTTGATGAAAGAGTCTGTAAATCAAATTTTTACTTAGTACTTTAACTCATTAATACCTCAGTGTATGTACCATTTTATAGTAGGTATAGTATTCATATGCAAATATATTTGAATTATAAAGTAGTACCTATAAAAAGCTAAATATAAAAATTTTGGTGTTTATTTGAAAACGAATATCCAAAGACTAACTTAATATTGGTCTTAAAGCATAAATATAGTCTTATTCTTCTGAAAATAATTATGAAAACAATTTCCATATGACAAAATTATTTTTGTATCTGGCTAGTGGCCTATAGAATGGTTTATGTGATATTTGGGAGAAGCTATGCATCTCTATAAATGGTAATTAGATTCTCATTTTATGATTTTATTTTGGGTTCAAATGATATACTTTCTGCAGCAGAATTTCTTTTTAATTAGCAGAATTAAGATAGTTGCTAATTTATGTTCAATGAACTGCTATTAGCTCTAAAGTCATTGTTATTTAAACCACTTATAGGAGGGGATCTTCATTATTCTTTTCCACTCCAGATGCTATTCTGGAGTCATTCTGGCAACAATAAGTGACCAACTGATTAAAGACCCGATGGTTCCTAGTTTGTTTGCCAGCTGATCTATATCATAGTATCTGGAAATAAGGATAAGATCATGAGAGTCTAATCTATATTGCTTTAAGAATAAGGAGAATTATTATTTAAAAACTTAGGTTTTCTAAATATTTTTATTAAAAAGTAAATTTAGTCTCAAGGGCAAAGCACCTAAAAGTATAAATGGTATGAATGACACATGGAATTACGTATACCCTTTAAAGATGGCAAAGATCAATTGAAAACTAACATAAGTAAGCTCAAAATACTAGTGTGGATTTAAGAAAGAATCATCGTTGTTTTTTCCACTGCCACTTGATTATAATTTTTTCATGTCTCTTGAAAAACAGTTAAAAACGACAGATGTGGGTATTTGGCTAAGGACTTATACTAGAGCTTAGTGAGAAAAAGTGCAGCACATTAATATTGGTACTGTAGTAATATGTGTCCTCCAAGTTTCTGATGCCAGGAAGATTAGCTATGTAAGAAATTAATTAATGGCAATGCATGGGAGGGAAAACAGAGAGGAAACTGGTGGAGGCTCAGGGAGGTATTTTACTGAGATACAGGTCTGATCCCACATGAAGGACAGAGAGAAGGAAGGTTAAATGATTGGGTTGAAATGACCCGGACTGCACTACAATTCTAAGTATGGTAATGCCACTAAAGAGTCTTCCAGTCAAAAATGCATATCAGAGGAGTTTACTGTCTTCCGGGAGCAGGCATGGTTTAAAATTCCTCCCATGCTCAGTCATTGACTGAGAACAGCCTGTGGAATGTGTGGCTCTGAATACAGTGATGGATTTCTGAGTACAGCATCTGGGACAGAGAATCAATTATACTCCTCAGAGTTGGAGAAGGAGGCATATTCTCAGAGCCTCCATGATCTTAAATAGTTACTTTTATTGTTCTATTATTTTGATACTACATTTCTCTTTCAACAACAAAAAGCATTCTGAAATGAGCTTCCAGTCGGGACTGGATTGTTCAAGAAAGGAAAGGAAATCCTGGACTATAATATTAGTGAAAATTTTTGATACTTTCTTATATGAAGATTTTTATTAGTAAGTTAGATAGTTCTTTTTTTCTTTTATCAGATTTTGCCCTTAAAATGGATATATGTTTGCATGCTTTCTGAAAACTTTCAAAGATACTTTAGTTTTGAAAATGATCATTTAAAGAAAGTAAAAATCCAGTGGCAGGCAATTCAGTATTTAAGTGTGAGTTTCTGTACAATAAAACTCAGTGAATTTTTAATCTCCATCCCCTGGGGAAGAGGCTGACAGGCAGAAAAAATATGTGTTGTATAAAAGAAGATTTAGTTTCTGTTCAAAGAAGAATTTCCTAAATATTAACTTGTTCCAGAAGTTGTTAGCAATGAAGGTTTTAAAATATTTTTTAGTTTCTAAAAATAAAATATGTTTATATTTCTCTGTAGCCATGAAAATGGCAGTTTGTCCTCATTTCCTAGTCTGAATAGAGGTCCTGAGGTTACATTTCTGGAAGACCTGGGCTCATTTCTTTTAGGCCTATGACTGATTTCAGCCCGTCCCATAGTGGACATTTTGTCAGATGACTATGGCAATAGTTCAGAAAAAAGAAGAAAGTGGATTTCTAAAACAAATAGTCAAAGCTGAGAAAATATATTATAACTAAAGGCTAGAATGTTTCAACTTACAAAAATGTCTGTGGTCGCATGATTTATATAAAATATAACAACTGAAAAATATGTGTTTGTAAACTAAGACATAATATATTTTACTAAATCAGATTTGTGAATTAATATATTTTTTATTTCACTAGAATACTCATTTGGGAAGATGGTAGCTTAGAAATCAATAACATTACAAGGAATGATGGAGGTATCTACACATGCTTTGCAGAAAATAACAGAGGGAAAGCTAATAGCACTGGAACCCTTGTTATCACAGGTAAGTTAATGTTTGAGGGTGCTTAATTTCTAATGCGTTAAAAAACATGTGATTCAGCGTTAAGCATCTAAACAGTCAATGTATTTGTAAGTTTCTGTTTCAAAAGTATTTCAGGCAACTTTCTTGCTTGATGATATTGTTCTCGGAATTTGGATGTGAAAACATCTTATTATTTGGCACAAAGAAATAATATATATAGCTTTTTACGAAATAAAAATAAATGTAGGTTTTTAATTCTTTTAATATACCAGATAATGTGGTGTCTTACATGTTCTCGAATTGTGCTTTACTTTTTTATTTAAAAATGTATAGATCCCACGCGAATTATATTGGCCCCAATTAATGCCGACATCACAGTTGGAGAAAATGCCACCATGCAGTGTGCTGCGTCCTTTGATCCTGCCTTGGATCTCACATTTGTTTGGTCCTTCAATGGCTATGTGATCGATTTTAACAAAGAGAATATTCATTACCAGAGGAATTTTATGGTATGTGTTTTAAGTTTCATCTTATTAACACCCCAGTGATTCCTTTGTGTCTGCATTGAAAGTTCTGTTATTATAATCATATTTTATACGATTTTCGTTTTTCATGAGCCCAAAAAGAAGACAAAAAAGCTTTTTGCAGTTCTCCTTATATTAACTGTTGTATTCCCAGATGGTTAGCCCTGAGAATTTTTGTAGAAATATTAATCAATTAATATTAATTGGGCTTTAGGTGTGCTCTCCCCTTTAATTTTAATAGTTTTACATTGATGTGTACTACATGTCAGTATATATGTGCCCTAGGTTCTAGTGCCTACCTTTTTATTTTTAATGAAGTAAGAGCATAGAACTTAATCTTTGTTGTAATGATGACTTTAAAGCACTTATGTTATGCTTTTAGGGTAAGAAATAGACAAAATACGTATGTTGGAGAATTTGGAGAATTAGTTTTATGTGATTTGAAGAGGGTTAAATGGCTCTATTTTAAGAATTGAAAAGTGTTAACATTCCATAAGTCCTACAGTTAAATAGTGATATAGAAAGTCAAGGTGTAGGAAGAAATAAAATAGAGGGAAAAGATTGGGAGGTAATACAGGCAGAACAACTTGTATAGGAACATTGTTAGTGTCTTGGTAGACTGTCTAGGTTATAGTATATTTAAAAAGTAAATTAATCACTGGCCCTACCAGCCTCTTCTTTAGAAAGGCAACTATTTGCAAGACTAGAACCTATTTAGAACCTAGGCTTAATTAAGAAAACTTGTATTTTAGAAGTCAGTTATTAATATAGAAAAAGAAGCATGCATAAAGTTCTTAGGACATTTAAAATTGTTTCAGTCCCATAAAGTCTGAAGATTGATATGTACACATTATAATATTATGCTTTCATATTGTCCAGCCATGTTTTTAACTTTAGAAGAGTTTTAATTTAACTGATCTAGCTACAACTGTACATCTATAGTAAGCCTACCAATCCTCTTTCAGTTTCTGAACCAAAATTATACTTTAAGGAATAACAATTGAGAATTGGCAGAGAAGTATATATTTTGTATTTTGACATTATACCATGTAATATATTTTCCTTATAGATCTGAAACTATTTTGCACATGCCCAAAATTAGTAAAATTGGCACCAAAGTCTCCAATACTTTCTTTAAATTGTATTTTATTTTGCAAGAAAAGTAAATACAACTCGAGTTTTATTCATTGTAAGGGAAAAAAGTGAGCTGAACAGGATCTTAATTTGAAAGGACTATCTATGGTGGTATAAAATGAATAATTTCAAAAATAAAGTCTAGGAGTCCCACAACCGTAGTTTATAAAGTAGTAACTAATCACTGCAATGAAGTCTATGTAAATAAATTTTCAGACAAAAATTGCCCTGAACAGAAATGTCATATTTAGAGCTTATTTATGTTTCTTATAATACTGTTACATTGCGCTCATTGATATAAATAACAACTGCAAAAGAAAAAAGAAGATAAAGGAAATTAAAAAGAAAAATGGAGCCCAGTCCCTTAAAACAACAACAACAACAAAAACAGAAAACAATGAAATAACTGGAATACTAATTAGGAAATAATAAATTAGGCCATAAAAATGTAAAAGACCTTGTAGCCACTTAGTGCATGTGCTCCCTTTTCAGATGACAGCAGCAGATTCACAGTTGCCCCTCAGCTAATCCAGAGCAGAGTCCTGACCGCAGGCCCAGTCTCAGGTCTTGCTACCTCAGGTTTCAATTCACTCCATCAAATAATAATCTGACAGTGGCAGCACACCTACTCAACTGGCTAGATATGCATCTTAATTGAATAAGAATATCAAATGCACATTTTTAGCACTTTGTAGATGGACAGATGCATTCAATTATCTTGATTTTTTAAAAGCCCAGATAAGAATCGTCATTTTAAAATAAATAATTAAACTGAATTCTGTCTTTCAAACCAACACAAGACTGATGTAGCTTTCCCTGGTACCTTCGTTCTCTTTTAAGGCAAACTACAAAGTTAGACTTCACTGCTCAATATGCCATGCAAAATTTAAGTGAAAACACCATAAATATTTGATCCACCTTTTGGAAGAGAGTTTTAATGGCTAATAATTGCTTCTAGGCTTGTTAGTAGATCATTTTCAGAAGTGGCTTCTCCTATCAAAAGCCCAAGGAATGAAATCTTAATGGGGATAGCAGATATTGAGGACAGCAAATGTGAAGGAAGAAACGTGGCCAACCTGCATTTGTCTATTATTCAAAACCACACAGGCAAAAATTTCAGTATATGTATATATACATATACTGAAATTTCTTATATATATGTGATATATATATAAACATACAAGAAACATATATATAAACATACGTTTCTTGTGTGTGTATAGATATCATATATACCAATATAATATATTGGTATATGGCAGTATTTCAACAATTGAACATTTCAGCCAGCCCCACGTGACCCATCCTGCCTTCCGTCAGAGGAGCTTCTAGTGCCTTCTGGAAGGCAGGAGAAGTCTCAGATGCACCTGGCTGCTGCTGCGGTCCTGGCGCTGGAAGGAACCCCCACTGAATGCACATCACAGGAGTGCGAGGTAAAGTGAGGACGCTTCCTGCTAGACCGACACACAGGGAATACACGCTTTTAGAAAGAGCCTTCTGTCACACAGTTACAACCCAAAACCCCACAGAAAACCTGGAGAAAATATATCTAAATCTCTGATAGGTCTCTTAGCTAGCAGTGAGTTCAGTATGACAGCATAGAGCCGATTACTAGCAGCTCAGGATTGTAGCTCCCAGTGAAAGTGCAGAGAATGAGAGGATGCCACACTTTCGGATGAATTTTTGTTGCTCACGGACCAGGAGATTCCCAACGGAGGAGCCCCAAGGGTCGCCAGTGCAACTCTTGTGGACGGCACGGCGGTTTTGCCGGCGCCCCAGCATGGAGGTTCTCAGTGCAGAGTGAGCGGCACTGGGTCCCCTTTTGCTCGACATTTAGAACTCCGGGAAGGCGGAGTTGCCCATTCAGCTGATTGAAAAAGGGACTCAAGAGGGAAGCCGGACCAGAGATTCCCGGGCAGAAAAGCACCAAGATTCTTGATGCTGCTGTTTTGGCCGATGCAGTGGGTTGCTCAGAGTCCAGTGCTGGGAATGAACAAGTTGGATGTCCTCTCAGAGACCTAATTTGAAAGTCGGTAATTACAAAGACGACAGGTGGATAAATTTACAATGATGGGAAGAAACCAGCGTAAAAAGGCTGAGAATACCCAAAATCAGAATGCCTCTCCCTCTACAGGGGATGACAGTTCCTCATTAACAAGGGAACAAGGCCTGATGAAGAATGAATGCGTTCCATTAACAGAATCGGGCTTCAAAATGTGGATAACAAGAAACTTTGGTGAGTTAAAAGAACATGTTCTAGCCCAATGCAAAGAAACTAAGAACTTGAAAAAAGGTTTGACGAAATCCTAATGAGAATAGACAATTTAGAGAGGAATATAAGTGAATTAATGAAACTGAAGAATACAATACGAGAACTCCGCGAAGTATGCACAGGTTTTAACGGTCGAATTGATCAAGCAGAAGAAAGGATATCAGAGGTTGAAGACCAACTTAATGAAATGAAATGAGAAGACAAGATTAGAGAAGAAAGAGTAAAAAGGAATGAGCAAAGTCTCCAAGAAATACGGGACTATGTGAAAAGACCTAATTTACGTTTGATAGGTATACCTGAATGTCATGAAGAGAATGAATCCAAGTTGGAAAATATTCTTCAGAATATTACTCAGGAAAACTTTCCTAATCTAGTAAGGCAGGACAATACTCAACTCCAGCTAATCCAGAGAACATCACAAAGATATTCCTCAAGTAGAGCAACTCCAAGACACATAATCATTAGATTCACCAGGGTTGAAATAAAGGAGAAAATTCTAAGGGCAGTTAGAGAGAAAGGTCAGGTTACCCATAAAGGGAAGCCTATCAGACTCACAGCAGATCTCTCAGCAGAAACCCTACAAACTAGAAGAGAGTGGGGGTCAATATTCAATATCCTGAAAGAAAAGAATTTTCAACCCAGAATCTCATATCCAGCCAAACTAAGCTTCATAAATGAAGGAAAAATAAAATTTTTCACAAACAAGCAAGCACTCAGAGATTTCATCACCACCAGGCCTGCTTTATAAGAGCTTCTGAAAGAAGCACTACACACAGAAAAAGAACAACCAGTATCAGTCATCCCAAAAACTTACCAAAAGGTAAAGAGTATCTCCATAATGAAGAATCTATATAAACTAAAGGGCAAAATAGCCAGCTAGCATTAAATGACAATATTAAACTCACAAATATCAATATTAATCCTAAATTTAAATGGATTAAACGTCCCAATCAAAGACATAGACAGGCAAATTGAATAAAAAGTCAAAACCCATCATTGTAACTTACGTCTCTGACAAAATAGACTTTAATAGTAACAAAGACTAAAAGAAACGAAGTACATAATGGTAAAAGGATCAACTCAATAACAGGAGTCAATGATCATAAATATATATGCACCCAATATAGGAGCACCCAGATACATAAGACAAGTTCTTAATGACATAAAGAGACTTGGACTCCCACACAATCATAGCTGGAGAGTTTGACACCACATTGTTAATATTCGATGGATCAATGAGATAGAAAATTAACAGGGACATTTATGATTTGAACTCAGACCTGGAACAAGTAAACTCAGTGAACATTTATAGAATTTTTCACCCCAGGTCCACAGAACATAAATTTTTTTTAGTATCACATTACGCCTATTTTGAAAGTGACCACATAATTGGAAGTATATCACTCTTCAGCATTTGCATAGCATTTCACAGATTTAAATGAAATATTGGTTGGCTGTTTGTTATTTTCTTCCCTTATTCCTTCCTATCTCCGCTGTTAAGCACAATTATTGGCATAAAAAGAGGTTTTTAATACCTATTTTTAGATTGTATTCCAGCCTGGGCAATAAGCAAGACTCTTGTTCTCTCTCCCCCTTTCTCTTTCTCATTCTTTCTTTTTTTTTCATAAAAAATAAGCTCTATTCCATTTCTTCACTGACATTCTGATCACCTCTTCTTTCTTCAAAGCCTCTCTTCCCTTAGCTTTTCTGACTCATCTCTTCGGATCTTATTTACTTCTACTCAAAAAAAAAATTGAATAGCATTTGTTCATTTAAGAATATGTACTGAACACATCCCATAAGCAGAGACAGGTTTAGGCACTAAGGTAAATAAAACACTGAAATAGACACAGACACCAGCCCAAAATAAATCAATGATACCCTGAGAGTTAAAAGATTCAGATGTTTTTTGTTAGCCATTACAGTTAAAATCATTAACTTATTTAAGTTTTCATTGCTAAAAGTTAATACAAGAAGTTCTGACTAATACAAAAAGATTATAGAAATAAAATTTTAAGCATTTTATTTAAAGAACCTAAGTTATTTTCCAATTTAGTTTCAATAATAAATTGAATTCAATAATCAAGTATGCACTATTTTAGCTTGCTATTCTTGTTTTAACCACTAAGGGGCAACGTTGTATAAGGTTTCAAATTTCGCAGCCTGGAGCAAGTTGGGACTTCTTTTTCTTCATGAAATTAAACAGATGCATTTGCCCATACTTACGAATAAATTGTGATGTTATAGCTGATTTTTAAATGTCTTCTTTATACATTTTCCAATTACAGTTATGTAATTATTAGGAAAAATGTAACTATACATTTTTAAAAATGTACAATTCTTTTCAGAGTTTAATGAAAACACTAAAGAAGCAAAAATAACACTGTCTTTGTATTTAGTGATCCTACTTTATGTAAAACGTTTTGGGATTTTTTTTTTTAATGTAACTTTCAGTTTTAAGCAGTAATTGCACACCTAGTACTGATTATAGAAAAACACTAAGGAGTTAAAATCTAAAATTTTCCTGAGTATTATATTATTATGTAATAATTGTCAGTAGATGTTCCATTTGAACTTGAATTTATGCATGGGGGATGTTAAAAATACAAGCACAGGACAGAAATTTAATAAATTTGACACTTTGATACAAGAAGATATTAAAGCCGTTTATCTACCATTCTTTTGTTTTGTTGATATTATATGGCAAATGATCATAAATTTTTCAAGTCCAAATATAAAGTGGCTCCTGTTTTGGCTTGCTAAATCAATAGCTACATAATCTCTTAGAGTAAATACAAAAGGCAGAGCCATTTTATTTATTTTATTTAATTTATAACCTTTCTTGTTCCAGAGAAAGCTGAGAAAATCTTTTAAAAATACAAATTTTAAATATATCATTTTTATTCTTCTTTCGAGGTGGCACCTGCCCTTTAGAAATTATTTTTTCAGTAGCCCTCAATTTTTGACATTCGTTTTGGGTCATTTTCTTTCAACTATTTAACAACATTCCCTGCTTAGAGCCATTATCTTAGTTAATTACACGAGTTTCTTAAAATTTCCAGTTCTGGAGATTGTCATAAAATGATACATAATATCACCGTTTATGAGAATTATATATATATATTATTCTCTTATTATAAATGTTGTAATTCTGTGGGACATTATTGCCTGTCTTTTATAAATTCATAAATATCACTTGAATTGTTCAGAGATTCTGTCACAAACCAACCTGGGCTTTAGGCTTCCATTTTCTCACTTATTTGGTGACCCTGATGCAGGGAGTAAAACTATGCCTCAGAATTTCCCTCTGCAAAATGTGATTAATCATTCACTTACTTCATTCAGGTTACTTCATCGGGTTTGCAAAACTAGTTCCTTCATGAGAGAATGCATATAAAGTACTTGGCACAGGATTTGGTATATAAGTGGTTATTATTAATACTTTTTATAATAGAGCAACCATCCTCCATTGGAAAATCCAGAAATTTTTGCCAGCTAGTTTTTTTTTTTTTTTTTTTTTGAGCCACAGATCTCATATTTCACAATTTAATACTTGCACTGTTTGCTGTTCTAGATACTTAGTCTGAGACCAAAAAAAAAAAAAAAAAAAAAAAAAAAACTGGCTATTTCATTGCTGACGGTGGTGGAGAGGTAATAATAGCCAACATTTATTGTCGGTTTACTGTTGAGTCAGAATTGGGTTAAATGTTTTTCACATAATTCTCAGTTGATCTTCACAGCAGTCCTCTGTGGAGTGCATATTATTGTGATTTTTCTCAGCTTTCCAGGTGAGGAAAGTAAGTATTAGAAAACTGAGTAACTGGACCCATGTAATCATATAACTCATTAGTGGCTAACATGAGATTTGCCAACCCTGTAATCTCCACCACTTTGATTTTTCATCTTCTGGTTAATGTTCATGTCTGTGTCTATTTAAATAATTCTCCCCTAAGAACTTGAAACTCTACAAGACATCACTGTTCAACTCCCATTTTATTCTCTAATCTGGTTTAATGAGCCTTGTATGCTCACTCAGATTGACCAGATTACTTCATTCTCCCTACACTGTTAGCCACCTTTACAATACACTGCAAGTTATGTCTACACAGTTTCAAGTAGTCTAACTATAAAGTTCCTGGCAATTCCCAGTGATCCCCTGTAGACAGGTACACTAGATGTGTGTTTGCAGGTATGTGGGTGTGCATTTGTTCTGAGTGCATAGGCAATATCATTCAAGAGAAAAGAAGACAGATTTCTTACCCAAAGATTATTTTCCCTTTTTAAAGAAAAACTTTATTAAACACGTCAAAAAAGGTCTTTAGATTTTAGAAATATGTATTTCAAATTAGATCATGCTGTGATCTTGTACAGAAATTTTGTTTCTGCCAGACAAGCAAAAAGAGGAAAAATGATAGAAGTCAATTTGTTATTTTTTATATATTTCATTGTCTCTATTCACTATTTTTGTTGTTGTTTTTGAGACAGAGTTTAGCTCTTGTTGCCCAGGCTACAGTGCAATGGCACAATCTCGGCTCACTGCAACCTCTGCCTCCTGAGTTCAAGCAATTCTCCAGCTTCAGCCTCCCAAGTAGCTGGGATAACAGGCACCCATCACCATGCCTGGCTAATTTTTTGTATTTTTAGCAGAGACGGGGGTTTCACCATGTTGGTCAGGCTGGTCTCGAACTCCCGACCTCAGGTGATCCACCCGCCTTGGCCTCCCAAAGCGCTGGAATTACAGGCGTGAGCCACCAGACCCAGCTCACTGTTGAACAAGAAGGTTAAAGTTATCCAGAATTATGTGGCAACAGGTTGGAGAAAACAAGGGTGGTTGGGCAATAATCTTTGGTAAGAATCAGATTCGAGCTGAAAAAATTAAGAGCAGGAGACCAGGCAGGCACAGGGAGGTCACGGAAGCCCTGAAGTATTGTGACTTTGGCCCCATGTGGAGACATTTTTGGTTATCATAACTGCAGACTTGTTGGGAGGGGGATGTGTTTTGGGCTTCTGTTTAGCTATTAAATATCCTATAATGCACAAGGCAGATTCCAAAAACCAAGTATTTTCTGGCCCAAATTATCAATAGAACCAGGTTTGAGAAATGTCCTCGAGAAATACCTAATGTAAATGACAGGGTGATGGATGCAGCAAACCACCATGGCACGTGTATATCTATGTAACAAACCTGCACGTTCTGCACATGTAACCCAGAACTTAGAGCATAATTTTAAAAATTGTCAGCTAAATGGATACATATTTTTTAACAGCCACAAGAAAGAAATCCATACAATAAAGACTCATTATTATTCTGAAAAAAAAAAAAAAAGAAAGATTTTAAATAAAAAACTTAGCAATACTGAGACTAGCCACTGAAAGGTTTTAAACATGATGTATCGGAAACAAAGAGATGTTAGACTGTTTTGAGCAGATGAGAGTATTGGGGACACAAATAAAAAGAAACTCGATTTTTAAAAATGCATATCCAAAATAGTTTAAGTAGTAGAAAATAGGTTTTATGTGCTTCTTGAATTTAAAACTCTTAAATTTTGCTGAGCAGTGGAAAAGAGGAAGAAATACATAAAAAGCATACAGGTCGCTGGCACAGTCTTGGGACATACAAAACCTACAGAAGCATTCAGATCATGCCAAATCACTCTATTTGTCTTATCAGTAATTAGTTGGACAAGAGTTAGACAATTAGATAGTTCTGTCATACTTCATCCTGGATGGATATATAACTTTTTCTGATCTCCTTTTTACTACCTTAATAAACCTTTACTTGTACCTAACTGCTATATTTTATTTGCTATTTTCCAGTGGTAAACGAAGGAAGGCATCTGTGCTCCTGGGTGTGTTTTTAGTTGGGCTAGCTTCTTTTAAGATCATCACACTTCCCACGTATAGACCATGTTAGCTGATGTCACTCTCTAGCGTAGCTTCTCATAGTCGTTACTAAGCATTTGTTGATAAGAATGCCAGGTGTATGGAATTAAGTGTATATACATTAGTAGTGTATATATAGGCTTTGAGGGATCTGCCAAAATTCATTGAAGTTTAAGAACATGCCTTTTACATAGAACTCCACACATATTTAAGCATTTCCACATTACTTATTCTGGCTTTTTATGCTTGTAAAATACATACAATAATTTTGATGTCTTAGACATTTCATGAGTTTGCATGGTGGACTTCGATGTTTTATTTACAGCATGCTAGAAATATGCTACTTTGTATTAGTGATTGCAGTCCTGAAAAACTATATATTTTTTTCAGTTTGTGCTTAAGAACAGAACATGATCTAAAGATTTGGATATTTGTTCTGCTTTTGCCACTGACAAGTTATATGACCTTGAGCAAAATAGTCATTTTGAGCCTCAGGCTTCTCCTCTTTCATATGAAGAGTCTGGGCTACATCAATAGTTTTGAAAAACAACAGCAAAAAGGTTTTTAGCAGCAGAATGCTTTTTGCAAGGAAAATTTAAATCAGAACCCCAATATATAAACAACAGATGAAAATGAGATCGCCCTGACTGAAGATGAACTTGTGTGTGCGTGTGTGTTTATGTGTATTGTGTGTCTGTGTAGGATACTACATAGCAAAGAGCCTTATTCACAGGATCTCTTACTTCTTCCTATCCCAAAAATACCCATTCTGATCACCGCTTTCTACAAAGTGGTCCGGGAAGATTTTTAGAATGCTAAAGCTAATGGAATCCAACTTGAAAACCATATAAATAAGATGATACATGAGTTTTCCTTCAGCTCTAAAACATGGGTTCCAAATCCAAGGCATTGATGTTTTTGTCCATCATTCAAAATGCTTAGCAGAAACCTCAAAGAAAATGGCCTTTTGAGTTTTCATTTAAAATGGTCAACTGATCAAAACTGGACTCTCATTGTGATTCTCATTGTTTATTACATAAGAAAGAGGCAAATTTAGAGATGTTCAACATATCCACTCTTAATATATATGCAAACTCACTGTTAGTAATTATCTTAGTAATCTTAGAAATTATCCTGGACAACTTACCTTATTTATCTTTGTATATATCCAATGACATCACTTCATTAATAAGTTATTTTGTCATTTTGTTTATTTTTTAGACTCAATATTGATGCATTACTTAAAATAACACTAACAAAAACTAGATAATATTAGAGAATTAGTGTTAATTATGTTATGTGTGAAAATGGTTTTGCATACAAAAATTAGCTAGGATGGTGGTACACGCCTGCAATCCCAGCTACTTGAGAGGCTGAGGCATGAGAATCATTTGAACCCAGGAGGGGGAGGCTGCAGTGAGCTGAGATTGTGCCACTGCACTCAAGCCTGGGTGACAGAGTGAGATTCTGTCTCAAAATAAAAAACAAAAACAAAAGAAAAGGAAAATGGATTTGTGATTATGTAAGAGAATGACCTCAATTTTTTGAGATTCAAGCTAATGTCTTTAGAAATTGCTGATGAGTTGATGAGTAGTATTGATATAATAATATCCGGAATTTATTTTTCAAAGGTTCAACACTAGACAGAAAGACAGACAGATAGTAGACAGAAAACGGTAAATATGGAGCTAGTTAGCTAGACAATTAGATAAAGCAAATACAGCAAAAAGTTTATAATTGTTAAATCTAGTTGGTTTATAGACGGCTTTCTTACGTTTGAAACTTTAAATAGAAAAAAATTTATGAAGTAAAATAATAACATATCATATATGAAAAAGTGCCACATCTACTTACCAAATAGTGAACCTAAGTCCAGTTACCTGATCTATTAAGCACTACCTTGGAAACAGCTTGACCTGGTGAAATTAGGGCTATGTATTACCTATGGAGCCTTTCACAAATAGCTTAGTGTAAAATCTCAAGGTCTTCATCTCTAAAATGGGAATATTACTAGTAAATCCTTGGGTGGCGTTACTTCTGGAACTCAGAAGTGAAAAGGAAATAGTCCTAGTTGCATTAACAGGGCTATGAAATTATAAATGTATTTATAGAAATTGAATGAGAAGATGTATGTGAAGTAGCTAGCACATTGTTAGACATTTAAAAAGCATTCAATAAATTGGATGTGGTAACAAGTAGGAGTTCAGTAGTATCAGTAGTGGCAGTAACAATAGTAGAAGTTATAGTAGCCATTATAATAGTAATATTAGTAGCAGCTTTGGTAGTGTTCTATTAATAGCGACACTAGTAATACCAGTGGCTATAGTTACAGGAGGATTGTGTCTTCCTCTGTAAAATGCAGCTAAAAATAGTACCTATCTCATAGTGTTGTGATAAAGAGTGAGTTTGCACATATGTTTAAAGCAACCTTTGACACCTAATTAACCTAACTAAAGATCTGCTATTAGTAGAGTTGGTGGTGGTCGTGGTGGCAATGTTTGCAGTTGGATTGACATATTTGCTATATTATTTTTGTTTCTCTAACAAGCCAAAAGAAGAAAAGTTTTATTGTTTCATGGATATAGCATGTATTAAGACATATCTAATAATTTTTGTTTATGTTTATAAAACATATTCTTTAAAGGCTGTACTTCTTTCCAAATCTCTACATCTCTCTCTTTACTCTGAACTTGTATGGAACAAATTATTTAAGTGACCATTATGAGCTCTAAGTTTTATCTAGACCTTTTATATACCATATAGAATCTTTCTTTGTTCACCAGGATTAATCCAATTTGTTAATACAATGTAATCACTGAGACTTATTTACATTGCAGAAATGATTCTACAGTTAGTTTATGGGGGAAGGTGAAGGAAGGGCTGGGTATTTATAAGTTGGACGTCTTTTGATTTTAACTTGGGAAACTTCTAAGTGGTCAACCACATATACACTTGGAACATCCCTGAGCTTTGCTATCACAATTTCCAGTATGTGATTCAACTCTCCTCATATGAAGGGAAGAATTTTGTAATTGAGCCAAGCTGTGGCTTTTAGTAAAAATACAGTGAGCATTCGTATCTAATTTGTGGCTAGAATGTGCTGAGGCCCATGATCTTTACTTGCTTTGTAAGCGTTCTGCCAACCACTGAGAACCTCAACTTCTCTTGAGGTATGGAAAGTGCCAGTAGTATTTATAAAAAGTTTAGGAGTGCTTTCATACATACACAACTATATTGGGAATGATATTTCATATTTTTTCTTCTTTCCTTCTGAGAAGTTTTATTGCTACATGTTCACCAAATGTAGAGCAAGTGAGAATAAACATTACAGTTGTTTCTTATTGCTTTATGTAAGTGGGCTTCTCAGTAAAAGAGTCAATTTCCAAATGAATTTAACATTAAACTTTTAGATTAGTTTAATTAAAAGCCATAAAAGAGTTTATTGTGAAAATTTAATAAATATAAATTTAACACGATACATTTTAGGATATAAAATTGTTTGTGCTTTTTATTACATGTGACAGTATAAGAAAAATGACCACATTATTCTATCAGAATAAAATAAGTGAATGTATAAACAGCATTATGTTTCAAACAGAGTTTAGGGAAAAAAGATAGCAATTTCATTAAGAAAGAAAGAAGATTAGATACATAACATAATTATTTTTAAAAGGGCAATTATGGTACCACAACATGTTTATTTTTATATTACTTTCTGCCCTCAATTTTTTGTTGTGCAGTTGGATGAGGAAACATTTTAAATTGCTAAGGTGATTTTTAAATAATTCAAATCTAATGTCATGGCTCATTAAAATAGTGGGGGTTTAGTAACAGGATTATCTTTCAATCAGACACCAAAGCAAATGAAGTACTGAGTTCATTTAATGAACAAATACAAAAAAAAAGAGTGCTTTTTACTTGCATGGAAACATCATTGAAATATTTTTACTTAATGCATTTATATTATTTAATATTTAGTATCAAGTTCATTTCTTTTAAGGATGTCAAGATACTTCGAAACAGTCTATTTAACAAATTCAAAATGTTTAAATTATTTTATTTTACCATAATTACTTTATATTTTATTTTTCCCACTAAAAATTCCTTAGACATATATGTCAATTAACTTTTATGATAGTTCAAGACAAACTCATATTTTCTTTCCCTATATACAGAACCTTATTATCTGCTTATCTCAAAAATATTTTTAAATATAACTAGAAATAATAAAATAACATCCTTTACCTCCTTTCTTAGATGAATTCTATTTAGTGTGGTATAAGAAGTTAGTCCAGCTGCAAAGTTGGGCACAGTCCCCAAAACCACCCTCACTTCTGACACCAAATGCAAGTTTAAGGGGTTGTAAAAACCATCCTCTGTTTCCACACTTCACTAGAAGTGAGTCACAGAACTCACTTAAAGCTATTATGCACATGGGTACAGCTTCTTACAGGAAGGATACAAATTAAAATCAGCTAAAGGAAAAAGCACACAGGGCAGAGTTGAGAAGTATAAAACACAGAGTTTCCATTGTCTTCTCCCCGAGTGGTTAAAATGCATTACTCTGACTGTTCTGATATGTCATAGCATGCTCCAAGTGTTGCCAACCAGCAAAGCTTACCAAGCCTTTCTGTCCAGAGTTTCTGGGGGGACTTCATCAAGTAGACATGATTGATGGACTCATTGCTCACATGGTTAATCTCAGTCTCTAGGTTGAGTGATATCACATGACTCAAAGCCCGTACCCTAAGTCAAAATGTCCTATTTGCGGCATGACCAGGCCCTTCTCTAAACTCTAAAGTGTAGTTAACTCTTGGCCTAAATCACAGTGTTGGATTTTCCAGTATGACCCAACTCCTACTGTGTGACCACCCTAGCTTTAAGACTAAACAGGTGTGGCTAACCCCTACCCTAAATCATATGATTGGATGACCCAGTATGACCGAAGACCCCCCAGGCAAAGAAAGACATTAGAGATCATCTTCTGGAAGCTGAGAGCAATGGCAGGACCTCTCTTTGGGCAAGGCCAAATTCTTTACTACACATATGGGTGGGAAAAGTTAGAAGTTCAGATTTCTTATATGTTAACAATAATGTTTTCTCTATAAATTGTCACATCTTCCCAGTAACCTTTCTATTTTCTTATGAATTAGTGTATAGATATTTGAAACATATCATTCATGGTAGTTTATCTCCTAGATATGGATAGCAATAGTTTTTCTCAACTCAGTTATTTTACCTTATAACATCATGATCTTACCTGAAAAAAATTTGAAATTACTAAAAGATTGTCTATTTAATAAAAATACTTTAGATTATTTTAATGTATCTATCCAGTATTTGTTGAATTTTCTTGTATGTCAGATATTATATTAAGTACTTTTGTATGTAATAATAAGACCTGGTTCTTTCCTCCAGGAATTATAGTCTATTGAAATAAATCAATAGTGACACAATTACAGTAGAAAGGAATAGTTACAATGAAAATGTACAAAGGGCAATACCTAACCCAGCCTTGCAATTTCAGAAATGGGAGGGGTATCTAAAATGTGGGATGAACGTTCATAGCCAAGTAATGGAAGTGGGAGACGGGCAATCTGGGCACTGCAAGTGATGTATACAAAGGTTTGCTGTGAGAGCACAGGGCAAAATATATGCTATTCACCATGGCTAGGGCACAGGAGTTAGATGCAGGGGTAATCTGTGGAGGTTGGAGGTGTCTGTACTTCACATTCACACAAGAAAAGCCTCATTTTGCATTTATTAAGTGCTGTCACTGTCATGGGTTATATGTACTTGCTAATATAATTCTGAATGTAGCTGAAAAGAAGTAAATACGTATTATCTTAAGAGCAAATACCAAAATTCTTGAGAATTTGATAAGTTCATTCAAACAAGGTGTATTTAGTGTGATTTTTTTTTTGGCACTGTGCTGGACTTGAGGAGACAGCACATACAGCTGTGTGTGTGTGTGTGTGTGTGTGTGTGTGTGTGTGTGTGTGTATACACACAGGGATGCAAGATGTATGCTAAATAAAACTGACATATTTTCTCACATAAAACTTATAGTCTTCCAGGGAGGCCAACTTCAACCACATAATCACACAAGTGTTTAAGTGGATTTAAGATAAGTAATATGATAGAAGGTTCATGGTCCGATAATAAAATATATAAAGGGGATCTGTCTAGTCCACAGATAATCCGAAGGCTTGCTGGAGAAAATGACTTGAACTGGTATTGGGTGGAGGTGAAGGTGATAGGGGAGGAGGTATTGAGGTGATGAGGAATATGAATCATAATTCCAGAAAACAAGACAATGTGGCAAACCAGAAATTAAAGAGAACAAGGTGTATTTGTGGTCCTAAAAAGAGAATGTTCTTCCTGGAGAGCCAAGTGTGAGTGAGATGGCACACTAGGTGAGCTGGGGCCTCAGATAGAGCCTAGAGAATGGAACCAAGCTGGCTACAGTAATGCTACAGCTTTTGTCCCAAGAAAGGAAAATTTTAAAGGTTTCAGTTTATTTGCTTTTATGGAGATAAGTAAGTTGAGCCTAGTTGCATTTTTAAAAGTCATTCTAGTTAACCAATGGAGGAAAGAATAGAGTGGAACAGGGAAGTAGTAATCAAATAAGATGTAGGAGTTCAGGTGACAGATGTGGGTAGTTTGGACAAGAGGCAGTACTGATGGAAAGAATTAGATAAATTCAAGAATTTATGATGGATTTGTAAGAAAGTTGAAGAAAGAGAGGGGCCAAGAATGTCCTAGAAGTTCCTGGAAAGTCAGATGACTAGAAAAAAATGAGTATTTGGGGAAGGAAAGCCAAATGCTATCAAGAAGTCAAGTAAGACGAGCTGAAGCAGTGGGACTCAGATTAGAATTGATTGAAAAGTAAGAAATGAAGAAATAGAAAAACTACAGAGAAAAATAGATTTTGTCAGAATCCAAGCAGAAATCAATCAATCAAACAGCTTAACCTGAGAAAATAAGAATTCTTTATTTCCAAGAGAAAGAAGAAAAAAAGAGAGAGAGAAATAAGAGATTGGTAGGAGGTGTGGCTGCCAACAGGATGGCAGAGCACTGGGAGGGGTGAAGGTCACTGAGAAACTCCCAGTAAATATATGGCCAATAAAACTTTTAAAAACAGAACTATGCAGTGGATGATACTTTTTAAGGTAGATTTGCCCTGCCCTTTTTTTTTAAATATATATAACCAGTTCCAGAGCCTTCAGTTGTTTAGTAAATTCACCTTACTAGGTAATACTGCATGCTATTTGGTTTTATTATAAAATAAATAAAGTGCTGAACTTCTAGTCTGAAGCTCCTTGGTATGACAAAAAAAAAATAATAATAATAATAACAGACCAAGAGGACAGAAGGAAAAAACTCCTCTACTCCAGGAATTTGTAGAAATCTTGGGAACTGTTTTGATTTTTGGCCAATCTATACCTCAAGGGACCGGAAGAGCTCACCCGACATTAAATTATAACCTCTGGCTTTGTGCTAGGACTGGCTAACATCAAGAAATAAGGTGTATGGTCACTTATCAGTTCTTTATGTGGAGATATTAGTATTCTGTTTCAACCAACCATACCAATAAGCCCAGCTATTATTTGTAACCTCATTAGTCCAGCAAGGGTCACAAACCCAAATGTCTTCCAAGACCTGGAGGGAACATAATATGTGAAGAGGCTATTGGTACAACCTATGGTGAAGCAAAACATTCAGTCCATGTACAGTCATTAAATATTAATATTTTAAAATTTTGTAGGCCTAACTTAGTAAAGTATTATATAAGTATTATATCACATATAAGAGTATTGTTTATATGATATATTCATCCTTTAATATATCTAGATATGTATGACTGAAATAGTATATCAATATTTTTGGTTCACAGGAAAACTGAGTGTGTTCATTTAAAAACTGAGTTCTCCAAGTTTTCATTCTAGGAAAATATCTTGGAGATCATTAACATGAACTTTGACATGCCCCCACTACCATACAAGCTGAGTGACCTTAGTTACCTTAGTTAAATTACTTGGATTCCCTAAGTCCCACTTTTATTGTTAATTAAATGGACATAATAAGACCTATCTCATAGGTCAGTTGTCAAAAAAGAATTGAATAAAAGTGTATGTATGTGTATACACACACACACTCACATATATATATATATATATACTTGCACAGCCCAGGACCCAGTGTAGAGTGGTCATTAAGTATTAGCTATTTTTGGAAATTACACTGAAATAGGGTCATTATCACAAGCAAAATTTCCTCAACACTATCAAAAAATAAGTATTGAACACTCCTGGAAGCAGTAGAATAGAGCATTGAACAAAACAAAAACGCTTGTCCTCCCAGAACTTATAATTTGTCACCAAGTACATAACAGCATATCTAAAATACATTCTTTAAGTGGTGTTTGTTAGGAAAAAAAATCTACCTCTTGTATCTTAAATGCCATATAATTGGTGCAAAATTTACTGATTGGAGTGATTGCTGTTCTGCTAACAGCTGGATTCCAATGGGGAACTGCTCATCCGAAATGCGCAGCTGAGACACGCTGGAAGATACACATGCACTGCCCAGACAATTGTGGACAATTCTTCAGCTTCAGCTGACCTTGTCGTGAGAGGTAAGAGTTTCAACATTTTAAAATTACAAAACCAAAGATACTTGACTTGCGTAAACATGTATAATCCTCTGGTAACTTGTGTGCAAATTCTTACCTATTTAGAGTCTCAATCCCATGCTTAAGGATGGATCTTAAGCTTCTTCCCATGCCTAAGAATGATCTATGCCAGACAAGTAGTAAACAATGCTGATTTTGTTTGTTTTACTAACTACAGATCTTCTAGAAAGTTACACCACATGCCTCCTACTTAATGTTTGTGCTTTGTAGACTTACCAAAGTTCTCATTTCCTGCTAATACTTTTTGGTGTGTGAGTATAGTGCTGTTTTCTTTTTCATTTCTATGGAAAAATATATATTAATGCTGTTTACTATAACCTCAGGTGTTATATATTTATCACTTTTGCCTTAGAGTGTAAAGTTAATTTATACACACATCATGTTTCTATTTATTGCTGGTTTTCAAATTAGTGCTTTTGTTCTTATGAATAATATAACTGAGATTGTAATGGAATACACATTTATTAAAAATGCAACCCCTTTGCTACTGGCCACTGCCATAGTCATGAGGCTGGTTGGGAACACAACACACCTTGTTTAAAATAAATAGTTGGCTCTTCACTCACTGCCCTTTAGCTTAGCACCCAAGAAGTACAATGTGTTGACCCCAGCTTGTTACCTTTAATATCACTTCATGTAACCAACTCCAACCATCTAACTAATCCACAAAAATACCCTTTAACTTCCATGTCAGCTGCTTTATTCACAGTCTTCCTTCCATGTCTTTTTCTTATCATTTGTTGACCAAATCTTATCCATCCTTCAAGGCTTAGCTAAAGTATGTACTAAATTCATTAATCCTTCTCTTGATATCCCCAATATAAGCTCCTATCTTCTGAATTTTCATAACATATATTGCTTTCTCTCATGTATTCTACAGCAATCTGTACACAGTTATCTCCTCTCCTAAGTTGTACAATTCATATATGTATTTGTATTAATTTTTGGTGAATGACAGAGTTCCTTTGCATTGTTTCATACCTCTCTCTTTCTGTCTCAGTGTCAGTAAAATTTATGTTTTTCACATTTCACCTACTAAAATATTTATTGAACATCAATTGTTGCCTTCACTTTTCACACTGTCAGAGAAATAGACAAAAAAAAAAAAAAAAAAAAAAAAAAAAAGGATATTTGTGGTTTATTTTAATACTCCTTCCAGATCTGGGTCAATATAATTTCACTAAATCTCATGCAGCTCCTGTATTTCCCTCTACAGCAATGTTAATATGGAGTCCCTAAACAACACTGGGCAAATGCTGAAAAGCCTTCTACTCCATTTGAATATATTCTCCAATAGAGTAATAAGAAGTCTAGCTGAAGTTTCTTCATCCAAATAATCTTAGAAATACATTCCACAGACCATTTATTGAAATTAACAAATAAATATGAGACTACAAAATCCTAAGTCAAACAAAGTTCATTTAGGTTCAGTACTTTCATTTAAAGTATTTTGTTATCTGGGACATTGATTGTTTTCAAGAGTTTTTAGGGAGAGGAATTAGTTCACTATTCTTCCTAGTCAGACCACTAGCTGTTAAGCCATTTCCAGAAATAGCCAAGTGTATATTTAATTGAAATTGCTTACATATAAAAATAATTAGCATTAATATTGCAATAGAAGTTACATTACAATGAGTGGACATCAGTGCCTTCATATGATTACATTGTAGTAAGCTCATTGTAGTATTATCATAAAATACTCTGTAATATTTGAACTGAAGAGGAATTTTACAGATAAAATGCAAGGGTAGTCATGATACTATCCACACATATTTAGGTAATTAAGTATCGATACTATGTGTGTTTTTCTAGAGAGCCAATGAAAAGAAACTATAGCAGATATTATGTAGAAATAAAAACGTATTTTCTTTTAGTCCCAGGAAAAATGCCTTAAAGTGGTAGAATCTGGCAAGTGCATTCAGTAGAAATACGGTATAGCATTTTAAGTCCTTGCACTATAGTAGGATGCTAGTAAAAGTTTACAGGCAGATGAAAATACTGCTTACCTCTGTTAAAGTCAGCAGAGTCACAAGCATTCTTCAAACTTTATAATAATAGAAAAGGCATTTATTTTAGATCAAAAGAAATTTGAAATTAAAATAGTCAGATATGTTTGACTATTGCAGAACTTATGTAAAACACATATATAAAGTAGATGTTCTAATATGCTTTATATATATTCAAACCAGAAGGTATACAATTAAACAGTTGTTTTTATTTCTTATAATAATGAAGAGTAATGTATAAGACATGGCCTGCCTTAAGTGATATTATTGGTCTATTTATTCATTTAATTATGCTTTTGTATCTAGTTCAAGAAATCATAACCTGGAGTCTATGAACAGGCTTTAAGGGATCCATGGACCTCCAGAAATTGTACATAAAATTCTACGTATATGTACCTTTTCCTGGGAAAAAGATTTATAATTTTCATAGCCAGCAATGTCCCACAAGACATTAAAAAGATAATCTATTTTTTTATTTCTACATCTCTAATAAAATAAATTGAAATGATGATTATTCATGCACAAGTATAAAAACAAATTCATGAAGTTAAATCCAATAGTACATTTATATTGTGAATTGCTTTTAAAAGATTCAATTTGCACTCAATCCTTCAAAATTACATGCTTATCAAAAATATTAAACATGTTATATTGTAGACAGTAGGCATGTATAAGAACTTGCCATATTTGAGATGGACTAATTTTAATCCATGTTCAGATATTGGTAATCTGAACTGCAGCTGCAGAAGTTAGTGCAATGAGAAGGATGGTAAACAGAGGAGAGGGGAAGCAATTTAATGTGAGGATCACTAAGAAATTTTTTTATAACAAAACAAGTTTTGTGTATAAATGATTATGCCTTATCAGAAAACTGAAACAAAGGTATAAATATTTAGACATAATTAAGACTGTGGATTTCTTTTAGCATACATTACACTGAATGAAATGAATCCACAGTGAGAACAGTGTCGCTGCCCTAATCAACATGTGTGCTTGTGCGTTTGCGCGTGTGCACACATTTGAAATTGTGGATGGGCAAGTGTGAGTATATGCATGAAACTTGATGAAAGTGATCTGTATCAGAAAAAAAAAAGTGTTTTTGTTTATTCCTTGCCTTTTTATTGTATATTGAGCTTAGAATGTAAGCAGTCAAGTAGTTAAATCTGAATGCCTCTAAATATAAAACTAAAAGTAAATATAGGAAAAATATAGTCAATAGAAAATGTAGCATCGGATCTGATTTCATGAGGCCTTTTACCGAGAGAAAACTCACTCCTGCTGAGTTGTCTGTATCATATATGATAGGATTTAGAAATGAAGAAAGCAGTAGCAATTGTTGCCAAAGAAAAACAATCTATAGAAAATGGCCCCAATAATTAGATATGAACGATTGTAGGTCTGTAAAAGCATGAATGTGTACTTATAGAAAGCTATAGCACTTTAATTTATTTACCAACTAACTGGGTCCAAAGATGCTTAAGGAAAAGAGACCAGTAAAGTGGCACACACACTTTTTTTTTTTTTCTCTTTACCTTGGCACAGGAAGGCAAGGAGAAGCAGCATGACTTGGAGTCTGACTGCTGGGCTGAGGCCAGCCTTCCTGCCCCATAGTCAGGGTGGGCTGCTGGGTGGGGTGGGATTGCTGGTGTCTAACCGCCAGCTCTGCAAACAACTTCAAGTCATGAGATTGTATTGATCGTGTAATTTTCTTTTCCAAAGCTGCCTTTTATATGAGTTATATCTGTTAATTGTGGCAATATTTCTGTTAGTTTTTCTACAGTATAGAGACTATTTTTGCAAGAGCAACCTTTCTTCAAATGATATTGTCCAGGAGATCTAACATATAAAGTAGAAGATGAAGATAAATAAATAGACATTTGTTCCTCATAATCCTAGCAAAAGCAGATTATCTACTCTGAAATAAGATGTCTTCAACTTAGCCCCCTCAGGATTCTAACAAATTTAGATAATAAAATATGAAACTATGTAAAAAATGGAAATTGATGGCCAGGCATGGTGGCTCACACCTGTAATCCCAGCACTTTGGGAGATGAAGGAATGCGGATTGCTTCAAGACCAGCCTGAGCAACATGGTGAAGCTCCACCTCTACCAAAAATACAAAAATTAGTTCGGCATGGTGGCAAGAAATTAAAATGCTATGCTTGTTATTATGACATTTAAACTGTTTAAAGAAGATTTTAGTTAAAGTTAACATTTTTCTTATGAAGAACATATATCAACATCAATTGGAAATAATGCTGTTGGTGAAAGAAGTAATTTCAGAATCACCACTTTAAGGCAGAGATTTTTATAATATGGCTGAAGGAATTTAGAACTTAAACCACTATCCATTACCTAATATTTAAAAGGCCTTTATAGTTAAAAATTATGTTGCCTTAATTTTAAAATAAAAATCAGCTATTATATTTCAGATGTTTTTAGGCTTCTTGTATAAAAATCCACATTAAGAGTATTGATACAAATTTCCTCTGTTGTCGCAATGAAATTTTTACTTCTTAGGTTCCATAAAAGTGTATTTCGGGTTGCTTCATCAAGTAAGTGTCTGATGCTTGTGAACAGCCTTATATGAATATTCTTTTTCAAACAACGTTTCTGAAAGACTTAAAGGTCTTCAGCTAGAAGAGTGTCATTTAGAGGCAAAGGTTTTGCAGGGTTTATTCAGCAGGATTGATTTTGGAAACGTATGTGTGGCTTGCCAAATCTAAATTCTCATTCATGAGTGCCCTTTTGGACAACATTCAAAAATAAACCATAAAATTAGGCCCCAAATAAAAAAAAAATTAGGCTTTAACTTATACATGTCTTACCACTTTCTCTGGTATTTCTGATGTATTATAAATTTTTTGGCAATGCTACTGGCTTTTAGGAACACTTTCCTGCCACCTGGGTGAACGAAACATGTTTGCCACTGAAATTGCCAAAATAGAAAATGCAATTAGGATGTTATCTTATATGCTATGTATTTGTTCACATCTTATATACTATATAAAGTGATGTTTCTTCACTCAAGTCTGAGCTCAAAAACAAACAAAAGAAAATGGAAACAATTTTACTATCTACACCTTTTCTTTTGGTCTGGTTCTCAACCCTCATGTATGCCGTATCGAATTTTAAAATGTTTTGGAAAAAGAGTAGCTGAACCTAAAGCAAATGATATGAAAACTCTGTAAATCATTTTCTCCTGAAAATAAGTTTGTGTTGTTTACATTATTACATTAGAAGCTTATTCATTTTATCTTATGTGGACTTGCATTTAGATGGAAACATCATGTAAGTGTGTGTGTGTGTGCGCGTGTGGTGTGTGTGTGTGCATGTGCACGCACACATGTGCAGCCTTCCACTTTATTTCTAAGGCAAAAATACAGTTACAGAACGGAGAGAGAGATTAGTTGGAGGCCATCTTTATTAATATACTCTGCAGGTTTTTGTTACTTAGACTAATGATGTGGTTACCAGATTCTTTCTTAAGAAGGCTATTTGATTGATTACTAAACCACTTTTAAACTGTTGGATCAGTTAAGGTAACATGGTCGATCTAATAAATAAACCTGATGGAAGCTGTCAATATATTTTTTAGTTTGAACAATATTGCAGTACTTTAAAGTACTATTATAGTTGCCTAAAGATCTCTTCTGTGGAAAATGCTCTTGAGTATTTTCCTGCCAGCTGGTTTACATTAGCAGACTTAATATCCAGACTATTCCACTCTTCACTGTCCAGACAAAATTAGTTCTGAAGCATTTACTTGGAGGTGATGGTCCAGACAAATTAGTATTCTATTTTTTTTTTTAAGAAATACAGAATGATAAACATTTTCTCTCTCTATGATAAAAGCATTATAATGGTCCTATTATTGGCAAATCATGCATTAGTTACATCTTTTCTCCTTCCCACTTCTTCACAGTGACTATATGAAATCTCTGCATTTATGTTCAAATTAAAAAATACAATTTTAAATGTAGAATTAATCCTGTATGTTATCTAGACCATTCCTACCCCTTCATTTAACAACTTGGACTCTGAGAGAAAGAGTTCCTCCCCTATAATACCCATCTATATTGTGGAAAACAATAATCTTGGCATCCCAGTCCAGCCTTCTGTACTAAACTTTCTCCAGAAAGTATGGATAAATAAAATCTATAGTTAATTTCTAAAACTCACTATATCAGAAAGATTATCAAGTCTATTCTGGAGCAGACAAATTACTTTATTAAGTTTTACTAAATAGTAAAAGTTACTGATTTCAGTTTCTGCTCTTTTCTCTTTCTGTTCCCACTATTTCACATATGCTAATACAAAACATATAATTTTTAAAACAGTGTTTTAAAAATTATATGTTTTGTATTAAGAAAAAAGTAAAGCCAAAGACATGCATCAGAAACAGATTTAATCACTAATTCTTGGATTATTTAGGGTTCTGTTTGTATGACTAGCTCAGAAACCTTGGATAGTAGTGAAGACCACAGGACAGCATGTTGCCATGTTAAAAGTTTGTTAAACTCTTGGTGCTAAATCAGATTTTAGGCTTCTGTGGTATCTGGCATAAATGTTCACATTGTGTTCAAGAATTCTTATATTCAACATATTTCTAAATAAGCAAATATGGGTTTATGTTTGAAATTATTATTAAGGTATGCCAGGCCAAAATAAATAAAAAGGACTTTTGAATTTATCAATTTCATTATCATGTAACTGGGAAGAATAGACATAAAGGTTCCACGTAATATACATATCAAGTTAGACAGGCATGTAAGTATACACATGTCATCACACCACACACACGCACAGAAAAGAGACGAACATATAGAGGCAGAAAGATCTGTGTCTAAATCATCACAGTCAAATCAAAGAGAATGGCTGAGGTAGTTTTTCAAGTATTTGGGGCAGAAAAACACACATTTACCTCAGATATTTGGATAGTTGCCTCTGCTTTCCACTTGCTTTGGCCAACAAAGTCTTGCCACAGAGACAGACTAAAGATTCCATCTCATCAGCCTTGCAGGACTGAGACAGAAAAATGGTCCTTGCTGCCCACACTGGCTGGAACAATGACAACCGGGTGCCATTCTGAGCCATCCTGACCCCACTCTGCACTAACCACAGCAATACATCCATTGATAGCAAAACCTGCCCAGAAATTAAGCCTTCCACTTCCCACTGAGAATCAACAAATTCCGATCAAAGAAATGCTATTGGGCCAGTTCTCCATAATTGTAATATACAAAAGCTAAAATACTGAGCTGAAATGCATAGCTGGTTATAATATACAGAATTTAGAAAATTTAAAGTTAGAACTTAGTGGCTATTTAAACAAAAGCTCTAGTAAAAATGACAGCTTTCCCAATTACTTCTGGAATTTTAAAGTACATCAATAATTTGACATTGTATTTCTCAGTGCAAGTTCAATGTTAACTGATGTGCACTCAAGAAACTTTTCAAATATGGCCACAAAATATGTAATTTATTCAGAATGAGTCACATTATTTTAAATTTTAAGATAGGTCTTAAAAATTATCTAGATTAACACTTAATTTTACAAATTCAAAACTTAAAATATACGGGTTAGAAGATATTATGTCATGCACTAATATAAATTTATATTTCTTTTTACCCTCCTCACTAGAGTACAATGAGAAAAACTCCCTTGGAGAATTTCTTCTTTTCTGCAATTAACTACTTCTGGGTCTCTTATAATCAAACTGGTCAGCTTTTGGCAAACTGGAATTTCCTTTTAGATGCACTCTTACTGTGTATCCATGGCTCCCTTAAAAAATAATCAGCTGGGGGAGGCTGAGGCAGGAAAATTGCTTGAACCCAGGTGGCGGAGGTTGCAGCGAGTTGAGATCACAACACTGCACTCCAGCATGGGTAGCAGAGCAAGACTCCATCTCAAAAAATAAAATAATCAACTGGAGGTGTTGGCTTACACCTGTAATCCCAGCAATTTGGGAGGCCGAGGTGGGCAGATCACTAGGTCAGGAGTTAGAGATCAACCTGTCCAATATGGTGAAATCTCATCTCTACTAAAAATTAAAAAATTAGCAGGCATGGTGGCACTCATCTGTAGTCCCAGCTTCTCGAGAGGCTGAGGCAGGAGAATCGCTTGAACCCAGGAGGTGGAGGTTGTAGTGAGACGAGATCGTGCCACTGCACTCCAGGCTGGGTGACAGAGTGAGACTCCATCTCAAAAAAAAAAAAAAAAAAAAAAAAAAAAAAAAAATCAACAACCCTTAAAACAACAAACCTAAAGTGCATACAGTATCTCAAAGTTCCCAAGGCCTGTTAAGTTCTGTAAGACCTTCCTACAGAGTACGAACCACAACCCTTCTACTACTCAAGGAGGTAGTGCTCCGTATTGATTCATACATCCAGGTATATTTACCAGACAGTTATGCTAAATTAGGCTACAATTATGCCAATAATGTGAAAGTTCAAGAGCAATAGAGATAATCAGTGATATCCAAAAGTCTTGATGAATATGAATAAATGGCAATTAGTTCATATTTTAAAAGTAATTGTGATTTATGTTGGTAAAATATATTTTTCCAACTCAAATCTTTAGGCTGTAAAAAGGGGTGTGTGTGTGTGTGTGTGTGTGTGTGTGTGTATAAAATATAAAATAAAAATAAAGATATATAATTACACAATTTAATGTATCATATGACATAATTACATAGCATATTATAATACATATATGTCATATAACATGTATTGATTAGATCATGAGGATATATAACATTTATTAAAGACATTGTTTATCAGATTCGATTTTAAGGGACAGGGACCATTACTGTATTATATTCATTTTACACATGAGAAAGTTGAATCTAATGAGGCTAAGTTAATCACTCAAGGTCACAAAGCTACTAAATGGAAGAACAAGGTTTGCATGCAGACAGTCTAATTTCAGGTATGACATCCAGCTCATGGCTGTAGCACACTATAACTAAACACTAACTCAGATATATTCAATGGGATAAAATAATCAATACGGAAAAGTTCAAATGTGGGCCTTTTACTTTCTTGGCAATAAATGTTTATAGAAAGTCAATGATACTGATTTTGCTATTTTATTTTTGCTCATGTTATATTTATGGCTGGCCTATTACAAGGGAAACTATAGTAGTTAAATTTTTTTTCAGCTAGTCAGTTTTATATAGTTATAATTACAATAGCAAAAACAGTAAATTAATTGTACTTACTATATGGCTTTAAAGCTTGATTTTATAATGTGCTCTTTGGCTTAAAAATAGTAAATGAAATTTTGATGTGTGTTTTCCTGCTTTTTAAAAATATATATATATAATTCATAGAGTTAAAAATAGTTGATTTAGAATATTTAAATATCTTAGATTATAATGTCTACACCTATAGGGCTTTCCTATAAATTTTACCATGTCATCTACAAAATTGTTATGAGGTGATATGATAGTACAAGGATTGTTATTCCCGTTTCATAGGCAGAGGAAGTTTAAAAAAGAAAAAATATATTTTCAACTATCAGTTATAAAGCCAGAATGTAGCCAGATGCTAGTGTTCCAAATTCAACTATGTGAACATGCTTTTCCCTTCTTGATGTTTAACTTTCCCAAAGGCAGAAATCAGACCATGCAATTTTGTATTATACATCTCTATCATTGCTGTTACATGGTTTGTCAAATTAGATTGTTCCTTCAAAACATGCTGAGTTATTGATAACTCCAAGTTAAGTTGGAGAGTAGAGTATCATTTTAGCTTGTTTAAAATTAGAATTTCATTAATATCTTCCCTTTTCAGCTCACTTTACTAAATAAAAGAAGACCAAAACACCTTAGCCTCATCACTGAAAATATAACCAAGAAAAAACTAAATGACATAAAATCCCTTTCAAGCAAAGTTTTATTATCTATGATTTTTGTGCAGTCTGCCATTTCCAGGCTCATGACTATGCATTGCTTCCTTGATGGAGCATTTTGTAGGCTTGCTTTCAACCCAGTTCCTGGAAATTTAATGTGGTCATAAAAGTTCTGGCACCTAAGAATATTAGGGATGAAGGGAACTCAGAAAAAGCTTTTACCCTCTAAAGTCATAGTCAGTTTATGAAGCTACAGAGAGATTTTAGTGTTTTTGAATTACTACGATAGCTTCTCTAACTCTAATCACTACTGGGATTAAATGAAACATACACAAAGAGAAAGAAAGAAATGTTTATGTATTCTGCAACTGATGCTGAGCTGGGATACCCTATTAGATCAGAGTAGTGGAGAGTAGTTCTCAATCTTTCCTCTGCCAAAGTGCATTTCCATCATCATGTTTAACTGTACAATATACTCTCATAATTGATTGCAGATTCTGGCATAAGTCCAAAAAACCCTTTTTCCCCTAAAAAGCACAACACTCTTTTAATTGTGATTTGCTTAATGCCAGCTAACAGTGATGATCACTGTGTGGATGTGGGAAGACAAGGGAGTGGCTGAGGTTCATGTGCATTTCCCAGAGCACCCCGAAGGGCCAACACCTTCACGTCAAAGTGCATTGGGATGCAAATGAGTGAGAGTTAGCATTCTACAGGCATAACTTGGAATCTACTTTACCTTTTGGGAAAAAAAAGCACAAACTTCTGAATTCTCAATATTATTAGTAGGAAATTACTTGTGACACACCAGATTGTAGAGATCCCTTGTGTAATTATGCCCAGAAGAGTCTAAGGTCTGTCATACTGAAGAGCCTACTTCTAAGCATCTGCTCCCGGCACTCTTAGTGGCTCTCAACAATGTGAGCCTGACCCCACCCCTCCTGCACACATTCCTGAGAATTTCTCCAGGAGAAAGGAACTATTACTGATAGGAATATGTTAGATCCCGCTGATGTATAGGGTCTAAGCCATTTGGAGCACCACTATTTGATACCTTCCTACATTGTCTGGTAGATACAGTGACTAATTCAAGGAAATGGTACTTCTCTCTGGAGGAGTTTAGGGAGGCTCCCTTGGTGACTGTTTATAGCCCCCTCTTTCCAGACTTAAAATCTCAAATCACAGATAAGCAAACTCTGGTAAGATAGCAAAATCTGCCCGAACTGCGTTTAAAAGAAAAAAAAAGAATATATCTAAAATTAGCATTTTCAGTTCTCATCAAAAGGATTTAAAGTTTCATATGCTTAAAATGTCAAATGAATCTTATGACATTTATTACTATTTACCTTAAGGAATGATTTTACAACAAGCAGTCAGCATAGACAAGTTTTCTTAGATGCTGTTTCTTCTATTTAAATAGCTATCTTCAGGGGGTAGTAGTGGCTATAAAATGGTATAATTCTAATAATAACTATCTTTAGTCATGCATAGAGAATGAGGTAAATGATCACTCTGTTAATTACATGGTTTCCTATAAAGATGATTGCTGTATTAGTATGCACATACTGTTGTTAAATGATTTTCATGGTGTGATGGAAAATCTGTGGCCTAGCCAGGCGTGGTGGCTCACACCTGTAATCCCAGCACTTTGGGAGGCTGAGATGGGCGGATCACCTGAGGTCAGGAGTTCGAGAGCAGCCTGACCAATATGGTGAAACCCCATCTTAAAAAAAAAAAAGAAAAAGAAAAAATCTGTGGCCTTTGGTATTAGGTAAACCGTTTAGATACCCACTTTGTCTACTTAACCTATGGTCTTAGGCTAGTTGATTAATCACTGTGAGCTGTGAAAGCAAATATGAATTGTTACAATTCATTCATTGCTCATGGCAACTTTTTATAAATATTTTCCTTTACTTTCTTCTGTTTACTATCAATGTATATATAGACATAAGAAATAAATAAAATATAACTCAAGACACAGTTCTCACAAAACACAGCCTCAACCACTGATTCAAAAACCAACTGGTTCAAAAACCCACTTTTTTGAACCACTGCTTCAATCTGTCCTCATTACTTTTTTTCTTAGAAGTCTTCAAGACATAAGCATATGTTTTAGTAGGTAGACTTATACTATGTGGAATGAAATTTACAAAGGATCCATGAGATTTGTTTTGGTTATTTGTTTTTTTGAGGAGAGACTTCAGTTACAACTCTTGCTCTTTAGAAAGTCAGTCACTATGTATGAGGAAAAGGTTTTAATTGGGCTGGAGCTTGTGACATTGGTCTTCTCTATTTGGCCCCTGTCCTCAGTGTGTAGGGGAAGATACCTTTCTGTATTCATTCGTTCAACTGACCCATCAAGGAAACATGGCAAATTCCCCAAGTAGATGGCTTCCTGGCCCTAACTGGGCATCCACACTCTCCCTTCAGCCTTGGTCTTTCCTCTTGCAGGTAAAAACAGAAAAGGTGGAGAGAAAAACATGGTGGATTCCTTTCTCCCCGTCTGTGCAAGCCTGCCTCCAACCTGGTGATCGTTGACACTCACCATTTGTGTGAAAGATTTTTTTTTAACATATTATACTAGATTTGACTAACTCAGTATTGTAGCTTCTGCAGTTCCCCTTCCCCACCTAGTTCTTAATGTTTTCTCTTTTGAAACATGTAAACTTAAGTTGAGCATAAAGATTTTTAAAAATATAACTATAATGCTTCACTAATACCTTAAAAATGGCTAGTGAACTAACTCAGTACTTTATATAATGACCGAATGAAAGTTTTGTGTTTTCATGTCCTATTTTTCTTTGAAATTATATAGCTCAGAAATTAGCTCATTATCTGAAAAATTTATGAAGAACTGGAGAATTGTATAATACAGGAGTATTGCCATTGAGTGTACTGTTTTATTTATTCAAGCAGGTAATGAGCAATGTTGTCAAATTCTCTAATGAGTCATCATCATTAAGACATAAGCTAAAAGGGGCATTACTCCGGCAGTCTTTTTTGTTTTTTAATCCTAGTGCCATACGTATTCTTTGGCACGAAAGAATGAAAAGCACAGTAAACAACTGAAGTCCAACCTTGGCTCTGTAGGGTTTTTGGAACAATTCCTGGAATTGGAAAGTGAAAATGGATAGCATGTGGAGGAAACCCTCATCTCAGTAGCAAGATTTTAGTAAAGATGACTAAGCCATTAACAGCATGCATTCATATTTAATTTTATTAACTCCTGCCATCAGCTTTTGTAGATATTTTGGGTGGAAGGTTTTAATTTTTATGGGAAAGACTTAAGTAGAAGTGGATGATTAAAATTGAGGCGTATATACTTTTTCTGGAACTGCTTAAATTTTATTGTTTGAAAATGCCTTCACTTTCCCCATTTGGTCAAAGAGACATGCTTAAAATTCTTCTTCCTTCACAATAAATAATTTTGATTTTCTTAGACAGGTTTGTGTTTAGGTATGAGTTTCTCATTTACTTCATCTAGCAATTCTCTCTGTGGTCAGAAGAACTCTGAAGAAAGCTTTGAGGGAAATGAATATAATTCTTAAATTATTATATATGTATATATATAGTTAAACTTTAAAAATAATTTATTAGTCATCATAAAGGAATAAATTTCTCTGGCTCAAGATGTTACTTATTTCCATCTTTTATATTTTCTAGTCTCAATTACTGTTCCAAAAGAAGCTATCTTAGAATTGAGACTAGAGATCCAGGTTAATTGCCATTTTTGTAAGATGTTTAAAATCAATTTGAGAATTTTCATGTGTCTGTAAACAGCACCATGCAGATATGTATGAATCATATTAAGGGCATCTTTCTATGTAGTCCTTACTGAAATTATACCACCAAGACCAGATAGGAATATAGTTTTTTAAAGAAAGAATAATAATTTGAAAGGGAATCATAGGACAAATGTGACTTGTATCAGAAAAGAAAGGACAATCTTAAACTATATTATTATCAAGTAGAAGGATTATACAGATTCATTTATCTCCCTTTAGTCGTATTCTTATTTCTAACTGGGATCTAAATTTACCTTTATCAATATCAGAGGTTAAGAAAATTACCATACTTCTATTAAATGGTAGAGATATTTAATAATATTCAGCTTCATCTTAGTACAACTTTAAACATCAAAATGATCACACAACATTGATTTTTATTTTGAAATCAGGATATTAGAGCCATTGTCTTAATGAATTTTCAAGGAAAGAAGAGGCCTGTAATAAATAACGAGATTTTGACATACCTTGGTAAAGCAGATGTCACCTGCCCTAATATAACTGCCACTCATTTTCTGTTAGCAATTTCATTGTTATGATTACGTGATTTAAAAAGGGAGGTAAATTGTTCTGAAAAGTTTTTTTGTTTCCTTAACATTTCAAACTTTTAATTGAAATTTGTTATTTTGGTAAAAATAAACAGTGAACCACAGAATATTTGTACGTGGTGCTGTGCTTTTAATTACTTACTAGGGAATTACTAGTGGAAAAAAGAATGTCATCAGTATTTTCCTGCTTATACCAGTTCTGCAGCATGAAGATTTATATTAAATGAATGTGCTACTTGTATTCCCTAAAGAATCAGTAGTTTTAGGGGGTTCATTTCCAACTATAGTTGTTTAGAAAGCCAGTGTTTGTTTAAGAGGAAGAGAGCCAGTTAGGGCTACTACCTAAGTAGTGGCACCAACTCAAATGGTACCTGGGGTGTAGTCACAGCTCAGCTACTTTACATCCTGTTTAGAAATTGAGACTCAAGGATCTTAATTTCTAGTCTTCTATCCAATATGATTTATATAAAAAAATTAATCTTGATTATTAAGAAAATATGGTCAGCTTAGAATGTATCAATTGGAAAATATATGCTTTCTCACTGTCCTTCCTCAAATGTCTAAATTCTTCTTCATTGAATGTTACTACATTTTAAAAGCAGAAATGACAGAACTGATAACTGTATTTCTCATTTTTATTTTTAATTAGTTTACATATGAATGAGAACTGAATAAAAATGAAATCTATATTTTGTTCATACATAGGTATTTTTTCCTAAAAACATTAGTAAAATCCAGGAAAGATTACCAAATATCTTTATAGCAATCAATAAAGAGTGAGAATGTATTGAATATAAATTTATACATGGATGATGTGTTTATCTTTACTTATCTGAATTCATATCCTAACTCTGAAATTTACTTGCTGGGTGACCATGGCCCTTTTATTTAATCTATTCCTGTTTGTGTTTCCTCAGCTGTAAAATATGAAAAATAATAGCAGTTACATCATAGGGTTACTGGTAAGAATTGTAAAAGATTTGGCAGTGACTTTGATATAAGTACTCAGAAAAAGGCATAATTTTTATTAAAATATACAAATTTCCCCTTTCTGAATCACTAAGAATTTTATATCATGTAAATTTTATATTGTTACCAGTTCAATTCCAAAGAGAACAACAGATAGACTTGCTCTCGTCCAGGTAATTTCTAGGAAGTCTTTTGCAGACAGGCACATTTAAGCTGTATGATCTGAATTTGAAAATGGATGTTTTCTCATTTCGAGCATGTTATACCAGAAAACTCTGTCTCTGATCCCATCTCTGTACTCTGCCACTGATTAGCTATGCAATTCTGAGAACAGCCCTTCTAGACTTTGGTTTCCTTTTGTAAAATGGATTATTTATATCTTTATTGGCTTAAGTGGACTCTTAACTGTATGTGATCTATGTTAAATACTGAAATTATCTATCATTTGTCTGTAGCCCATGATTTAATAGTAAAAATGATGAAAACATAAAGAAATTTAGAGAAAGAGAGTAGGGATGTGGCAAATGAGACTCTGCATTGAACCATGAATGACAGAAGATCATTCAAGCCATTTCCCCAGTCCTTTAGTAGGTAAAAAAAAAAAAGAAAAAGAAAAAAGTGACAGAAACAAGTCTCAGTAGTTGCAGACTTGATTGTAGCCAAACTTTGAAGAACCCACAAGGTAAGAAATATAACACTAACAAAGACTTTGATAGATCATTATTTCTGTATGCCCCACAGGTGAAATTTTATGGAAGAGTCTCAGTCAGCATTCTCTAAGAGGGATTTTTAAAGTGAGAGTGAAAGAATATAATTGGTGCAAAACAAGAATAGTAAGGCGGTGCGGGGGGGTGGGGGGGTGTCATGCAAATAGAAAAGGAAGAATAGTCCATAGTGGCAGACCCCATCTGAAGTTCAGAAAGGTAGGCCAAAGAATACTACGATTTTGAATAGGAAAATAAGCAAAAAATCAGCACTGAAGTTTGTCCTGCCAATTGTAATGGAAGAGAAATTCAGTCAGTGGGAGAGGCTGAGCACAATTAGGGGTGTCCACTCTTGATGACAGCCTGTCAACATTTGGAAGAATCAGGAAACAGAGCAGAAATAGTAGGGATATGATATATGAGCGTAATAAAATGTATTTCAGAAACTCCAGAGCATGGGGCAGGGGGAGGTGGTGACAAGGGTGAAGATAAAACTGTATTCATAAAAGCATGCAACAAAAAGCATGCTCTAAATCACTTTTTATTCCCTCCTCCATATTGCTTGTTCTTTTTCTCTTTTCAACTCTAACTCTGCAATATTTGTTAATGAGAAAAACTGATAAAAAGACTTTGTCAGGTGTAGTCAGAAACACATTTCAGTTCTTTTTCCTACCACCACAGATCTTTAATTATTACAGCCAAAGAAAGAAAAAAAAATAGAAGGCTAAAATAATTTGTCATCTAATTATCTAGGCATTTAAAATCGGGTCAGATTCCAACGGTTTTTTTCAGCTGAACAATTTCTCTCTTTTATGATGACTTTGGGGTAAATAGTTCTTAGGAATAGTTAGCTATCTGGCTGAGAACAGCCTAAGAAACTAGAAAGAGATATCAGTAAAGTAATAGTGAAATAAGCTGCACACATCAGGTCATTTGCTTACATTTTTACTGGCTTCAATTCTTTTCTGAGTAATTTATTGAGAGTACATGGCAATGGAAACTTTAAAAAACAAAAAAGAAACTCAGGGTTAGAATTATGTATGATTCGGTTTTTTTCATTGACAAAAGAATCAGAAAGGTGGTCAGCTCCTAAATGCCTTCCTTTCTGCTGAGAAACAAGTAGCTTTGTCATTTTATTTTCTACCCCAACACTTTTCTGTTCATTCTAAACAAAAATAAATAAATAAATAAGCAAGTAACATCAGCCTACACTGCTTGAAAACCTTCCTACTGGGAGACTCTGCAAGCTGGCCCTGGGTTAAAGTCAGACTGTCCACATTTGTCTCCAAGCTCTATTTTTGCCACAAACTGATTTCTTAATACACACAGAGTGTCTTCACATTCTCAACTTTTCCTTACCCACATCAAAATTACTGGAAAACACTTTCCTTTCTATGTTGTCCTTTACACCAAAGAGTATCTGAGACAAATCTCACTTGATATAGAAAGTTTATTTTGCCAAGCTATGGTGCACCGGTGACACAGCCTCAGGAGATCCTGATGACATGTTCCCAAGGTTGCTGGGCTACAGCTTTGTTTTGTATATTTTAGGGAGATATGAGATAGCAATCAACACATGTAAGATGTACATTGGTTCCATCTGGAAAGGAGGGACAACTCAAAGTGATGGGCTCGCAGATCATAGGTAGATTTTAAGATTTTTCTGATTGGCATTTGATTGAAAGAGTTATCAATAGAAAGGAATGTCTGGATTTCCATAAGGGGTGGTGGGGACCAAGGTTTTATCATTCAGATGAAGACTTCAGGTGGCAAGCTTCAGAGAACAGATTGTAAATGCTTCTTATCAGACTTAAATAGTCTATTCTATCAGTAATTCCAAAAAGGAGGAGGATATAATGAGGCATGTCTGACTACCCCTTCCCATCACTGCCTGACCTAGGTTTTCAGGTTACTTTTGGAATGCCCTTGCCAGGAGAAGGGTTCCTTTCAGATGGTTGGGGGGCTTAGAATTTTATTTTTGGTTTACTGTCCCTGCTTTCTTTTAAGTAATAAGTAGTAAATGAATACTCTGATAAACAGATCCCTGACAATGACTGAGAAAATGCTAATTAATAACTGCTGCCAGGTAGCTAAGATGTCCAGAAGTCTTTGAAAAAAATGATGATAATACTATTGTTAATAGCTAAGGTTTCCTGAGGGCTTTCTATGGACCAGGCTGAGAATTACATTCTTGAAGGACTTTATTTCAATCCTAACAATAATCTTTGCTTTTTTTTTTTTTTTTTTTTTGAGGTGGAGTTTTGCTCTGTCACCCAGGCTGGAAGGTAGTGGCACAATCTTGGCTCACTGCAACTTCTGCCTCCCAGGTTCAAGCAATTCTCCTGCTTCAGCCTCCTGAGTAGCTTGGATTGCAGGTGTATGCTGCCATCCTAGCTGATTTTTGTATTTTTAGTAGAGATAGGGTTTCGCTATATTGGCCAGGCTGGTCTCAAACTGCTTACTTCAGGTAACATATCCACCTTGGCCTCTGCAGTGCTGGGATTATAGGTGTGAGTTACTGCACTTGGCCTGAAAACACTCTTACATATTTATTACTCTTATTTTACAGATGAGAAAACAGGAACTTAATGATTTTAAGAAACTTGCCCAAGATAAATCAGGGCACATAATTTAAAGCTAAGTCTTAATTCTAAAATCCCTGCTTTTTCATACAATTATGACTTTAATAGTATTATTTTTCTCAGGTACTTTTTGGGAGATATTTGTAGGGATTTACTAGATGTACTAGACGGAAAAATATATTTCATATCAGTGGAACCATTAACCAAGGAAGATTCCCACACCAAGTTTTGAAGATAACAACCCATCCCTTTACATTTGTCTTCTCAATTCTACCTGTTTATGATGATATAGTATTTCAAGACAAATGGAAAAATGAAGACTCTATCATGGATGACAATTATGTTTACAGAACTGCCTGAACATCAATTATAATAAATTTATATATTCACCAAATATTTAAGAAAGAACCTACCATAGGCCAGATGTATTTCTGATAAAACAATGGACAATTATAGTGTTTTGCTCAACAATATTTCCCTTAAATGAATGGATGTCTGAACTATTATGCACATAATGTCTCAACAAATACACTAATGATGTTCAGCTTTATTCTGACCTTTGTGAAATATTATTCATTTGACACCTCAAGAACATCAAAGAAGGACAGCAGGGAAATGATTTATACTTTAATGGTTAATGACTAACCTATGGTAATTTCGTCTTAAATTCCCTGTAACGTTTTCTGAATGCCATACCCCTATGCTCAGAAAAAGCATCTGAATGCATGCATTACAGGGCTTTGTCTTCCTCTGAAAAACTATTTGATTATTCACCTCTAACTTTTTATTTAACACTCTAAAATATTCTACTCAGTAATTGACTTAGGATGCTGCATTATGTGAAGTAATGAACTTCTTGGTTCTGATCCAGAATGTGCACTGTCTTTCAATGTATTTTTGTACACATGAAAAATGTAATCTTTCTGAATATCAAATGTGTTCTGTGTCTATTTTCAATTATTTAAGAAATATACTTAGATTATAAATTTATAAAAGTTTATTTGCTTATCTTATATGTGATATATTTCCAAATAATAAAATTTACTGTAATTGATAGGGTGTGTGTCTTGTGTTATTTTAACATTAGTGGTGATGTGTTTTTGTTGATCGTACACATTTTCTTCCTTGGGTCCACTATAAGGAACTAGGTGAAGGTTTGGAGTGTTGGCCATACCTCTGCAAATACCAAAGTTCGTATAAAGAAAAAGGCCATCTAAGCTAAGTAACTCAACTGATATATAAATATAAAGGTACATATTTCAGCTAAAAGATAAAGACAAATGTCCTCTTTAGTATTACATTCATTATAAAAAATGATGATGCTACTTAATCAAATTGTTAATTAATTATTATATTCAGTATGCCTAAATCAGTTGGGGGTAGACTCCTTTCTGGTGCAAATAAAACAGGTGATATGCATGTTTAGTGATAAACATTTTGAAATGTCTATACTAAGAGCTATATATTAATTTATCTATTATTATCTAATATTATCTATTATTCCTTAGCTTTTTAAGTGATAGATGCCACTTCACTAAAGGATATTTTTTTTCTTATTTTTATTTGTCTTATTTGAAGACAAAGAGCTCTTTAAAACCCAAAAAGTTGTGTCTCATTTATCTTTTAATCTCTATCCTCCAACACAGTGCTCTGTTGAGAGGATAAAGGAATAGTATGAGTACTGAGTTATGAAGCAAATATGAAAACCTATTTTTAACATTGTTTTATGTTCTGCAATAACAATTCTTCTGACTCTTCAATATAATTTGAGGTTTTTAAGAGCATTCCTGGTATATCTCTGAATTCACAATTGTTTTCTATATAAGTAGAAACTTTTTAATATTCTTATGACTATAATTAACATGAAATGTATTATGCAAAATGATATATGAAATGATTCCCAGAAATTTCTACTTCAAGTAAATAAATTACCTAAAACATTAAGAGTTATAAGAAAGTATGTGGGCCAGTGTGGTGGTTCATACTTGTAGTCCCAACATTTTGGGAGGCCTAGGCATGCAGATCATTTGAGCCCAGAACTTGGAGACCAGTCTGGACAACACGGTGAAACCCAGTCTCTGCAAAAAAGTACACACACACACACACACAAATTAGCTGGGTGTTGTGGAGTGCTTGTAGTCCCAGCTACTTGGGCAGCTGAGCTGGGAAGATACCCTGAGCTAGGGAGGCAGGTGGAAGCTGCAGTGAGCTATGATCACTCCACTGCACTCCAGCCTGGGGGACGGAGTGAGACCCTAACAACAACAAAAAAAAAGACAGGCAGAATGACAGTAGACCAACTTTTCCCATATCTAAACTGAATTTTGCCATCCCTGATTCATGCATTCAGCAAGAATTTATTAAATCACACTATGCAACAATCTGTATTTGGTCCCCATGGTGCCAATTGCATATAATGAGTCAGAGATTATCATACCTGCATAACAATGTCATTTTAAAATGATGGCATTTATCTCCTTCCTTAAAAAGAGACACATGAAATCATTCTGTGAAAACCACAAATGATATCACTTCTTATAATCTATATTTAAAAGAAATGCAGCTATACTGATTATATTGTACAAATGTTCTTTAGATTAATTGTAAGAAGACATTTTTGTATTCTCTTTAACTCATTAGTTAGGATTCACTGATTCATTACCCAAATTTTCATTTCAGGTCCTCCAGGCCCTCCAGGTGGTCTGAGAATAGAAGACATTAGAGCCACTTCTGTGGCACTGACTTGGAGCCGGGGTTCAGACAATCATAGTCCTATCTCTAAATACACTATTCAGACCAAGACTATTCTTTCAGATGACTGGAAAGATGCAAAGACAGGTAAGTTTATTTGTCTGATTAATCTATGCATGTTTTCGAAGTGAATTCTTTTCTCAAAAACAAAAATTTGGAAGTTTTAAAAATGTTATTATCTACCTTGAAAGGCTTTCTTTCTTAAAAATTGTTTTTAATTCTAATATTTTGGTAGTGGAGAAAATTCCATGGAACTTACATATTTAAATGTGTTAAGGCTATAGAAAAAGAAGTATCATTTCTAAATCAATCTAGAATGGAAAGCAAAATGAGGCCTCCTGGGTTTCTTATTTGAGTTTTGTGTGAGATTTACTGCCCCAAAATCACTGAGAAGTCTATTTTGGAGTAAATAGCATTTATAGCATATTATTTATGACCCATTTTATTCGATTATATAGGTACTATAGTTTTGCATTTCTGAAAAGCCACATTGATCATAAATCTTAAATTAAGCATCCAAATGTTACTACTAGAACCCTTTACTTTATGTGAATGATCTCACCTGGTTTGAATTTCCTCAAAACAGATTTTTAAAGATATTTTTGATCTTTCAACCTTTTTCTTTTCTTATATTAAGATTTTCTAAAGTTGATCAAGAAAAATTAAGAGTAAGTGTATATATACCCACTTAATTAATTTTTCCTGATCAACTTTAGAAAATCTTAATATAAGAAAAGAAAAAGCTTGAAAGATCAAAAATATCTTTAAAAATCTGTTTTGAGGAAATTCAAACCAGGTGAGATCATTTACACATCTGAAGGATTATAAATAGTTCTACTGTAAGGACACATGCACACGAATGTTCATTGCAGAACTGTTTACAATAGCAAAGACCTGGAACCAACCCAAATGCCCATCGATGATAGGCTGGACAAGGAAAATGTGGCACATATACACCATGGAATACTATGCAGCCATCAAAAATGATGAGTTCGCGTCCTTTGTAGGGACATGGATGAACCTGGAAACCATCATTCTCAGCAAACTGACACAAGAACAGAAAATTAAATACCGCATGTTCTCACTCATAGGTGGGTGTTGAACAATGAGAACACATGGACACAGGGAGGGGAGCATCACATACTGGGGTCTGTCGAGGGGAAACAGGGGAGGGACAGTGGGGGATGGGGAGTTGGGGAGAGATAGCATGGGGAGAAATGCCAGATATAGATGATGGGGAGGAAGGCAGCAAATCACACTGCCATGTGTGCACATATGCAACAATCTTGCCTGTTCTTCACATGTACCCCAAAACTTTGCTTTGTCTACAACTATTCCCATTGTCATTTCTCATGACTAGCTTACAATATCACATATCAGTACATACATTTTCTCCTGTAAAATGGAAGAAGATTGAAGATCTTTTTGGTAAAATAACCTGTTTATGTTTGTAACTTTTGACAATATATTTAAATAAACTTGTCATTGCTAGAATTCTTTATGACGGGAAAAAGAAGACATAGAAATATTTTCCCAGTTGTCACAAGAGATGTAAAGAGACATGAGTGGTGAATAAAATGTTCCTTTTTATAAAATAAAAAAAAAATTACTCTGATGTCCCACATCTGCTCTCATTTTAGATTTATCTTAACATAATGGGATTTATTTGTATTGCTTACTAAGCTTTTTTAATTTAAACTTACTTCCATTTGATATTTCTCCCCCTCCAGAGAAATAAATCAAATATACATGTGAAATCTGTTGCAAGGTTTTAGGATTTATTTTAATATCAGGTGATTGCCCACCTAAGTGTATAAAGTTGCAATAAATTAGAAATAGGTGAAATAGTTCCATTACATTATGCTTATGGTTTTTAAAATTATCTATAAATATTCTTGACAAAATCAGACCATCTGAAAAATAATTTTTAAAACCTCTTAGATATCTTTTTTTTTTTAAATTTTACTTTAGGTTCTGGGGTAAATGTGCAGGCCATGCAGGGTTGTTGCATAGGTGCATACATAACCAGGTGGTTTGCTGCCTCTATTCCCTCTTCATCTATATTCGGCATTTCTGCCATGTTATCCCTCTCTACCCTCCTCCCACCATGCTGCCCCTCCTCTAGCCCTCCCACTACCCTCAGTGTGATGCTCCTCTCCCTGAGTCCACATGTTCTCATTGTTCAGCACCCACCTCTGAGTGAGAACATGTGGTGTTTGGTTTTCTGTTCTTGTGTCAGTTTGCTGAGAATGATGGTTTCCAGATTCATCCAAGTCCCTACAAAGGACACGAACTCATCATTTTTTATGGCTGTGTAGTATTCCATGGTCTATATGTGCCATATTTTCTTTGTCCAGTCTATCACTGATGGGCATTTGGGTTGGTTACAGGTCTTTGCTATTGTACACAGGGCTGCAATGAACATACATGTGCATGTGTCTTTATAATAGAATGATTTATAGTCCTTTTGGTATATACCCAGTAATGTGATTGCTGGGTCAAATGGAATTTCTATTTCTAGATCCTTGAGAAATCGCCACACTGTCTTCCACAATTATAAACCTAAAGCTTGAGCAGTTTCTTTTTTTTTCTTTTTTTTTTTGAGACGGAGTTTCGCTCTTGTTGCCCAGGCTGGAGTGCAATGGCGCGATCTCGGCTCATCGCAACCTCCACCTCCTGGGTTCAGGCAATTCTCCTGCCTCAGCCTCCTGAGTAGCTGGGATTACAGGCACGCGCCACCATGCCCAGCTAATTTTTTGTATTTTTAGTAGAGACGGGGTTTCACCATGTTGACCAGGATGGTCTCGATCTCTTGACCTCGTGATCCACCCGCCTCGGCCTCCCTAAGTGCTGAGATTACAGGCGTGAGCCACCGCGCCCGGCCAGCTTGAGCAGTTTCTACTTTTCTGAAGAGAATGTAAAAGTATGATAATAATGAAACTATTAGAAATTAGCCACATTAAAATAAACAAATGGCTTAAATTTGGTTTGGCTCTGAAAAAGGAATACTAATTGCAATCATTTCATTAATTACTTATGTATGCTTATTATGTAGCTCAATTAAAATATGCTTCTCATTTTAAAATATCCACTAGAAAGTAAGTTCCATGAAGGTAAAAACTGTTTTATTCACTGTTCTATCTCTAGCACCTAGATCAGGGCCCATAGTGCTTATTCGTTTAACATGTATTTATTGAGTCCTCACTGTGTGCCAGAACCTGTTCTTGATGCAGTATGTATAGCTGAGCAGCAGTGAACAAAATAGACACAACAACAATAACAGCAACACAACCTGCCTTCAAGGAGCTGATATCATAGGAGAGATGCCAAAACACAATTAAAATATGTCGTTAAGTCATGCGGTGATGAATGCTAGAGAGAAACAACAGAAAAGAGGAATGAGTGGGTACTTCTGATATTAATCATGGCCACTGCTGCTTTCCTAAAGTTTCTGTTTCCATTATATAGCTTTTCCAATTCTTTTACTTTCATTGCATTTGAGTCTTTTAATCTGAAGTATGTTTTCTGTTGGCAGTTTATAGTCAGATATTCACTGTGTGTGTGTTTATGTGTATGATCCTGCTCTCTAAACATAAAATGAGGGGAAGTTCATATTCACTATATATGTGTATATTCACACACATACATACTTAATGAATACTTTAGGGCTTACCAGATACATTTGAATTTATAAGAATAGGTTTTATATTTTATTAGCTTAATTTCAGTGAATATGAAAGTATTTCTCCTAGATAGCTCTATTTCATCTTCCTCTTTTGCACTAGTATAGTAATATATATCACTATATATTAATAGTATATGTTATATGCTATTATAGTAATATATATTACTGTATTACTATATATTAATATAGCATATATTTTATGCATATATTAATATAATATAGCAATTAATATATTAATATATAATATAATATAATAATTATTATTATTATATATTTATATATTAATAATATTATTATTAATAATATAATAATATATAATATATTAATATAATATAGCAATTAATATATTAATTATATTAATATAATATATTAATTTAATATAGCATATAATTATAGCATATATTAATATATTTTATTATATATGCTATATTATATATGCTATATTTTTTATTATATATTATATATGCTATTTATTATATAGCATATATATATTTTTAATTATATATGCATTATTTTTTATTATATATATTATATAGAATTTTTTTATATGTGCTTTATAGCATATATATGCTATATATATATTTTATATATGCTATATATATTTTTTATTATATATGCTATATTTTATTATATATGCTATAGTATATTTTATCATATGCTATAATATAAAGTAATATAGTAGTATATATTACCATAATATATATGCTATTAATATATAGCGATACATTGTTATATATATATATATTACTATAACACAAAAGAGGAAGATGAAAGAGAGCTATATAGGAGAAACACTTTCATATTCAGTGAAATGTGTGTGTATGTGTGTGTGTGTGTATTACATCTATATATGTCACAAACCCAATAATCTTATGTTAAAATTATCACTTTCTATAATTGTTTGCCTATTAAAATAATACATGTTTGCTTATATTATCCTTTGTTAATTTGTTTGTTATATTATCCTGTATACTTACTATTTCTGGTCCCCCTCATTTGTTCATGTTGATTTTACTTATCATCTGTCTTAGTCTATTTTGCATTGCTATAAAGAAATATATGAGGCTGGGTGATTTTCAAAGAAAAGAGATTTATTTGGCTCACAGTTCTGCAGGCTATACAAGAAGCATAGCATCAGCATCTGCTTCTTGTGAGGGCTTCAGAAAGCTTTCATTCATGGTGAAAGCAAAGTGGCTTGTCACATAGTGAGAGAGGGAGCAACAAAGGGAGGAGCAAGGTGTTAGGCTCTTTGTAACAATCAGTTCTTGAGTTCTTGCATGAACTAATTAATAAAACAAGAAGTTATTCATTGCTGGAAGAAAGGCACAAAGCCATTCATGGGGAATTTACCCCCATGACTCAAACTCCTCCTATTAGGCCCCACCTCCAAAACTGGGGATGAAATCTCAACATGAGATTTAGAGCAGACAAACATAGAAACTATATGTCACCATCTGATATCATTTTTTTACAGCTTTGCTTCTACTTGTCCCCTTGTGCAGCTAGTATCAAATACATTACATATAATTATAGATCCAATAGCACAATTACATACATACACACATATAAATGCGCAAAGTATGTGTGAACATATATACATGTATATATCGTTTTCTACAATTACTTTTAAATAAGAGAAGATAGAAGAAAAAATAAGTATTTATACTATCTTTTATAATTAGAAAATTACCTTTACCAACACTCATTATTTTTGGGGAGTTTAATCAAATTACTGTTTGGGATCAACTACTTTCGACCTGAAGAAGTTCCTTTAATAATTTTTGTAAGATAAGTCTATTAGTAACAGTATCTCTCAGTGTTTATCTGGGAGTTCATTTTGCCTTTGGTTTTAACATATATTTTCTTGGATATGATATTCTTGGTTGACAATTTTTGTTTTTGTTTATTTTCACTGCTTTGAATATGCCATCTTAGATACCTTTTTCAGGCTGAGAAAATTGTTTTCTATTCTGTTTGCTGAAAGGTGGCTCAAAATTCCTTTTTTTTTCTAATATATTTATTATATCTGGGTTCCTCATTCCTTTATGTAAAACTGTTTTTTATCTGATATAATTTTCACTAGGAAGAAACTTATAGCATTTCTAATTGTTCAGGTTGTTAGACTCAAAGTTCTTTACATTTTTTCTAAGAGAAAATGTCTTTAATTTCATCTTTATGTGATATTTCCAAATTGCTTTTCATTTTACATTGAACACTTTAAAAATATTGTTCTTTGGTCTTTTATCTTCATTGTTTCTGATGAGAAGTCAGTAATTGCCTTAATCATAATTCCTTGTACTTGATATGTCCCTTTTCTGCGACTGCTTCAAGATTTCTTTTGTATTTGCTTTTCAGCTTGATAAAATGCATTTATCCTAATGGAGCTTTACTTGCTTGACTTCTGGTATCTTTGGGTTGAATTTTCTTCAACTGGAAAATTCTTAGCCACTTATTACCTCTTCAGACATTTCCTCTGCTCTACTCTCTCTCTCCTTGGTCTCTCTTGACATGTATGTTAGATTGTTTGACGGTATTCTGCAGATAATGGACACTCTGTGTGTGTGTGTGTGTGTGTGTGTGTGTGTGTGTGTGTGTGTGTGTGTGTGTGTGTGTGTGTGTTTCTGTTTAGATAATGGCTAATTACCTCTCTCACTTTTATAATTTATTCTGCTAGATTCAGTCTGTGAATAATTGCATTAAAATACTTTTGACCTTCTGCTTTATTGTGTACAGGAATTTTTATTTCTAGCATTTGGCTGCTTTTAATATTGTTCACATAGTACTCCATGGGAATTTCATATTTGTTTATACAAGTTGTACATATTTTTCACTTGACATTTTCACTTATAGTTATGCTAAAACCCATCAGATGATTTAAACATCTGGGCCATACTTAAGTCTAGCTCTGTTAACTTTTTTTTTTTTTATTGACAATGGGTCACATTTTTTTATTCATGTGTCTGATAACATTTTGCTCAATTCCAAACATTGTGTATAGAAGAACAGTGATTACTAAAGTAAATATTAATTGATGTCTGGGAAAGTGCATGTCATTATTTTAGGGACTGAGTCAATCAAATTTGTAGTTGAGATGATGTGAGCATTGTTGTTAGATTTTGTTTAATATAGCCTTCAAGTGATTTAAGTGTAAGATCAGAACTTCCTACATATCTGAGTATCTGGAGGTTTTCTTGTCCTGCTATCAGACTTTTCAGCAGGCTCTCCTACCTTGGACCCCACAAAGGGTTCTTTCAGCTCCCCTGCTTCTGCCCAGAAAGCTGCTGTCTGATAATCAGTCTAAAGCCCAGAGTGCTTGGGCTTCAACAGATCCAAAGCACCTGTCCCTCACAGAGGAAGCAGATCTCTCTCAGCACTCCCGCCCTTATCTCATGTCTGTGGTATCTGTGCCCCAAAGAGAAGTTCTCTTTTTTCTTCTTTACACTGTGTTCTGTCCCCAAACTTTCTTGAGTATATATGATGAAGGCCTATGAAAAAGAAAGAATCGCCAAATTATTATAGATTCTCCTTGTTCTTTGATCTGATCATCCAGTGATTTTAAACAGCCATATCAGCCTATACTTTGTTTTTAAATATCTGTTAGAAGTTAACCTGTTTTCTTCTTGTTAACCTCTATAACTACATCCTTCTTTCATCACTGTTCTACCAATAATGAATTTTAGTCCATTGTGTCTTCACAAACTCTGCTTTCTAATGGGCTTTGAAAGATGATGCTTTGTACGTTATCTATGTGTTCTTTGTGTTAGTGTACTAGTGAAGTCCTCTTGTGACTGCATACTAAGTGGAAGTGAAAAATATTTTCTACAACGAATACAGAAATAAAAATTATATGATTTTTATTTATGGTGTGACCACTAAGAAACAAAGATACAGTATTAAACTCAGTTTTATGAAGGTAAATATTTAAGATATTAAATAAATATTTTTCAAAGATATCAACTTTCAGTATTCCAAAGATTAAATTTAGAATAATGAGATGAAGAAATAGACTTATGTATTTTACAGGAAACCTATTGTAAATTTTACTTCTCCTGGATTGTTTTTAGTGGATGGACAGCACACAGTTTGATGCCATTCCTGGAGTTCTACAAGATGCTGAGGTCATTGTTAGAAAATTATGTTTGATTCTATGCTGCTACTGTCAGAGGGCAAATTATAGATCATTATTAGTGATGGGGTATGTGTGTGTAAAAGGACGTTGGACAGAACATAAAGAGGCATGGTAACCATGCTATGAGAAATAGTTAAGAGGACCTGGAATAAATTATCCAAAAATGAAGAAGAAAATATAGTTATATTTAAATTTCTGTCATATGTAAGACTGAGTTGATTATCAAAAGTTTTCTGCAATTAACATCTTTGCACATAAATGTTCCTTTGTACTTTAGATTATTTCCCTAAAATAGGTATTTGTAAATTAAATTATTGAGTGTAAACAGCCAAAACCCATGAGCTGTATTATATAATTGCTCTGCAGTAAGGTAGAGCCAGTCTTTATTCCCATCAGGAGTATACGAGTATATCTTCTGCCATATCTTTACCTAGTATTAGTATTCTCTTTTTAAAAACAAAAACACTCTAGGTTTATTGTAGGAGAGTTTTTTTTTTGTTTTTTTTTTGTTTGTTTGTTTGTTTTGCCTTTCTGTTTCTTCAGTTTTTGTAGTTCTCATTTCAAACATGAATTTCTCTGGATTTTATGAGGCTACATTGATATTTCCCTTAGAGAAGGATCAAGAATTCACACCTTCTGAGATGCCAGAGCACAGCTTGCTTTTCTTTGCTTCACGGAAATTGGCCAAACTTATGGCTCCTTCCAGAGTCCTGCCAGGTGATCTGCGGGTTGGGTCTAGGACCTGTAACATGAAACTGAGTAGGTGCATTAGAACCAGTGAGAAGCCTTTAAACGCTCATTTTTATTTAGAACCTCTGAGTGAGTAGGTTTGTTCAGGGTACTTTCAAATATTCGGGTTTTAGATTGAAATGGGGGATTCCAAAGATACTGCTTGTGTTTAGATCTTCAAGAAATACCAGGACTCACTGAGGTAACTTCTAAAAATCTACCATGGAGGGGTTACATTGGCTGGAGTTATTCTTGACACAATCTGTTTTTTAGTCCTGAAGTCATTCTGGCTGTTTCTAAAGTTACTCAAACACCTAATCAGTGTGGTCTAAAGGTAAGGCACCACAGCATGGTTTCCAGGCAACTAAAACACAATGAATTATTGGCCTGAGGATACCCATGGGCTTGATTCGCTTTTCCTCGAAGAATGGTGAGAAACTTTTTATTCCAAGTCTTAGGGCTTCAAGGCATTGGTAAATAGATCTATGAATTACTGCTTATAGCTGGGTGCTAAACTGTGTACTTTTGCCTAAGTACTAAAATAAGAACTAAGGTCTCCTGCTTTATATCTCTTTTGTTTATAATTTACACTAAAGGCTGGGCACAGTGGCTGGCACTTGTAGTCCCAGCATTTTGGGAGGATGAGGCAGGCAGATGGCAAGGTCAGGAGATAGAGACCATCCTGACCAACATAGTGAAACCCCGTCTCTACTAAAAAAAAAACAAAAAAGAAAATTAGCCAGGATGGACACAGTGGCTCAAGCCTGTAATCCCAGCACTTTGGGAGGCTGAGGCGTGTGGATCACAAGGTCGGGAGTTCAAGACCAGCCTGGCCAACATAGTGAAACCCCCTCTCTACTAAAAATACAAAAATTAGCTGGGCGTGGTGGTGGGTGCCTGTAGTCCCAACTACTTGGGAGACTGAGGTAGGAGAATGGCTTGAACCTGAGAGATGGAGGTTGCAGTAAGCCAAGATCCAGCTACTGCACTCCAGCCTGGGTGACACAGTGAGACTCTGTCTCAAAAAAGAAACATAGCTGGGCATGGTGGTGTGAGCCTGTAGTCCCAGCTACTTGGGAGGCTGAGGCGGGAGAATTGCTTGAACCCAGGAGACAGAGGTGGCAGTGAGCCAAGGTCGTGCCACTGCACTCTAGCCTAGTAATAGAGCGAGACTACGTCTCCAAAAAAATTTTTCTGACACTAAAAATAAAACAAAACTAACCATTAAATATACAACAGTTAGATTATTTTTAAAGAGAGATGCCTCTAACTGGTATTATACAGTTGAGATCTGATTTTTCACTGCAGAGATTATCTGTATGGCCTACCTCAGAACTGACCCAGTTAAAACTCAGGTCTAAAACAAGGTCTGCCCCTGATCCCCAGTATTTGCCTCCATTATGCAAAGTACTTTACTCTCTTTCTGCCTTCAAGAATAACAAACAGGTTACAAGGAACTTGGCTAAAGAAAGAGGATGCAAAGTCTCTCTATTCCTGTTTCTCTTCTCCATTTGGCTTGAGGGATAAATCTGCTTCCAGAGCAAAGCTGACTTCTGTAGGAAGCAGGCTTCTGTGGAGGTGATTTTGGAAGGAAGAGAAGTAGAAGGAGAAGGAGAAGGAGGAGGAGAAAGAGAAGGAAGAGAAGAAGAGGGAGAAGAAGAGGAGAAAGAGGAGGAAGAGGGAGAGGGAAGAAGAAAAAATAAGAAAAAGAAGAGAGAAGAAAGGATCCAGTAGTTCCTAGGTACAAGTTCATTTATGAAGACATTTAGTGCTCACAGTAAAACATATAAAATATGTTTTAAAGGGAAACCCCTGAAGCATACACAGCAGCAATGGAAGAGAGAAATGAGAATCAACTCACAATTGAAGAGAAAGGAAGAGGCCTTAAGAAGATGGAGAAGTACTTTCTGCTTTAGACAGAACAGGACAATTTATGGGCTGAATGTATGACAATATAGAGTCATAGAGTGATGGATATTATGTGGTGGGGCAAGGTAAAAGAGTACACTCCCTCTCTTACCTGCCTGATCCAAGGATGAAGAAGACACTAAAGTGACTGCCGTACACAAGGCTGTGCTTTTTGCATTGAGACGCCGTCTACTCTAAACAGACACAAACTTTAGAATTTGCATCTCATATATATATAATTGTAAGCAAAAATGCAATAAATACTTCTATTTGTTAAACATCATGCTGGGCATACTAGGTCCTGAGGGGTTTCAAAACATAAATAAAAAGTAGAAGAAATGTACAAATGGCTACAAATGATAGCCAGGAACAACCAAGGGGAGATAGAAGAAATATGTTGAGTGTGGGCCTGCTGTGGACCTAGCCAGACTTGGAGTTCCATTTGTAGTGATGATGTGGGCTACTTAGCTCAAGACAAGAGCCAGGAAAAATGTCACAGAGAATGTGTTTTAAATGATGTGCCTCTGATGTGCTTGGGGTTAGAAGTGCCACCCAGATCTGCAGAAGTAAAAGCAGCTTAGAGAGAACAGACACTTTTAATTCTTGGTACATCTTTAAAAAATGATAGATGTTAATCATTTTTTTGCTAAGTTATTCCTAGTACTTACATACACTGTTTTATTGAGGTGGGTATTATAACTATCTACTAAAATGTGTTTGTTTTAGATACTTATATTCTCATAGGTACTGATGTTAATATAAATTATCAAGAATCATAATAATTGGGTTTATCTAAAAAGAAGAGTTGTCAAGCTATTAGCATTCCTGGTGGGAATATTATTCTTATTTATATCAAATTCCTTTCTTAATCATTCAGATTGTCCATTCTGGAAGTCCTTCCTCTTGACATGAACTTCCTTTTCCCCCTTTGAGAGAGTTGTTTGCATCTTTGGACCAAGGGCTTCTTCCTAGGTTCTACCTATTTGAGGTCATGACTCTGAGTTTGGTTGCTTTATCTTCCTTTCTTCATCTCAGTCATTAAAATCAAAGCCTTGACCTCTCAGCTGGAATCCAGATCTAGCATGAAATGATTCCTGTTGACTTTTCCTGCCTTACCTACCGTCATTCCTTCACATATTTTTGGTGGTCAACTAGGATGTTCTACTCTTGGAAAATGTCTTCCATTTGTTTGGGGTATTTCCATACTGGATCCTTACATTTTTCACATGTGCTTAAAATCAGTCAGTCAGCTGCAGCTTCTCTGCACATCCAGCTGGTTCTTCTTTCTCTGTCCTAGCACATACCTGCTCTTACCTGTTGACCTCCCAGCCTCCTGGAAAAACCCCACTGTAGCCTTGATCATCACAGGAGCACAATATTGTCACCCTTTGGAATGCGTCCAACATTTCCATTCTTCCATTCCTTAAATGGTGCTGGAGTTTTGCAGGCTAGGAAGCAGGAGAACAGGTCAGACTGTCTCCTCAAGTCTCCTAAAACACTTCTGTACTGCACACGCCCCAGCCTCCACCAAACTCAATAATTTTAAACTCACAAACAGCTTGATCAGCTTCTGCCTTTAAGGTTCTGTATTAGTTTCCTAGGGTTGCCAACAAATCAACATAAACTTGGTAGCTTAAAACAAACATAGTTTGGAGACCAAAATCAAAGTGGTGACAGGACTGAATCCTCTCAAAAGGCTCCATTCTCTGCCTCCTCCAGCTTCTGGTGGCTCCACATGTCCCTTGCATTGTGGCTACATCACTTTCATATCTGCTTCAGTGGTCTCACAGCCTTCTGGTCTTCTAGGTGTGACTCTTCTCTGTTTCTTTCTTTTATAAGGACATTTGTCATTGGATTTAGAGCCCACGTAGATAATTCAGGATAATCTTACCCGAAGATTCTTAACACATACAACCTTAAACTTAACTTAAAGGGTCTGGCAAGCCTTTTTTTTTTTTTTCATATAAGATGACATTTACAGGTTCTGGTGATTTGAACATGGACATATTTTTGGGTGGAGAAAGGCACCATTTAACCTAAGACAGTTTGTTTTTTTATTAAGGGGTCAAAATCATTGAAAAGCGTCCAGGAAAGAAGGGCTACCTTACTCAGCATCATCACACAAGCTCTATTCTCCCTTCACTCCATAAACAGCCCTTCACAAACCAAAACTTCACTTTACTTCTTTAAACTACCTAGGAAAATATTTTTATGCATTTCAATTAAAAGAAACAGGTTCTGATTTGGTGTGAGGGAGGAGTGAAAGAGATATGAGATAAAGAGGTAGAAATCCTTAATAAATCTTAATAAAATAGAGAGGAAGGAAAAGGGAAACTTTTAATTAGAAAGTCAAAAATGTATGTCAAATCTACAGAAGAAATCCATAACAAAATAAGAAGCTAAATGGCAAAAGTAGTGTATAGCAGTGTTAAAATTATGGCACGGTGAGATGGGACAGTCTGAGCCATGCGAGAATTTGTCCAAAAGTAGAAACTGGATGCTGAGGTGCCTGGTATTTATTGTGTTGATGCATACATCATCTTTAACCATTACATATTCTTGGGCTACACTGCCAGATAAAACTTCCCTAAATGATAAGATATTGAGTCATAGAAAAGCCTACAAGTACAGGTATTTACATGAGCAGATTGATTATTAAAAACATATGTGGAAATATTTGAGGAAAGCTTAAAATAACACCCAGATCTTCCTTGGATGTATGTTTTATTATATCTCAATTAAATAAGCAATCTGGGATCATATTCCACCCATAATTTATCATCTCCCATTAGTATCTAGTAACATGAATTCTGAGGGATACCTAACAAATCTTAATAAATTATTATAACATTAATTTTCACTGGTCCAAATTATTTGAGTATAAATCAACAAAACCAAGTAAAAATTATATAAACAGTAACCTCTTCTATCCTAGTTATAAATTATTTGCTAGCCATAGACTAAAACAGTGACAATCCATAACATTTTTCTGCTCCAATTGTACCCTTATCTCAGGAAATCTTTTTAGATTCTACCTTCAGACTATAGCTCCTTGCTATTCCAGGTGCAGTTAATGGACTAGCAGCAAGCCTGGTGGCTCGTTAGACATGCAGAATTGCAGTCATCCCACCTTGAACTTGCTTATGTATGTGATTTATATGCATATCACTGTTTGTAAGTAAGTTTATTATTTACTAAACCTCTTCTCTTACTCTCTTGAACTTAACATTTTGTCATTCCCAGTTATAGTTTTTATTTCAACTCAATGTAATATATACCATTCTCCCAGAAATAGTAAAATAAAAATGTGAAGTTATAAAAGTGATGTTAATCAACCTATATTCTCTGTTTAATGTTTATTTTATTTAGATCCCCCAATTATTGAAGGAAATATGGAGGCAGCAAGAGCAGTGGACTTAATCCCATGGATGGAGTATGAATTCCGCGTGGTGGCAACCAATACGTTGGGTAGAGGAGAGCCCAGTATACCATCTAACAAAATTAAAACAGATGGTGCTGGTATGTATGTAAGAGAAACCTGAAATTTTTAAAGATTTGTAAATGCAGTGCGACTTCAATATATGGTTGAACGTATTTGAAAAGAATGCTCTGAGGTAAGTAATTCATCTAAAAAGCATGTATGTGTATTTCACATGTGTGTATTCTCTATCAAGACATGCCACAAATCAAAAGAGGAAATATGAAGTTTAAGAATGTTTTACATAATTAATGTAGAGAAAGAGGTAAATAGGAACCACTGAAAATGCCACTGAGACTGTTGAAATGAGGTAAGTATTTAGATCATAAACTTTAATGTAAATTCTGAATCTTAACCAGGCAGACTCTTGCTTGATTAAACAGATTTCATGATTTAGAAGGCTCATAATTTTATGTGTTTCTCGAAGTCATTTATAACTGAATGGCCAAGTAAGTGTATATTTTATGGTAAATACCAGCTGCAATTAAATAGCCTTTAGTGCAAGAAATACTCTATTCTTTTTTCCTTCTCCCCTATATTTCTAAGGAAAAATATTGTTCTGATTCTAATGATAGCTTTTATTATTCCCTGTATCAAAAAGAAAATGTAGCCTCTCTGAGCTCATTTGACTAGGCTTTGCCAAACTTCAGTGTTTTAGATGGTGTAGAGAAGGCTTTAAATGAATGATAGAATTCCATTAAAATTCTACTGTGATCTCTTAATATCACTTCTCTACATTCCTGCTTACCTCAGGTCCTTGGCCTAACTTCTAAATATAATGATTAGTTCTAATGTTTTTGCTTTTAAAAGCCAAGTAATGCACAGGAACTGCCACAAGTAAACTATCTCTTAGTTTCATGCAATTTAATGTAATTAATTAGATAAAAATGATACTTCTGAAATTAAAGGGCAAAAGCACTAAAATACCTTGTCTGTAGTCAGTATTTTACATGTATTTCATTTAATCCTCATAATAACATTTTGACAGGTAGTCCTATGCTCATGTTCACTAATGGGCAATAGACTCAGACACTAAATAGTTTATCTAAATTAATATGACTAATTGCAAGATTCAGAATTCGAAGCCAGATCTGACAGCTGTTCTCACACATTGAGCTTTCTCTCTTAAAGTTGGCTTCTCAAGCAGGACTCTAGAAACACATTTATACGAATCTTTATTAGAGTTCTAATAGAAACTTAGATTTCATCCTTAACTATTATACTAGATATGACCTAAACACTAAACTTTTTGTTTTAGCATATCCACCTGCAAAATGAACACTAGTGTTTGCTTTTCTCTACCTCATAGAAATTTCATCAGGATATATACGTAATCTAAGGTGAAGCTTTATAGGAGACAGATACCACATAGCCAGGATTTCTCTGTTTAGTTTTTATTATTATTCCCTAGAGCTGCCTATATTTGTAATACAGGCTTCTGTATTATAGACTGAACACTGTTGCTCTTTCTTTAAAACAAAAAATAAAAAACTGGCATGATCCCACCAGTGGTTTACCTGTGTAATTTTATACTGACAGATCATGTATTTGATTTAACAAGCATCCATTAAAACTGCAGAAAATACCAAGTGATTAAATTGGTCTAAACAAACTTAGGTAAAACATTTTTACATACCTATCTCAAATATAGGCCTTTAATCATGGAGTTTAATTAATTTTCTGTGATCTCTTGATATGACCTAAGTCTTACCTGAACACCATTTTTTGAAATAAAATTGTCATGGAGAAAGTATACTTTCTTTGGCACTGGTAATAGATGTAGGCCTCCCTCCTTCTTTTTTGGTTCTGTTGCAAATACTATCCTTATTATTTATCTCAGAAAATTATTTCTTTACAATATATAGGCTCATCATCTAGACATGATTACCATATCTGTCTTAAATTATTAATCTCAAAGTAGAAGTGACAAAATTAACTATTTTTTAAGAATAATAACAAAAACGATGTCTCAGAGAAATTCAGTCTATTTCTTTCATACCTAAATTTCTGAATATAATTTATACTTAATATCATATCTAGAAGTGATGTGCTCACTGCTAGTGGTTTGTATGTGACTTTGAAGAATATTTACCTTGATGTCTTCTTATCCTTAAATATTAGGAAAAAATGGTTTTCAAGTAATATTAAACCTAAAATTTTGTCAGAGTTGTTACTTGAAACCAACTTATTTTCATCATCACCTTCACCTCTTACATTCCATTTTCTCAAATGGTATTTTGTTAAGGACTGAGTTCGCTGTCTAGTGTGCTTACTAAATAACTTTCTTTACAAGCCGTCAGAGCCAAGGCTAAAAGCAAACACACCTATTGACAGAGTAAGACACAACCTTGTAGTGATATGAGGTGACTCATTCTTCTTAATTGTAAAAAAAAATTAATTCCGTAACTTCTAACACATTTGTTAATCTATCAGAAAATATTTTGAGACCTTTGGTTAATGAAATCATAATGACTATAGTTTATACATTTGCAGTATATTGTCAGACATACTGCTTAGTTCTGTTTGCATTGCTTAGGTTAATTCCCAGAATAACTTTATTAAACAGATGAGGAAGTTAAGATTATGCCCAGCTAATGTGAAGCAGAGCTGGGATTCAAATCTAGATGTTTCTCGTTCTAAAGGCTTTGCTCCTAGACCACCTTCTGAAGATAGTACACAGTATTGCCAGAATTGCGGCTGCCGCCCGCTGAACCTTTGGTGGAATGCTGGCATTATCATATAAAAGCTCTGTAATTTGAGGCACATTACTTAACCTCTGAGCCTCACTTTTTTTTTTTTGAGACAGAGTGCACTGGCTCTTTTTTCGGAGTGCAGTGGCACAACCACAGCTCACTGCAGCCTCGACCTCCAGGACTCAAGCTATCCTCCTGCCTCAGCCATCCTAGTAGCTAGGAGTACAGGGACTTGTCACCATGCCCAGCTATTTTGTGTGGTTTTTGGTAGAGACAGGGTTTCTCCATGTTGCCCAGGCTGGTCTTGGATTCTTTGCCTGATGCAATCCACCCGCCTCGGCCTCCCAAAGTGCTGGGATTACAGGGATGAACCACCTCGTCTGGCCTGAGCCTCACTTTTCTCATTTCTAAATGGGAATCATTTATCTTAAAGGATGATTTTTATGTTTACAAACATACAGGACAGCAGTTAGCACTGCAATGCATAGTATTTGCTCAATAAATTTATTATGCTATTACATTTTATTTAAAAATGTAATATACTTACAAGAAACTATGCTCTCTTGTCTACTTTGTAATGGAGTACCCATTTAGCAATATATTTTCAAGCATAGATCATATAACTTTATATGATTTTTAATCATTGTATGTATTTAATATAAAATTCAACAGAAGTTCTGTTGTTTTGCTATTTACTTGCTTTATTAACATTGAATATGCATAAAATTGGACACTTACATTTTTTATTTTTATAAGAAAAAAATACTTTCTAAATAAGGGATATTTGTCTTGCCATGTACCATTATAACAACTCTCTAAGAGATGCCAGCATATGTTATGTGGGACAAAGACTGCTTCCCATTTGATGGAAAGGTTGGTCCCCAGCCTCATTATGCTGACTGAAAGACAAGACATTATCCAATGCCACACATGCCCTAATCTGTCCAATTACTTGATGTTAAGATCTCAGTGCACAGTTGGGTACATTCTTTGGATTCAGACAAGTGCATCATAAAATGGATGCTCCCAAATGAAAAATTAGAAGATGTATTTGTAACTCATTTTAACCCATTTAATTTTGACTGTGGAAAAGAGATAACAAAAGCATCCTTTGAAATCATATGTCATTGTAAGACATGCCCCCTTAGCTAATAGCTCTGCAGGTGCAGTTGGTGGGTCCACATCCTAAAAATGTACATTCCGGTTTAACATCTTTGTTAGTTAGCCAGATCAAGCCAGTTGAGAAAAGGAAAAAGAAAAAAGAATAAAACCAGAAACAACATGTTCATATTATATATAAAACCTCAATTTCCTGCCTTATGAAGGTCTATCATTCTTTCATTTAGTATTCTTTCTCGCTCTTCTTTCTTCCTCTTTTTTACACATATTTGATAAATGAGGAGAATAGAACTAAGAAGCTATTTTAAGCTGGTAAGGTACTATGTGATGTTAGTTGCTGTCATTAATAATTAAATAAATCTTTTTTAAAAGAAGCAAAGAGGATAGATTTTTAAGCTATCAGAAGACCTGAATTAAAGACGGCAGCTTTTCTACATGTGAGCAGTGTAACCTGGGCAAGTTAGTTAATTTATTCGGGACTCATTTGCCTTTACTATTAAGTGGGGATAATGCCATTTCTCCATGTAACTACTTCAAAGTGGTGATCTGGGTATCCAATTAGATATAGTATATGAAAATAACTTCTAAGTTCTGGATATGTCTATTATTATGCTGAGATCATTCATTCAGCAAACTTTTTGAATTAGGGAGATTTAACACATTGAATTAAAACTAGTAGTACATGTTTATTTTTTGCCACTATAAAAAGGGCATATCCAGACTGGGTGCAGTGGCTCAGGCCTGTAATCCCAGAACTTTGGGAGGCCAAGGCGGGCAGATCATGAGGTCAAGAGATTGTAACCATCCTGGCCAACACGGTGAAACCCTGTCTCTATTAACATATACAAAACTTAATTGGGCATGGTGGTGCGCACCTGTAGTCCCAGCTACTTGGGAGGCTGAGGCAGGAGATTCGCTTGAACCTGGAAGGCAGGGGTTGCAGTGAGCCAAGATCATGCCACTGCACTCAAGTCTGGTGATAGAGCGAGACTCTGTATCAAAGACAAAGAAAAAAGAGCATCTCCAGGACTGCAATCCTTTTTTATTCATATTCTTTAGTGCTTTACATAACACAATGTCCATAGTTGGTGCTCAAAAATATTTGTAGAAGAAAAAAGGGAGAAACAAGGAGGGTAAGATGATAATTGGGGCAACTGGAAGTTAACCGAGGATGATGAAAAGAAAAATAAAAAGGAACTGGAGCATGATCCACTGTTGGTTTACCTGTGTAATTTTATACTGATAGATCATGATGAAAAGAAAAGGAGTCATCAAGGCAATGAGATTTGCATATTATAATTTAGAAGAATCTGTTACCAAACATATTGTGTTTTGATGACTGAAAACAAGTTTACAGTGAAACCCCTTCTCTACTAAAAATACAAAAATTAGCTGGGCATGGTGGCAGGGACCTCTAATCCCAGCTTCTTGGGAGGCTGAGACAGAAGAATCGCTTGCACCTGAAGGTGGAGGTTGTAGTGAGCCAAGATCATGCCACTGCACTCCAGCCTGGGTGACAGAGCTAGATTCCATGAAAATGACAAATAAATAAATAAAACAGATACATTTGATGCTATTGTCCATATACTGAGGAAAACAGAAAGTGTTCTTTTACTTAATTTAAACAAATAATCTGTAATTGGTTTGGATTATTCATAAGAATTGTACTGTGGATTATCATAATGTTAATGTAAAAGTTCTTCTCTGCCCATCCAAACATTTTCCCCAACTGACTGATTCTTAGATTATCATTTCAATGAGCAACTAAAAGCTCACTCTGCTTCACCTATTTAAATTTCCTCTTTGAAAACAAGGTCTATAATAATAAACAAACTTACAGTTTCTGTCTGATAAGACATAATTATGATCCTCTATCTTTTTAAGCTACAATGAGAACATCATTTTAACCTGGTAGATTCTATTAGGGGAGTTAGCAATCTGTTCCTTTATCAGAGCAGGCGCTCATAAGAACTACTCTCATTTTAATATTAAAATATTATATAGCTCATTTTATTAATAGCTCTTCAGAATTATATAAATACTTAAGAATGTATGTATAAATATAGAATTAAGGCAAGTATTAGAGTTTAATCCTTTTGCTTTTCCAGACTAGAGCACTATTTACATAACCATGTTGCATCTCTTACTAAAATATTTGTATTAGATCACCATGAAATTTTGATGCAAGTTAAAGTAAAAAGTTAACTTTTCATCTGTACAAATGACTGTATAAGTTAAAGCAATAGTTAATAAGAATTACTAAAATATTTATTTTAAATCACCATGAAATTTTGAATCTCTTCCTAAAATCTTTATATTAAATCACCATGAAATTTTGTTGCAAGTTAAAGTAAAAAGTTAAATTCATGGTTAACTTTTCATCTGTACAAATGGCTATATAAGTTAAAGCAATAATTAATAAGAATTAAAGTAGTCAATACATTTTGAATAAAGAGCTTATCTTCATGTACTTCATAATTTTTATAATTTAGGATTTATCACAAGCCAGTTTGTACATTGTTAAATAAAACATCAAAGCCCAAAGAGGTGCTTTCATGCTAAGCTTTTAAGCATTCAGATCCGAAAGGAAAACTAGCAGCACTAATTTTTTTTCATAGGAAAGAATAGTCATGGCATTGGCTTATCTTTTGAAAATTTTTTAGATCTATGACTGAAATACAGAAGCACTCTTATAAGCATCATATGGGAATTTCTATGAAACAAATTAAGACAAAAAGACAATTTAAAGCACCTCCCTATTTTTCTTTCACAGTAAAATTATGCATGTTGTTAATGAATGATTAATTCAATAATTTTAATGAATAATAGTTTACATTTTTTAAATGATTCATTGTGTAAAGAATGTCTAGTTTGTTTTCTGTTAAATGCACTAGAGCCTAAACTTAAATAAGCTTCCTTGTGCTGAGGGTGATTTACTTCCCTGAAACAAATCACTCTTTGGCCAATTCCCTGTTTCTGCAGGGATAAGTGCAGATAGATGACCTAACTGCTCTATTCTCAGATTCATGTTAAATATGTAGGTTATGTATCAATTCCACCTGTGAAAAACTTTTTCTAGTATGCTAAGGCTACAATTGAACATTCAAAGCTAAATGGGAGAAATTAAGTCAATAATTAATCCAATTAAGGTAAAAAAAACACGATTAAGAGAAGCAGTTACCTTTCTTCTGTGCTTTTATGTTCTGTTTTCCATGTACTGAGCTCAATGAATGATCTTTGAAGAGCAAATCAATCTTGAATTATTTATTTGAAATATGTTAAAGCATACTTAAAAGAAACATGATGAAATGGAAATATTCAATCTAAACATACTCAATTTTTAGGTCTGTTCCAAATAAAAAGGCAGATATTGATTGTAGGCAGATATTGTAGGTCTGTTCCAAATAAAAAGGCAGATATTGAAATGAAAAGCATTACAGTAAAATGCTTTAATAAATAATACTTGTCCTAAGGAAGACAATATTTGATGCAACAAATTGCAGTGTATGTTAGTTATTTTTGAAATTATTTGCCTGTGACTACTATACTTGTACTTAAACACCCAAAATTTGATTTATTGTTTGATAGGACAACATACTTTTTGTTTTCCTACAGCATGAAGAGTTTTAAGTTCAGAGTATGAGTTATAGGGGTAAAAGAGTTTTTGTAAGTTATTTCAATATTCCAGCCCTTACTATGTATTCTATCTAAAGTGCTACAAATTATTTTTAACCCTGTATACCCAATTTCATTTTCTAACACTCATGTAATGACAGTTGAATAGTAAAATAAAATCTCTCAAATTCATATTATTAATAATTTCTCTATGGGAAAGAAAATAATCATATTCTTTGTTTTTAATGTTATTTTAAGTTAAGGGATACATGTGCAGGTTTGTTATATAAGGTAAACTTGCGTCATGGGGTTAGTTGTACAGATTATTTTGTCAACCAGGTATTCAGTATAGTACCCATTAAGTTGTTTTTCCCTCCTCCCACTCTCCACTCTTCAATAGGCCCCAGTGTGTGGTGTTCTCCTCTGTGTGTCCATGTGTTCTCATCATTTAGATCCCGTTTATAAGTGAAAGCATACAGTATTTGCTTTTCAGTTCTTGCACTAATTTGCTAAGGATAATGACTTCCTGCTCCATCTATGTCCCTGCAGAGCACATGATCTTGTTCTTTTTTATGGCTGCATAGTATTCCATGGTGTATATGTACCAATTTTTCTTTATGCAGTGTACCACTGATTGGGCATTTAGGTTTATTCCATGTCATTGTTATTGTGAATAGTGCTGTAATGAACATACTCATGTGTGTATATTTAGAATAGAACAATTTGTATTCCTTTGGGTATATAACAAGTAATGGGATTGCTAGGTAGAATGGTATTTCTGTTTTTATGTCTTTCAGGAATTGCCACACTATATTGTACCGATGGCAGTGGTTGGTACTGGTTTTTCCTTACCATATTTAATGTTTTTTTCAAGAACTCTTGCAGGGCAGGCCTGGTGGTAATGAAATCGTTCAGCATATACTTGTCTGGAAAGGATTTTATTCCTCTTTTGTTTATGAAGCTTAGTTTGGCAGGATATGAAATTCAGGGTTGAAAATTCTTACCTTTAAGAAAGTTGAATATTGATCCCCAATCTCTTCTGGCTTGTAGAGTTTCTGCCTAGACAGAGAGACCTCTAACCACATATGTCTAGAGGTTAGAAGAGAGATTAGGGCTAGAGACAGAACTTTGAATATTTAAAGCCATGGGCCTAGGTGTCAGTACTTAAAGAAGATCCATGGAGAGAATAGAAAGGAGTACATAGAAGAAGTCCTAAGTCATCCAACAGTTACAAGTTGACAGAGGGAGTCAACTAAGCATGAATAATGAGAAGGAACAGTCCATGAGGTAGAAAGAAAACCCAGTTGGTAAAATCTGAATTTAAGAAAAAATGAGAGATTCAAGAAAGAAGATGATCAATTCTGTGAAACGCTCCAAAAAATGTTAAATTTAAAAAAGAATAAACAAGTGACATTCGATTTAGCCAAGTGCAGGTGACTGATGACTTTGTAAACAGTAGTTTTGAAACACTAGTGGACAAAGAAACCCAAGTGGAGCATGATGAGAAAGAATAAAAGACAGTCATATTACCCAGCTCACAGGGCCATGGAGTACATTGAATGGACTCATGGATGTAAAGTGGTTAGCATAGTGCCTGGCATATATCAAACACTTATTAAAATTAGATGGTGGTGGTGTCAGCACTACTATCATCAGCATTACAATACCTGATGCAGTAGAGTATGCAGAACTGAGATTGGATATTTGGTGACCATGGATTGCATATTATATAACAATGTATAAGTGTTCCCTTTTTCTCCACAACTTTGCCAGCATCTGTTATTTTACTTTTTAATAATATCCAGTCTGACTAGTGTGAGATGATATCTCATTATGGTTTTGATTTGCATTTCTCTAATGATCATGATGTGGAGCTTTTTTCATGATTGTTGGCTGTAGGTATGTCTTTTAAAAAGTATCTGTGCATGTCCTTTGCTCACTTTTTAAGGTGGTTGTTTTCTTCTTGTAAATTTTTTTTAAGTTCCTTATAGCTGCTGGATAATAGACTTTTGTCAGATGCATAGTTTACAAAAATTTTTTTCCCATTCTGCAGGTTGTCTGTTCACTCTGTTGTAGTTTCCTTTGCTGTGCAGAAGCTCTTTAATTAGATCCCATTTGTCAATTTTTGCTATGGCATCTTCATCGTGAAATCTTTTCCCATTCCTGTGTCTTGAATGGTATTGCCTAAGTTGTCCTCCAGGGTTTTTATAGTTCGAGGTTTTACATTTATGTCTTTAATCCATCTTGAGTTCTTTTTTGTATAAAGTGTAAGGAAGGGGTCCAATTTCAATCTTCTGCATATGGCTTGCCAGTTATCCCAGCACCATTTATTGAATAGGGTGTTGTATCCCTATTGCTTTCATCAGCTTTGTGAAAGGCCAGAAAGTTGTAACTGTGTGGCCTTATTTCTGGGTTCTCTGTTCTGTTCCATTGGTCTATGTGTCTATTTTTGTGTACTGGTGCCATGTTGTTTTGATTACTGTAGCCCTGTAGAATAGTTTAAATTCAGGTAGTGTGATGTCTCTATCTTTATACTTTTTACTTAGGGTTACCTTGGCTATTTGGACTTTTTGGCTCCATGTGAATTTTGAAAGAGTCTTTTCTAGTTCTGTGAAGAATCTCAATGGTAAATTTAATAGGCATGGCATTGAATCTATAAATTGCTTTGGGCAGTATGGCCATTTTTATGATATTGATGCTTTCTATCTATGAGCATGGAATGTTTTTCCATTTGTTTGTATGATCTCTTGATCTTTGAGCAGTGGTTTGTAGTTCTTCTCACAGAGATATTCATCTCCCTAGTTGTCTGTATTCCTAGGTATTTTATTCATTTTCTGGCAATTAGGAATGAGATCACACTCCTCATTTGGCTCTTGGCTTGACTGCTGTTGGTGTATAGGAATGCTAGTGATTTTCCGACATTGATTTTGTATCCTGAGACTTTGCTAAAGTTGTTTATTAGCTTAAGAAACTTTTCCGCAGAGACTATAGGGTTTTCTAGATATAGGATCATGTCATTTTCAAACTGATATGGTTTGACATCCTCTGTTCCTATTTGTATGCCCTTTATTTCTTTCTCTTGCCTGGTTGCCCTGGCTAGGAGTTCCAATACTATGTTGACTAGGAGTGGTGAGAGAATGTTTCCTTCTCTTGTGCCAATTTTCAAGGTGAATGCTACCAGCTTTTGTTCATTCAGTTGGATGTTGGTTGAGGGTTTGTCATAGATGGCTGCTATTATTTTGAGATACATTCCTTCAATACCTAGTATATTGACAGTTTTTAACATGAAGGAGTGTTGAATTTTATCAAAAGCCTTTTATGTACCTATTGAGTTAATCTTGTGGCTTTTGTCTTTAATTTTGTTTATGTGATGAATCGCATTTACTGATTTGCATATGTTAAACAAGCCTTGCATCCCAGGGATTAAGTCCACCTGATTGTGATGGATGAGCTTTTTGATGTGCTGTTGGATTTAGTTTGCCAGTTATGCTGTTGAGGAGATTTTTATTGATGTTCATCAAGGATACTGACCTGAAAGTTTCTTTTTGGTTGTATTTCTGCCAATTGTTTGGTTGTATTTCTGCCAATTTCTGCAAATTGCCAATTTGGTTGTATTTCTGCCATCCTGTTTTGGTATCAGGATGATGCTGGTCTCACAGAATGAGTTAAGGCAGAGTCCCTTATCCTCAGTTTTTTGGAATTGTTTCAGCAGGAATGTTACCAACTCTTCTTTGTACATCTGGTAGAATGCAGCTATGAATCTATCTGTCCTGGGCTTTTTTTGGTTAGATGGCTATTTATTACTAACTCAATTTTAGAGCTCATTCTTGGTCTGTTTGGGGATTCAGTTTCTTCCTTGTTTAGTTTTGGGAGTATATGTATCCAGAAATTTATCCATTTCTTCAAGATTTTCTAGTTTATGTGTATAGAGGTGTTCATATTATCTGCTGGTGGTTGCTTACGTTTCTGTGGGGTAAGTGAATATCCCTCTTGTCATTTCTGATTGTGTTTATTTGAAGCTTCTCTCTTTTCTTCATTAGTCTAGTTAGCAGTCTACCTATTTAATATTTTTTTTCAAAGCACCAGCTCCAAGATTTGTTAATGTTTTGAGTGAACTTTTAGTCTCAATCTTCTTCAGTTCGGTTGTGACTTCAGTTACTTCTTATCTTCTGCTGGTTGTGGGATGTTTTTGCTCTTGGTTCTCTAGTTTTTTAGTTGTGATTTTAGATTAACTTGAGATCTTTTTAACTGTTTAATTGGGGCATTTAATGCTATGAATTTTCCTCTTAACACTGCCTTTGCTATGTCTCAGAGATTCTGGTATGTTGTATATTTGTTCTCATTAGTTTCAAATAACTTCTTAATTTCTACTTTAAGTTTATTATTTACCCAAATATCTTTCAGGACCAATTATTCAATTTTCACATAATTGTATGGTTTTGAGTGAATTTCTGTCTTGATTTCTAATTTGATTTTGCTGTGTTCCAAGAGATTGTTTCTTATTATTTTGTTTCTTTTGCATTTTCTGAGGAGTGTTTTACTTCCAATTACATGCTCAATTCTAGAGTATGGGCCATGTGGCAATGAGAAGAATATATATTCTGTTGTATTTGGGTGGAGAGTTTTGTAGATATCTATCAGGTCCATTTGATCCAATGCTGAGTTCAGGTCCTGATTATCTTTGTTAATTTTCCATCTTGATTATCTAATGTTGTCAGTGGGGTGATAAAGACTCCCACTATTATGTGAGAATCTAAGTCTCTTTAAAGGTCTCTAAGAATTTGCTTTATGAATCTGGGTGCTCCTGTCTTGGATGTATACATATTTAATATAGTTAAATTTTCTTGTTAAATTGAACCCTTTGCCATTATGCGATGCCCTTCTTTGTCTATTTTGATCTTTATTGGTTTAAAGTCTGTTTTATCAGAAACTAGGATTGCAACTCCTGCTCTTCTCTGTTTTCCATTTGCTTGGTGGATTTTTCTTCATCTTTTATTTTGAGGCTATGAGTGTCATTGCATGTGAGATGGATCTCTTGAAGACAACATAAAAATGGGTCTTGGTTCTTATATCGGCTTGCCACTCTGTGTGTTTTAATTGGGGCATTTAGCACACTTACTTTAAGTTTACTGTTGATATATGTGGATTTTATACTGTCATCATCTGTCATCATGTTAGCCAGTTATTTTGCAGACTTGTTTATGTGGTTGATTTATAGTGTCCCTGGTCTCTGTAATTCAGTGTGTTTTTGTGGTGGCTGGTAATAGTCTTTCCTTTCCATATTTAGTGCTTCCTTCAGGAGCTCTTGTAAGGCAGTTCTGGTGGTAATAAATTCCCTCAGTCATTGCTTATCTGAAAAGGATCTTATTTCTCCTTGGCTTAGTTTGGCTGGATATGGAAATCTGGGTTGCAATTTCTTTTCTGTAAGAATGTTGAATATTGGCTCCAAATCTCTTCTGGCTTATAGGGCTTCTGGTGAAAGGTCCATTGTTAGTCTATTTGGCTTCCTTTGTAGTTGACATGACCTTTCTCTCTAGCTGCCTTTAGCATATTTCTTTCATTTCAACCTTAAAATATCTGATGATTATGGGTCTTTGGGATGATCTTCTTGTGAAGTACATTATTGTGGTTCTCTGCATTTCCTGAGTTTGAATGTTGACATGTCTAGTTAGGTTGGGAAAGTTCTTCTGGATGATATCCTGAAATATGTTTTCCAAGTTGGTTCCATTCTCCCCATCTCTTTCAGGAGCACCAATGAGTTGCAGATTCAGTCTCTTTACATAATCCCATATTTCTTGGCTTTTTTCATTCTTTAAATTATTTTTTCTCTATTCTCATCTGACTGTCTTATTTCAGAAAGCCAGTCTTCAAGCTCTGAGATTATTTCCTCTACTTGGTCTATTCTGCTGTTGATACTTGTGATTGCATTATGAAATTCTTGTAGTGTGTTTTTAGCTCTATGAGGTTGATTACATTCTTTTCTAAACTGTCTATTTTGTCTGTCAGCTCCTTCATTGTTTTATAATTATTTTTAGCTTCCTTACCTTGGGTTACATTGTACTCCATTAGATCAATAATCTTCATTTCTGTGCATATTTTGAATTCTGTTTCTGTCAATCCAGCCATTCTGAGCCCAGTTCAGAGCCTTGGCTGGAGAGGTGATTCCATCATTTGGAGGAAAGAAGGCACTCTGGAGTTTTCAATTTTAAGCATTTGCAGAGGATTTCTTCTAATCTTTGGGGGCTTATCTGCCTTCAATCTTTGAAACTAATGACCTTTGCTTTTTTTTCTCTTTTATCCTATTTGATGACTTTGAGAGTTTGATTGTGGTATAAGGTAGATTCAGCCAACTGACTTCATTTCCACAAGATTTTTATGGGGCCAGCATTCAGCTCCCAATTCCAGGACTGCATGCTATAACTCTGGGGACTTGTACTGGGCCCCCACTTTGTCTTCTGTCTCCTAAAAGTTTGGCATCCACTTCACTGGACAGGAGGGCTGAGCTGTGGCAGCTGTAACAGAGTGCTGGCAAGTGCTGTGGTGTCTGCCTCCCTGCAGGTGTTCACCACAGTGGCAGAGGCAACATAGCTGAGGAGGGGGTGGGAGCAGAGGACCCCTGGTGGAACTGTGCGTGGTCACGCTGGAAGTGGTATTGACTCAAGGGCTGGGTGCTGGTGGGCAAGGTCTGGGTGCCTTCTCTGTGTCCCCCAAGCAAGAGTGATCCACCATATACTTCTATAGATAAAAGGAAAAGCATGTAGTTTTATTTCTGCACAATTAGTGTACATACTCCACCAAGACTTTGCATGGCTAACATCAGAAGCCTTAATGTAGGTATTTTTGAATCACAATTATTAGGAGCTGCAATTCAGTAAACAGATATCTTGCTGTGAGCACTCTAAGGAAGGTGTGGCTATTCCACAATGGGCGGAGATTTAGGGACTAACATTTCATCTCTTTTAAATGTTTAACAGATTTGAGAATTATATTTCACACTGAGTCAAAGCATTTATGTGGGAAAGGTATGTCCTCTATAGAAACATGAACTTCATCCACATGGCTGGATAGCTGGGTGGTGCCCAGACTGCAGGAACAAACAATGAATGCTTTATTCTTCTGTACAAGGTCAGTTAGGTGTTAAGTATACACAAATCCAATAAGATACAGTGCTTACCTGAAGGAGTTTCAAAGAGAGAGAAAAACTTGGAGAGAATCAAAGAAGAGGCCATTGGACTTGGCAATTCAAAGCAGTTTTGTGTTTTTTTGAAGGAGGAATTTCAGTAATTTAAAGAAGTGGATATGAAGTGGCTATGTCATTTGGGATATGTATCCTGGGTTTTATTGTCTCACGCTAGGAAAATTTAGGACACTGACACATACGGGGAGTTTAGGAGTGAAAGTTTAATAGGCAGAAGAGAAGAGAAGGAGAAACAATTTTCTCTCTAGAGAGAGAGTGGTCCCTGAGAGGAAAAGGCTGGCTGGCAATGAATGCACCCAATTTTATACTCAGGTTTGAGGAGGTGGTATCTGATTTACATAGGGCTCACAGATTGGTTTGATCAGGTATGATGTTCACATAGTGCAGGGGGAAGGCTGGTCATCCCACCCTAATCTTAGTGTGCAAATGGGCTTTCCAGTTGATCAGTGCCAACTTGTCTGCTTCTTACTGTTCATGTGGCTGACAAAGAGAAGGGGAACTGGAGCAGCCATCTTCAACATGTCTAGTTCTTAGTTCCTGCTAGCATTCACCCACGCAAGCTCCCAGTTTGCTTATCTCTGTGTGCAGCTTGGCTTTACAGGCTGCTCTTTGTTAGAAAATGATTTGAAGCTCCTTTTCAATAAAAAGCAAAGGCTTACCAAGGACTCGCATACATTTACTTTCTACCTAAGTGATTTCTTCTTAAATCCTATATGATTCTCCCTTCTGGAGTGGTAACCCTAACTGCTGTTAGGGGTTGTTTGGATGATAACTCTTTCTGGCCACCTCCTGCTAAAAAAGTGTGTTGTGTAGGGAACAGCAACTAGGACTCCTCCTGGGGTCACCTTAAGGGATTTTGGAAAAAAGGCATGTCCATGTGCTGATTCTGTCTGTAGCACCATTTGGAGTTTGATTGTTTCTAGGTAAGAAGAGATGAATTTTAGTTTGATATGAGTATTAATACTGTCACTATTAGTGGAGGTACTATAGGCCACAATCATAACAGTAGGGTTTGATACCTGTCAGCCATTTCAATAGATTGAAATACTAGTTTACTTTCACCAGATGTTGCTGTACTTTACCAGAAGTGTTGATATAAAAGCAACATTTTTTTTTTGAGGAAAACATATATTCCCCCCTTGCTTTGCCATTAGGGGATAATTTCTGGTCTAGATCATATTTCATAACTTTCAATATGATTGGGAGAAATATGTTATTGGGTGGCTAGTGTAATTTTAGTGTTAACCTCAGCTAAATCTTTCTGGCAATTAATTCCTTCATGGCTTCCACAAAGCGTCTACAACATGGTTAAACTTTCTCACTTGTCCTAAACATCTTTCTTTTTAAACAATCAACTCTTTTTTTTTTTAGGACATGCATTTACCATCCTTTTAATCCTTTCAAGATGTTCACAAACCATCTATAACATGCTTAAATCTTCTGACTTGTCCTAAACATCTCTCTTTTAAACAACTGTTTCCTTTATAAGTATTTCTGATACAAGATCCTGTCTTAGTTTCATTCCTTTATAATCTTCTTTGAACCAAATGGTAGCATGAGCATGAAGAACTCCAAAAGCATACTTGGAATCAGTGTAAAGGTTAGCTACCTTTCCCTTGTTTAACTCAAGTGCTCTTGTAAGAGCTATCAGTTCCGCTAGTTGAGTGTTTGTGTCTAGAGTGAGACACACACTTTAAATAACAGCATTCAGAGTGACTACAACATATCCTGCCTTATGAACTTCTTGTTCTATAAAGGAGCTTCCATCTGTTAAAAGGGTCCAATCTGGATTTTCTAGGGGAGTTTTTCTGAAATCTTCCCTGGCTGCATAGGTCTGTACCATAACTTGTTCACAGTCATATTTAGTTTCCCCAGTTCCCTTGGGGAGAAAAGTGGCTGGGCTTAAACAAAAACAAGTTTTTAACTGGATGGTGGAACCCTCTAACTATAGAGCTTGATACTTAAGGAGACTGCTGTTAAGCAAAGGCTTCCCTTAGAGGACAGTAATCCCATCATATTATGTGTGGTATACATAGTCAAGTTGTTTTCCAGGGTTAATCTGAAGGCTTCTGGGACCAGTAGGGCCACTGCAGCAATGGCTCAGATGCATGCTGGCCATCCTTTAACCACCAAATTAAGTTCCTTACTCAGGTAACCCACTGGCTGTTGAGCTGGTCCTCAGACCTGTGTTAAAAATCCCTGGGCCATTTTCCTCCTTTCTGATATATACAGATTGAAGGCCCTTCCTATGGAAAGGCTGTGACTGTAACCTCATTAATGAGGTGGAGGTCCTGAAGTAGTCTTCATTTCCCCTTGAGTTTTCTTACTTCTAATACTGGGGCGTTGAAGAGGCTGATACAGGGTTTGAAGAGGCCCTGCACCTTCAGGTTATTAATAATGGCTTCTAGACCTTTCCTAGCCTCTGGCTTCAGTGGATATTGTTTCTGGTTAGGAAAAGAAGTGGGATTCTTAAGATAGATCTGAACTGACCTAGCAGTTACAGCTCAATTTATTTTTCCTCAAGTTGCCCACACTTCTGGATTAATATTAACTTCTACCAGGGGATGACAAAGAGTTTTTCCTGGGGGTACAAGAATGCTGGCCTGCATGTGAGTAAAATACGTCTACCTAATAAAGGAGTGGAACTTTCTGACATGATTAAAAAGGCATGTGTAAATATTAGGCTTCCCCATCTGCAACCTAAGGGGTTGTGAAAAATATTGAGTTCACATTTTTCCTGAGACGCCCCTCATGGTCATGCTATGGAAAGAGGGGAGGCCTGGATTAGAGAGGAGAAGAGGGAGACTGTCTCTAGTGTTCAGAAGGAGATCTACCTTCATTCAGTTTTCAGAATCACCCAGGGCTCCTGTGCTGTATGTTAGTTTGAGCCACTGGATTCCCCAGGAGCCATCATTCCTGTTGGACCTTCTGTGAGACTGGTTTGGAACCTGGGTGACTTTCATCTCTGGGGGCAGTCTGATTTCCAATAGTTCCTGCGACAGGATGGACAGGGTTGAGGTGGTTTTTTCTTGCTGCCTGGGCACTCTTTTTTAAAGTGCCCTGACTTGCTGCACTGATAGCAACTAGTAGATGTACCTCAGGGATTCTGGACTTTGTTTGTCTGCAGAGCAGCTTTTAGGGCCTCTGTTCTTCTCTTTTACTTCCTTTCTTTCTCCTGGACCTCCTCCTGGTCCCTATTATAAAAAAACCAAAGTGGTCACCCTCAAGAGGTTCTCCAAGATGTTATCTGCTGCTACAGACTGCTCCTGTAGTTTTCTTCTATTATTGGGAGTTGCCTTTTTAATAAACTTGTCTTTTAGGATGAGCTGTCCTCGACTGATTCAGGGGATAAGGAGGTTTGTTTTATGAGATCCTCCTCAGTCTTTCCATAAAGGGTGCAGTATTCTCATCTGGCTTTTAGTCTATCATGGAAAGTTTAGAATAATTAATAGATTTTGCCCTCATTCCTCATAGGCCCTACAATATATACATTAAATAGTGTTTCATTTTCCATTATCTATGACATCACTGGTGTTCTAATTACAGTTGTTTAGAGGAACTGCTTCCCTTCCTATCAGGAATGGTGTTTCCATTATTTCTTTGCCTTCCCTATCTCCTTTTTGTCCTTTTTAGTCTCCCATACGAGACATGTTGCTCATCTCCAAAATTTTCTACTTCCTGCAGAGCTGACTCCTTTTTATCTACTTAGGATTTGGCTTAAGAGCAGCATAACATGTCTCCATGTGTGGTGAAACACCTGAGCTAAATTTTGGAAGGCTTCTATATACCTATCAGGGTCATCAGGAAATTGGCCTAAGTTTTCCTTTATTTGCCTAAAGTTCTGCAACTTGAGGTGACCCCAAATAAGAGGATTCTCAGATGTTCCTCTGGAAGTTGCTTTTCTAGCCTTAGGGAATCATTCCCTTTGGGGCTGCCTGGTATGATTGCTAAAAGGGCTGGGTTGATTTTGTAAAACCTGCAAAGCTCTAGTAAGAAGGCCATGTCCTTGTGCAAAAGAAAATGAGCCACTTTTTCTTCAAAGTCTCAAGGTCAAAGGAGTCTCTGTGCATTCGGGCCTTAGATGATAAAGAGAAGGAGAAAAAGGCATTCCTTTACTCTCCTTTCCTTTGATGTGACTTAGGGTGGAGAGAAAGACATTGAGGGCTTCCTCCCTGCTGTTTTCCCTCCATGATTCCTGGGGTCCTTCCTGTCACCTTGTTAAAAGTGCTACCTATGGTTACAGGTGTGACTTCCCCAGCTGTGGAACCAGAGAAACTAAGTGATAGGTTTTAGTCACCCTCACCCATGTGACTCTAGTCCTCTGCCTGCAATTTTCCTTTGATTTCCTAGACTTGTCTGGCCTGTAGGGCTCCCTGAAAAATGCATCTCGGGAAAGATTATGTAACAGTTGTATTTGAGCAATTGTTGCACTTGCCACCTTAATGGAGGAAGTGTGCTGGTGTTAGCTCTATATCCTGATATTATGGCCCATGCTAAAGTGTTTACTTGTAGATATTGGATCTGGTTAACTTCCAGACTTCAAATCCCCTTGTTAATTAAGTACCATTCTAACTGGAGGTAGAATAGATGTCTTAAAAGAACGTAGAGACCAAATGGCTGTTTTCCTGATGGTAGGACAGTATAGAGACTAAAATTTGGTTCTGCAGGACATTTTACTCCTAATTATTGAAGGCAGAGTTTTCCCATTCACGGAAACAGTGTATAGCCTGGTTTCTAGTAGAGAGGGATAAAAAGGGGAAAGAATTAGGAAGCTAGGGATTTTGGTAAAGGACCGACAATGTGCCTCATGGAGAGGATTCCTATTCCACTAGGTGGTGCTGTTGACCTTGAGATGCCATGTGCTCTTTAGACCAAGGGCAGAGTGACCTTGACATGTCGTGCTCTCCAGACCAAGGGCAGAGTGATGTGGAAATGCCTTGTGCTCTCCAAATCAAAGGCAGGGAGAGACCTGAAAATGCCATTTGCTCTCTGGACCAAGGGCAGGGAGAGATGCTCTCTGTGGGGGTTGGGGGGTGCCCTCTGTTCCTAGAAAATCACAATATATTCCTTGAGCTATATCCCCTGTTACTATGACATTCCCTGATCTTGGCAAACAAGATTTCTTCCTGAACTGTAAAGCTTCCTGCACATTGCATACAGAGAGGATAAGAGTTATGACAGTTGCCAACAGGAAAGGAAGAAACTATGATAGGAAAGTTGGGGATCCTGTGGCAACACCCCATCAGGGTGGTGAAAGGCTGGGGTCAATCCAGTAGCCTCTGGAAAACACGAGGGAGTAGCCCCATCCAAAAATCCTCATTTGCCCCAGGACTACTTCCAGCCCCAAATGACAGCTAAGTCCTCCATCAAAGGAAGCTGGTTCAAACATGGCTAATATGCCAAGCAACCCATGGGTACTTGGGGGATTCTTTATGTTCTCCCCAGTAAGCCTGTCCCCCAAGTCTTGTAAAGGTGCAGCCAGGTTGTTTTTAAATGCCTGAAGTGGGCCAGTATTTTGTTTGATTTGGTTCTAAAATGGAGGCCAATAGCCTCAGAATGGAAAGACAGAGTTGGAGTCTGTTCCTCTACTCACTGTTTTGATTAATGTTGTACCTTGGTACCCCAGATGAGGTCCCCAACATGAAGCGGCTATGCTGTCTGGGGTATATTCCCTGGAATTCATCATCTCACACCATGAAAATTTAGGACGTGGACACACACAAGGAGTTTAAGAGTGGAGGTTTAATAGGGAGAAGAGAAGAGAAAGAGAAACAGCTCTCTCTCTAGAAAGAGTGGGGTCCCCGAGCAGAAAAGACGTCAGGTTTAAGAAGGCGGTGTCTGATCTACATAGGGCTCACAGATTGGTTTGATCAGGTATGACGTTTACATCATGCATGGGGAAGGCTGGTTGCTGCACCCTAATCTTATGCAAATGGGCTTTCCAGTTGATTGGTGCTATCTGGTCTGGTTCTTACTGTACGTGTGACTGAAAAAAAAGGGAGGATGGAGCCACCATCTTGAACATGTCTAGTCCTTAGTTCTGGCCACCATTCACCTATGCAAGCTCCCAGTTTGCTTGTCTATGTCAGCAGCTCAACTTTACAGGCTGCTCTTTCTTAGAAAATGATTTCAGGCTGCTTTTCACTAAAAAGCAAAGCCTTACCAAGGACTCCCATATGCTTACTTTCTTCCTAAGTGATTTCTTCTTAACTCCTATATTGGATACATGTGGGTTGTTAAAAAGTGATTATGGAGTGAAGTTCAAAAAAAAAAAAGCCATGTATTAGTTCTTTCATGCAGTTCAGTGGCAGAAAAGGGAGCAATGGCTTGGGGATTAAGAAGAAAGCAGTAGACAGAAATATTTTTAAGGAGACTACAGAGGCTCTTTCTAGCAAGGGAACTGACACTACAAGATGATGTAAGAGAGTGGGGGAGGGAGTACTTTGGAGTCACTAATGGCACAGTTTCAGAGAAAAGTTAAAGTGAAAGTGAGAGCATAAGAGACAATATTAGATTTCTAATATTTATAGATATTTGGGAAAACATTCTCCAATATAAATGCATGGTTTCTTAACATTTATTTGTAGAATGAAGCATTAAACTAACACAACAGTAAGTTGTTAGAAGTTCATAGGGTTCAAAAGTAAAAGTGGCAAAATCTTTTTCCAACAGAGTCTATGTACTCTTTCAAAATATTATTAACTGAAAGGACAGAAGAAGAAAAAGATGGGCAGGCAAATTTGCTTTGCTATCCTTTGCTGAAGGAAATGGGCACATTTCCTGTGGCACCAAATCAATTTTTATCTTGGCAGAAAAACAGATTATTACAGCTACAGTGAGCCATTGTTATTATAATTGCATTGATCATGTGTGCAGTGTGGTTTTCCTAAAGAAAAAATTTGTGGTTTCTGTGGTGAATACAAATTCTAACACCAGGAAAAAATATATAGTCCCTAGTTTTGTTGTTTTGAATATATTTATTTGTTTGTTTCAGCACCAAATGTGGCTCCTTCAGATGTAGGAGGTGGAGGTGGAAGAAACAGAGAGCTGACCATAACATGGGCAGTAAGTATTGATGAGTTGCACATACTATAGGTTGCTTCATGAATCGAGTTGAAAAAGAAAGCCCAACGCACAAGCAAGAATACATTACTATTTTTTTTTTCTTAAATGCATATCAGACTTTATCTGGCTTACTGTGGCTTAGTGTGTAGTTCCTATGCAAGAATGAATCCTGGATGGTAACATATCTGTTAGCCCAGGTGATTAAACATTCAGCTGTCTCATTCCAGGGATACTTTGATCATTGTAGTCTGGTAATCTAATTGTAATTTAAAACATTGTCTCTGGACATTCTAAATTCCAAAGATTCCATTTACAAACTTTGTATCAAAACCCATTTTTAAATTGGAGTCTGCCTCCTCACTTGAAGCTTACTTTGATCACTGGTGTAATATAGCATGATAGGTCAATCTTAGAAGTCACCCATGGGACTAGTTACTGAGGTATCCAAAGCATTTTATTACAGTTTCATGAGTCAAAGGAGAGTTCTCTATCAGAGACTATAATCACTAGAAAGTAATACATCTTAGCTGGATTTTGGAAATAGGAAAGATATTGGGAGGGGTGAGGAAAGTTGTTACAGGACAAAATTGTCTGACTTAGACATCTGGCATTTATCCAGATAATATGGTTTATATAGATTCATGTATTCATTAAATATGCTTAGTGTTGGATCACTGTAGATAGTCAAAGAGCAGAATTTAGGCTCCAAAGGATTTTGAAGACTGTATAAAAAAAAGACAGGTTTTATTATTTCCATGAGTCAAATTGATTTATTTAATAAGTGAATGTTTAGCAAAGCTTGACTCACTATGTGCTTTGTAGTCATTATTATGCCTAGCATTTAAATCACATTTTAAAGCAAGATTTAGTGAAAAAATCCATTTGCTAATCTGAATCTTAAAATATTTCTAAGTTTTACTGCCAATAAAATGTCACAAAAATGCAAATATTATAAAAATTAGAACACTTCACTTTTTCTCTTATGGCTTGAATTGATTTTTGTAAATTCTGTGGATATCTGCTACAGAATAAGATAGGCCTTATTAAAAAACTCAAAACTGGAAATTCTCCTCCAAAGATTCAAATTCAAGTTTCTGGAGATAGAGCCTGAGAGTTGTTATTTTTGAAAGCTCCATAGCTGATTCTGTTACACTCTAAATTCCAAAAACTAAGTAGAGAACTATCAATCAGAAAAATGTTTAAACTATTGTAGAAGTGTTAGGCTGTGCTATCTAATAATCTAAAATCACAGATCTATTACTATATTGTGCAACCACATACAGCTTCTACCATTTGATCTTTAAACATTTCTACATCTTCCTATTTAAGTATGTCCAAGCAATAGTGTTATATTTACTTTAAGGTTTTGCCTCAAGACATCTTAAATTTGATTTTCTGGTAAAAAAAAAAAAAAAGAGTAAATATACAATCTGTATATTTACCTTAATTGCTAGAAAGGGCTAACTGGCAAGTACTCACTAGAAGTAGCTATAAGTCAATATTTATTACTAATAGATGGGTAGGCCTGACATAGACTTCTTTGTAAGGCAACTGACATGGGTGATAATAAGAAACCTTGAGAAAATGATGAAAAACCAAGCACTTGCTTTAGCACTGGGGACAGAGACCCAAAGCCATCCTCCTAATGGCCTTTCTCCTTGTCACCTGCTTTTATTCCTCTGACCAGTTTCTTTTTGATCACAGAGGAGATATTCTAGAGTCTTGTATAACTCTCCTACCATTGCCTTTCAATTCTAATGAAATTCATTTGCTCATCCTTTAAATACATATTATTTGAAGCCCTGTTCTAGGTGCTAGAGATAAAGAGGTAAACAAAACTGACAAAAACTCTGCCTTCATAAAGTGTGTATTCTAGTAGTTGAGAGAGACAATAATGTAGATAAATAAGTAAAATGTATAGATTGTGTTAGGGTTAAAGAGAAACAGTACGCAGCGGGGTGGGGCATGGGATATCGTGGAAGGAACCTTGCAATGGCAGAACCTGTGGCCAGAGAAAACAACGTCAAGTAGGTGATTTTTACCTCAGGAAAGTGAGGAGGTGGGGAGGAGTACCATGACATCTAAGAGAACATTCTAGGCAGAGGGAACTGAAGTAAAAAGGCCCCGAGTAGGAGGCCTCTGAGGTGTTCAAGGAGTAGCAAAGCTACCATTTGGTAAATAAGGTCATCCCATGTTTGAGCATGTTTTTCCTCTGGCATTTGGAACCAGCACTAATATATGAACTGAGTATGTTTTTACAAAGCGCATGCCTCCATGTGTGTTATTATCCCCATAGGATTCCCTCCGTCACCTATATTACTGAAACTCACTCACTATTTTAATTTATATTTAGCCTTTGTCAAGAGAATACCACTATGGCAACAATTTTGGTTACATAGTGGCATTTAAGCCGTTTGATGGAGAAGAATGGAAAAAAGTCACAGTTACTAATCCTGACACTGGCCGATACGTCCATAAAGATGAAACCATGAGCCCTTCCACTGCATTTCAAGTCAAAGTGAAGGCCTTCAACAACAAAGGAGATGGACCTTACAGCCTAGTAGCAGTCATTAACTCAGCACAAGATGGTAGGTCAAAGAAAGTCCTTACTAACGTGAAGAGGGAGGAAAACCTAATTCTCTAACAGGCGTTTAGTTTGCTTCCTTTCAGGACTGACTTACTAAGACCATTTTATAGCATTATGCATTTAGTAAATGAGTACTGTTTTAAACCAAATTAAATGTCAGCCTCTTCATCTAAATGATGAGAATGTTGCAAAAGTCTTTATCATCATTTAGCTCCTGCCCATGGTATTAGGAAATCCCCATTAAAATAATTGGCTTAGCCTCCCATTTCTGGGCTCTTGATTGTGATTTTGTAGTCAGAAACTCTTCATACTTGAACAGAACATCACAATGTCTATATATTCATAAAATTTATAATTCTATAACATATACATTATTCATAAAATGGCCCAAAATTCTAACTTAGAAATGCTGTAACTGTAGCATTCATGTAACTTTTTATTACAAGAGAGAACAAAATTTGTTAAAGGGAATCTAGACATAATTATATGAAAAAGGGGTCAGATAGTCAGTTGATATTGTTTTCTTGAAAAGGGAAAAATTTGTCCTATAGGACATTTAGGGAAAAAAAAAACAATACTAATACCAGCTCTTTTTGTTTTTTAGAAACTAACTTAACTAAGCATGGCCACAGAGGACTTTATATGATTATACAAATGATACACAGTTTTAGATTAAGCATAATTACATTATTTTCTCTGATTTTCTGTTTAAGCTGCTATACTTTTGTTATTTATATTCCTGTCAAAACTAATACCTTCTTACATTTCTTTATTCATGTGCACTATGTAAATAATGGCTAGAAAAGCAAATAGATATGTCATTGCCTTCTGATCTTTGGCAATGATACATTTACCCTTGGCCAAATTTCTCTTTGCACATGTGTGAGAAGCACAAGTGGAAGAGCTGAAAAACTAAAGCTGTGTGAGGTACTCTTCTATCCTTAGAGGAAATGTGCTCTATTGGTTCACCCAACTTGCATTATTTTTACTCCGAAACAGACATTTAGCCATGCCTTAGACCTCAAAAGAAATTCTCACATGTTCATCAGTCACAGGATTATTAGTTTTAGTATTTGTTTAAAAATGTAATATATAACTAAATCATCCTATGATATTTTATTAAATGTCATTTTATTCTATATATGTATCTCATAATACCATGTCATGTATCTTAAATATACATAAATTGATTTAACAATTATTAATATAAAAGGTAGTCATTTATATATATATAAGTATATATGTGTGTATATATATAAGTATATATTTAAAAGCATATATATACTTTTTACTGTATATGTTTTTACTGCATACAAAAATGTGTATTTGAATATACTGTGTGTGTGTGTGTGTGTGTGTGTGTATATATATATATACACACACACACACATATATATTTGCCTTTTAGTTAGCATAATCAAATACATTCAAAGAAAAAAGTAGAAATAATTTGTTTATTATCAAACAGTGGAAAAGTCCTGATGACAAACTGACATTCTCTATGCTTGAGCTCATTCAGCAGAAATATAACTTGGCCGAGTATGATGGCTCACGCCTGTAATCCCAGCACTTTGGGAGGCTGAAGTGGACAGATAACATGAGGTCGGGAGTTCGAGACCAGCCTGACCAACATGGAGAAACCCTGTCTCTACAAAAAATACAACATTAGCCAGGTGTAGTGGGTCATGCCTGTAATCCCAGCTACTGGGGAGACTAAGGCAGGAAAATAGCTTGAACCTGGGAGGCAGAGGTTAAAGTGAGTGGAGATCACACCATTGCACTCCAGCCTGGGCAACAAAAGCAAAACTCCATCGCAAAAGGAAAAAAAAAAGAAAAAAAAATATATATATAAAACTTTACTCAGTTTTAATAATTTGAAGAACATGAGTACATCTTACAGATAAAACGAGTATCTTAAGCATTTTTACAAGTTACCTTCTCACCTTTTTACTGCTTTACTTGATGCTAAAGTAAGCTTTCAGGCAAATAGCTTGTCATCTATTTAGTCATGGCCATTTGTATTTAATTATATTTCTTTCCTAAATATTTTATGAGTTTCATAAAACTTGCATGTGTTGAAACTTGTATAAGTGTTAATCTCTTCTTCTACTGCTGAGAAATCAATCATAATGCTACAGGTTTGCCTTGATTTGGAAAGGCAACAGTGTTCATGTGTAGAACATTTTTAAACATTAAATAGGATTATGGCTTTTTAAATGAAAGACAATAAAAATTGATCACCCCTGCTTAAAGCCTTCATTGGTTTCTTTGTGTAAATTTCTTAAGAGATGTAAATTACTTTTTTTCCCAGAACAGAGGCCTTTTAGATACATATTTGACTTGATGCCCATTTGGAAGATTAGACACATAAAAGCTTTCTTGAGCCCAGGAAACGGTGGATGTCACAACTTGTTTCAAAGGCTCTTAAAATTTTTTTTTAAAGATCTTAGCTTGAACTTAAAAAGGGAATATTTATTTTTATATTGCTGCTCATAGTTTACACAAATAGCATATAAGAGAAAATGTATTATATTGAACTATTTTCTATACTAAATACTAAATTTGCTATTTCCAGTAATATAGAGTTGATAGCTAAATATTAATAATTTTAATTTGCATCAACAGACTTTCTTAAGCATATCAGTTGAGAAAATATTTTTAAAAATTAGTATTGTTTTACTCACAGATATAATAGAAATTAAAGGAGCTTTCTGTATTTGCTTGAAGTGTGTGTGGGCATGTGTATGTGTATATGTCTATATTAACAATTTTGTATATGAATGTGTGTACATCTATCACTAATGCCTAAAACAAAGTAACAGAAAAATACAGGAAGAGGTAATAAAATAATTGTGCTTGTGTCCATTTGAGAATATTAAAGCTATTTTAGAAAAATTAAAGTATGGTGCAACATCATTCATATAGCAAATAATGCTAGTTGAATTTCTTAAATGTAAATATCTCACTAATAACGTAATGTTCTCATAAAATTTCAGCTCCCAGTGAAGCCCCAACAGAAGTAGGTGTAAAAGTCTTATCATCTTCTGAGATATCTGTTCATTGGGAACATGTTTTAGAAAAAATAGTGGAAAGCTATCAGGTAAGTTCAATTTTTATCAAACTAAATACATTTATTCATAAATATATGAGCCTAAGTTTTCAAATGTATTTTATGTTTCAATGCCTCATTAATTTATGTGGCAACTAATACTGTATTCTCTGTGTCTAGTATTGTGATCATATATAAGTTAATTGTTAAGAATAAAACGGGGGCTCCTAACTGGCCTATCTAGGGGAGATGTAAAGAAACCTAAGTCCTGGGAAACAAGTGTCCAAAATAAAAACTATGGTAATAACAATTATGATTCCCCAAGGTATTTTTAGGAAAACATTCTTATAAAAAGCTGATGAATCTCAAGTTTTTTGGAAATCATTCTGGTAATTTATAGATGCATCCTGAAAATAATCACCCTCTTTGAGTCAGTAGTTCCATTTCAAAAAGTTCCTCCAAAATAAACAATTATAAACATACCAAATATGTCTTATGTTATCTATGAAGTAACAATCAAAATGACCCAAATAAAACTTCCCTTGACCTTAATTTTAAAGAACCAGTAAGAATCAGTCAGATACAAATGAGGAAGCTTGTCTTCATCCAGCAAGAACTGGAAAATCAAAATAAAAAGATAGTTGGGGTCTTCAGTACAATGCTATCACAGTTTAGACTAAGTTATGTAGAAAATGGGAAATCACCTCACATTTTTAAGTGCAAGAAGTGAAAATTCAAAGGAACTGACATGATCTTACCTTTAAAGATGAACAAATGGATACCAAAGAGATTTGACAACTTGCTTGGTTGTTACTTACAAAAAATGTACGAGCAGTGTCTAAAACTCGAGTTGTCAGATACAAAGTTCAGGGATTTATTGCCACACATCACAGACTCCCTTCTGTTTTTCTCAGGGAGTGCTGTCTAGGGCTGCCCATTCACCCACCTTACTCCCCCAGACAGCTTGCATTCTCAGCTCCAGCACTCTCCCTTCTCCCTTGTCCATGCAATATTAGTTCCATGAGGGCAGGGTATTGTTTTATTCTCAGTGCCATGCAAGAACAGTGCTGGACACCCGGCAGGCTACAAATCGATATTCACTGAATACTGATGGGAATAAAGAAGTATGAGTAAATAAAGTGTTATAATTCAGCTTTCTCAAGACCATGTTTCTGAGATGTAGCTGTAAAAGAAACTCACGCCTTTGAGCTTACACACCCAGACTAACCGGAAGATTTTCTTTTTTTGGAGCAATAGGTGATAATTTGGGAAGATCTTAAAGAGCTCTCAGACCATCTGTGCAAGGGTTTAGCTGAATTTACTACAGAGCAGAGCAGAGTGGGCTGGGAATCACTAGACTGAGAATACCCAATATTCATAATGTACTAACCTGACAATTAGGTTTACAGCTAGTAGAAAAGGAGTAGGAAAAAGAAATTTGCTAGATGTTACAAATTCCTATAATAACTAAGTCTGAGGTATCTTTGGGAGAAGATATCCATGTGTAGAGCTGGGAAAGTAAAATTTTGGATCACAGGATTTTCTTCTTCTTTTGTGTTATTTCTAACAAATAAAAATTGAAAAAAGGATAATTTAATACATAACCCATATCATTGAGTCAAAATACCAAACATATGACATATTTTACTTCATTTAAAACGTGCTAGAAAGTTATATACTATCTACGTCAATGCCAAGAATTATATATTGACTATTTTCTTACTTTTAATAAGAAGAGGACAAAGGAAATATGATGTAGGAAGCAACACAGTGGAACCAGTGATTCAGATAATAATTAAATATGCTCTTTTGATTGGGAACTAAATGTTGATTAAGGATTTTCAAACAGACAATAAAAAGTAATCTTTATCAAATAAGATTTTCTCAAACAATAATTTCGAGGGAAAAGTATGTGCCATGAGGAGTTCGTCTCACAGATTTCTGACCTTTTCCAACTTCACATTAAGTAGAAACTTATGAGCTTTGCTGCTGAGCAAACATGGATTTATATTTCAGCTCTGTCACTTAAGAATTTTGTAGAAAATTGATTTGAACTTCCTGAGTTTCCTCACCTATAAAGTGAGAAAGTAACCACTGCCTCATAGATCTGTTATGTGAGATATTAAATAACTTGTACTTAATGATTTTCCCTGTTTACGTCATTGAGCATTCAAAGATGGTGATGATGATGGTGGTGATGAAGATGATCATGATCTTAATAATTAAAAGATTGATAACACTTCTTGAGTCCTTATTGTGCTAAACACTCAATTAGGCTCATTTTATTAAATCCACACGACTTAGAGGATAGACACTATTATTATCCCCATTTTAGAGATCAAAGACTTGAGGCTTAGAAATGTTTGTCTGAGTAATAATTGTCATAATCAGAGTTTAATCCAGTTCTTGCCTCTCCAGACAATGTTTGGTTAAAATTGCTGAAAGTAAATCATACAATTATTCTTTCCATTCATTCTTTCTTAAAATCGTTTTAAACCTTTCACACAGGGTCTTGAATATCAGAGAGACAAGCATGAACACTTAAAAGAGAACATCCATATTATTTATTCTTCTGCAAGAAATGCTCCTCTGAAGGTGGAGGGGGAGAATTTTGACTGACTATAATGTGGTTATTGTTTCCAGTTTAAAATATGATGGGAGAAGCAATAGTTTAACAAGATAGATGATGGTGAAAACTAATACCCCACTGAACTTCCTATGAAAATGTACAATGGATCTATATTCTTCTGTGTATAAAGATATACAGAAAGAAAGCAGCACATTAAAAACATAAAATATAAAGCTGGGAAGCCCTGGCTCCTGCCTGATTGACATCATCTCAAGGTTCATTTCCTGAAATTTCAAATGAGAATTGTGAGCAATTGAATCTAAAGATAATCTCTTCCCTTGTGGTTTTAAAGTGTCTCTCAGTAGACTGTTTATGTCATTTAGTGTTTTTTTCTCTTACTTGGTTAAAGAGCTCCCCACTTTCAATCTTAATACCCAGTGAGTTTTTCTACAGTGTAGGTAAGCTAGAAGAATGCAAAAAGTCTTTCTTATCAAGGGCATTTGGAACTTTGGGCTCCTGCCCAGGAATCTGCAAAAGGCTTAGTCTGCTCACCCAGCGGGTAAAATATTCACTTAATTTAATACAAATAAGTAAAATAGGCTACCAGTAATAATGAACGCAAAAACTTTTACCAGCTGAATTGGAGATTAATGCAGATGACTGATTTTACAGTCATCATAAAAGTTGAACAAACCTGTATAGTCTATTCAAATGTTTTTAAAGGTTAAATTATTATGGTGAGCAGAAACTGATATTTAGAAAGTGCTTTATTTTCTTATTTTGGAGAAGACATCCATATTAGTCTGAATTTCTTCTAAACAGAGCCTCAAACAATGATGTGGAGAAAGGTTTTTATTATTGTTGACTGTTTTCAATATGATCCTAGGAAGCAGGTATGAGGAAAAGACAGAGTAAACAGGAAAGTGGGGAGCTCGGAAACAAAGATGCTATTTGTCTTGTTGACAACCACTGTGGGCAACTGGTACTCCATCCCTTGAGAGCTTTGAGGACTTTTATAAATGTGGCTCTGAAACTGCCCTGTCTGGGATGAAAGCAAAAGCATTCATCCACTCCTGAATGTCTAGATATGTGCTCATTCAACATATAAACCTCACTTTTGCCAAGTGAATTTGAGCCATCCTGTTGCATTTCATAATGGTTTCATACATGTTTATGTAAATAAAAAGTGCAGGATTTTATTAGACATTTTAATCTAGGCATTTTGGTTAACTGTGAAGTTGTAATCCTATTATTTTATAGACAGGGCTTCTAAAATATCTATTTTTTCATTCTATTCATACCTTAATTATAAATTTTTGATGCAAAAAAACAGCCTTTATTTAAAGAATTAAAATTATAATCCATAACTTTTCTTAAACTTTAAAGGAAAAGAAATCCTGTAATTATATGGCAAAAGCAATCATTTCTAATCACAAAACTGATAACATTTTTTAAAAAATTACTTTACAGGTAAATAAGTGACAGTTTATCCAATTATTAGATGTATTTCTTTGATATCTAGCTTATATATGGGTTCAAAGGAAATAACGACTTACTTCTGAATGGAGCTAGAAGAAAGTGTTACTTTAGCATGTTTTAGGCCACATAGTGACTATTTTTATCGAGAAAAATTATATTCTGCTCCAACTGCTTTAAGAATGGGTCAGAACAAGTTTGAAATCATGCAAACAGAAGTAAAACGGGAAATAAATGATAAAAATTACTGTGGCAAATATGTCCAAATGGAGACCACTTTTATATTTTGAAAGTTAAGTCTGCTGCAAAGTTTTGGGGATTTTTTATTTTTCAGTCAATGTAAAAATATTTTGGGCAATGAAGTGAGACTTTGATTTGCTTTTGGCATCTTTAATCATTTCTGCCCTGGGTGCCCTACTATATTCTAAAGCTGATAGATGGGTATGTATCATTAAAAAGGATTTGAAATTATGATGATCAGCCAACACCAATGGTAACAGAAGTAGCTGAAGAGAACTTTTCACAACTGAAGAGTCTAAATCATGGCAGAATATAACTCATCCTGAATGTTTGCAGATTCGGTACTGGGCTGCCCATGACAGAGAAGAAGCTGCAAACAGAGTTCAAGTCACCAGCCAAGAGTACTCGGCCAGGCTGGAGAACCTTCTGCCAGACACCCAGTATTTTATAGAAGTTGGGGCCTGCAATAGTGCAGGGTGTGGACCTCCAAGTGACATGATTGAGGCTTTCACCAAGAAAGCACGTGAGTTTCACATTTTGTTTTTAGACTTGTCAAAAACTACCATTTGATTCCATCATGATATGAGTACATTTGAAGGAAATTTCCTAGCTAGCTACCTGACCACATTTTTCAATGATATCCTTTACAGCCACACAAAACTCAAAACATGAGTTACTATAGATGATGATAAAATGCGAAAAATACCTTCATACATTAAATATTCCATTATAGAAATAAAATTAGAGAACTGCCCTTTTGTAAAGGCTGTGCTCTCAAATTTTGTGCCATTAACTTGTCTTCATCCTGTATTTATTAATTTAAACATTGTTTTCATAAGAGTACATCAACAGCACGTGAAAACTAAAATTTTGCTTTTTACATGCTTTAATTTATAGACCTCTGTCATCATATGTTAAATGCATTGTATGTTAAATGTCAGTGCATGTTAAATGTGGAGCACTATGCTTATTCTCTTACTGCTGTATGTTCTAGTGCTGTTTTATGTGGTTCATAAAACACTACCCCCATCCCTGCTCACTTTCAGGTCATTCTAATCTCTCTGGATTCATTTTGATATCTCTGTTCTTGAACCAAAGTTGAATATATAAAAAAGGAGAATTTGTATGCAGGACTCTAGGGAATGTCTCAAGAATCTGAAGATGTAATTACCATTAGAGTTTGCAAATTTATGAAATTCACTTTGGGACAGAGACTCTCCCAAGGAGATGACAGATGTAGTGGCAAGAGCCAGAATTTGGTGTCAGACATGTCTTTGAGATCTGTCTCTGCCACTTGCTAAATGTATGACAAGAGATCAATTACCTATTTAAACCTCAGTTTTCTAATTTGTAAAAGGAGCATGCATTTCTTTGTTCTTTTTCTATTTGTTCATGTATTTATTCATTCACCAAAAATATGCTATGTACTCAGCACTATTCTAGATGGTGAGGATAAAAAAGGGATCAAACCAGTCCAAGATGCTTTTCTCACATGGTTTACAAGCTAATGGAAGGAGACAGAAACATCAAACAAACAAAAACTCTGACAAATAAGGAAGTGGGATTATAGCAGATGACAGGGCAACAAAGTGAATAAATGGACATTTAGATGAAAGTGAAATTCTGATTGGGTGGCCAGGAAAGGCCTCTTTGAGAAGATGCCAGTTAAGCTAAGATTTGAGTGGTAAGTGAAAAGATGAACCCACTACGTGAAGAGCTTTAGACAGAGCCTTAAGGTCTCTGCATACTAAGTAGTACAAAACCTTAAGGCGGAGATTGCTTGAAATGTTTTACGTGTTCCAGGCCAGTGGGTCCCAGGCATAGGTTCTGAGTAAGGAGGAGGAGGAGTTCTGGGGCCCAATTATGGAGGACTTTCTAAGTAATTGTGATGAGTTTGAGTTCTTTCTAAACATGATAAAAAGCCATTGAAAGATTTTAAAACAGAGTTATATATAATTTATGATGTCATTTTTAAAAAATTATTCTGGCTTCTGGACAGAAAATGGATTGTAGTGGGTTAACAGTGAAAGCAGAAAAGCCAAGTCAGAAACTATTTCAGCAGTCAAGGAGAGAACGGATAGTGGCTAGCACTAAGTGATAATGGAGATAGAAGTGGAAAGTTATCTGGAGGCAGAGTTAACAACTTGCTAATATGGATGTTGGCAATGAGTGGGATGAGAGACTACCAAATTTTTGCTTGAGAAACTAGGGGGGTTGGTTGTGCATTTACTGACAATGGCAGACTCAATGGAGAAAGATTTCAGGATACTTGACATTATATTACATTTGAGAAATGTATTACATTTAATTATATTACATTTGAGAAATCTTTTAGACATTCAAGTAGAGATAGGCTGATATCTGCCGAGATACCGAGACTTCTAGCCACATATGTCTACAGGTTAAAAGAGATTAAGGCTAGAGACAGAACTTTGAATATTTAAAGCCATGGGCCTAGCTGTCAGTACTTAGGGAAGATCCACAGAGAGAGTAGAAAAGGGTGCATAGATCAAGTCCTAAGTCATCCAACAGTTACAAGTTGACAGAGGGAGCCAGCTAAACATGAATAATGAGAAGGAGCAGTCCATGAGGTAGAAAGAAAACCCAGTTGTTAGGATCTGAATTTAAGAAAAAATGAGAGATTCATGAAAGAAGATGGTCAGTTCTGTGAAATACTCCAGAAATGTTAAATTTAAAAAAGAATAAACAAGTGACATTCGATTTAGCCGAGTGGAGGTGATTAATAACCTTGTAAACAGCAGTTTCCAAAGACTAGTAGAGAAAGAAACCTGAGTGGAACATGATGAGAAGAGAATAAAAGACAGTCATATTACCTAGCTCACAGGGCCATGGAGTACATTAAATGGACTCATGGATGTAAAGTGGTTAGCATAGTGCCTGGCATATATCAAACACTTATTAAAATTAGATGGTGGTGGTGTCAGTTCTACTATCATCAGCATTACAATACCTGATGCAGTAGAGTATGCAGAACTGAGATTGGATATTTGGTGACCACTGATTACATTATTACTACTTTTCACAGCTCCTAGCCAGCCTCCAAGGATCATCAGTTCAGTAAGGTCTGGTTCACGCTATATAATCACCTGGGATCATGTCGTTGCACTATCAAATGAATCTACAGTGACAGGATATAAGGTATATAAAAGATCACGAGATCATTAGTTACACAAACTTCATTCTTAAAAATAGCGATGATTAATGTTTTCAATTTTTGCTGTTCTAGTGAAACCCATTCAAGCCACCACCCCCCCTTTTTTTTTTTAAAAGATAGAATCTCACTCTGTCACCTAGGCTGGAGTGCAGATGTGCAACCTTGGTTCACGCAACCTCTGCTTCCTGGATCAAGTGATTCTCCTGCCTCAGCCTCCTGAGTACCTGGGATTATAGGTGCCAACCTCAAAGCCTGGCTAATTTCTGTATTTTTAGTAGAGACAGGGTTTCGGCATGTTGGCCAGGCTGGTCTCGAACTCCTGACCGCAAATGATCCACCTGCCTTGACTTCCCAAAGTGCTGGGATTACAGCCCTATTCAGATTTTTTATTCTATTTAATAGTTGTAGAGCAGAATCAGATGACATAGTGCCATGATACATTTTTAAATGGAAAAAACTTGTTTTTAATGAATTTCAGCAAAATGCTATGTCAAAAGATTAAGATAAACAGAATACTTTAAAGATAGAATAAAATAATCAAAGCTTAAGGAGGAGAGAGAATGAAACCATTTTTGTTTGGCAATGATCATGATAGTGTTGCCCTGCACCCAGCAAACTCTTTGATAAATTAAGTTACTGTTTATAAATGAACAAAAAAAGAGAAAAGCTTATTTTAAATATAGTCTTTATATCATACACTATCACATTTTTCACTGAATACCAAATTTTGTGGAAAACGGTAAACATAAAAATTGAGAGACAATTTTCAGTCCATTTCAATATATTTAAAAAGTCCTCATTTTGGACTTTTTTCTTAAAAAGGCACATTCTTTCCATATTTTTGTTTTGGGTCATCTCAAAAAATAAAATTCAGATGCTTAAGTCACATCTCCTTGGATAGCCCTAAAAACTTGCAAAAATCAATTATTGTGAATTGAAAATAACACTTTTTCTTCTAGTTTAAAATTTTTTTTTCCTCTGGTTTTAAACTTATTAATTTTTGTTAATAAAAGTGTAAACATTTTTATTCTGGTTTTAGTGTTAGGGCACTGGCTCATTATTATGATTTTACTGCATATTTACATATCTGTATTTGATAAGGTACTCTACAGACCTGATGGCCAGCATGATGGCAAGCTGTATTCAACTCACAAACACTCCATAGAAGTCCCGATACCCAGAGATGGAGAATATGTTGTGGAGGTTCGCGCACACAGTGATGGAGGAGATGGAGTGGTGTCTCAAGTCAAAATTTCAGGTGAGTCATTTAAGACACATTGCAACTAAGTATTTGTGAGTTTCTACACCCTATGGATTACCAAGGTTAGGATAAGCCTGATATTCACACCAATGTTTGTATTTTCTGAAGTAGATTTAACATATCAAGGATGCCCTGAAACTTGGTATTTCTTCCCTTATGAGTCACAAAAGTAAGTCTGTGACATACCACATACTTGTTGATTAATATCTGGATGTCATTTAAATCTTTCAGACATAAGATGAACCAGTTTTTGGGATCCAATGTACAGTATGGGATGTATTAGTTAATTTGATTGTGGTAATCATTACACAATATATATCAAATCTTCATGTTGCTCACCTTGAATATATTTAATCTTTTGTCAATTATTTTCACATTCAAATAAGCACAATTTTCAAATAAAAAGTACAATTAAAATGACATAATTTATAATACTAGGCTATTATTTAATAATAACCAACCTTCTCATATCAAAAGGAAATACACTGGGCTATTTTTAATACTCTTCTAACTTTCTTTCATTTTACATATTATTAATAAAATAGAAAAACACTAAATTATAGCCCCTTTGCCTTTTTTCTTTATCTTATCTATTCCTTTTCTACAAATTTTATTTCTGACAACTTTGATTTAGAAATAAATATATTTGAGGCAGTCATTTTTTTTGATGTGCAGCATTCTGTTATTTAATTTTTGATATACTTTTTCTCATTCTATATGCACGATATAGTTTATACTAAATTTGAGAAATGTATGAGAGGCTGTGAAATACTAGAAGATCCTGAATCAAACATGATAACAAATAATTTATAAGAATATTGGGTTAATCTGTACAACAAATCCCATGACACAAGTTTACCTGTATCATAAATCTGCACATGGACCCCTGAACTTAAAATAAAAATAAAAGTTAAATTAAAAAAAAAGAAAAGAAAGTTTGGTGATTTGATCTAAATAAATGAACATTCTATATATTAAACCAACAAGAAATCCTTTAACACAATGCTGGAGTATTTAATAAATGCTGGCTTCAATTGTATGCCATGTTTTTGTGAAATTTGCCACAATACATATATACATTCCTTTCAAATCCAAATAAAACTTTGAATTTTTTAGTTTAATCATCATTTTTGTCTTTTCAGGAAATATAGTAATTATAGAGTTGTGAAAAAAAAAAAGAATCATGTTCCAAATACCCTAAAATAGCTACTGTTAATGCTTAGTTGAATTTATTTATAGTCACTCTGTTCATATATGTAATTTCAAGTTTCAGCTTCCACTTATTTTGTAAATTTTATTTAAAATTATAAATGATGTTCTTTCACACAAATATGCAAACTCATTACAGTTTTTTAATCATATAATAATTTTAGAGTTCATTTTCATAAATTCATCTTTCTTCAGGTTAAATTTAAATATAAGACAAAGTGTTTGAGGTTGCCAAATTTCTTCAAAAACATTTACTACTTTAAATTCCTATTGTTGTTTTCTATCAATCAGTGCTTTTCTCACTGCACCACTCTAATGTTACTTTCTTTTTAGTTACTGCTAATCTGACAGGAAAAAATGTAATGTTGTTTTTCGGTTTTGAAACATTTTCTATATTCAGAACTTTGCAATGCCTTCAATAGTTTTACACTTAGTGGAGCTATGTCACAAAAGGAAATTAGAGGGAAATATGCCCATTATTTCAAGGAATATAAAACACAAAATCACTAAAAAAAATTGCTCTTGAACCCTGGGCCTTCTTTCTCTTGTCTAGAAGCCAGCCATAGCAAGCTTTTGCTCTTTGTACTCACCCTTGGTTCATCATTCCTCATGGAAAGGAGAACCTAGCTGCTTCTGGGATTGAGACTAGAGGTTTTTAGCAAGAGATGCTGTAGTGGTGATGGTAGCCTCAGTTTAGCTATCACTAATGGAACTGGTAAATGTTGAACAGTTGAATCACTAGGGAGAGGGGAAAGCCCTGTTTACAACGTTTGCCAATTTCTGTGGTGTAAATGTTCTCACCATGTGTGATTTCAAGATTCCCAAGTGATGTCACTTAATGTGGAGCTGTGAAGTGTTGTGCAGTAGCACATCATTACACGTAATTGCCGCCATACAGATACAATGAGAACCTCAAAAACACTGACATTATAATATAGTAAAACAATTAAGAATTGATGTTTTTCTGAGTCTTACCTTTGTTTTAAGCTTTTAAATTTAAGTTTACATAAATTCTATTTGAATAATTACATGTTTAACACAATGCTCATAAATTTCCTAAAAATTTCACAATTAGATTTTGGGGGTTTCATGGGTTGACTTCCACATACCACAGTTGTAATCTGATGTTTCTATATAAATAGCTCATGTATAGAAGACATAGAGTATTTTTTTTTAAATCTCAAACTTAGGATATTTTTCAAATTTTTCTCTTTTTTGCCAATTAATGGACAACATTCTTATTGATTTCAAAATTTCTATTATTTATCTCTTATAAGACCATAAGTGCACAAAGAAATTGTAGAATTAACATTATGAAATGTTAGATGCTTGGTGAATAATACCACTATAGAATATTCTTAAGTTTGGATTTTCAAATCATTTAAATTATTTTAATGAGCAAAATGTGTAAATATAAACAAAAATTACAGGATTTCTTCTAAATTTAAAGAGTCTTAGTACTTTCCTTTGTTTTGGTTTTCATGCCCAGAACATGTAGCCAGGATTATAACACACTACTAGATTTTAATGTTTATAAGCATTATGCTATTTGCTCATTCATTCAACAAATAGACATTAAATGCCTACAATACAGCAGTCACAGTTCACATATTTAAAATGTGCTAAGGTTTATATATTTCAACATCTGTTCCTGGCCCTGCTGCAATTCGAATAATCCTCTTGCCCCCCAGTGTTGGCCGCCTAAGGCCTATTATCTATGCAACAGACAGAGGGATCTTTTAAAACACAAATCAAATCATGTAACTCCTCTCCTCTTAGAAAGATGGCTCACAAGTAACATCTACGTTTCCTACTGTGGCCTATTGTGGTCTATATAATCCACCCTCTCTTTCACCTCAGTTAAATGCTTTGTCCCTTTCTCTATTGACATTTCTCTTTTTGAATACACTAGTGTTATCCCTGCCCTGAGGCACTTGTGCTTATTCTTCTTTCTGCCTGGAATTCTCTGCATCTTGGCATGTTAGGTTCATTCTCATCCTTATTTCTGTTCAGATGTCACCTCCTCAGAAGAGCTCTATACTTGGCCAGCAGTTAAGGTAGTGGCATATTCTGAGTAAATCTTCCTAATATCATAGCACTGTTTTAAATCATAAGCACTTCCTTATATCATAGCATTTTTCATAATATTAGTTTCTATGTAAAATTATTTATTAATTTTATTTGTTTATCATCTATCTCCATCCTTACTTGAAGCTAAGCTCCATGGGAGCAAGCTCTTGTTTGCCTCAGTCAACCTTTGAATCTCCAGCACTTAGGGAACTAATCTGGCACGTAGCAGGGTTTTGATAAGTAACTGTTGAATTGATTCATGATTTATGTATAGAGAAAAGCTCACTAACAAGAATAATGTGGGTAACTTAAAACTATAGTTTTCATCTCTAGAAAACTGATATACTTCCCCATTAGGTATATGAATTATATTATGTCATGTGTTGATCCACAAATTTGATTCCTAAAAAAATTAAGACTTCCTTTTAGACATAATTTAGAAATCTTTTTAGATATGTTATCTGTAACTGCACTTCTCTCTGACTTGAACACTGTTATCTATTGCTTTAATAACTTATTCTTTATTGAATATTTGTAGTGCATATCAAGGCAAATGTAACACCACAAATGTTTCGCCACATGCACACTATCTCTAATAAATTCTATATTGCTTTTTAAAAACCATTTTTAATAAATTATTGTGAGCAAATAAAGTGTGTGTATATATATATAACTATACTATTTTGAGTATTTTCAGTAAGGTAATTTGGATTACTACATATTTTCTATAAATTTTAGAATATCAATTGACAAAAATCCTTGGTCATAAATAAATATACACAGAGAAGCACATATTTAATTATTCATAGTGAACATGCATATTTTAAGTCTATTTTTCTTTTTAGTTTTAAATAGACTATAGATAGCTGAATCAAGAAAGTCTTTTCAGAACATTTTAGAATCTGAATATTTTTCTAGGGAAAGAAGTAGTCATTTAAAATTTGTAAGGTAGGAGTAATGTGATCAGATTTTCTCACTTGAAAAATCATGTTGGTGACTGTGGAAAATATGTATAGCAGGGGAATAAGATGTAAAGAGATGAAGTACAAGGTTATTTCCATATAAAGATTAAAAGATAATGATGCCTTGGACTGGAAAGAAGGCAGTGGTGGATGTCCAGGATAGATTCTAAAAGAGCGGGGCATCTTTTCCATTTGATTTAAAGTTACTATATATTCATTTTGTATATTTTGTCTTCTAATAAATCTGTAATTTATCCTGATGTTACCACAGATGATGTAATCTGAATATTTAACCTACTATTTTTGTAAACTCCAAGCTATTAAGTTAAACTATATAACCAACCCACTGACTTAAACACTGTGATGAAAAACACATTTTGTTGTTTTACTTTGTCCTCTTCTGCCCAGTAGCAGAAGAAGAAACTCTAGGAAACCATTTTTTGGGTGGAACTTTTACATGTTTAACTCCATCACTACTTATGTGCTCCCTTCTCCACTTCCTAAGTCTTGCAGTATAAGAGGGACAGGAGGATAGTAGGATGTTTAAATTCAATTCATACATTATTAAATTTGGGCTGTGATTAAGACACAATCGACATGCTGTCTCTTTAATCATCTTAAAATAAGCAAATATTTTGTTTTCCTTTACACTATTTTTCATGGGGTTAATTTGAACATTCAAGTATATAAAGCTAGCCTAGATAGTTGTAGGTTGACAGGTAACTTACATTTAAATTACCTCTGAAACATGTGGATCACTTGAGCTCAGGAGTGAGACAAGCCTGACCAAAGTGGTAAATTCCCATCTCTACTAAAAATGCAAAAATTAGCTGGGCATGGTGGTGCATGCCTGTAATCCCTGCTACTCGGGAGGCTGGGGCAGGAGAATCTCTTGAACTCAGGAGGCAGAGATTGCAGTGAGCCAAGATAGCACCACTGCACTCCAGCCTGGGCAACAGAGCAAGATTCTGTCTCAAAAATAATTAAAGTTTTAAAAATTACTAATTTGCATAATTTATTTTAAAGTGGCAAAAGTCAAAAGGAGGTTGAAGAAGCTGAGTAAAGAATAGTTAGTTTGGCATTTTGGAAGTCTGTGTATTAGTTTTCTAGGGCTGCCATGATAGTACCACAGCCTGTGAGGCTTAAACAACAGGAATGTATTTTCTCACAATTCTGGAGGCTATATAAAGGTGTTGGTGGGGTTGGTGTCTTCTAAGGCCCCTCTCCTTGGCTTGTAGATGGCCATGTCTTCTTCCCATGGTCTTCCCTCAGAGAGAGAGAGAGAGTATGTAAGACTGTGTGTATCTGTGTATCTGTGTGTGTGTGTGTATGTGACTTCTACTTTCCCCTTCTTATAAGGACTCCATTTATATTGAATTAGACCCATTCTCACCTTAATTATCTACTGAAAGACCCTATCCCAAATGCAGTCACTTTCTGAGCTACTAGGGGGTTAGAACTTCGATATATATATTTAGCAGGGACAAAATTCTGCTCAAACAAAGGTCATTGGTAGTTTTAAGAGAGCAACTTTGACAAAATAGTGTGGGTGAAATCTTATTTCTCTAAGTAAACCTCATAGAACTTACATTTTAAAGCAAGAAGGCAAAATAAATAATATATAAGGATACATAAAGTTTTGTCAGGTAGTGATAATATCTGGAGGTAAGCTGAGGAAGATAGAGAGAGGTGGGAGAGAACAAGGACATCTGTTTTCACTAAGAGCGCTGGGGAAGGGCTTATTCGCTAAGAGCGCTGGGGAAGGGCTTATTCTGATAAGGAAATACTGGGGAAAAAAATGGAAGGAAGTGAGAGAAAAGTTGAAGAAGTTTTCTGGAGGGAAGAAAATGTATTCTCACCAGAACAGTACAAAAGCCCTGAGACCAGTACGGCAAAGATAACAGTATGGCTGGGGCCAAGGAAGCCATGGGGAAGACACAGGTGAATCTGAATCAGAGAGGTTTATAGGTTCTGATTAAGGACTTTAAATTTTATCCTAAAGGTGATGAGAAGCTACTGAACCATTTTAAGGTGGGAAGTGACATAATCACATTTATATTTTACAATAGAGCATCTCAACCTCTTTTTTGAAGGGAAATATAAATCTCATGAATGGTGGTAAAAATCTCTGAGAATCTCTGCAAACAGGGAGATCAGTTAGGTGACAGTCCAAGCAAGAGGTGAAGATATCTTTGACTAGTGTAGTAAGAGTGGAAGTGGGAGGCAGTTATGTTCAGGATTTATATGGAGGAAGACTCAACAGTATTTTCCGATCATTTTATGAAGTATGTGAAATGGATTTGGCAGAACTTTAAGGATTTAGACAGACCAGCACAATCATCTACTGAAACAATCAGCAGAATTATGTATTAAAACAGAATCATCTACTGAAAATATGTGAAATTAAGGAATAGTTCAAATTTTGACATGCTAAGTTCAATATGACTATGAGATATCCATGTGGAAAGAGACGAAAAGAGAATCATCTAACAAAACTAAGCAAGCAGCTGAGGTCAGATGACATAAACTTGTGAAAGAACCAACTGGCATAATTATATAACTTTGTTTGCAAAGCATACCAGCCTGGATGGGGATGGAGGAAATAGAGATAGAGCAGATGTTTGTTGGTGTTGCCCAAAGTTGGCAAATTATGTGGTTAATATAAGTGGAGATGAAGGAAAACAAGGATTTATTACTTCCAGTTAAAGAATAATTGAAATTGCTGAACAGACTCAGTATCAATTAGAATATTTTCAGCTGTTAGTAACAAACTCTCAACTCAAAATTGCTTAAGAAAGCCCTTGTGGAATCAGTGTCTCAAAAATATAATTAAAGAAGAGTTTTTCCCCATTTCTCCACTTGAGAGGCCTCAGCTTCATTCTAAGGCTTGTCCTCTCTATGGTTGCAAGAGTCTGCCGAAGTGTCAGGAATCACACAGACCCTGTATTTTCCAAGAAAGAAGAGGGTCTGTCTCTTTTGAAGCTCCATCTTAAAAAGCAGCCCAGCCTTTCACAGAATCTTCTCAGAAAAACATTCCCTATAATGTTCAGAACTGTGTCAAAAGTCTATCCTTAAACTAGTTAAATATCATTTCTACAATTGCTCAAAGTGATCAGGATTCACTGCTGATCTGGATTGAGAAAACCTTCCTTGGATGAGTGAATAATATCAGAACAAAATATGTAGAGTGTATTAGCAAAGAAGCAGAGGGAGAAAGATTTTTTGCATGATGTTCAAAGTTAAATAATGAGGTAAGCGAACAAAGACATAGGAAGAATACACTCTTAGAGAAAAGAGAGAAGACGAAATTAGGTAAACACAGGTTTATCCTTTAAAAATATATTATTTGCCTCTATCACTGTTAAAGAATATTTAAGTAGTCAAGTAGGAATATTTAAGGATTGGTTTACATCATTACTGACATAAAAAACTGTAAATGTTTTTGTTTTATCATTCAGTTACTCCACAATTTTGAAATCTATGAGACAAACCCTTCACCTCAAAGAGCTGCATTTAGTGATGTATTCTAAATTTAGAATGTTATACTGGGAAGATAGAATCTGGAAAGAATATTCCTGAAGGAACTAAAACAGGAAGCTAGCATGAGGAGGAACTCTCATATATAATGAGTGCTTTGGAAAAGGAGGGCAGAAATTAAAGGAATTACTTAATTATTTTTGGAAAATGCAATTATGGTGAAGGATTTTCAGAGAATGAACCATAGTTCTAAGAGAGATACCTTTGTTAAAAGATGGTGTTATTTTTCTGAGTATTGGGTATCAGCGAAATTTTAGTTTTACTATACAGTAATGTGTTTCTCTTCATGTGTATGCATAATACCAAGGTTTGAGAAAATTAGTTGTAAAGTTTGGACCAATTTTATGATATTTGCATGAATTAGTCAAGAGAAAATGGATAATCTTTTACAATGATGTATCTTATATGAAGAGTTTTAATTATTAGTTAGCCTAATTTTGTATTATTCTATGAATGTTGATTTACTAATGACATAAAATAATTACATTAAGATATCTCATCTCTTCCTAAGGATGAACTAAGATACACCTACCCCCAACCCCAAATAATAGGATATTACTTTATGTTCTCTCCTGAAATAAGAGCAACACATAAAGATAATTGGATTGTTTTAATTGACTTAATAGACATATGCATCAAGCATCAAAACAAAACTTCAAAATTCACTTTGCTTTGAAACATTATAGGCTATGTTGAAATTTGTAAACCTCTTAGGAAAATGTAAAGACAACTGTATGTTCTGAGAAAGAGTTGGGTTTTCAATTTTCTCTCCTGAGGTTTGACACTTATTCACTGTATCATAAATTTGAAAACCATTTAGAAGAGAAAGTGACTTTGTGATTGTTAAAAATAAAACCCTTGAAATTTCTCATAAATAAAACTGGAAGCCTTTAATGCCATAATAAAAGGGAATATAAAACACTTAAACTGGAAAGTGATATGTCAACATATTAAAATGGTCTATTCGATACTGCATTAGGGACCAGATTTAGCGATTTATGAAGGAACATTTAGGTCTCAAAGTAATTCCCATAGTTGGGTAAGGCTAGAAGCCTGGTTTCTCAGATTATTCACAGTGTAAGAACAGTGCAAAGGACATTCCAGAGGCAGTTTTTATATACACCTTCTGCAAATGATCCAGACCAAAAGAAAATAAATATTTTAGAACAATTCCAAGAGTATGAGATCCTCCAGCCAGTAGCCTTTCTCCTATAACCTTCCATTTCAGGGCCAGCATACTTGACTCTCACTTCTTTTTCTTAAAAATGGGCTCAAAAGCAAATAACCAGTCTTGGGTCACATGGCCAGGAGAAGTAAGACGAGGGAAGGGTATTGAAGGTTACGGAAGATGCACGAAGAGTCAGGGTATGGCAGATCACAGGGACTGACTCCTCAAGACCTTTAGCCCATAGGAGATAACTTAGAATCCAGATGTGCCTAGAAGTTGTGCACTTTTAGGATATCAACATCCAGACAGTCTATCCGATGCCCTAGCCTCTTAATTTATCTAACTTTTCTTTTCTGATAATCTTGTCCTGTGTTCTGACTCAGCCACTCAGCCACTCACTCACAATCTAGACAGGAATTCACAGATTTCGGCGTGAATTTGAATTTGAGGGGTTTCTGAAACTGGGATGGTTAAAAAAAATACATTATAATTTTCATGAATTTCTAACTGAAATTTGACATTTTAAAATATATGAATTTAGATCACATATTACTGTCACCAAAAAAATCATATTCTCATATGTTTCAGCTGTTGAAGTATTACTTCAATAATGCGTTTCTTAAATCTGCTCCTAGACCATGTTATTTAATGTGTTAATAAGCATACTATTTTAATGTGTAATTACATTTTGTTTCTTGATACTTTTATAAATGCATTTCAATATAATAGGTTTTTTTTAAAAAACTCTATGTATTATATTTTATGCATGTAGTAAGAGCATTATTCTTAGTTTTTTCAAACATCCACAGACCACTAAAGGGGTGCATTAAACAAAAAATTTAAGAACCCCTGTAAATCTTGATATTGTTAATAACTGCAAACATTTTAAAAAATTTTAATTTTAAATAGTCTGTTCTCTGACCACTGACTCTTTTTCTAATTTATTCCCTCAAATCTCCTCCGAATTCCAGCCATTCTTCTACCCTCCCCCACCCAGACTATCATTGATGCTATTGCCTATTTTTTTTTTTTTTTTTGTCCTTCCTCCATCCTTATGGCCTCAGCTCCCTTCTTGAAGGTCAGCTCAGACTCCATGGTTCATAATGAAAACAACTGCCCTATATACTTTGTTCCTTTCCCTCTTTATGCTCCTCACATGGCCAAACCCAAACTCAAATGAGAGGATGTAGAGAAATAAGAACACTCCTACACAGTTGGTGGGAGTGTAAATTAGTTCAACCATTGTGGAAGACAGTGTGGCGATTTCTCAAGGATCTAGAGATAGAATTCCATTTGACCCAGCAATCCCATTACTGGGTATATACCCAAAGAACTATAAATCGTTCTACTATAAAGACACATGCACACGTATGTTCATTGCAGCCCTGTGTACAATAGCAAAGACCTGGAACCAACGCAAATGCCCATGAATGATAGACTGGACAAAGAAAATGTGGTACATATACACCATGGAATACTACACAGCCATAAAAAATGATGAGTTCGTGTCCTTTGTAGGGACTTGGATGAATGTGGAAGCCATCATTCTCAGAAAACTGACACAAGAACAGAAAACCAAATACCACATGTTCTCACTCATGGGTGGGTGTTGAACAATGAGAACAAGTGGACTCAGGGAGAGGAGCATCACACATTGGGGGCAGTTGTGGAGGGATAGGGGAGGGACAGTAGGGGGTGGGGAGGGTGAGGGGGATAACATGGGGAGAAATGCTGGATATAGTAAACAGCTAAAGTAAAATAATAAAATAAAATAAATAAATAGAACTGTTCACATTTTATGTGTCCACATCCAAGCAGAAGCCAGATACCCCTACAAGGATCTCCTCCTTGCATTCCCATCCCCAACATTCATTGTCTCACCAGCACCACATATCTGGAGACTGAGATCTAATCTGCTCATGCCCCAGGGCCTTGTTTATGACACTCACCTACAGAAACTCAGGCCTCTCTGATTAATACCAATCCAGATGCCCATTTTCTGACATCTCTATTCATATTTGACTCTTAAAACCTTCCCAGTGTTTCCTCTAAAACTCACCATCAGTCATCAGTAGAGTCTCCTGTAACTTCCATCTATTCACTGAATGCTTCCTTCACCTTTTAACTTTATCTGAAATCTTGCTCTCCCTGATGACATTGCTCCTTTGACTGTCTATTCAAAAGTGGTGGCTCTCTCTCTCATGCCTCTTGAAGGCTGCTCCTCGTGGATGGTTAGATGATCTTCCTTCTTGTCACTTCTACAGTATTCTCTTTCTCTCTTGCCCTAAAAAACTCTGGTCAGAACCTCATATCATCACCCTCTGCCACCCATTTCCCCTTCTTTCCAAGTTTTCTACCAACATCCAGGGCCACTCTTACTCATTCCTTGAAGACTTTAGTTTTTAGATCATTGTCATCCTTTCCAAATGACACTGAAGAGAATGCCATTCTCTTTCAAACTTTCTAGTGATTACAATGTAGATGTAAATGGTTTTTGCATTACTCTGTTCTCTCAGTTTCTTTCTCTTATTTATGTTGTTCTTCCCACGGTTCTACCTTAACCTTTTTTCATTACTGTCTTTATAATCTCAAACATCCTATCCTCTTCCCACTTCCCATCTTTCCTCTTCTGGTGCTCAGACTATCAAAATTTTTTGACCTATCAGGAACCACAAGCCATTGATCTGACCACTATCTGTGCCCCTTACCTTCCTGGTATCCTCACTCTTTCTGTATCCAGCTTAAATCCCACAGCCACATATTATAATTACTCTCTTACATAGCTCTCTCATTCCACCCAGAGGTCCCTTTTTCTCTCACTTCACCATACTCACTTGTCTAAAGCAATGGATTAAATTTAACTCATCACTTGCTCCAGGCCTACATTCTCACAGCTAAAGGTCAAGAATGCCAACATGAACACTAGTTTCACCTTGAATTCGTGACCACAAAACCTCACGTGGGCCCATAGTGCTGCTGGGCCATTCCACTAGATTTTCCTAGCACACCCACTCTTTCTTTCACCTAGCAAACTATTTCACACCGCCTTCTCTTTCCTTAAATTTCCAACACATCTTTACCATCTTTCCTCTTTAGTCAATGACTTTGCTTCCTATTTCTCTGAGAAATAAAAGCAATCTGAAGCAGCCGACATCTACATATGTGCCCATGTGACCCGTCTTCCTTCCTGAGACTCTGGCTGAATACTCTGTGTTCCTACACACCTCTACATGGAAGTCAGATTCTAACATCTCTTGTTAATTCAAGAATATTGCTTCAACGATCTTTTCCTTCCCCTTCTATATCGTTATATTCCTTTTCTTTTTTTATTTGATTTTCTCATCACCATACAAGTATTCTGCAATATTGCCCACATTTAAGGGGGAGAAAACAAATATAACAAAACAGAGCAACAGTTTAAAGAAAAAAAAATGAAGGAAGGAAAGAAAGAAGAAGGAAGAAAGGAAGGCAGAGAAAGAGAAGGAAGGAAGGAAAGGAAGAAGGAAAGGAGGGAAGGTGGAAGAAAAAAAGAAAATCTCTTCCAGTAAACTAATGCGTGTTCTATTTTCTTCAAAGTAAAATTCAACAAAAAATTTATCATCTTCACCACGTAATTCCTCTTCCAAAATTCTGTCTTAAATTTGCTCCAATCAGATTTTCACCTCAACATCCTGTTAAAACAGCTCTTGTCAAGGTCACTAATGACCTCCATGTTTCTAATTCAGGAGTAGCCCTGTCCTTACTCAACCTCTTAGCAGCACTGATGCATATGACCACTTTCTCTTTCTTGGCTTTCTGGGCAACAGTCTTTTTTGATTATTCCTTTCCCTTTACAAGCTGGTATTCTGCCTTCTTTTCTGGTTTCTGGTAATCATTCCAACCTCTGAACTTTAAAATCTCCCAGGACTCAGTACGTCAGTAATTCTTTTCCTCTTAGCCCTTAAGTAATCTCACGCAGTCTCAAGGCTTTAAGTGCATGGCATGTATTTGCTGAAAATAATCAAATGTCATTCTTCTCTGATTTATTCAGCTGCCTGATTGCTATCTCCATTCAGACATCCAAATTGACCTCTTCCCCTCTGCCCTTTGTTTCCTTTTTCTGCAGTTTTACCCATGTCAATGAAGTATCTCCAGTTTTCTTTGAAGTAATTTTTGGTGTCATTTTTCTTTACACACCACATTCATTTCATCAAGAAATCCTGTTGATTTTACTAACAAAATGTATTTCGAAACATCCATCTCTCCTCCTTCCATCACAGGGTCCGGCCACTGTGCCTCGTTTCCAGGACTGCCGCACTAGCCATCTAATTGTGCTCTTTGCTTGGTGCTTCACACCTACAATTCATTCTCAACAAAATGATCACAGTGATTATTTTAAAGTATGTCAGCTCTTCTCATGTCTCTGAACAAAAAGCTTTAATGACTTCCTATCTTAGAAGGGAACTAGATTATATTCATATTCGTATTTTGCCTGACCTCTGTCAATCTTGGTCACTACCATTAAGTCCCCAGCTCATGATATATAAGCCTGTTTCTGGCAAACGTAAGCCTGCTTATTTGATTTCCTTTAATTAGGGAAATAAGCCTGTTTATTTGATTTCACTAATTAAGATGTCTATAATTTTTTTTTTTTTTTTCAAAACTAAAGTCTCGCTCTGTCACCCAGGCTGGAGTGCAGAGTAACACAATCTCAGCTCACTGCAACCTCTGCCTCCCAGTTTCAGATGACTATCCTGTCTCAGCCTCCCTAGTAGCTGGGATTACAGATGCATGTACCATGCCTGGCTAATTTTTGTATTTTTAATAGAAACAGGATTTTACCATGTTGGCCAGGCTAGTCTTGAACTTCTGACCTCAGGAGATCCACCCACCTAGGCCTCCCAAAGTGCTGGGATTATTTGGTGTGAGCCACTACACCCGACCAAGCTGTTTATATTATTATTATAAATTTGTGTATGTTTTTATTATTTATATGCTTTATTAAGTCCATTCTAACATTTCTATAAACAACTACCTGAAACTGTAGTTTATAAAGAAAAGAGGTTTAATTGACTCACAGTTTCACAGGCTATGCAGGAAGCATGGCTGAAAAGGCCTCAGAAAACTTACAATAATGGCAGAAGGGAAAAGCGGAAGCAAGAACATTTTCACACAGTGGCAAGATAGAGAGAGAGAAGGGGGAAGTGCTATACACTTTTAAACAACCGGATCTCATGAGAGCTTACTATCAGAGAAACAGCAAGGGAGAAATTCACCCCCATGATCCAATCACCTTCCACCAGGTCCTTCCCCAACACTGGGGATTACAGTTCAACCTGAGACTTGGGTGGGGACACAGAGCCAAATCATTATTATGTGCCTTGATTATTTAGCATAGCTATGTTCTCTTTCTGTGTAAATGAGAATAATAGTGTCCACCTTTGATATGAGCCATCAATGAGCAAATTAAAACCTGTTTTTTTAATATATATATCTTAAACCTTTGCCACCTAATTCTAACCAGAAGTATGACTGGGAAAGATAATACTTTATATCAGTATTTCTCAAACTTTCTTCATTGTTGCCTACCTAGGAAACCTTGTTACACATTATTTTTCCAGGTGTTACCACTTACGAAATTTTAATACCAAAAATCTACTGTATAGCTGTTTATTGTTCTGTGGTCCTTTAGTGATCCAAAAGTATTATGAAATCTCAGATTTTTCCACCCCACAAGAATGAACTTTCACTTAGTTGGAGGCCTCGTTGGTCCTACTGAGAAGGCATGCTCGGTGGAGATTCTGACTCCATCCATTCCCTGGAGACGCGGTAAATTCTATGAATCAATCAATCCAAACCTTCGGTGAGCTGTGTTTTTAGAATATATTGTTTTGTGATCTTATAGAATTAATTTTGTATTGAATTGTACTTTGATAATATGCCATTGGCTTAGATTGAGGGCATTTTATTTTTTAAAAAAGAACAGAAACTAAACCAAATAAAAATAACGCAAAATCTACCATCATATTATTCTACAATTGTTGAGGATATATTTTTCTATGCCACACACAAAAATGTCCTCTTTTTAAGGAACTGTGAATGAAAATTCTCTCAGGTAGGGCTGAACCTAGAGAAGTGAGCACCCTGGTCTAGACCAATAAATAAATATTTCATGTTTAAATAAAATACTTTAATATTAGCATTAAATGAGGAGTTTTGAAATTCCTGTACACTAGTTATTTAACGGAGAAGATGAGATCTTGTTAGAGGAAGAATGTAAGGAGCATCACTTCTGTCTAAACTCTGGACAGTACATCTCAACATTCACCCCACACAAACACACACTAAAAGAAAAAAAAAACCCGACAGTTAAATAATCTGTTTTCCACGAGCACTCTAGATATTATTTATTGGAATGTACTGAATAGGAGTACATTCTACACACACACACACACACACACACACACACACACACACACACTCCTCTCTCTCTCGCTCTAGCTTCCACACACATACACACACATACTAAATAGTTTATACACACACACACACACACACTCTAAATAGCTTATCAACATCTCCCTTCAGTAGAGTGGTCTACTTTAAAAGAACTCTGGGAGAAGAAGACTGTGATAAACATGCTTTCCCAATTTGTTGTATTTCTAGTACTGTGTTAGCATGCAGTACAGATCATATCCTGGATATCTGCCCAACTAGACTGTTCCTTAAACTGTGTCTCTCATCTTAAGACCAGAAGTAGATAAGCTTTTCCTAAGGCATTACTTGTTTTTATCTTTTGGATAATACACTTAATGACTGATGTATTTCTTTCTTTGCACTGCATGGCCAAAGGTCAGAGCCAAAAATGCTACATGCCTCTAGCAAAGTATATAAAGTATTGTATATTTTACTTTAAAATGTGTGAATATATGTGTGGTGGCTTTAAAGGTGCCTGAAATACCATAGACACAATAAATATTGTCAATATTCATCCTAGCTTTAGTTGATATTGCTATTTTGGTATTATCTTGTTTTGTATCATTTTTCCTAACTTTATTTTTTTCTTCTCAATTTTCTTATATGTTTTATCATACTTTATCTTTGTAAATGATCAGAAAGCCTTTTCTATGAGGTAGCCTGTAACTCATAAGTAAATATTTATGTTTTAGCCCCCAAAGAACCTGGCAAATCATTTTTACTCAGTATTTGTTTTTTCAATTAACTAGCAAAGAAAGTTATCGAGATAAATACTGTTGGATTACAATATCTGAAACACTTCAATAATAAATGCCTTAAGAGCACTAATTTATCCTCAAGAACTATAAAACATGAATCAGATTTCCAATATGATTTCTAATTAAATTTTAGCCAAAAATAATTCTTGAAATATTAAAGTCATAAAGAATGCATCTAAAATATAAGAGCCAATAAAATCTAAAGAGAAAATTCTTAAAATGGGCACAAGAAGAAAAATGAGCACAATTAAAAAGCACTTATATGCTTAGTATAATAAATTTTCTTAGCAAACAGGTAACTGACATGTGTGATTCTAAGATTACATATTGTAATCCAAGCAGAAGTCTAAAATACAAAGCAAACCAATTCGATAAAGATTTGAAGTATAAAAAATAATGATGCCATCACATTTGAAAAATATAGCCTTCATAATTCTCACATTCTTCCAAGTATCTCAAGTGCTTTCATGACCTTATAAATTCTGAGTTTATTTTTTAGAAAGCCTTGGTTTTTATAAATACAAAGACGTTCTTTCTTTTATGCAGTCACTATGAATGGCTGACTAAACTACTAAACATAGAAATATACTGCCATGGATATATGATACCCAAAATGAATTTCATGTAGAGGAAAAAGTTGTTCCCAGATAAAATTTATTTAGATTTTGTCTCTTTTATGTTTTCACTGAGTATTTTTTGTTTTCTTTTTTTGCCAATAATGCCGAGTTAGTCCTTTACAAAGTTGCTTATTTCTGGAAATTCCCGTTCTTCTGTGATTTGGTTAATTATTTTGCCCTTTATATTGATGATTTGGTTGTTTGAACATACCTTTGTAGCTGCCTGCAGCCACGTGTTATTCTTTTTGCTTTTACTCCTGGGCCTGTCATCATCAAGAACTTTTAACTAATCTTTAACAGATTTTAAAACAACTAACGTATATTTAAATGTCATTACAAATAATATGCTAACTCATATGTATTTATTTATTTATTTGAGATGGAGTTTCACTCTTGTTACCCAGGCTGGAGTGCAATGGCACTATCTGGGCTTATCACAACCTCCGCCTCCTGGGTTCAAGCAGTTCTCCTGCCTCAGCCTCCCAAGTAGCTGGGACTACAGGCACACGCCACCATGCCCAGCTAATTTTTGTATTTTTAGTAGAGACGGGGTTTCACCATGTTGACCAGGATGGTCTCGATCTCTTGACCTCATGATCCACCCGCCTTGGCCTCCCAAAGTGCTAGGATTACAGGCATGAGCCACCGCGCCCGGCCTTAACTCATATTTATTATCATACTTGTTGAACTTTTGGATTCAGTTAAAAAAACAAAGGATCATTTAACTTAGCACTTTCTTACACTGATTTTTTAATCCTTTTTCATCCATTTTTAAAATAAATACAGTGTGTCACTAAGGCAAGAGTCCCCAAAACTCTACTGTCTTATTCTTCTTTCACTCTTTAAAAATACATATTGTATGCCAGCTTTTAATTATTTTCAAGGAAATTTGAAAAACAATAATCAATATTTTATAAGCCAGAAAAAATCATTATAAAAGGAAAAATATTTTATATCTGAATTTTAGAGGCTAATTCCTTTTCCTCAAAGGAAGAAACGTTATATGATTCTCAACTTAAACTGAAAATGAGTATGCTTTCTTGTCGCTATTTCATTATTTAGGACTATACAGTGCCTTAAGGTCTCTAGACTATCCTTTCTGGAGTAAGATTTATTTTTCTAAAATCTGAGAATGATAAAATTAGTAATAGATTTTGCTAGAAGTTATAGCATTGATATTGGGAAAAAAATAAGATATAAAATATATAGTAAACATAGTATTATACATATTTCCTAGAACATATTTGACTGTAAGTATTTTTCTACAAATTAAGTAGATATTGTTAGCAATGCCTAATATCTTATATATCTTATATATTTTTATATATCTATTTTTCCTGGAACATAACATTTATGAGGCAAGGTTAGTTATAGAAAAGATGAAAAATCACAGTGAGAATATGATTAGAGTCTCTGCTTTGGCAAGAATAGAAATGGTAATCATCTCCTCATTTTAAACATAAATAAATTTCCTGTCTTTATAATTAATCTTTTGATAATATGAACCAAAGCACTTATCACAAAGCATAACTGTTGCTCTATTATTTCATTTATCTTCAACATTTGCTAACACATTCTGTAAGGTAGCACATGAATAGGTACTTCACATGGAATAATGTCTTTAAATTACATTATTAGTTGCCATGTCACATTTAAAGAACTCATTCTCTAGTTATTAGATGTACTTAAAAGGTACTTATATGATTTACAGAATATCAAGTCATGGATTAAATTTTTGCAAATTTGATGAATTTCCATTTATATGTGTTAATTTTCAAACATTGTTTCAATCATTTACTAGTTTCTACACAGTTCTGCTGCATTAGTCAATGAACAGTATGTCATGTGTGGTTTGTCTTCAGCCATTTTTAATTAGACGAAATGCAACACTGCAAGTTTTAAAACTAAAGATTAGGCATCATTCCAAGTAGCAAATATTTCTGTTGTGGCTATTCTTTCAGATTAATAACTTCTCTGACATTTGCACAACTCTGTTTGAAATATAGTCTAACAGAATATGTATTTAACTTCTATAAAATTGATGTCCTATAAGATGATAAAATATCTTGTAGTTTTAAGGGAATTGTATGCTTTTATTCTTTTGGAATGGTCTATGAATTAACGAAATGCAAATTAGTATACCTGAGAGGATCAACTAAAACTTTACATTAATTTAGAGTATTATAAAGTAATGGCTTAGAATAAGAGTTTACTTTTTGTGAATATCCAGGATAACTTTCACTAGCTTTTCTTTTTTTAGCAATTCATTTCTCAGTAAATATTTTGTTATCTTCATGACAAAGGGTGTTTCTAAAACCCATTCATATATTTTGCCCCATCTCTTCTTTCTTAGTGTGCTTCTCCCCTCCTTTCCTTTTCTGCTGCCATGTGGAAGTACCCTCCCTTTTGCTCCCCTCATATCTTTGGCATTCTAAGTCCAACTATATCTACCATACCATACTACAGTTGTGGTTTATTATCATTCAACCATGATCTCTTGAGAAGAAGAAAGGCCCTTTCTGCACCCAGTACTGACCACAGTAGTAGTGGGTTCTTAATAAACTGAAATTCATGAATGGAGGTTTGGCAGTTAAGTTTTTTCCTGTTGTATTAAAACTTTGAGAAGCAATCCTAAAGAAAGAAAAATGACTTGGACAGAATCACACATTTTTGTCACAGATAGATGGTTCCTGCCCACTTAGTTAAAACACCCAGCATATTTATCTATAAGTTGGATCACATCCCTATACCTTTCTCAGCAGTGACTTCCTCTCTCTTCCCTCTTGGCTTCCCATATAGGGGCATTACAGCCAAGGATCTGCTCTTACTTTGAAAGAAGCACAAGTACCTCAGTACCTAGATCCGTTTTTGAGTTTGCACAACCTTGGAGATGCAAAGTAGTTAAGCTGTAGTCAGAAGAGCCCTGATTCCTCCTGGCTTAGATTAAGAGATATCCTAAATCCCACTTGCTATCTTCTAATGCCCTTCAGTTTGGGCCTGGCCAGATACTTTTCTCTCCTGAATCCATTACCAGAATTCTTTGGAATGTGGCCTGCAAAGACCACAGACAAATGGCACTCATTTTTCAACAAATGAAACAAGTCAGAAAATAACTTTCCAGCTATAATAATACAAAGAGCCATCAATCATGAAATATTTATTTACAATAGCAATGTACTCTGTATCTCTGTTACAATCACACAATTACATAAATGTTACTATCACCACTTTACTGATGAAGTAACTGAAATTCAGAGAGTTTATGTAACTTGTCCAAAGTCATACAGCTGGTTAAGCTAGAAGCCAGAATTCAAATGATTTAGTTCTAACACTAAAACATGTGCTCTTCATCTCTATACTATGTTAGGATGTGATTAGTTCCATATGGCAATTTTTAGCAAGAACTTGATATTGGGTCATGACATAGCAACAAGAGAAGAGAAACAGAGATGCCCAGAAATACCCAGGTCATTCTATAAGTAGCTACTATATTGCAGAATAAACAGTGAATGCCAGATAGGCACAGCTGAAATTTTAACACTCCAACTGCAAACCAAATTTTGTTAACTATTTGGAAGAAGACCTGACATAGCATCTACCATTATCAAAACTGACAGAATCCGCGTGATTCTTGGAGGAGGAAAAAATTAAATAAACTCAGATTACATTATTTTAATCTTCTAGACTCCATCTGTACAAGTGGAAAATTCATCTGATTTAGCTAAAAATAACATATTTAAAGCACCAATTACATAGTCAAATCAAAGTATTATCTAAATATGCTGCTTTAAAGAAACAGCCATGTATTCTTGGTCCAAGATTATATTCTAAACACAGGCTTAACTTAAAATAGAACATAATCACTACAAAAAGCAAGAAAGGGGCTAAATCACACTTAAAAATCTCACAAGTACATTAGTAGACCCTTTACAAGTAAAAAAATTGTTAAAGTTTAAAGTGCAGCTAATTTAGCTTGGTGAAATCTCTTTGATATATATATTATAAAATCAACCTATGGTTAGCTAACAATGTCATTCTTAGAATATAGAATATCAATATAAAATTGTGTTCATATTTCTGAACTAAGCACTTTAGTAGTTATTGGTTTAGATGAGCAGATTGCCTGATTTAAGCCTTATTTGGTGAATTGGAATGGAAGATTAAAAAAATGAAGATAGAGAGATATGGCTGGGGTATAAGTTATATTTAGACTGTAAAAGGGGGAAGATTAAGTCTGTGGGCTTTGCTTTTTGTATTCTGGGATTTTGGGGGTGTTTTTTATTTTTATTTTTTGCTTTTCTTATATATCAGCATGAGATGATGAGGTCTTAAACTTACACACAGGCAATAGATGTGAAGTGTATTGAGAAATTCTAGAGCTATACTGGAGATCAAATCAGTTGGACTTGGGACCCAGGTTGATATATTACAGGTGAGGAAGAAAGAGCATTTTGCAAATGACTGCATTTTCTGTTATGAATAATTAAGTGCATGGTACCTCATGAACTGAACTAAGTAGTGCAGGAGGATGGATATTTTTTACAGGAATAGTGGTGGGAATAGGGAGTATAGAGGGAGAGAGAAGTGGTCCTGTGACAAACAGAAGAAACCCTACCTGGAAAAAACAGGTAAAGTGAACAAGAGATAAAACAGTTTGGGTAAGACATAGTACATCCAAAATGAGTCAGTGCTCCCAAACTTCTTTCTAGCTTCCCTAACATTTCTCTCAACATTCAGAAAATTCATTACGAATCACTTCACATGTTAGTATATCATCGACAAACACCTAAAACACTCTGTTTCCACTGTCAAGCTAAATGAGTATTATAAGACACAAGTCTTGAAAAGAGAAAAAGCAGTAATAACCAAAAATTGTATGATGGAATGAATAAAAGAAGCCTGGCCATACTGGTAGAAATGCTGGTATTGAAAGAATTTCAGTTCCATTCACTGTGTGGGAATTTGATTTGTTCAATGTAAACAAAATGGTTTCTTAAAGAATTTCCCAGAATTCCAAATGGAAATAAGTAACTACTCTGTTGGTTTTATAAATAAACTCCTGCCAAAGTGATGAAAGTTAATCTTTTTTTTTTTTTTTTTTGCATTTTTTTAACTTAAAAATAATTAGAAAAGAACTTAAAATTTCAAGGTTTAGCATCATGAAACTATGACTCAGGATGAGCCTTTTTGAAAAAGAAGGAAGTCTAAAGAATATATAAACAGAACCAAGGAAATTCTGTGCAGATATAATCCAACGTGATTGGAATTATTTTGTATCTTCAGGATGAGAAAGTGAACAAGCACAATCTCTTACAAATTTTTTAGTTCATGTCCAATTCTAGCCAGTGACTCTACACATTTCAGACTATTGTTAAAACAGCTAAAAAATTATTTCTGCTGTGGAAGCACAAAGAGAAGATTCGAATTCTTCTTTGGTGCTGTGACCCCAAAGAAGGATCTATTGATCTCATGATCCTCTTAATAGATTCAGTGAATTTAGACAGGAGGATCTCATGATCCTCTTAATAGATTCAGTGAATTTAGACAGTTTCTTATAAGACCTTCATGTGCATTATAGCAAAACAAAGAGACACCAAGTAATCCTTTTTGATAGATGGATGACACTGAATTGTGCACTAAAGTCCCAAGGTCTAACAAATGAGTTTAAGGTCATACTAGGAAGAAAAATCTTAAATACCAAAATACAGCCCCAAACAGGTGAATCACTCATTTGTCATAGCCCCAAAGCCAAAGATGACTCATGATCAACAGGACTTTTTGCCCCAGTTTTATCTTGAGAAAGTTTCCAAGGTAGTAATGTCTCTGAATCACTGTTTGAAACCAGTGATAGAATGGGATTATTGGCTGTTGTTGCTATTGAGGTGTTTAGACACTTCTAATCATTTTCAACTCTCAACTCATTACATTAAGGAAGGTGGCATCACTGAATTCTCTAGCAATATTTAGAGATGTTCATGAAGCAGCCAGGAGGTAGAGGAAATAGTACTGTGCTTAGATTCAGGTTTACATTCAATGCCCAAGTTTACTGTCTTTTAGGTATGTAAATATGAGCCCTATGTCCCTAATCTGTAAATATAAATAATGATATATACTTTAACTATATAAGAATTTAGTAAAATAAATGTTGTAAAATGCCCTGGAAACATTAGGCACTCACTAAGTGGTTAAGAAAAATTTTTAAAGGCCAAGTACAGTGCCCCATGCCTGTAATCCCTGCACTTTGTGGGACTGAGGTGAAAGGATTGCTTGAGCTCAGGAGTTCCAGACCATCCTGGGCAAAATTGTGAGACCCTCATCTCTATAAAAATATAAAAATTCAGTTGAGCATGTCATGCATGCCTCTAGTCCCAGCTACTCAGAAGGCTAAAGTGAGAGAGCTGCCCGAGTCTGGGAATTAGAGGCTTTGGTAAGCTGTGATCGCACCTTTGCACTACAGCCTAGGCGACCGGGTAGGATTTTGTCTAAACGAACAAACCAACCAACCAACCAAAAAAAAAAAATCTGAACAGATATTTGTTAATGACATATTAGAGATCAAACTGTCCAGATTATTATGAATAAATGAAATAATTTTAAGGAAATCTTTTCATTTATTCTTAAATCATCACTTTATTTAAATTTCAGAATTTTCCTTATTATTAGGTGAAGATTTTAGTTTACAAAGAAAAGCAGAGGTAAAATATAAATTTGCACTTAATCTGCATCTACCCTTTGTGAAATGGGAATTACTCTCAGGTAGGCCAGCCATTTCAATGGCTGTGCTAATTAGGGTCTCACAAAAGAACCACATGAAACTGAATACAATTTCTACTTTGGGGGTCACAGCACCAATTGAACAGAAGCTTTTCTGTGTCATCCCCACAGCCCTCATCTTCCTAAAGCATTTTCTGTTGTAAGAAAACTTAGTGGGCAACTTTTTGCCCTGTCCACCTAGTACTAGAGAATGATTTCTCCCACAAATACTGATACTACTACTAAGTATGTAAATGTGTGTCTCCTAAGTATATTTCATCTCCTGTATAATTTTATGGATGACCATACAAGATAGACTCCATGAATGAATAATTGTAATGGCTAGTCTTATGATAGGGCAGGCTTCTTAGCTTCCATTATCTCACCTACAAGCAAACACTGTACCTCACCATGACCTTGAGCATAGGCATTAAGATATAAGCATGGCCAGGAACGGTGGCTCACACCTGTAATCCCAGCACTTTGGGAGGCTGAGGTGGATCACGAAGTCAAAAGATTGAGACCATCCTGGCCAACATGGTGAAACCTCATCTTTACTAAAAATACAAAAATTAGCTGGGCATGGTGGCGCACACCTGTAGTCCCAGCTGCTTCGGAGGCTGAAGCAGGAGAATTTCTTGAACCCATGAGGTGGAGGTTGCAGTGAGCCAAGATTGCACCACTGCACTCCAGCCTGGCACCTGGCGACAAAGCGAGATTCTGTCTCAAAAAAAAGACATAAGCATAAGCAATAGATCATCTACTCAAATTCATGTCAAAGAAGAACTGAGAAGAACTCAGTGGGTTTTGTGGGAAACTATATCTGCTTCCTTTAGTTTGGATTTATTTTGTTAAGATACACTTATAATAAGTTTAAAGAATTGACTTTCATGGCCAATTAGTTTCTTTCTCTTTATTGTTAGTACTCTCAAACACCAACCAGTCTCCCCCCAAAAAGGGAGAAGCAAAGCAATAGAACAAGCAACTTTTGCGGGGGGATGATTGTGAGGGACTCTTTCTTTATCTGTAAAGAAACCCACAAGGCCATTTATCTGTAGTTTCTGAAAATGTCCAAGAATTCCTAGTCACAGTGTTCAAGTGGTCCCTCAAGCCTTGCACTGAAGAGGAACCATTAACCTTGGCAGGGTGGAACACATACATTTTCGAACTTGCTCTCTGGCTTTACTTATCTCTTTGCCTCAAAAGCTAATTTGGAGAAGGTGAGGTAGAGGCAGTGGAAGGAATCATTTAGCACTTGTTTTTTTATAAGTATGGCAAAATGAAGTGGGCATTTGAAGTTTCCAAAATTTCTAACTTTGATTGAGGTTGACAAAAGTTAACCCTGGTGGCAACTTAATATAGTCTTATAAAGTTAGGGCTGCAAATGTGAGAATGTTCTGTCAAACAGCTATTTGCAAAGCCAAGTGCAAAGATTATCTAATAAACTGGCTCTGATCATTTGGTAGTTAATCACAAATGAAAAACTTGAATGTTATTTGTAAAAGATTTTATATAAGTTGGGAATAAAACAAACCCATGAAATCCATTACACATATGCTGTGTATTCTATAGACTAGAACCCAGATACCAAGGTTTGGGTCTCCTCTGTCTCATTCCAGACTGAGTATCTTCTCAGTAAATAATCAAATGTCTTTTTAAATGAATAAACTACATTTCATATTGCAAATTCACAATTAATAGATGTTTTTACTATGCATTTTAAACCCACTCCCAATTTTACAGATAAGTAAATGGAGTGCAGAGAGATGATTAAGTACCTGTGAGAGGCCACACACTCAAGTGAGTGGTAACAGTATTCAGATAGAATTGTCTCACCTCAAGTCTCATGCTTTTGTGTAAATGTCACCTTACATTTCTAAAGAAGTAGGTAAGCCAGTTTTAAAAGTCCTCATAATTATAGTCTCATCTAACCCAAAAACATCAAACTAGAGCTTGTTGAGCATGTGCTTATTGACCAGGAGACAGCTAGAAGTTCCTTTTATATTTCCCAGCAAGTCAATTGGTCACCACTCTATTGGAAATGCTCACTCCTTTCTCAAAAAGGAAATGCATCCTTGTGATCTGGCGTTTTCTGATAGGGAAAGGGCCAGAGTCAACAGTAAGGAGCAAATACAACTGCCAGGATAAGCTGCCAGAAAACCATGCACCTCTGCCAAACAAAAATCTATTTTGCTTGGCACGTGGGTTTGGGTTCACAATTGCCAAACAAGTACGAACAGCAAGATTAGTGGGCTTCACTGGATGGAAAAACCCACCGAGGCCACTGCGCTTAGATGATCAAGCACTTCATGTATATTTATAAACTAATATCAACTTTGATTAGCATAAATAAGGGGAAATATAACAAAAATGTTTGCAAATTTTATGGCTAAATGCTGGATATTCTCAAATATATTATGGTTTGCCTAGAATTATAGACACAGGGTTGTAGTAGGAACCTTAATACTTACAACATTGAACCCTATCATTTTACAGAAGGAAAATCCACATCCTTGAGAAGTAAAACAGCTAAAAATCACAGCAGCATCAGAACCATGTCTTGAGCCCAAATATTCTCTGTTGTTAGTTATATAACTAGCTATGGACAGAACTGGAAGTAGGTCTTAAGCTGTCTTTTTTATTCTCTACTTAGCTGACTTTGAGTGTTGCTATCTTAAACAGGCGAAGGGAGATAAAATCATCAAAAGCAAAATAAGCAAGCTGATACACAGACAATGAAATAGATATTTTAGGGAAAAACCAAAAATCATCAAATGTGGAAAAATTCTGCTGAACCTCAAAGATCAAACCCATTAGATTTTCTGATTTCTCTTTGGGTTTCCTTTTTAGAATCTCTTAAAACCAATTAGTGTGAATATCCATCACTTTATTTTGTCAAAGTCATGAAGTTAATGCTTATAATAATTAACCTAAAATTGAAAATTACATTAGCATTTTCCCCAAGAAACTGGTTTGAAGCCAACTCAGCTAACTTTCTAGTCACCTCCTTTAATCTTTAATGACATTAGACCATTTATAAAAATAACAATATTGATATATGGTTCAAAGAAAATGTTAACAGCAACCCCACTGAACGACAGACAGCAGTTTTACTGAAAATTGTGCTAGTTTCAAGGCAAGTACAACTTTTCTACCTTACAGGTTTATAAGTTTACATCTCAACTCCCTTCTATACTTGCGTTGTTGATAACAGTTAGACAGGATGGAAAGCTTGAAAGAAAAAAATTACTTAAGAGAAAATGTGTGAGGAGAAAGAGGCAAAGATGAGACAGGCCAAAAATGAATCAAGCAATAATAATTCAAAGATTCCTTTGTTTCAGACATTTCATAAAATCTCAGTTAAGACATTTAAAACATTTGTTTTTACCTCAGTAGCTTTACACTGACCAAGTGCTAATTCATAGAAGTAAATGAGACCGCATGAATTTTTAAAAAGCATAATTGTCAGAAAATTAACCGCACAATAAGTTAGATTTCGTTGTCTCAAAGTAAAAAATACCTCTGCTTCTTTTAATGTTTGTTTTCACACATTTCTGCCACAAAACTTAATAAATACCTAATTGATTTCCTCACCTGTTCTGACAGCAATCCAGTGCAGAAACAAACACGATTTAGTAATTTGCAGAATGGAACACCGCCAGTAAAAGACAATCCCAGAAAATTCCCAACTGGTTAGACTAAGTCCAAAACAAAGCTCTTCACCACGAATTTACCGTTTTTTTCAGACAAATTCTTATGAGTGATTAAATTTGCAGTGGCAAACTCCTACTCGACTTTCCTGTACAAATAAATAAGATAAAAAAACGCTGAAAATTCCTAACGCTGCACCTACCTTGACTGCGTCCCTGTGGTTACTCATAAAACATGGCTCCAGACTCTGAGAAGTTCGCTGAATTTGTCGTCTTCCGTAGCTAAACAGAGAGAGCGCTGCCTTTCTTGTATTTATTAGCCTCAAACAATTGAAAATAGTTAACAGCTGAGAAAGGCAAGTTGGAGAGGTTTTAAATGATACAGGTGAGCAAAGACCAGAAACACGCTTTTCCAATTACCACAACATTACCAGAAAATACACTTTTCCACAGGTGTGGACAGAATAGTATTCCTGTGTTACGGTCCTTGATAGAAAGATTACTGTGGTCAACAAGTTTGGGAGGTACTGATTATCCCCTATTGCTTTGGTGATTCTCAACATGCACTTACATGTACTTTTAGGTGAGAGTAGTCTCTTTTTTGCCCCAGAACTCCTCTTTTGCTCCTGGATCCACACAGCCCTTTCACTGGGGAAAGTACCGTTTCTCCTGAGATAAGAATAAAAGCTGCCATCTTCTTAAGTGGCCCTGCCTCCTTGGCCAGAGCAACTGGTTGCAGGATGGAAACCTTCTCCAAGCTAGTTCAATCAAAGAAGCCACTAACTCAGCCACAGCTATTGGTCTGGGGATAGGTGTGTGACCTGATGTTTGCAAAGCAGAGCCTTTCCTTAAGAATGTTTTACTGGAGTTGGGGTAAAAAGATAGCCCAGTCTGTTTGCTCTTAAGAATACATGATGTGAGCTAGGAGCTCACGTCTCTCTTAAGAGAAGTCAGTCTGAGAATGTGAGGCAAATTGCAAAAGAAGAGGCGAAACCAGAGACTTGGAAGACACAGGTGTTCAATTCTCGGCTCCAGTTGTCCGTCAGGCCAGTACAACACCAGCTCTCGGGTTGGAGTTGTTTCTTAAAACCAAAGATCCCTGACTACCATGCTACACAGAAGGTAACAATGGGGCTGGAAGCTACACTATTACAAAAAAAAATTCAGTATGCCCGGCTTATGCTGTTGTTTGCTTTATTTTATCCAACTACTTTTCCAAAAATACAGTGTAGGTCTAGAGCAAGAAATAAACATTACCAAATGTAGTACGAATTGCTACCATTTACTGGGAGTTATCTATTAATCATGCATTTCTGAAACGCTTTACATAAAGCAGTTGTTTTCAAACCATAATAAGCAGAGCCCCACATGCTCCATGGGGTGATGGGGTTGGAGGAAGTACAGGTGCCAGCATGAACACAGAGAAGACAAAAATCTGGTGGTCTCCTGCTCCTAAACCCATCTTTGAGTAAAGCATCCCCCATTCACCCAGTTCAATAGTGGATTTCCACATATGATACTTCTGAAGAAAGGTTATGCTGCATATGTATTGCATGAGATATGCCATGAGACATATTATTATCCCTATTTTATGGTTGAAGAAACAGGTTTAAAAAAATTAAAGAACATGCTCAAGATTACCCAGCCAATAGAAGGCAGAGGTAGAGTTTGGACTTGGTTTGCCTGTTTTCAGAACATCTAACTCTTACCTGCCATGTGATACTGTTCCCAGTACACCCTTGTGGCTCCTACTGGGACAGGCACTCATTGCCTATTTTATTGATACTCATATTCACTAGTTTGTCCTGTTAAAATTTAAACAGCCAAAGATCGAGCAGAAACCTGTGGTCTGACAAAGCCAGAGTTACTGAATTGACTGGAAGTAGCAAGGAAACACCCCAGAGCAATCATGGAATATCACGCAGGTGCAAAGGAGAAGTGTCTTATGTCAGGTCTGAGTTCCTACTGAAGAATTCTGAGGAGGGTGGAAAGAAAGTGACCGTCAGATCTGGATTAGTTTCTGTTTCTGAGGTGGGAATAGGAGGAGCAGGGATTAACTAGGGCTGAGGCTGCCATGAGGGGAGTGCAGTCCAGCAACTGGGTATTCCCATTAATAGATGGAACAAGTAGAGCAAGTCTGGGGCATCACTGGTAACAGCACCATCCACTCAGTGAGGTCATTATGGCATATACAGTCTCTCTGTGATCTTGGTAGTATTTCCTGTAAATTTTACAGTTGGCATTATAAAACATGGCTCCAGTACTCTGACAAGTTCGCTGAAATTGTCTTCCGTACCTAAACAGAGCACTGTCTTTCTTGTATTTATTAGCCTCAAACAATTGAAAATAGTTAACAGCTGAGAAAGGCAAGTTGGCGAGGTTTTAAATGATACAGGTGAGCAAAGACCAGAAACACACTTTTCCAATTACCACAACATTACCAGAAAACACACTTTTCCACAGGTGTGGACAGAATAGTATTCCTGTGTTACGGTCTTTTACTGATACTCATATTCACCAGTTTGTCATACGAATCTGAATAAAGGTTTTGTTATTTTTCCATTTCAGCTGATTTTGACTCTTCTAATCATAAGGATGTTTTCACTCTTTCAGTTCTCCAAACGTGCTGCTAGCCCAGCAGGAGTTTTATTGAACTCAACAATTTTCAAAGCAAACATCCATTCATGTGTACCTAATACACCTCATATGTATTAGGCACACCTCTAGGCAGCAGGGAATCAACCATCTAATAAAAACACTTTCTTCCCTATGGCCAGGGCCATTAATAGACCTTGGAAGAATTGAAAGTAATGTCGGGCCAGAACTAGTTGGAGGACTCTTGGACTGAGAAGTAAAATCAATGCCTTCTGATATTATATTATGAAATTTTAATACCATCTCTTTAATAGGAAAAAGCTGTTATCTGAGGAAAAGAATTGACCACATAATTGGAAGTAAAACACTCCTCAGCAAATGCAAAAGAAAGGAAATCATAACAAACAGTCTCTGAGACCACAGTGCAATTGAATTAGAACTCAGGATTAAGAAACTCACTCAAAACCGCACAACGACATGGAAACTAGACAACCTGCTTCTCAATAACTACTGGATAAATAATGAAATGAAGGCAGAAATAAAGATGTTCTTCAAAACCAATGAGAACGAAGACACCACATACCAGAATCTCTGGGACACATTTAGAGTTGTATCTAGAGGGAAATTTATAGCACTAAATGCCCACCAGAGAAATGAAGAAAGATATAAAATCAACACCCTAACATCACAATTAAAAGAACTAGAGGAGAGAATCAAACAAATTCAAAAGCTAGCAGAAGGCAAGAAATAACTAAGATGAAAGCAGAACTGAGGAGATAGAGACACAAAAAACCCTTTAAAAAATCAATAAATCCAGTAGCTAGTTTTATGAAAGGATCAACAAAATAGACCAGTAGCCAGACTAATAAAAAAGAAAAGAGAGAAGATTCCAATAGATGCGATAAAAAATGATAAAGAGGATATCACCAGCAATCCCACAGAAATACAAACTACCATCAGAGACTACTACAAACACCTCTATGCAAATAAACCAGTAAATCTAGAAGAAATGGATAAATTCCTGGACATTTACACCCTCCCAGGACTAAACCAGGAAGAAGTTGAATTCCTGAATCGACCAATAACAAAGTCTGAAGTTGAGGCAGCAATTAATAGCCTACCAACCAAAAAAAGTCCAGGACCAGATGGCTTCACAGCCGAATTCTACCAGATGTACAAAAAGGAGCTGGTACCACTCCTTCTGAAACTATTCCAAATACAAAAAGAGGGAATCCTCCCTAACTCATGTTATGAGACCAACATCCTGATACCAAAACCTGGCAGAGACAAAAACTAAAAAAATTTCACGCCAATATGCATGATGAACATTGATGCAAAAATCTTCAATAAAATACCGCCAAACCAAATCCAACAGCACATCAAAAAGTTTATCCATCAGGATCAAGCTGGTTTCATCCCTGGGATGCAAGGCTGGTTCAACATACACAAATCTATAAATGTAATCCATCACATAAACAGAACCAAAGACAGAAATCACATGATTATCTCGACAAATGCAGAGAAGGCCTTCAACAAAATTCAACAGCCCTTTATGATAAAAACTCCCAATAAATTAGGTATCGATGGATCGTATCTCAAAATACTAAGAGCTATTTATGACAAACCCACAGCCAATATCATATTGAATGGGCAAAAACTGGAAGCATTCCCTTTGAAAACTGGCACAAGACAAGGGTGCCCTCTCGTACCACTCCTATTCAACATAGTATTGGAAGTTCTGGCTAGGGCCATCAGGCAAGAGAAAGAAATAAAGCATATTCGAATAGGAAGAAAGGACATCAAATTGTCTCTGTTTCCAGATGACATGATTGTATATTTAGAAAACCCCATCATCTCAGCCCAAAATCTCCTTAAGCTGAGAAGCAACTTCAGCAATGTCTGAGGATACAATATCAATGTGCAGAAATCACAAGCATTCCTATACACCAATAATAGACAAACAGAGAGCCAAATCATGAGTGAACTCCCATTCACAATTGTTACAAAGAGAATAAAATACCTAGGAATATAACTAACAAGGGATGTGAAGGACCTCTTCAAGGAGAACTATGAACCACCGCTCAAGGAAATAAGAGCGTACACAAACAGATAGAAAACCATTCCATACTCATGGTTAGGAAGAATCAATATCATGAAAATAGTGATACTGCTCAAAGCAATTTATAGATTCAATGGTATCCCTATCAAGCTACCAGTGACTTTCCTCACAGAATTGGAAAAAACCACCTTAAACCTCATATGGAACCAAAAAAGATCCTGCATAGCCATGGCAATCATAAGCAAAAAATAAAAATAAAACAAAGCTGGAGGTATCATGCTACCTGACTTCAAACTATATTACAAGGCTACTGTACTCAAAACAGCATGGTACTGGTACCAAGACAGAGATATAGACCAAGGAAACAGAACAGAGACCTCAGAAAGAACTCCACACAACTACAACCATCTGATCTTTGACAAACAACAGACAAAACCAGGCAATGAGGAAAGGATTACCTATTTAATAAATGGTGTTGGGAAAACTAGCTAGCCATATGCAGAAAGCTGAAACTGAATCCCTTCCTTATACCTTATACAAAAATTAACTCTAGAGGGATTAAAGATTTTAACATGAAGCCTAACACCATAAAAACTCTAGAAGAAAACCTAGGCAATACCATTCAGGACATAGGCATGGCAAGGACTTCATGACTAAAATACCAAAAGCAATGGCAACAAAAGCCAAAATAGACAAATGGGATCTAATTAAACTTAAGAGCTTCTGCACAGCAAAATAAACATCAATAGAGTGAACCAGCAATCAACAGAATGGGAAAAAAAGTTTTGCAATCTACCCATCTGATAAATATGGGTAGAATATCCATTAGCTACAAGGAACTTAAACAAATATCCAGAATTTACAAGGAACTTAAACAAATTTACAAGGGAAAAACAACCCCATCAAAAAGTGGGCAAAGGATATGAACAGACACTTTTCAAAAGAAGACATTTATGCAGCCAACAAACATATGAAAAACAGCTCATCATCACTGGTTATTAGAGAAATGCAAATCAAAACCACGTTGCGATACCACCTCACACCAGTTAGAATGGTGGTCATTAAAACATCAAGAGACAACAGATGCTGGAGAGGATGTAGAGAAATAGGAACGCTTTTACACTGTTATTGGGAGTATAAATTAATTCAACCATTGTGGAAGACAGTGTGGTGATTCCTTAAGGATCTAGCAATAGAAATACCATTTGACCCAGCAATCCCATTACTGGGTATATAACCAAAGGATTATAAATCATTCTATTATAAAGACACATGCACATGTATGTTTATTGTGGCACTGTTCACAATAGAAAGACTTGGAACCAACCCAAATGCCCATCAATGTTAGACTGGTTAAAGAAAATGTGGTACATATACACCATGGAATACTATGCAGCCATAAAAAAGGATGAGCCCATGTCCTCTGCAAGGACATGGATGAAACTGGAAGGCATCATTCTCAGCAAACTGACACAAGAACAGAAAACCAAACACTGCATGTTCTCACTCATACAGTAAGAACACAGGGACACAGGGAAGGGAACATCACACACAGAGCCTGGCGGGTGGGGGGCTGGGGAGGAACAGCAGGGGTTGGGGGGTTAGGGGAGGGATAGCATTAGGAGAAGTACCTAATGTAGATGACAGGGCAATGGATGCAGCAATCCACCACCATGACACGTGTATACCTATATAACAAACCTGCACCATCTGCATAGGTACCCCAGAACTTAACGTATAATAAATACAATTTTAAAGAAGAAATATATAACCCCCTTCTTTGCTGAGGTTCCTAGAAGTTAGAGAGATTATGCAATAGAGAATAAAATAAAAAGAAATATCAGGGGTTCCACTGAAGGTCACAGTGTTTTCCTCTAATCATCTTTTTCCTTAGACACCCTGTGCTCTGTAATCAAAAAAGATTCAGGGCCTTCAATGGAGGTGTAACTTAATCTTGAACATTATAGGTTGAGTCCTTTCTATGTACTAGGCTTGTTATTAGTCAACACAGCTAAAATATAATTTGGATATCATCTCTGTCCTGAAGTTGTTCATAATCTAGAGATATTAGCAGTTGTGGTCACAAAATGTGACACCACAAAAAGAAAATTATATCAGTAATAGGCAAGCAATAGAAACAGAGACTGCATCAAGATGTCCAGATTGAAGCATCAGAAAGGAGGTTTGTATTAAAAAACCAGTAGAGCAGTTTTCTACTTATCAGAAAGCTTGCAGTACCGCTCAACTTTTAATTAAAATTTCTGTTTTCAATATATCTCTCTCCCTAGAGCAGGAATTCTTCCTGAAGGAAGTACTAAGTCAAAGTTTAGATTTTAAAAAAAATCAATAAAATCCCACGGAAGAGATATAGTACTCCAAATTGGTTTTACATTTCTTCTGATAGAAAAAAATTATTCACAAGAGCAAAGATTTGTTCATGGTTTAACACTCATCAGCTATGTGAAAAGCAAAATACATGTTTACTATATACCATATAAGTATCAGAATTATGGTTGATAGCAGTATTCTGATGTGTATGTTGTTAGATTCAAAACCAATATATATTGAAAAGCTCCTCAAGAATATGTATCATTTAAAATCACTTTAAATAGTACTTCAATTAGGTCTCTAATTTGTTTGGAATGTGGAAGAAAATTGAAGATGAAGACCAAAATTACATAAGCTTGAGCCATTAGAGAAATTAAATGTAACACACATAAACATGGAGAGTTTTTTTAAAAAATAAATCAAATATCCTGATGTCAAAGCCACAAATTATGAAATTGTATTTGGTTTTCATACTGATACCAAAACATCAAGATGGCATCCACAATTGACTAGATTTCTTTCGAGCAGCCAGTTTGTACTTTGCCAACCCACATTTTCAGGCAAGTACATAAATGTGTCCCCGACACAGATGTAATTTGTGGTCAAAAGACAGAGCATTGTGGAGACCCTGCAGTCATCCTCAGACAAAAGGCTTCAGGACAGATCGTTTCCACTGAGTCAAACACTGAAGTTTAAAGATTTTGCTGCGTGATTGAGGATTGTTATTGGGCATCTTATCAGAATAAAATAATGAGTGGGCTGTGGCATATTTTAAAAAATACGTAAAAAAGTAGAAGGTAAAAAAAATATATAGAAGAATAAGAAGACCTCTTTGAAGCAGCTTATGTGGTAGCTGTTTTTCCTATGACATTTATTAGTTTTCTTCTGTGCCCTCGTCTTGACACATTAAATGCAGAGTGCAGTGTCCTTCTGCATTTCTAAAACTGGTCTCTTGCTAAAGTTATCTGCAGGAACACAGGAGAGAGGTCAAAAGAACATGGCCTTTGCAGCTGGACAAATCTGAATTCTAATCCTATCTCTGCCCTCTAGTGACTATTGGACTTGAGCAATTCATTTTACCTGGCTCAGTTACAAAATATATAAAATTGGGGTAATAAGACCTACCACTACAGGTTGTTGTAGTCACGTCATAATATACATAATGAGCCAACGTAGAGTCTGTCTTGTAGCTGGCTGTAGGGCAGTAAGTAGCATCTCTCATAGTCGTAAGTTTACCATTGTTGTACATAGTGTCCTTAGGAGCTCTGCTACTTGAGGGCTGTTTACATTGTCATTGTTATCTGCCCTCACTTTTGGACCCTCAATTTCCTGCTAATTCCTGAGAACCACTTTATCTGTATCTGATAATGCTTTCCCTCTTGTGTTTCCAGGCAGCGCCAAAAGTAACAAGCAGAGCAATGTTGAAGACAAGCAAGTAGACAGACACTATTATCTTCCATCTTTTAGGGAACATGAATGTGTTTTTAATAACCAGAGATTCAGGAGAAATGCCCTAAATCTCCCTGAATATAAAAGGACTATGCCAAAGAATGAGCTGTTTATGATCACTTTTAATATGATAGATAATAATGATTTACTTGATGGTTTCAAATTTAGAGAATAAACTTCCAAAAATTAACAAAAACTGTTATATTTGTAAGCCATTGACTATATCTTTTAGGCCTTCACTCATTCCAGCAATACGTTCATTGAAGATAGTGTCAGTCAAGCATGGTGGCTCATGTCTGTAATATCAGTGCTTTGAGAGGCTAAGGCAGGAGGATCACTTGGGCCCAGGAGTTTGAGGCTGCCATGAGCTATGACTGAACCACTACACTCTAGCCTGAGCAACAGAACAAGGCCCTGTCTCTTAAAAAAATAATTAATGTATTAAAAAAGAAGATAGTGCCTAATAGGTGTGCACATTGAGAAGAAAGAGTCATACTCTTTCTTTTTGGTCCTACTTCATGGCAGTTTTTCAAAAATTCTCGAGTCAGCAGGACCTGGACCCATAAACTTACTTGACTTTAGGAGCAGCCCTTCTAAGTGTCACCCAAGATGTAAAATAAGTCCATAGCATATTATAATACATCATTTCAATTTTTAATTCACAGTATAATATCTCAGGGCAATTGTTCTTTAATAAAAATTGAATGAGATTATTTAATATTATCAGAAATACATTCCTTAAATCATTGTGTATAAATATATAAATATCTTAAAACCATTGGTATATGAAATTATGCAAGAGCCACCTAGCATACCTATGTTATCATTATCCCAGGAAACATTAGCAGTATTTTTACTGTATCTGTTTATCATATTCTTTTAAAGCTTACTTTTTTTTTTTTTTTAACATATGTATATGTGTTTCTTGACCTTTTGCCATCTGGTAGGAATTTGGGACTGCTGGATCATAGGGACAACACACACATCTGCAATATTATTTGAAATGATTGATCATGTTGTATAAACAGTTCACATGGTCTCACACACAAAATCTTTGATCAAAAGCTTTTGTTTTTCTTAAATCATGTAACAATAAGAGACTCTGGTTTGTAAAAGGACCCACTTGCTTTCCAGGGCTATGTCATCTTGCCTTAGCCAAAGCAGACTAAATGAGCAACGGTGATGTTTACTAATGAAATAATATGCACACTTTTGGTTTACCTTGTAGGTGCACCCACCCTATCTCCAAGTCTTCTCGGATTACTGCTGCCTGCCCTTGGCATCCTTGTCTACTTGGAATTCTGAATGTGTTGTGACAGCTGCTGTTCCCATCCCAGCTCAGAAGACACCCTTCATCCCTGGGATGACCACAATTCCTTCCGATTTCTGTGGCTCCATCCTAAGCCAAAAAAATTATACTTTAACAAACTATTTAACTGATTTACAACACACAATGATGACTGAGGCATTCAGGAACCCCTTCATCCAAAAGAATAAACTTTTAAATGGATATAAATGATTTTTAACTCGTTCCAATATGCCTTATAAACCACTTAACCTGATTCTGTGACAATTGCATGATTTAACCCAATGGGACAAGTTACAGTGTTCAATTCAATACTATAGGCTGTAGAGTGAAAGTCAAATCACCATATACAGGTGCTTTAAATTTAATAACAAGTTGTGAAATATAATAGAGATTGAAATGTTGGTTGTATGTGGTAAATGTAAGAGTAATACAGTCTCTTGTACTTTCCTCGCTATTTTGGGTACTGCATATTATTGAATGGCCCCTATCATTCATGACATCTTGAGTTTTCTTGAAAAGACAATAGAGTGTAACAAATATTGTCATAAATCCCATTATCAAATCATGAGTTGAAAGATTTTGATTACTGAAAACCAAATTCTAAAACTTACTATCAGTATTATTTTCAAAGTTAGTAATTTTCTAAATATTTGATTTTCAGAATCAGTTTTTTAATAGTAAAGTTAACATACCATATAAAGATTTTTTTTTTACTTTTATATTCTACTCTGAAGTTATTTTATGCTTTTCTTATCAATTTCAAATCTCAAAAATCACAGCTCTTATCTAGAGTATCATGATATTGCTATATTTGTTCATATGTGGAATGACAAATGTAGAAAAGTAGAGTGCTTCCTTTTTTATTGAGATGTGACAGTCATTACACAGTTAGGAACAAGTGACAGTTAAGTGAATATCGCAATTACTAGTACGTTGGTTTTTCTGCTTCATTCCTAAGTATAACTTTTTTACTGCAGATGTCAGATCAAAAAGTCATCTATAGGTTGAAAAAGCTACAGTATTCTTTTTTTTAATTAGTTGTAAGCTCATTTCCCACTTCAATGCAATACTGAAAACTGGCTAAAAATACCAAATCGATATATTGCTAATGATACTTTGAAGAGTATGCAAAACTGGAAGGCCAGGAGGAGACAAATAATATGTCTTTCCAATTGTGTCTCCCAAGTGTTGGTGCTTTGGGTTTTTATAAGTTATGAAAAGGAAGATGCACATTTCTTCATTCTCCATGGTGTGCACGGAAATGTGTCTGAGTGTGGATGTGAAAGAAATCAAGTAATAAAGAATTAGCTGGCTCATGAAATAGTGCAATGTTGGATGCTTCAAGAGGTATAATCCTATTTTATTAGCACAAACTTGCTAGCTAATTAGAGTTTATCTTTTTAGAAAGGATACCGTATAGGTTCATAAAAAATATTTACAGGAAGCAAAATAGATCTATTACTACTTTACCCCTTTTTCTTTAATTTGTATAATTTTTGTACTATATATCTATGTGTAAATGTTTAGAGCCTTCATTATAAAAATATCAATAAATATTTCATTAGTTTACATTTAACTCTTTGTTATAAAATGAAACTTTTAAAAATAAGTGAAATGGATGATTTCCCAGTGGAAGTATGTCAACAGTCTTAAGATCATTGCCAGATTTCATAATATTTAAGTATTTGAAAAAGAAACAAAATGTCTTCATACTTTAAGGAAACGAATACTCTGTATACCTTCTGTACAAATGTTTGTGTTTTCATTGTTACACTTTGGGGTTTTACTTTTGCAATGTGACCTGTGTTGGGCATTTTTATATAATCAACAACTAAATCTTTTGCCAAATGCATGCTTGCCTTTTATTTTCTAATATATGGTAATAAGGAACAAAACTGGTTAGATTTTGCATGAAGTGGTTCTGAAAGGTAAGAGGAAAACAGACTTTGGAGGTTGTTTAGTTTGAATTTCTGACAGAGATAAAGTAGTTTAAAATCTCCCATACACTGATAACTCAAGCTTTTCATTTTCTCATACAGTTGTACAGATTTAACTGGGACCATCAGTTTTAAACTGTTGTCAAGCTAACTAATAATAATCTGCTTTAAGATGCAAGATTCTGAATTAAACTTTATATAGGTATAGATACATCTGTTGTTTCTTTGTATTTCAGGAAAGGTGATAGTAGTTTTATTTGATACTGATAAATATTGAATTGATTTTTTAGTTATTTTTTATCATTTTTTCAATGGAGTAGTATAGGATTGTGCTTTGTCCTTTTTATGAATGAAAAAAAAATTAGTATAAAGTAATAAATGTCTTACTGTTACCCAAGAAAGAACAACTGTCCTTTCAATTTACCTCAAGTTTAAATTTATTTTTAGAAGGTTTTCATTACAAGTTCAATAGAAGGGAATAAATATTCTGGTTAAGAAACAGTTCAATATTTGAAAAGTTCTATAAAAAGTACACACATAGAAATACACACAGAGTCGTTATTACCTTGAAATAAGATCACCTGGTAAATAACTTAAACTCATGAAAAAGTCAGTGAATATCATTCAATCTAAATTGAAATACTAAAGCAAGCTGCTAGATGCTAAGAAAATGAGACTGTTTAATGCTGAATGAGCTGAGCCTGGAATAGAGGTGTCTGCATAATGATATGAATCTATAGGAGGAGTGTAAAGCCTCTGAGTCCTGAGACAGGCTGGGCCCAGAAAACTGCATGCCAGAGCTGCCTGTGTCCTGCCTTCTCATTTTCTCCTGTGTTCTAATCGTAGTTTCACAATGGGATTCTTACCTCCCTTCTTATTTCATGAAGCTTGCCTCACCCCGGATTCTGGTTTTCCTCTTTGGACCTTGTATCTGTTTCTAGATCTTAAGTATTAGATTACTTCTCTTCTAATATTTTGTATTGGTATTTGACCTTCAACTGACCCCAGCTCACATTCTCTAGGCTTTGAAGGATCAAAGCTTCTTTCTGTGAGAGTGTATTCCATGTTACTGATTCTCAAACCTGGTTGCCTGTCAGCATCACCTGGAGAATTAGAAAAATTAAAATGAACTCCCTGGGCCTCAGTCCAGATTCGCCAAATCAGAATCTGAGGCGTGGGCTATATTTTGGAGGGAATGTTCAGTACTATCTGATAGGGGGTCGGGTTTGAAGTTTTCATGATCACTACAGGCTAAACTGATAGTGTTAGCTGAAACAACAGTATATTTCAATAGCATGTCTACATAACTTAATATCTCTTAAGAAAAAAAAGAATCCATAACCTTGGCTTGCCTAAATGCTGATTTGTTTATAATTATTATTGTCTTCTGTTCTACATCTTAATAGCAAAATATAATAGTTTTTGTCTGGCACAAATATCCCCTACTTTGCTTGTATCTCAACTGCAGACAAAAATGCACCTCAGAAGATTTCTTCTCTAAAGGAATGTGGACTTTTTCTTTTTCCTTCATGATACTTGGAAAATGAATTAAATTTTAATGGTTAATTTGCTGAGTCTATCATCTACTGGAGGTTGCTAATAAAAAAATGATGAACGTTACCTCCCCCAAAACCTTACTATCTGTTTCCTCATCACACACACATGATGGCTTTGAATGAACTGACTTGTAAACTAGTTGATGGGAAGCCAGAATTAGGTTTCACTAAAACCAAGTTTCACTTTCCAGTTACTAGAAATAAGTCTGCTACTTGGGGTAATATATATCAGTCCCTACAATGCCATTCCTAATTTTGCTCTAGAATTCAGTCAGGCTCATCCTAAAGCACAACCATGAAGTTAATCCTTTTCATTCAGGATAATTTGTTTCACAGATGCTGCCTTGAAAGCAAAGCCAAAAATCTTCATCTTTTCTTGCATTTGTTTCCTGGAACTGCAGCAAAAACTACCACAAACCAAGGGTTTTACAACAATAGAATTTTCTCACAGTTCTGGGAACTGGAAGTCTAAAATGAAGGTGTCAGCCTGTCTTCTGGAGACTCCGAGGGAGAATCTGTTACACGACCCCCTCTTAGCTTTTCATGGTTACAGGTAGTGCTTGGTATTCCTTGGCTTGCAGGTGTAACACTCCAATCTCTACCTCTTGTCACGTGGCATATTCCCTGTGTGTCTTGCTGTCCACATTTCTCTCTTTTATCAGGACACCAGTCATTGGATTAGGGACCATCTTAATATCCAGCATGACTTCAACTTAATTACATATGCAAAGACCCTATTTCTAAATAAGACTCACCTTCACAGGTTCTGAGTGGACATATATTTTGTATCAATATAGTTTGTCTCAGCATAGTTCTCATTTCCTTTTTTTAAAACCTGATATTCATCACTCACACTAATGTGGATATGATTGAAATGCTGCTCTAAGCATCATTTCAGAAAGCATTTATGTTGATAATATACAACAATATGGATGAAATGCAAATAAATTATGCTAGGTGAAAACAAGCCAGATTCAAAATGCTGTGTGATGCCAATTATCGAACTTTCTGGAACAGTCAGAATGCTAGTGTTTGCAAGGAGTTGAGAGCAGGTGGAGGGTCTGACTGTACAGAAGCAGCATGAGGGAACTCTTAGGGCCATAGAACTGGTTGTGGTGACTCAAATCTATGCATTTGTTTAAACACAAAATTCCCCATCAAAAGGGTGAGCTTTACAGTATGTTCATTAAAACAACATTTTTAAAAATGAAATTTTTGAAACGATCATGACCATTGGACAGATCTGAGATAACATTTTAATGCTACCTGTTATTACTTATGAGATCTTGGACAAGAAATGTGACGTGCTGAGGTGCAGTTTCCTCGTCTGTAAAATAGGGATAATATTTCTCAATTGTTCAGAGTTCTTTTAGTTGCAAATGACAAACACTCAACTCCAATACCTTTAAGAAAAAAAAAGGAGTCTACTGGCTCAAATAATGTAGTCTGTAAGATGGAATAGATATAAAGGCTTCAGTAATGTTCCCAGGGTTTCTCTTCACCTATGGATTCTGCATGTCTGGCAGGCTATCATTTTGTGGAAGGAATCTAGGGTACTGACAGTCCCAAACCTACATCCTCCTGATCAGTGATCCAAAAGTAATAGAGCCTCTCTCACTCTGACTCAGCATACATAGAAAATCTCAGTGAAGACTCAGATTATCCCCAGAAACTTGGTATATTTTATTTGCCATTTTGGGTCTCCGGTCCACCCTTCTGGGCAGTCAAAAGGTGGCACAAACCTTGTAATAGAAATTCCCACCAGCTGGGCGTGGTGGCTCACAGCTGTAATCCCAGCACTTTGGGAGGCCGAGGTAGATGGATCACCTGAGGTCAGGAGTTTGAGACCAGCCTAGCCAACATGGCGAAACCCTGCCTCTACTAAAAATACAAAAAATCAGCCGGGCCTGATGGTGTGTGCCTTTAATCCCAGCTACTCAGGAGGCTGAGGCAGCAGACTTTCTTGAACCTCAGGGGTGGAGGTTGTAGTGAGCTGAGATCATGCCACTGCACTGCAGCCTGGGTGACAGAGTGAGGCTCTGTCTCAAAAAAAAAAGAAAGAGAAAGAAAGAAAGAAAAAAGGGAAGGAAGGAAGGAGGAAGGGAGGGGAGGGAAGGGGAAAGAAAGAAGAAGAGAAAGAAGGAAGGGGAAAGGAGGGGAGGGAAGGGGAAAAAAAGAAGAAGAGAAAAGAAAAGAAACAAGAGAGAAGTTAACTCCCACCAGGACTAGATGGAATGGAGAAAGATGGTTCCTCCAGAAGAACTATTAGGTGCCTGTCAGCACGAAGATCCTCCTTTTACCACCTGTTAAATATACACTATTCTCAGGGATGAAAAGTGAGGGGAAATTATTGTCAATCAGTCCCATCTACACTGTTTTTATTATTTCTAAGAATGACATGAATATTCAACTATAGTACAAGTTTCCAAGGGACTTTGAAACTTCATTAGAAAAGCTTATCCACATTACACGATCATTTCAATTAATCACAGGGAAGGGACGTGTCACGTTAGAGTGTTGCAAACATATGCATCATTTTAAGTGAACTGTATTCATTATTAACAAAACCTCAGTGGCATATAACAATAAAAAACTGCTCACACATTTGGGCAGCAGTAGGTGAGATATGTGGCTTTGCTTATCTGAACTGAACTCCCTCACATGTTTGGGAGTCAGTTGACTGTCAGCTGTTCAAGGCTGCCCTTAGGTGGGGCCTTTCAGGTAATTTGGCTCTGCTTCACTTTTCTCCCACTCTCCAGCAGGCTAGACCTGGCATGTTCTCATGGCTGACAGAGGTGCAAGAAAGCGAGTGGAAACACGTATCTATTTTCTCAAGCTTTCTTTTGCTTGCCTCATGTCTGCTAACATCCTATTGACCAAATAGAGTAATATTATAAACCCAGAGCCAAGAGGCAGGGCAGGTCACCCACATATGCGGGTGGACACTTTAAAGGTACAATAAGGGTGTGGATATAGGGAGTGTTGAAGAATTGGAGCCAAATGATGTAATCTACCACAGATACTTATCAAATTTCACTGGATATAAGATGCCATCAATTTTACTATTAGACAAGAAAAATTATTTCTAATTAAACTATAACACAATGCTTGCTTATCATGTAGAACTGTTATTCTTATTGAAATGGCTATTTATTTAGACATATGTTTTTATGATGTGTTATACTTATGCATAGACAATAAAGAAACTATACAAAAATTGTGCTAAGAAAGTTCTACAAATTTTCCACATTTAGAATAAGACTCTTAGAAATCATTTCTAAACTCTGAGTAGTTGATGTTTGTATTTTGTTACAAAACGTCATCTTTTGGTGGTATTGGTGTCTACATCATTAATTAAAGGATACTCCAATATTTCTTTCAAGGCACTGATGCCCATTCTACCCATGTTTTCTCAATCTTACCAGGCATAAACAGAGAGTTATTGTGGCCATTGAAAAAAAAAATTTGTTTATGAAGTCTTCTCTTCAAGAGGCGGAACGTAATTCTGGTCCCCTTGAGGGTATGCTGAATTTAGTGAATCACCTCTAGAGAATGGGATAAAGCAGAAATGACAGTAGAGGACTTTGGAAACTAGGTCATTAAAAGCCAGTGTGGTCTCCATCTTAATCATTCTCTCTCTCTCTCGGATCAATGGCTCTTTGAGAAGGCAGCTGCCATGTTCTGAGGGTGTTCAGTCAACCCTGTGGAGATTCCCATAGAGAGAGAAACTGATACCTCCTGCCAGCATCCCTGTGAGTGAGCCATCTTGCAAGCATATCAGCCTCAGTCAAGCCTCCAGAGGAATACAGTCTAGGCTGAAAGCCTAAATGCAATCTAATGAAAGACCTTGAGGTAGAACCACCCAAACATCTGCTCCCAGGTTTATGACCTTCAGAAACTATGTGAGACAATAATTATTTGTTGTTTTAAGCCATTACATTTTGGAGTAATTCATTATATAGTAGTAGATAACTATACAATTGGCAAATGATTAAGACTCTTAAGTGATTTGTTGACAAAAATTTTAAACAAATGTAGTTGTCCAATTTGACCAATAAAGAAATGTAATCCTATATGTTCAGCTACTCTATTTTCATGTATTTCTGTATGCTATAATGATTTAAATTCAATGCTGAATTATAAGACACATAAAAACAATCAAACTCATGCTTTCTCCAAAGTATTTCCAACTCAATTGAAGTGATGATAATATAAACAGTTATGATAAGGTGACTTATGTGTAGGCAATAATAACTCTGCTGTAGCTGTCTCCTGGCTGAGAGAAATTGAAAGATACCATTAATTGTAAGATGCATCCTATTTTAACAGATGTTAACATATTTTAAAAATATGTGGACTAGAAATATGGTACTTAACAGTTCTTATGAACACTTGTAGCTTCTGTGGCTAAATTTAGGGTAAAGAAGATGAAAGTTATATTTAGGTTAGGATGTTGAAGAGTAATTGATTACTGAAGATGCAAGACTCCAGTTTGACTGTCTGGTATCCCAGTGGGAGCTGAGATGAGCAGGGCTGTCCAGGAAAACTGTTTCTACCTTTACAGCTATCATAAAGGCAACAGCTCAAAGAGTTCTAACTCAACTGTTTCACTATTTCTTTTCATCTTCACACAGTAGTACAAGCTCATGCATGCAAGGACTCAATACATATATAGTGAATTGATTTTTGAATTAATAAAAAACAAGTTTTTAGATTTTTGTGTTTTAGCATATTTTCTAGAAACATTTTTATGTTACTTGATTGATAATGTGCTTATTCCACATATTCTAATATCATGAGAACTCTTTACTAAAATAACTGTCGGCTTTTGACAATGCTATGTTTACAGGTTTAAGCCTGTAAAAACTTGTAAGTGGAAAAAAGGCTCATTGAAGGGTGATCACTAAAGAGGAATAAATTTATCTATAGTTGTATACCCAGGACATATCCAGGACCTCCTCTTCAGAGTACTGTTCCTGCAACATTTCATTTCTAAATGTTTGTACCATAGGAGTGCTAGATTATATTGATGTAAACAATAATACTGTACAATTTGTGGCTCACACTAATGCACTATGCACCTTGTCCCATTTATCATTTATTTTTATGTATTTATATTTTTTATTATGTGTTTCTCTATTTTAACTCCAATCCCACATCATACCATGCTTTCACTGTCATGTATTCAATGTTTGTTCTTTCAATTAATTGTATTTATTTATATGCTACTTCATGAATAATACATAGGATTCATATATTTGGTTTTATTTATATAAATTCTATTTTGCTGTGTATTTTATTCTGCTTCATAACTCTTTCAATTAACATTACATTTTCTGATATATCTATGTTACTCTATGTATGTCTAGTTTATTCATCTGGTTAATTTTGGTGCATTTTATTCCTTTGTTCCCATTCTGTTTTAAAATCTCCCCACTAGAGTTAATTTTACAGTAAACATTTATTTGCATGCTTCTTTATGTACCTCTATGGGAATTTTTCTAGGGTACACATTTGGTAATAGAATTACTAGATTATTGGACATGTGTATAATACACTATTTTATTCATTCATTCAACAGGTACTTCTCTTCATGTTGAGGATACAGCAATGAGAAAAATTAAGTCATACAAATTTTAAAAGGTGACTCCAATTTTCACTTCTTTCAACACTTGAGGATTTCCATTTTTTCATCCAAACTTGATATTATATAGATACAAAATTTAGCCAATCTGGTCATGTGTAAAGTGTTTTAATTTACATTTCTCTGATTACAAAATGTGCTGACCATCTCTTTGTATAATTATTACTTGTAAATTTTTCTTTTGTGAATTTTCTATTCATAACAAAACATTTCAATATTCTATAGAAATCTTAAACATACACATACTGATACGTTTTGACTATGCCCCCACCCAAATCACATCTTGAATTGTAGTTCTCATAAAGCCCACATGTCATGGGAGGGGCATAATGGGAGGTAAATGAATCACAGGTGCAGGTGTTTCCCGTGCTAGTCTCTTGATAGTGAATGGGTCTAAGGAGATCTGATGGTTTTATAAAGGGCAATTCCCCTGCATGTGGTCTCTTGCCTGCCACCAGGTAAGACATGCCTTTGCTCCTCCTTCACCTTCTGACATGACTGTGAAGCCTCCCTGGCCATGTGGAACTGTGAGTCAATTAAACCTTTTTTTTTTAAATATAAATTACCCAGTCTCAGGTATTTCTTCATAGCAGTGTAAAAATGGACTAATGCAGTAAATTGGTACCAGTAGAATAGAGTACTGTAATGATACCCAAAAATGTAGAGATGACTTTGAAACTGGGTAACAGGCAGAGGTTGGAACAGTTTGGAGGGCTCAGAAAGAGTCAGGAAAGTATGGGAAAGTTTGGAACTTCCTAGAGACATGATGAATAGCTTTGACCAAAATGCTGATAGTGATATGGACAATGAAGTCCAGGCTGAAGTGGTCTCAGATGGCGATGTGGAATTTGTTGGAATCTGGAATAAAGGCAACTGTTACTATATTTTAGTAAAAATACTGGTGGCATTTGCTGCTGCACTAGAGATCTGTGGAACTTTGAACTTGAGAGAGATGATTTGGGTATCTGGTGGAAGAAATTTCTAAGCAGTAAAGCATTCAACAGGTGACTTGGATGCTGTTAAAAGCATTCAGTTTTATGTGTTTACAAAGATATGGTTTGGAATAAGAACTTATATTTAAAAAGGAAGCAGAACATAAAAGTTCAGAAAATATGCAGGCTGACAATGCAATAGAAAAGAAAAACACATCTTCTGAGGAAAAATTCAAGTTGACTGTAGAAAATTGCATAAGTAACAAGGAGCCAAATGTTAATCGCAAGACAATGGAGAAAAATGTCTCCAGTGCATGTCAGAGGGCTTCATGGCAGGCCCTCCCATCACAAGCTGGCAGGCCTAGAAAAAAAATGGTTTCCTGGGCTGGGCCCAGGGTTTTGCTGCTCTGTGTAGCCTCAGGACTTGGTGCCCTGCATCCCAGCATGTATAAAAAGGGCCAATATACAGCTCAGGCCACTGATTCAGAGGGTGCAAGACCCAGGTTTTGGTGGCTTTCACATGGTGTTGGGCCTGCGGGTACACAGAAGTCAAGAATTGAGGTTTGGGAACCTCTGCCTGAATTTCAGGGGTTGTATGGAAACACCCAAATGTCCAAGTAGAAGTGTGCTACAGGGGCAGAGCCTTCATGGAGAACCTCTGCTAGGGCAGTGCAAAAGGGAAATGTGGGGTGGGAGCTCCCACACAGAATCACTACTGGGGCACTGCCTAGTGGAGCTGTGAGAGGAGGACCACCATCCTTCAGACCTCAGAATGGGAGATCCACTAGCAGTTTGCACCATGAGTCTGGAAAAGCCACAGACACTCAATGTCAGCCTGTGAAAGCAGCCAGAAGGGGGTCTATACCCTGCAAAGCCACAGAGGCAGAGCTCCCAATGACCATGGGTACCCATCTCTTACGTCAGCCTGATCTGGATGTGAGACATGGAGTCAAAGGAGATTATCTTGACTGCCCTGCTGGATTTTGGACTTGCGTGGGGCCTGTAGCTCCCTTTTTTGGCCAATTTCCCTCATTTGGAATTGGTGTATTTACCCAATGCCTGAACACCCATTGTATCTAGGAAATAACTAACTTGCTTTTAATTTTACAAGCTCATAGGTGGAAGGGACTTTCCTTGTCTCAGATGAGACTTTAGGCAGTGAACATTTGAGTTAATGCTGAAATGAGTTAAGACTTTGAGGAACTGTTGGAAAGGAATAATTTGTATTGAAATGTGAGGACATCAGATTTGGGAGGTCCCAGGGGCAGACTAATATGATTGGGCTGTGTCAGTACCCAAATCTTATCTTGAATTGTAGCTTCCATAATTCCCACATGTCATGGGAGAGAACCAGTGGGAGGTAATTGAATCATAGGGCTGTTCTTGTGATAGTGAATAAGTCTCACAAGATCTGATGGATTTATGAAGGGCAGTTCTCCCACACATGCTCTCTTGCCTATTGCCCTGTAAAATGTGCCTTTCCTCCTCCTTTGCCTTCCACCATGATAGTGACGCCTTCCCAACCATGTGGAACTGTGAGTCCATTAAACCTCTTTTTCTTTATAAATTATGCAGTCTCAGGTATTTCTTCCTAGCAGTATGAACATTAATGCACATATCTTATGAGCAAGTGATTTTACTTATGGATATATATGATTGAAAAATGAATGTGTATGTGCACCAAGTATCAGAATGTTCATGCTAACATTGTTCATAATAGCTCAAATTTAAAGTCAACCTAAATGCCCATCAATAATAGTTCAGATAAATACACTATGGTATTGTATTAGGTTCTCTGAGATATAGAATCAATAGGATAGATGATAGATAAAGAAAGAAAAAAGAAAAAAGAAGAAAGGAAGGAAGGAAGGAAGGAAGGAAGAAAGAGAGATTGATTTATTACGAGAGCCTGGCTCACCTGATTATGAAGTCTGCCCATTTCCTATCTGCAAGCTGAAGGACCAGAAAAGGTGGTGGTACAGTTCCAGTTCCAGTTCAAGGCCTAAGAACCAGAAATGCTGACGTCAGGGCAGGAAGTGATGGATGTCCCAGCTCCAACAGAGAGAGTAAATTCATCCTTCCTCTACTTCTTTGTCCTACTCAGGCCTTCAACAGATTAAATGATGCCCAGCCACGTTGGTGAGAACCATCTTCTTTACTTAGTCTACTGATTTAAATGCTAATTTCCTCAGGAAATATCCTCACTGGCACACCCAGAAATAATGTTTTGCCCACTATCTGGGTATCTTTTAGCCCAGTCAAACTGGCACATAAAATTAACCATCACAGGTAACTTTCATAAAATAAAATATTATACAATAATGAATATGAACAGCCTATTGCTACATTCAACAGGAATGTATCTTATAAGATATGTGCATTAGTCTGTGTTCATACAGAAATTGCCATGGTTTGACCATTACACATTTGTGCATGTCTCAAAATATTACATGTACTTTCGAAATATGTACAACTATTATATATCAATAAAAATGTACAAGGATAGGAAAAATTGGTCTATTTTATTAGATGTCAGCATATCGGTTATACTTGGGAAGACAGGTGAGGGTAGTGACTGTCAGGGAACATGAAGGGACTTCTAGGGAGATGGTATTTCCTAATCTGGGTAGTAACTGCATGATGTGAAAATTCATTAAGTTTTATGTTTATGACTTGCACACTTTTATATATATGCATGCTATGTTTCAATAAGAAACTAAAAATTCACTAAACCTATTTGTACTTAACTGAATTTCTAATTATGCCCTAAGGTAAAAGTGTTAGAATAGGGAGTGTGACTATTTCATGCACATATCTCCCACAAGGGACTTATAAAACTTATTTTCCTTGATCAGTAAGAAACGCAGATGACTAAAGAACAAATTATAATCAAGTGTGTTAAGTCCTATGATAGGGAAGATTTAAGATGCTTTGACCATGAAGTGGGCTTGGCAGCAGTAGTCTAGCAATCAGGTAAAGTTTCTCAGAGTGAACAATGGATATGGGACTACCTGAAAAGAAAAAAGCCTGGGCATTACACAGAGATCAACGAGGAGAAGAAGGTGCCCAGCAATAAGAAAGGCACTGTGAAGGGACCATAATGAGAGAAGCCCAGTGAGGCTCAAAGGTTGTAAGAAGGACAGTAGGGCTGGAGTATGAGAACTGAGGCCAGAGTGATGGACAGAAGTGGATGGTGAGAGCTTTATAGACCCCACTAAAAAAAACTGTGCTTTATCTAGCATGAAATAGGCACCTTGGAGGGCAAACAAATGGGGAAATAATAAAGTTTGCCTTTTACAACTAATTCAGACTATGCTTCAGAGGACACCATAATACATGTTAGTTTGTAAAGTAAAAATCTGAAACATTATCATGAATCTACAAAGCACTTGCTTAGATAAGCAGAAATATGTTAGATTGTTTAAAAGTTTCTCTCTCTAATATTTCATTGTTATAAATGACGGAATTTCAGTTTTCTTTAGAGAATATGGTCATATAGATATTTTAAAAGTGGATAGGTTAACATGTCCCTCCTTACTTAATCTGTTGTGCCCAGAAACATTGACTAACTACTTACCTATTTTCCATTTCCAAAATCAATTATTGGGGCGACAACTACTGGTTTTGAGTGATTTGCAAATTACCAAGAGGGACAATCTGTCTGATGAATTGTAGATTTCTATATAATTATCTTTGTTTTGCCTCTAAACAAGTGTCCCTTAAATTTGAAGAAATCATAGCTAAAATTAAACAAATCAACTCAGCAATCACAAGCTATCCAGTTGACTAAAATTATTATTAAAATGTTATTTAAATATGTACAATGTAAAATCAGTTATAAACTTCTTGTTCTTGTAACTCATACCAAAGCAAATTTAAAAATGAAACAAAGATACAAGACTAGTCATATTAAAATTAGTAATTGATTTAACATGACTATTGATGTTGTTTTGCTGAAATTAATTTGCTGCTCATGGGCCTAGATATCTGAATTCTTCTCCCATTTTTTCTGTCCTAGCTTTTGGCGAGCAATGCTGACATTTGGGCATCACTTAGTGCAAAATCGTTATTCACCATTAAGTTCACATCTGTTCTGTTCTTATTAACCAAAGATTGTACCAATGAAATTGGCATTTGGCACCAATGAAATTGTAAACAAACACTCTAAGACTACAATTATAGGAAACATTTAGTTACCCCATGGTCATCCAGAAGATCCAGAATACACTTACATTATTTTTAAAGGTATCATCCAAAGATAATCATCAAATGATCAGAAGTTTTAAATTCTCCTAAGAATTCTCAGAATTTGTGGGAAGCAGGTTCTTAGACCAGAACCAGCTTGAAGAACCTTAAATTAAGTATTAATAGGCAAGAGTTAAAATGCAAATATTGTTTGTAAGAATAGCACAGACAACCTTTTCACACCCTAACTCAAAATATTTGAGAAGAGAAGGGCCTCGAAGAAAAAGAAATACAATCTTTTTTGGCTTGATTCAGGGATTAGGAAATTGTCAATAGTTAAAGCATTTGTAGTGGTCTAAAGCTTTCAGAAGGTGCTAAAATTACAGAATCCACAGTGATCATCATCTAGGACAAAGAAAGTGATTAAAAAGGGACTGAGGAAGAATGTAAAGCATAATGTAAATATCTAGTAAGAATTATTCTTAGCATTAGTAAATATAGATACAGTTACACTATCCAATTCGAATATACTTGCGTAGAATTAAAGTTATTCAGGAAAGTAAAGAGGCAGATTTAGAAAATGACATCAGGCCCCAAAGGGATTGTTTATCTTGCTGAGGCAAACAAGCTCTCAGATAAGATTGACTGACTGACATTTTTGGCACTTGAGATACTATATTCATGACTTTCTCTTGCTCAAATTGTAACTCCTGTTCTTAAAAAAAGTAATCTTATTATGGATTGGCAGATTGCTTGTTTCTGAAATGGCTCATCTGGCATGAAATGGCATAATCTAAGCAATCCAGTTTGGGGAGGACTTCAACACTTGAAAAGTCTTAGAAAACACAGTAGCTTTTTGAAAAAAAAAATTTACTAGAAGACTTAAATGATAGAGTGGAATTCCAGATCTAGAGATACTGACCTAGATACATGATCCTTATGAATTTCAGGTTTGTTCACTCTAATAGGAAGGAGTATGCATAAATCCTGGCTCAACCTCTCTGTATCATCAAATCGAGCAGAAAAAGAAATTTTCTCCAACATGTATCCCAAAGTTCTATAATATTAATATTAAAAAAAAGACAAAGTATGTCTCCCTTTAATTATTCACTCGGAGCTCACATCCATCATATAAAGAGTATTTCCATCTCATCCCACATATATGTTTGGTTCTAAGCACTTGTGAGCTAAGTCCTAACAGACAAGCAATCTCTTTCTGTGTTTTGAATGCAGGAAGAAAAATACACCATATTTTTATAAGACTATTTTCATTATCTCAATCTGAAAAAAAAAAAAAAAAGGAAATCCCAGCCTTTCTTACTACTGACTCCTAGAACTTTACAGTGAATTTATTTTTGTGTTTATTTTGCATAATCATGCACTCTTTAGTCAGAGAAATACTGCCTCCAGGTCACTCTGAAGCTATACAAAATCATGATTCATTAATGATCAAATAAAGAATGTTACCTATTCAAGTTCATAATTTTTTTTTCTTTTAGAAACAGGGTCTCACACTGTCAGCTCAGCTAGAGTGCAGTAGCACAATCATAGCTCTCTGCAGCCTAGAACTCCTGGGCTCAAGCCATCCTTCCACTTCAGCCTCTACAGTAGCTAGGACTATAGGCATGAGCCACAGTGCTCTGGAAGTATTTTCTTTCCATAACATTTTTTGTTTTGCTTTTTAACTCTCTTTACCTATTTTTTAAATTCTGATTAACATAACACTATTTTCCTTAGTGATGAATCTTCAAAGCAAGCACTCTGTTCTCTGGCACTCAGAAAAGCTCAGTTTGGGTGGCTTTACTAGAGAGGCATAAAATGCCATGTGGGTGGGCAAGCCCAGATCAAAGAGCTGCCTCAGACATCTGTCCCCAGAATAACCACAGGAAGCCTTCTGATTTCCATATTGCCCCATCACCCTCCACCTTCTGTCACGGGCTGCTGTTTGGGGTTGGGTTCCTGAGTAAGCTGCCCCTTTTCTGCTCATTCTCTAGAATCTGCTAAGGAAAAATGTCATCTTATTCATCATTCCTTAGAATACCTTCATTTACCTGTGCCTTCTGATACTTCTCAGAAAGCTATGATTGTTAAAAGTTTCTATGGGATTTATAAAATTTCAAGTGTTATTTTAAATATGCAGTTACTTTAAAAAAACCACACCACAGAAAATCTGGCAATTGCTATTCAGGAAAGAAATTTAAAAGATGAGCATTCAGGCTATGCTGGCTTTGAAGAAGTAGACTCATAAAAATCAGGAGAAGGTGGGAGGTAAGTAATGGAAAGCAACTGCTTCTCATGAGCTGAAGAGCACCCGGCAACACACTTGAGTGTTACCATGCAGCCATGAAGACCTTTTTAAAGCCATTAAAATATATTTTCTCATTAATTATTTAAAGGGTCTACCAGATATCATTTTGTTTGGTTTGGATTTTTGGTTATGATCTCTGGGAAAATGATTCAAAAGATTTCTAATAGATGTGAGGCTAAATATAGACTTATTTGAAATTTCATAGTAAATTTCTGTTTATCTGCTCTCATAAACATTGCCATTTAAGAATTAAATAACTGTAGACCATGTACAATAAGACGACTCATAAAATAATTTTCAGAGTACAATATTCAGAGCAAAATTCATGATTGATTTGAAAAATTATGCCATTCTCTTTGACAACTGTATTTGTTTCTTATGACCACTGTAACAAAATACCACAAGCGTGGGGGCTTAAAATAACAGATATTTATTCTGTCACAGTTCTGGAGCCAGAGGTTCCAAATCAGGGTCACTGAACCAGAATCAATATATTATTAGGATCATACTCCCTTTAAAGGGTCTAGGGGAAAATCCATCCCTGGCTTCTAGCTTTTGGTGACTGCTAGAATTCTTTTGGCTTGTTTGGCTTGTGGTCATATCAGTCTATCCTCTACCCTTCTCCTCTTTGCCTTTTCCTTTCCCATGTGTCAAATCCTTCTCTGTCTCCCTCTTATGAAGACATATGTTGCATTTGGGACCAACCCTGATAATTTAGGATAATATTCCCACCTCAATATCCTTAGTCACACATATAAAGTCTTTACCACATAAATTAAAATTTCCAGTTTCCAGAGATTGGGACCTGATATTTTAGAGAGCCACTATGAAGTCTACTGCAAAAACCATCTATTTTTCCAACTTATGCTTCTTTTCCTAGAGCAATAATCTCAATAAAAAATTCCCATAGCAATGTGATTGTTTCACAGTTAGTAAGTTTATGTTACTACTCTGAATCACAAACATGTAAAACATCATACTATAAAATACCTGGCAAACTTTTCAAATGGTTTAAAAGCAGTATTTCCCAGAGGTGTGGTTTTACAAAATAACCTAACATTATTTATTTCACACTTGAATCAGTATATTTGCCACATACATTTCCCCAAATATTCATCATTAAAGAGTACTGAGTGATAAATATCCTAACTCTTCTATTCCCATTTTTACCTAGTTCTCCTGGACATAGGTAAAATACAGTACAAACTTTAGCCTTTATTTAATGTTTATAACTAAATAATTCTATTTGTTACATAAATTTACATTAAATACGTAGATTGTAAATCTGAGAATGTACTAGATACTATCAATCCAAAAATCCATTCATCTCACCTTCATCACTGATAGTTCATCTCTTTTCTGTATTGCTACGCAGAATTTCTCGGGAGCTTGTTCCTGTATTGGGGCTTCAGTCTTCTTCAAAGATAGTATTACATGAGCTGATTTTAATCCCCTCCTAGACTCGTAGTAGAAATGTTTCCATTGAGATGAACAACTCATATGTTTTCCAGGGACAATACTCTCCAGTATGCAGTCTGAAACAGACACAAACATGTTCTCAAATTTGTTTCAATTGAGCTTTCCTTCCATCGTCAAGCAACCGGGACTATCATTTCTTCATTTCCCTCATCCAACCTTGGATGCCTTCCTAACACACTCAACACAGGGAAGCACATTATACAAACTCTTCACAAATTCCCAAGGAAAAAACTAAATTCCTTGGCTGTAAGTCTTCTTTGTCTTTTTCCTCTTCAATCACTTTCTATCCACAAAGTATGCAACTCACTCTCTATGTGCTTTATTTTACCTGATCATTTTCTTTTTCTGTCTTTCTGAACAATTTTTTTCCAGACTTCCATTGATAGTCTCCATTTCTAAAGCAGGTTTTTCACCAGCTGTTATTTACTGCCCAGGATCCCTTTCCCCACGTTCAAGGGCATAACACCTCAGTTTTCCTCCTCTAAACCAGGTGATTAGGTTACTTTAAACCCATCCTCATTACTAAAAGTTGGCCCTGATTGACTTAAACCAGTTCTATCCTGCTGGCTCTAGAGATTGGTGCAGGGGTGGCATAAGAGTTAAGATATGTTTCAATGCAAGCAACGTAAAACTTATCTAATAGGACATTTATTGTTGTCTCATCAAAAATCACAAAGACGAAAATATTCAACTAGTGTCAGGCTACCAATAACATATGAAGTAAGACAACAGTAGAGCTGTCTTTCAAGAAACCTAAGGAAAGAAAATGCAAACCACGGGTCTTCATACATCAAAACTGAAGAAACACATTTTGAACATGTAAGAACTCATCAGATGCTCTATACCTGTGCCCTTTCAGAGGAATCTACTGCAGGATAAGCTTTATACAAACTAAAGCTGACTGGAAAATTCCAGCGAAGAAACCAATGGTGAATATTGCACATAATTGAAAAGCTAAAACTTAAACCATAGTGAGGTCACAAAAGAAAAATTTCAAAACACTATACTTTCTTTTTTTTTTTCTTTTTTGTATTACACTTTAAATTCTGGGACACACATGCAGAACGTGCAGGTTTGTTACATAGGTATACATGTGTCAAAGCGGTTTGCTGCCTCCATCAACCTGTCATCTACATTAGGTATTTCTCCTAATAATATCCCTCCCCTAGTCCCCCATCCCCCAACAGGTCCTGGTGTGTGATGTTCCCCTCCCTGTGTCCATGTGTTCTCATTGTTCAACTCCCACTTATGAGTGAGTGAGAACATGTGGTATTTGGTTTTCTGTTCCTGTGTTAGATTGCTGAGAATGATGGTTTCCAGCTTCATCTATGTCTCTGCAAAGGACATTAACTCATCCCTTTTTATAACTGCATAGTATTCCATGGTATATATGTGCCATATTTTCTTTATCCAAAATTGACAAATGGGGTCTAATTAAACTAAAAAGCTTCTGCGCAGAAAAAGAAACTTTCATCAGAGTGAACAGGCAACCTACAGAAAGAGAAAATTTTTGCAGTCTACTCATCTGACAAAGGGCTAATATCCAGAATCTACAAGGAACTTAAACAAATTTACAAGAAAAAAAACAAACAACCTCATCGAAAAGTGGGCAAAGGATATGAGCAGACACTTCTCAAAAGAAGACATTTATGCAGCCAACAAACATATGAAAAAAAGCTCATCATCTCTGGGCATTAAAGAAATACAAAAACAAGCAATGGGGAAAGGATTCCCTGTTTAATAAGTAGTGTTGGGAAAACTGGCTAGCCATATGCAGAAAGCAGAAACTGGATCCCTTCCTGACACCTTACACTAAAATTAACTCCAGATGGATTAAAGACTTAAACATAAGACCTAACACCATAAAAACCATAGAAGAAAATCTAAGCAAAACCATTCAGGACATAGGCGTAGGCAAGGACTTCATGACCAAAACGCCAAAAGCATTGGCAACAAAAGCCAAAATAGACAAATGGGACCTAATCAAACTCCACAGCTTCTGCACGGCAAAAGAAACAGTCATTAGAGTGAATCGACAACCAACAGAATGGGAAAAAATTTTTGCAGCTTACCCATCTGACAAAGGGCTGATATCCAGAGTTTACAAAGAACTAAAACAGATTTACAAGAAAAAAACAAACAAGCCCATTCAAAAGTGGGCGAAGGATATGAACAGATACTTTACAAAAGAAGACATACGTGAGGCCAACAAACATATGAAAAAATGCTCATCATCACTGGTCATTAGAGAAATGCAAATCAAAACTACATTGAGATACCATCTCATGCCAATTAGAATGGCGATCATTAAAAAATCTGGAGACAACAGATGCTGGAGAGGATGTGGAGAAATAGGAACACTTTTACACTGTTGGTGGGAGTGTAAATTAGTTCAAGCATTGTGGAAGACAGTGTGGCGATTCCTCAAGGACCTAGAAATAGAAATTCCATTTGACCCAGCAATCCCATGACTGGGTATATATCCAAAGGATTATAAATCATTCTACTATAAGGACACATGCACACGAATGTTCATTGCAGCACAGTTTACAATAGCAAAGACCTGGAACCAACCCAAATGCCCATCGATGATAGACTGGACAGGGAAAATGTGGCATATATACACCATGGAATATTATGCAGCCATCTAAAATGATGAGTTCCCGTCCTTTGTAGGGACATGGATGAACCTGGAAACCATCATTCTCAGCAAACTGACACAAGAACACAAAATCAAACACCGCATGTTCTCACTCATAGGCGGGTGTTGAACAATGAGAACACATGGACACAGGGAGGGGAGCACTACACACTGGGGTCTGTTGGGAGGAAATAGGGGAGGGACAGCAGGGGGTGGGGAGTTGGGGAGAGATAACATGGGGAGAAATGCCACATATAGATGAAGGGGAGGAAGGCAGCAAATCACACTGCCACGTATGCACCTATGCAACAATCTTGTGTGTTCTTCACATGTACCCCAAAACCTAAAATGCAATTAAAAAAAAAGAAAGAAATGCAAATCAAAACCACACTGAGATACTATTTTATACCAGTTAGAATGGTGATCATTAAAACGTAAGGAAACAACAGATGCTGGAGAGGATGTGGGGAAATAGCAACACTTTCACACTGTTGGTGGGAGTGTAAATTAGTTCAACCATGTGGAAGAGAATGTGGTGATTCCTCAAGGATCTAGAACCAGAAATACCATTTGACCCAGCAATCCCATTACTGGGTATATACCCAAAGGATTATAAATCATTCTACTATAAAGACACATGCACACATATGTTTATTGCAGCACTATTCACAATAGCAAAGACTTGGAACCAACCCAAATGCCCATCAATGAAAAACATACTTTCTGTTTTTTCATTGAGAAGAATGCAACTTTAAAAAGGTGAAAAAGGTGAATGTAAAAGTATAATAATATTATTAACTTTTGTATAGGTAAGAGGCGTCAAAAGACACCATTTGAAGCAAACATGAGAGATAGTAAAAAGGTTAAATACAGAAGAAATAATATTAAGGGCATTATAAAATGTATTAATACAAAATTGGCCACTATAATAAAATATAAAGCTTTTTAAATACCAAAAAATTTTTATAAAAAAGGAACAAAGACATACCAAAGAAAAAAACAAACAATAAATATTACAAAATATGCGTATATACAACTGAAGATGATACAGCATAATAGACAAAAGAATAAGGACATGAAAGATCTAAACAACATAATAATAGAGATCTTTTGGGGTATATACCAAGCACTATACCCAAAAATTTAAAAAAATCATTTTTATCAAGTATGCCTGAAATAGTCACAAAAAACTGACTCTATATTAAGACTTACACAAAAAAACAGTAAGTTTCATACAGTGAAAATACTCCATAAACACTGATCTCAGTGCAATACAACCAGAAACTAAAAATCAAAGCAAACTATAAAATGCACCACCTAGAAGGGACATATAATATATAACAGGGCAGGCAAGAAAGAGCCCTATGGGAATGGATTAGAATTGAAAATAGTATACATTCATGATTTCTAAAGTATGCGTGTGCGATGTATATTTGCATGTACATGTATATGTATATAAAAATACATACGTATGTATATGTATATGTGTATATGGTTGTCTACCCCCATATACTTACACTTGCCTGTGTGAACATGTATATGATCTATGTGGATATGTATGTATGTGTATAAACATGCATATATTTTCCAATGTAGTCCACTGAAAGGGCAAAGCTACCCCAACAGCAATGACTGCAATGAATATGTCTAGCTACCAGATCTTAGTCTCTAATAGCACTCAACCTAAAAAGGAACCAGGACTCTTCTGAGTAATGACTAATTCCAAGGTTAGAGCAGGGCAGGTACAGGATGAACCTGGAACATTAGCTATGCCAGAAAGTAAGAAGCTAACCAAAACATGATGTGAAACATTTCACAAGGAAATAACCAGCTTGAAGGACTGCCACAAGTCAAATCTGGGACAGTTTGTACAAGACAAATAAGAACAGCAGTGAATTATAAATCATAGAAAAAATAATAATATATGAGTCTATCATGATGAGAGAGAGAGAGAAACAGGAGAAGAAATGAGGTCTCTTGCTCACAATAAAATGCTAGGTACTGACAAGCAAATGATTATATTTTGTTTCTTGATGAGTTAATACGATGAATTGCATTGATATATTTTCAAATGTTAAATCAATATTGTATTCTTGGATAATCCGTTTTTATACATTGCTTGTTTGATGAGCTAATATTTTGTTGGGGATTTTTGTGTCATTTTTTTATGTTCATGAAAGACATTTATTTGTAGTTTTTTCTTCTTTTAATATTTTTGTCTGGCATACCAGTGTCACGGTATCCCTGGCCTCATAAAATGAGTTAGAAAATCTTCCTTTTTCTATTTTCTGAAAGAATTTGTGTAGGATTGTCTCCTTTTTGCATGGGACAAAATAATTTTTAAGAATGTTTGAAGCTGATTTAAGACCCTTCTTCTTTTCCATGTAAGGATTTAAAGAAAAGCAAATCAAAACCACGTTGGGATACCATCTCATGCCAGTCAGAATGGTAATTATTAAAAAATCAAGAAACAACAGATGCTGGCAAGGTCGCAGAGAAAAAGGAAAACTTCTACACTGTTGGTGGGAATGTAAATTAGTTCAACCATTGTGGAAGACAGTGTGGAAATTCCTCAAAGATCTAGAAGCAGAAACATCATTTGATCCAGCAATCCCATTATCAGGTATATGCCCAAAGGAATATACATCATTCTATTATAAATATACATGCATGTGTATGTTCACTGCAGCACTATTCACAATAGAAAAAACCTGGAATCAACCCAAATGCCCATCAACAGTAGACTAGATTTAAAAAACGTAGCACATATACACTATGAAACGCTATGCAGCCATAAAAAGGAACAAGATCATGTCCTTTGCAGGGACATGGATGGAGCTGGAAGCCGTTATTCTCAGCAAACTAATGCAGGAACAGAAAACCAAATACCACATGTTTTTACTTAAAAGTGGGAGCTGAATGATGACAACACATAGACACAAGGTGAGGAAGAATACACACTGGGGCCTGTCAGGGGCCAGAGGGAGGGAGAGCATCAAGAACAGCTCATGGGTGCTGGGCTTAATACCTGGGTGATGGGTTGACCTGTGCAGCAAACCGCCAGGGCACATGTTTACCTATGTAACAAACCTGCACATCCTGCACATGTACCCTGGAACTTAAAAAAAAAGTTGATTAAAAAATAAGTACATAAAAAATAAAATAAAGAATACAATAAAGCAAAATGATAAATTATCTCTAACCAATGTTCCAATTTCATTGTACCATGTTCTGTTTTCATTATTATTTAGGTTAACTGCTTCCAAATTGTATTGCAATTTTTGAACCATTAGTTATTTAGAAGTTCTTTGATCAATTTTCAGATTCTTTAAGCTCCCATCATTCAGCTCCCACTTAGAAGTAAGAATATGCAGTGTTTGGTTTCTGTTCCTATGAGATTAAAATCTATTTTAATTGATTTTAATTTAATATAATTGTGGTCCCTATGATTTCGATCCCCTTAAATATATTGGGACTTACTTGATGGTCTAGCTTAGGTCCATCTTGGTGATTATTCAATGGGCACTTGAAATAAATGTGCATTCTGTTGTTTTGGTGAATAGTGTTCTATAAATGCCATAGGTCATGTTGGTTGTTAGTACTGTTCTGATCTACATCCTTACCAATTTTCTGTATTCTATAACTGAGAGAGGAGAGTTGTATATCCAATTATAAGTTTGAATCTGCCTATTTCTCCTTTCAGTTCTATTGTGGTGTTTTTTTTTTTGTATTTTGAAGCTCTGTAATTGGGTACAAACACAATCAGTATTGTCATATATTCTTGATGACTTGATCCTTTTAATAAAACATCTCTCAATATCTCTAGTAATATTTCTAGTCTTAAAGTTTACTCTGTCTCATGCTAATATGTCCACTCCAGTTTTCTTATGATTAATGTTCCCTTTCCATTCTTTTATTTACTGTTTTTGTCTTTATATTTAATGTGCATTTTCTGTATACAGTATAGGGTTTTGTACTTCTTCCCATTTTCTGTTATTAGCCCCTACCATGGCTGTTTTCATCTCCCTGTTTTGCCTTCACATGAGTCAAAGAATTGAAGAATGTTTTGCAACTCACAAAGATGAGTAACAGGATTATGTATCTTCAGCTCTTTTAAATTTCTAGCCACAGACATAAAGGACCTATTAACACAGACATATACTCTTTTGTTCACTTGTTTTCAAATACTACTTAGAATAAGGTATGTCTCTTTCTCATACATGCTTCCTGAACAATCCAAAAAATGGACAACACTTTTCTTCATTCTGATATTTGTCTGCTTGGTAACTTAAACCTCAGCAGTCACATTATATAAGATGCATGGTGCTATAGGAGGCAGTTTAATGAGCTGCTTTACAAAGCCTAGCAAGTTTCTCAGTTTTTTAATTTAATTTTCTAAATTAAGATTAGCTTCATCTGCAGATAATACTGGTTTTAATAATACAGAAATATATTTCCTTTCCCTCAAAAGTGTGGAAAAAGAAAGAGGATAACCGATTTGGCAGTTTTGTTTCACAAAGTCTTTGAGAATTTAGGCTCCTTCCAGTTCACCAATCTGTATTTAACAGACTTCAAGATTTAAGAGGGTTCCAGTGGAACAGAGGAAGATGGGAGACAAAAAAAGGCAAAGGGCATGTTCTAACTGTGTTTAATGAAGCTTCCTGAAATCTACCAGGTGACAAAGTTCCATCTAGTTCTTAGGGAAGCTGGTAAATATAGTCATTTTTCCTTGGACTGTCACGTTCCCTAAACATGAAAGCTGAGGCAAGACAGTCCTCTGACTTCATCTTACTCTGTATTTATTTACTTTACCTAAGCTGAATGGTGGCCTGCATTTATGCTTGCTTTATTTATTTATTTATTTATGGCTTACACTGTCTTTTTAACTACTTGTCAATGAGTTTCATGTGAAATATTGGATTCCTGGCTTTTCTTGAAAGAGCACACATATCTAGCAACAATGGGATATGTGTCTACCAGGGAACAGCTGGAATTGAGTACAGTCTCCCTCTATAAAGGAGGCCTTCAATCTGCAGATAGCAGAGGTTACTGTGCCTTCCTGTTCCTACCCCACTGGCCAGCTGCCTGGCCCCACAGGCGCTTGTTGATACTGCTTCTCCAGGGCAATGACCGCAGGGTTATCTTATACTTCATAACTAAGGAAGGTCACTAAAGCAGTGTCTTGAGTCACTATGCAACTTTCACACTGAAGCTGGTTATAATTTAGTTTAACATACCATACGTTATTTCTCTTTTACTAAAAGATATTTAGATTACTTCCAATTTTTATTACACAGAATCTTGTATGTACTTGTATTATGTATATTCTTTATATTTTTAAAGAATATATATTATATTTATATATTTATATAAATATTAAATATTTATATATTTATATTTCATATATATATATATGAAAAGGGTGAGGTACCTTGACTGGCAGTTCCAATACAATTTAATTCAATAAAGATGGAAGAGATTTCCAAAGAAATATCAGCATCTTATAAAATAGGAACATGAATATTGAGCAAGCAATAAAATTGGATTTAAAAAAGTGCATTATGAATTTTGACATGTACACTACTCCCAAGATCTATTGTAAAAAAAAAACAAAAACAAAAACAAAACCTGAAGCAATTTAAATTAATCAAGTCATGAGATATAAATTTCCCAGAATCTTCATCAGCATGATAGCATACTCTAATTATTGCCTGTTATATGTTGTTACATATATTTTCTAGTCTATCATTTTAACTTTGTTTACATGGTGCTTTTTTTATGCAGATCATTGTTATTTTGGTATTGTTGAGCATACAGATTTCCCAAACCATGAAAGAAAGGAATTTAAGCTCAGCAGATAATGTTCTCTTTAACAGCATCCAGTATAACTGGGTTTAGTGAAACTAGAGAATGGAGACAGCTCCTCCAGTATGTTGAGGAGATAACTAATTGGATTATTCAAAATAGTGAGCTGGAGATTTCACCCTAGGTGTCAACAGAGAAGCAAGCCCTTTGTAGGTTACTGAGTCTTCACCTCCTTCCTCCCTTATGCTGTGTTGTAAATAATACACAGAAGACAGCCTGCACAGGGTCACTCTTGATTCTTGGGGATCCCAAAATTTCAGGAAGGGATGGAATCCTCTCAAGCCCCTACAATGAAGTTAAAGTCCATGTGTATCACCAAACACCCATGTCCAATACTGACTCTATTACTTTATTTCCATGGTATCTTTCAATAGAGGAGATCACGAGCTTATGGAATTTTATCCCTTAAGACATCTAGAGTTTTTCTGTCTGGGCTAAACTTCTACTCCGATAATAAAGCCATAATTATGTAAAGCCAGTATTTATCCCAAGTACTTTTTATTAAATATTCAAAAATGCTAACAGAGATGGAAAATGTGTATATACAACTTTGTAATTAAGAAAAATACAACTTTGTAATTTGGTTGATAATTATTCAACCAAATATTTTAACTGAGAGGTTCTTTTTATAAAATCTGATTTTACTTTTGGTACTTTATAATTGGTTTGTTTATTTTAATCTGTAAACAATCATTAAGAGAGATAAGAGAATTCTTAACTCCCAAAATATAATTCAGAACACTACATATTCATACAACATAAAACATTAAATCATGTCTTTATCCTTCATGCTTCAGGATGATCATATGTTTGCAAATAAGTATTTAAAAATTTGAAAAATGTTATTAAACCAAATACCTGAACTAATGCCAAGGAGAGAGGATCATTCTGAAACAAAATGTGTAAAGCATAATCGATTGCAACATCAATCTCCCCACAAGTTTATGGAATGTTCACAGAAAGCAATTCCAAGTTCACACAATAATCCGCTTTAAATGCTGGTGATTATGGTTTGTGTGTGGTTCTGGAAACCGTAAGTACTATTACTTTTGAAAAGCAATTAATACAAAGCAGTAGTATTAAATGTGTGTCAACAGAATTACTCATTAATATAAATGCTTTTCCCCAGTTATGGTGAGAGGTGTTGATTATTTGTAGGCAGAGGAAATTAAATTAAATAAACTCTAATATCTAGGGCCTTGCCATTTTGCTTAGTAAGCAAGAGACAGTTTATGCTAAGCCTTGAGGTTGGTTGGTTGACTGCCACTATTACATCAGATCCTGGGTTTCTAGTGGGGAAAGATAGTCCTGTGAAAAAGTCATCTCCCATAGTATCTTAAATGTAGTTGATGCAGGCATCATTTAAATTTCCAGATATAAAAAAATTAAGTCAAACATTTGAGAATGAATTTTCAATACATCCAGTAGATATTTTATAAACTTTTGTAAAATGCTTCATTAATCTCACCTACTTGGGAGGCTGAGGAAGGAGAATGGCTTGAAACCGGAAGGCAGAGGTTGCAGTGAGCCAAGATCACGCCACTGCAATCCAGCCTGGGCGAAAAGAGTGAAACTTCACCTAAAAAAATAAAAAAGCCTAAAATAATGAAAAATATTTTGCATTTAATCTGAACTATAACTTATGTGATTCCCTGTCATTGGCTTAGATATACAAATAAACTCTATGGACAATTCTTGTGAGTTCACAGAACAAGATTTGAAGATTATTCAAGATTCTTTTTTTTTTTTTTTTTTTTTTGAGGCAGAGTCTCACTCTGTTGCCCAGGCTGGAGGTTGCAGTGAGACAAGATCGTACCACTGTAATCCTGTCTCACTGCATTCTCCACCTTCTGGATATAAGCGATTCTCTTGCCTCAGCCTCCTGAGTAGGAAAAAAAAAAAAAAAGATTCTTGTTAGTCCTGAGAACAGAGCTTTGTCTATAAGGACATCATCATTTGAAGTCAGCTTTAATTCCTATTCACAAGTTATTTTTGTAATTCTATTCCAAATTCTTAAGCTTATCAAATCATAAGATGATATATAATACATCTTGCTTTTTATGAAATGACGGTTTTCAAAAATGACCTAGGTAAGTAACTTATAGGAGAGATAACACATTTTAGAGAAACATTTCAAAAAACTTTCACCATGGAACAAATTGGTTTTAAACCAGCACTGTCCTCTCAAACATTATGAGATGATGGAAATCTTCTATATCTACACCATCGAAAGTGGCAGCCACTAGCCAGTGAGAACTGGAAACATACCAGTGTGAGGAGAAACTAAATTTTAAGTTTAATTTAATTATTATTAATTTAAGTTAAAATGGCCTCAAGTGACTAGTGGCAGCTTGGATGTCAAAGCTCTAGGATGTAGATTACCCATTAAAACAGCCATAGGATCACTAATCGTTTGTTAATCATAACAAAGAGGAAACAGTGAAACTCTATCAAAGCAACTCAGCCCTTCTGGGTCTCAATGAATATGGACACTGGATTAAGTCATTCCAAAATGTTGTCAAGAACTCTGGTAATGAATAATCCAGTCTCATCAATTAATGTGCTAAACTACTGGTCCACAAAACTGATTATATTCATTTTTCACTTTCCCAAACAGAATTATATATTAATGATGTCAGAGAATGGTGTTTACTTATAAGGTTACCACCACTGACCTAGTGAATATAGATATGTGTAGTTATGAGTCTGGCTTGGAAATCGGTTTCCCAGAGATAGTCTCAGTCATTCAATTGTTATTTTGCAATTTTTATTAATATAGAAGAACTACAAAATACTTTTATTACCTGTACTTTATGACCCATACATATTGTAACAAATGTATATTTACTGATTATAAAAATTAACATGTTTAAAAAAATCCAAGCCATTCAACATAAAAAATAAAGTTAAAAAAATTCTGTAAACTAGAAATAATTATTGTTAAATTTGTTACCTTAATTCCAGGCATCTCTATTCATAAAGAAACACAGAGGTATAGATATCTAGATTGAGACCAAACTAATATTATGAAAATGGAATTGTATATGCTATTTTCATTTTCAAAATTATGACATGCCATTTTAATTTAATTGAAAATTTAAAAGTGAACAATGCTGCGTTAAAATGAAATAAATTGTTGTTAAATTTTTGGTGATTGCTTCTTAATCAAAAAAAAATACCATGACCTAAAATATGAACTCAATTTTAAACAATAACAAAAGCTTTAAGTTGTTGTCATTTTTTTTTAGCTAAATATCTCAGTTGCAGGCTAAGTAGTTGAGTGCCTCATATAAAGATGAGGAAATGAATGTTAAAACACTTCCTCTTACCACCCTTCTGCTTTCACAGAACCTAAAATTAGTGATCCTATTTTTGGTTTTTATTATTTTTTCTTTACTTTGTTCTGCTTTAAATTACATTCTGAAGGTTTGTATCACTTACACTCTATTCTGTAATATTTGGATTCTTAATGAGAATTCAAGCACAATATGACCAGTTCTCAGGTCTCCAGTAGATTAAAACGTGCTCTTCTCAATGTATTGGCCATTTCGGTCATAAGCATCTCCAGGCTTCCACTTGCTCAGTCCATAAAACTTGAAGTCATTCATCATTCCTGAGTCCTCTCCATATCCTTCACCCCAATTCCAGATCATATGCAAATTCTGCTAGGTCTACCTCCTAAATATCTCCAGAATCCGCCCACCTTCCAACACCTTCACTGCCATCACCTGGTCCAGGTCACCATCCCTCTCCCCTAGATCCTTGCACAGCCTCCTACCTGGCCTTCCTTCTCTGCTCTGGCCCTGGCCCTTCAATCACATCTCAACACAGCAGACAGAATGATGCTCTTACAAAGACAATACTGTGATTTTAACCCTTTGAGCAAAACACTTCTAAGTCCTAACATGGGCCTACAAAGCTCGATGCAATCTTGACCTGTTGCTCATTTCACCCCATCTCCTACTACTTCACTCCAGCCACACCAGCCTTCCCAAATACAGCAGGTATGTTCCTGCCTCACGCTTCTCATACGTGATGCTTCTTCTTAGAACCACTTTGCTTTGAGCTCTGTCACCATGCGAGATTTACTCAGAAGCCAACTTCTCAGGGTGGCCTTTCCTGACCACTCTATTGATTTATTAAATATTTTGTTGACAAAAAGATGTGTATGTATTTATGGGGTACATTTGATGTAATATTTTGTTACATGCATAGGCTGTGTAACCATTAAATGAGGGTGTTTGGGATGTCCACCTCAAGGATTTATCATTTTATATGTTGGGAACATTTCAAGTCCTCTCTTCTTGTTATTTTGAAATAGACAATGCATTGTTGTTAACTATAGTGACCCTCCTCTGCTATTGAACATTAGAACTTATTCCTTCTATCTATGTTTGTACCCATTTACCAAGCTCTCTTCATCACCATCTCCTCAACACCCAAACACCCTTCCAAGCTACCGTCCTACAGGTAACCATCATCCTACTCTCTGGTAACCGCCATCCTACTCTCTTACTTCATGAGATCAACCTTTTTAACTCCCACGAATGAATGTAACATGCAATATTTGTCTTTCTGTACATATTTCATTTAACATAATGGGCTCCAGTTCCATTCATGTTGCTGCAAATAGTAGGATTTAATTCTTTTTATGGCCAAATATTATTCCATTGTATATATATACATTCCATATTTTTTTCAATTCATCTGTTGATGGACACCACTAGGTTGATTCCGTATCTTGCTTTTATGAATAATGCTGCAATGAACACAGTAGTCTATGTTTCTCTTTGATATACCGACTTCCTTTCCTTTGGATAAATTCCCAGCAGTAGAATTGCGAGACTGTATGGTAGTTCTATTTGTAGTTTTCTGAGAAATTGCCATACTGTTCTGACCACGTGACTTAAATCACAGTCCTCCCTTCAAACTCTATCCATTTCTCCCTCTAGCTTGTTTTTCCTCCATAGACCTTATCACCATCTGACATATTGTGCATTTTACTTCTTACTTTGTTTACTGTTTGCCATCCCCTTATTAGAATGTTTCCACAAGAGCAGAACAATTTCCCTTTTTATCCACTATTTTACATTCAGTGCCTGGCACAACAGTGTCACATAGAACTTGATATTTGTTTAAAGAAAAAAATTGAGTGAATAATTGCTGCAGGATTTTTTTTAATGCTTTTTGTTATTGATTATTCATATCTTCTCTTTTTATATAAATTCAGCCCCTCACCCTATTACCTCTGTTTATATATTTCTGAGTTGTCTGTTGTCTGGAGATTTTAAATTTTTCTACTGCTATGTAACAAATCACCACAAACTTAACAATGTAACACAACACTCACCTAGTAACTCACAGTTCTATAGGTCTGAAGACTGGCACAGCCTACCTGTGTCCTCTGCCTAGGGACTCACAGGCTGAAATCAAGGTGTCAGTCAGGCTGAGTTCTCCTCTGGAGGCTTTGGGGAAAAGTAAACTGCCAAGCAATTCTAATTTTTGGCAGAATTCTCATCCTTGCTATTTACTGAATGTCAGCTGATGCCGCTCACAGCAACTAGAAGCTACTTGCCTGCCTTGCTGTCTTCAAGTCAGAAATGTTGAACCACATTCTTCTCCTGCTATAAATCTCTGACTTTTGTTTTCTGGAACTAGTGGCAGAAAACACTCTTTTTTAAGGTTTATGTGATTATGTCGCACCCACTTGGGAAATCTTCGTAATGTAAGACCAACTCACCTGGCACCTAAATTATGACTGTAAAGTCTGCGTACCTAGACTGCTGTTGAATTGAATAATTGGGAAAAGATGTGTGTATTCCAGGGGCTGGGAACTTTAAGAGGGACATTTTAGATTTCTACCAACCTCAGATTTCAGTGTAAGTTTTTTTTCTTCTCCCAAGAAAGGTTTGTAAGATCTGTATTCCTTAACCGCTGCAAACCTGAGAAACTTGTCTCCTAACGGGGCAAACAATTATTTACTTTTTCCCAACCAAAATGCTATAGACCTTGCTTCTCGTATTTCCTGCTTTTAAGTGTTTCACTGTTTTTTGCTACTAGTTTTCTCTCTTCTTCTGATTTGCTGGATTTAATCATTCAGTCATTTGGGTTGGTTTTTTTCCAAGAAGTAATCATGGGGACAATCATTCCTAATTTTTTTTTTTAATGTTTACAAAATGCTTGTTCAGTGAATTAAAAAAAATAATTGGCCATAATCCATTCCTTTAAGATTTGGTGAACAGGCTCTGTTATCTTTTGATACTGATTATTGTTGTAAGAATGTCCAAGTCCAGCCTGATCTCTGTTGGTAATTTTCTTTTTCCACGTTCATGCCAAAAGTTTAATTACAGCCAGAACACATCTTTATATTTCCATCTTTAACATAAACTTTTAAAATACAGAATTAGCTCTTATATCAAATAAACTATTTTCTATTATATTTTCAAAACATTTTGTTTTACGGGTTTCTACTTCAAAAACACCAATTACTGTCCACAAGCCTATTTGTCTTGTTTTCTGTTAAAGGACTTCCACCTTTCTGTTAGATTGTTAATTAGAATTTTTCCTTGCTATGCTGTCTTCCTTTCTGCAAATTCAGAATGGAGTCCTATAGAATATTGAGGGCTGGTGATATTTTTTTTGCCCAGCTAGAACACAGCAATGGTAACTGCTCTGTCTTTCACAGCTCTGCCCTTGTCTTTCAGAGCTTTCCTCCAAGCTCCCACTGTCCCTTGCATCCACTTCATGTTAACTTGTAGAGTATAAGTAAATATTTCCTAAATTTTTTTAGCTTTTGGGTATCACATTTGGCACATTTGGGAGGTAAGAGCAGAGATAGGTTTGGGAACTGTACTAAGATGGGAAAGAACATTTTGTTTATTTCCTTTCTTTTACTTTTTAAAACAAAGTACTAAATTATACTTTTTCATTGTTGGGTCTCTCTTGGTGACACTGTTTTTCTAATTTTGAAGTTTTTGTTTGTTTACTCATTTGCATGTTTGCTGTTTATTTAGTATATTTTTACCTTTGTTACTATGATGTAGAAGGGAAAGAAAATGATTGATAAAATATAATTGTACAACTCAATATATTATTACAATATGAATATTTCTAGGACATGGATAATTTTCAGTAACTGGAAATTCTCCTCCTCCTCATTGATTTCTCTCCTTTAAAGGTAATCAGTATCCTAGCTCCTAACACAATAGTTCATTCTCGCCTGCCTTAAGTGTTACAGAGTGAAATAATAAGATATGTATAGTTTTCTGGTTTCTTTCAGGCTACATTCTATTTCTAAAAGTCTATCTTCCTGCATACAGGTATAACTTACTTATTTTATTTGCTCTTACTGTACCATAGTTTGAGTCTACCATAATTTAGGCCTTATTTATGGGCAACTGTATTAATTCCAGGGTATGCCTACTGTAAATATTTGAGCCATGGACATTATTCAGCATGGTCCTTGGTACATGTTTTCACATATTTTTTGTTGGATATATAAAAAGGGAAATGAGTCACACTATATGCATATGGTCAACTTAATAGAAAATGCCAAATTGCCTTCCAATGTGGTTATGCTAATTAGACTAATTTATACCTCTACACTTTTATGAGGACTACTATCACTCTATTCACCAACATTTAGTATTACAGTATTTTTAATTTTAGCCATCTGATAGGTGTGTAGTGAACCTGTACATAGGGTTGCTTCCTATTTTCCTGACTAAAAATGAAGTTAAACACTGTTCTGAATTGTGTGTATTAACTTGGCATCCCTACCAAGATATTTTCTGCATGACAGAGAGAAGTCAGACTTCAATCCTAACAACCACCTCTCTTATTTTACATAGAAGTCTAACATTTAGAAGTAATTCCTAGAAGGGAAGGGAAAGTCACATTCTTCAGAAGAATTTGTAGCAAAACTCATAGGCAGACATTAGAGTCATAGAAGCCTGTTGAGAACTATTAGACAGAGAATACAGACTCTTGAGAACTATTTGCTTTACTGATGTAGACTAAGACGGTGGGAGCTTCTCTGAGCTCTACTCCCCCAGCTCTTGAAATGTTTGTGTAAGCTTCCGATTCCCTCTAATAAAGCACTTCCTATCTGGAATACATAGAGTAGCTTCTGTTTTCCTGTGCAGATCACTGATTCTATATATACTGTGTCATATTTATTGGTCCTTGAGATATTTTTATGATGTGCTTGTTCAAGTCTCTTGCCTTTTTCTCCTTGCTGGGTTGTCTTTTTCTTATCGATTGGTAGGTGTCTTAGTCAGCTTGGACTGCCATCACTGGCAGACTGGGTGGCTTAAGCAGCAGAAATTTATTTTCTCACAGAGCTGGAATTGAGTCCATGATCCAGGTGCCTTCGGAGCTGGATTTTAGTGAGGTTCCTTCCTGGTTTCCAGACAGCTGCTGTCTCACTGTGTCCTCAATAGCCTCTTCTCTGTATGAGAGTGGTAAACTCTGTTGTCTTGCCCTCTTTGCAAGAACATCAGTCCTATCATATTAGGGCCCCACTCCTGTGACTTTAAAGGCTGTATCTCCAAACACAGAAACATTGGAAGTTAGGGCTTCAACATATGAATCTTCAAAGAACACAGTTCAGTCTGCAATGGTAGGAGTCCTTTATATTATTCATGAATTCAGCTATAGATGAAGAAAATAGTTACCTCACTTCATAGCCTGTTTTTCAGTCTCTCAAATGGTGTATTTTGATTAAAAGTACTTAATTTCAAAGTAGTTTAACAAATTTATGATTAATGTGCTTATGTTTTATTTTAAAAGTTATTTCCTATCAATAGTCATGAAGATATTCTCCTTCATTATCTTTATTTAGATGCTTTATTATTTTGCCTTCTGTATTTATGTCTAATGCCTACTTAGAAACAATTTTTGGTAAGACATTTTTTCCCATAGTTATTCAAACAACCCAGTACTCTCTATTGACTAGACTATCTATTTTTCTAAAGTGCTGTTTGCATAAATCAAGTATCTATGTCTATGTGAGTCTTTTTCTGGGCATCTATTTAATTGCATTGGCTTATTTGTCTATAATTGACGCAGCCACACCATCTCTTAATTATCTACTGTATAGCAAGCCTTGATATCCATAAAGCAAGATTTCATACACATAAGAATGTGCAATCCAATATCCTCTTAGCTATTCTTGGTCCTCTGAATTTCCATATAAATTTTAAAGTCAGATTTTCAGTTTCCATTTTGAAACCCTGCTAACTTATTTTTGTGTTTTCTGTTTTGTTCTGTTTCCATTTGAGCCAGTTTCTTGGGCTGGGGAATAGTAGGGGTATAAATCTATGCTCCCTGTTGCCAGAGTTATCTAATGCATAAATATAAATATAATCATAAATTATAAATTAAATAAATATAATTTTTAACTTCTAAAATCACCTCCTAGGTAAAATGTGAAATACATAGACAGTTATACAAGATCCTACATTGGCTTGTTCTGGACTTTATTTCCAACCACAACACTGTCTCTGTATCATCCTTCATCTGACATTTTTCAATACTTATGATACGCCAAGAATAGAGCTACAAGTTGAACTTATTCTCTTCCTTTAGATATTAGCCCTGGTGTCATATTTTCCCAAAAGTCTTTCCTGAATTTCTTCAATAGGGCTAAGGACTCTCTTCTCTGAGCCTGAGATAGTTGTATCTCTATGTTAGCCTATAGTCTTAAAATTGTCTAGAAGTTATTTCCATCTCCTATAAAGGGAATGGAGATACGATTTAGTCATCTTGAATAACAAACACAAAAGGTAAAATCCTGTGATTTAAGGACTATATATCAGAGACAGAGTGATAGAAAATATATGTATAAAAATGGAAAGGGGGAAGAGAGTTGTCATTTTGTTTTACTAACAATGGTTTGCATTATTTTTCTATAAGTCATTTCTATGAACTTATTTTGATGATCATAAAGGACAATGGGAGCACATATTTTAGAGCAGTATTGAAAACAATCCAGGGTTCTGTAGGGAAATGGCTCTGTCGTGGTGCCCTGGAAATCTTGCACAAGTCCACGCAGGGCCATGCTTGACCATAGTCTGACTCAAGGCTTGATGGTGAGTCCAGTGACTCTCTTTTTGGTGTAAGGGGAGGTACACAGTTGAAGGAATTGCTGTAAGGCAGTTTCTTATTCCAATCTTGTGGAAGACTCTCACAAGATGATTCTGGTTTCATTTGAGGAAAGGACTTTTCTACCTCACCTCACCTCTTGGAGTACAGCCGCAGACTTCTTGAGTAAGTTTATAAACCTGCTTGGCTGTGATATACAGGCTGCTCCTCAGTGGCCGTGTGACAATTCACTGGCATCACTCATCATCTGACTCTTTTGGGTTAGTGTCATAATGTGGAACCAGGGATGTGGGGAGCTGACATCATCAAGCTGATGTTGCTTTGCTTTTGCACAAGAAGTAAATTGTCAGGATCTGTCTAGGATTGTTGACTCATTGCTAGCCAAACTTATGGAAGGGTACAAGCCAACCTTCAACTGCAATAGTCATCCCTGTGGTCTTTTTAGTCACTCTGCTTCTGCTTCTGCTTTGGGAAAGCTTGAACACTTGATGTATTCTTCTTCTTTATTTATTTTATTTTATTTATTTATTTTGAGGAGGAGTCTTACTCTCCTCAGGCTGTTGCCCAGGCTGGAGTGTAGTGGTGCAATGCAACCTCTGCCTCCTGGGTTCAAATGATTCTCCTGCCTCAGCCTTTCGAGTAGCTGGAATTACAGAAGCCTGCTACTATGCCCGGCTAACAGAAAAATTAATTTATAATTAGAAAAATTATACATAATTTTTCTATTATGTAAATAGAAAAACTAATTTTTCTATTAGCCGGGCATGGTGGCGGGCTCCTGTAATTCCAGCTACATGGTTTCGCCATGTTGGCCAGGCTAGTCTCGAACTCCTGACCTCAGGTGATCCACCCACCTCTGCCTCCCAAAGTTCTGGGATTACAGGCATGAGCCACTGTGCCTGGCCGATTCTACTTAAAATGTCAGCTGAATAGCAAATCTTCCTTCAGATTCTGCCAAAAATACTTATTAATATGCTTTTTAAGATTGAAAACTCATGATGACACTATAAAGAACCTACCATCTCCTTGATGAAATAGAATTGGCAAAATAAAACGATAATAAAATGGATGATGGCCTGTGTGCATCAGGTTCACTTGTAGGGAAAAGTATGCTTCATTTTTCCTAAACTAAATGGTTTCTGTTTCAGACACATGAGATTGGTGCCAAGTTCTTTGCTACCCCCAGGCATTTGGCAGGCTGTGTTCCCACTGCCTGCTCTCCAGTCCTGCTCTCACCTGACAACCACATTTATGCTCAGCACATGGTTAACCCCTTCTCTTTCTTTAGTCCTCAGCTTAAATGTCATCTACCCAGAGAATCATTCTTAATCCCCGACTACTTTCCCTTTGTCTATGCCTTCCCTTTGTCATATTTACCATAATTTTTTGTTAAAAATAAAGGAGAGACATTATGATTATTCATGTTTATCTCTCCTAATGTAGTGTAAAGTCTATGAATATAGAGATCATAGTTTTTGTTTGCTTTTTATTACCACAGTTTTCCAGCACCTAGCTCAGTTCTGGCATATAGTGGAGCTTAATAAATACTTGTTGAATAAAAAAATAAATAATGGAGTGAAAAACTAGAGAAGTGGCCACCCACCTTGGGTTTCTTGGGTGTTAATTCATCAGTGCTGTATTTCTCCTACCGGTTAAAATTTCTCTTTCCTGCTGTATGTACTCAAGGACTTAAATTCCAGACGTACTTGGTGGGGAGGGTAGGAGTGCTGAGTTAGGCATGCAGTGATGTTACTGAGGAAACATGTTACTGAGGGAGAAAAGAAGGAAGAAAGGATACTGGGAATGTCACATTGAGACCTTGAAAGTAGAATCCGCACAATAAAATTATGTAAATGGAGAACACACGAGAAAAAGGTGAAAGTGTTTTAAATTGGAGAGGGGCATAGTTTTTAAAAATAAGTCTTTTATTGCTAGGCATGGTGGCTCATACCTATAATCTCAGCTACTCAGTAGGCAGAGGCCAGAGGATTGCTTGAGGACAGAAAATCGAGACCAGCCTGGGCAACATAGTAAGAACCTCTCTCTCTCTCTCTTTCTCTCTCTCTCTCTCTCTCTATATATATAATATATTATATATATATATATATTTTTTTTTTTTCTTGGTTCACAGGAAGTAGTCTTAGGAATTGTAAGATGTTCTTGCATTTATTCCTCAAATCTGAATTAGACAAAAGTCTGCTAGACATTTGTTTTGGAGTTCACATCAACCAAGCAAATACAGCAAGTCACCAGTTTCAATTATTTACCAATATCACGTTCTGTAATGACTTCCATGAAGACAAGAATGAGTTAAAATACACACATACACACACACACACACACAGAGTGCACACACACAAATAATCATGCAAAATTAACGTAGAGCAAGTAAAAAAATCAGTATACTAAAGATAGGAGGAATACCAATACTTACTAAGCCAGATGAACATTTTAGGAAATTGACCCCCTTAATTCAATAGATAAAGATTCTAGCCCAGGAATAGAGACAACTATAAAAGCAGGTATAGATGCAAAGGTTACAAATAAAAGAATATAAGTGTGATAGACATAGACGGGGTAGAGAAAAATGAAAGATCAAAACAAACTAAAATACTAAGTAACAAAGGATATCTAATGGTTGGAAGACATTCTTGAGAGGCTCCCCAATATTGCACAAGAAAAAAGACAAATGAAAATAGTACTATATAATATAAGGGAAGGATAATGGTGAGTGAACTCAAGTATTAGAATTATTCTTGGGAAAGCTACCAGAACTACTAGAAAATAATCTAAAATCTATCCTGCAAAATTTATAAAAGTGATCGTTGTTTAAGAGAGGTAATATAGTTTGGTCAAATGAAAATAAATTAATCTTCAGATAAACAATTGGAAGAGAAACAGTATGTAGCACATGAGCTTCCCCATAAAAAATGATCACTAGTGTTCTTACAAAAGTATTAACATAGAGAACAGACTTATGTAGTGAATATTAGAGTTCCACGAAGGAAAAATAAAAGACCACAAATCCAACTAAACTTAGATCACAGGATCCCAAACCGGGGGAATTTACTATGTGTATATCAAACATGCCTGTCCTTTAAAAAAAAAAACAACAACTGTGCTTTTGATCTTCTACCTATCAAATTTATATTGACATTCTCCCCATTAGCTATATCAAATTTATTTTGTGCCAAGTTAAAAAAATATCATTTAAAACACTTCAGAAATAGTTTGGCAGAATTAGGGAAATGGAAGCAGCCCAGGGTAAAACAACAACAACCACAACAAAAGACCCACACTCACACATACAAAAGACCCACACTCACACAGACAAAACAAACAAAAGACCCACACTCACACACACAAAAGACCCACACTCACACATACAAAAGACCCACACTCACACAAACAAAACAAACAAAAGACCCACACTCACACAAACAAAACAAACAAAAGACCCACACTCACACACACAAAAGACCCACACTCACACATACAAAACAAACAAAAAAAGAAAATGGAAAATCACTTTAAAAAGAGTTATAGATATATTGTGGAATGTTAGTGTGTCTATTTCAAAAATAATTTTAAACTGAACCTCAAACACAACCAGAGGAGACTGGCTAAGAATTAATTAGATAAACCTCTATGGAATTTAAGAAATTAACTACCAGCAGTTTGTATAACACTTTAAGTAAGTAAGTTATAGAAAATAATTAAAGGATAAATGAATAAAGACAGCTGTTCTGCAAGTGGAATAAAGCCCAGCCTTTACAGAATATGTTTTATTTTCACTCTAAACCACCAGATTACAGTAATATGCCTCTTTTAAACTGTTTTCATAATATAGGTTCAGTTTATTATTTTGTATAGGTAAGTCATGTCAGTTCACACACTATAATTCTTTAGGTATTTTTCCTGGACAAAAACCTTGGAAATTGTAGGAAAATGGCATGATCTCACCACCCAATAGAACAGCTATAATCAATTAGCTATAATCACATCCAGTAATTTTTATACATGACTTCACTTGCTTGCAATCATTACACACATGTAATTTTATATCCTGGCTTTTATATAATGAGCCCTTTAACATGTGACAACATAGTCTCCATAATTATTTTCATAGTTACATAATATTCTATTGAGTAGAGGTTTTGTAACTGTCTTACCTACTTTTCTTTATTTCAATATTCAAGTAGACCATGGAAAAGTTTGTGTTCCTCCCCAAACTGATACATTGATATCTCATCTCTAATGTGATGGGGTTTGCAGGTGCAACCTTTGAGAGGTGACTAGCGCATGAAGGTGATTAGGCTCATGAAGCAGCCATCCTAGGTGAGATTTGTGCCTTTATAAAAAGACCCTGAGAGCTCCCTGGTTCCTTCTGCCATGTGAGGATGCAGCCAAATGACAGCCATCTATAAACCAGGAAGTAGGCCCTCACCAGACACCAGGTCTGCCAGCGCCTTGATCTCAGACATCTCGGCTTTCAGAACTGTGAGAAATACATTTCTCTTGTTTATAAGCCACTCAGTCTATTGTATTCTGTTATAGCCGCTCAAACAGACTAAGAAAAGTAGCTTCCTATTTTTGTTGAAGACAGGAAGCAAATCATACTCATTGTTTTTATATTAAGTTTACTATTTCTTTAAATAACATCAATGTTATTACATATCAAAATACATTATTAGTCTTGATCTATGTTGCTTAATTAAATGAAAACATGGTTTTGCCAATATGCATGTATGAGTACCTGTTTTATTTCACATTTATTATTACTTATCATTGAATTTTTACTTTTTTCATTATTATTTTATTTTCATTATTGCTTCATTATTTTAAAATTTTATTTGAAAAATAACAAAATTGGCATTGGTTCTTAATTATTTGTATCAACTACCAAAATTTGATAGAAGTAGAATACAAAAACTAACAAAATCTAAAATGTGGCATTGACTCAGTAGAGGTAGAGGGAATAGAAATATTGGAGTTTGGAAGGCTGGTGACTTTTGTTAAGAAATTGAAAGCATTTAATCAAAATATTCCCTACTAAATTAACGCAGAAACATAAAACCAAATACCACAAGTCCTCGCTTATAAGCAGCAGCTAAGCACTGGGCACTCAAGGACTCAAAGATGTCAATGATAGACACTGGGGACTAATAGAAGGGGATGCAGGGAAAGGGTTGAAAAACTAACTGTTGGGTACCATACTCAATACCTGGGTGATGGGATCAGTTATACCCCAAACCTCAGCATCACACAATATACCCACATAACAAACCTGCCCCCTGAATGGAAGATAAAAGTTGAAGTTATTTTTAGAAAACATATGGTTTACTATACTTTGGAAGATAAATGAAGTAACAGCCAGTGCTATAGCCTCGAGTAAATAAGTGCGTGTTGGGGGGAATCAGAATGTGTTTGTGTTCCGGTTGCTTCTTGAAACTTCCAGCAAACCACTGTGTCACAGCATTCCAGCAAAAATTCAGGTTAGAGTGAACTAGTCTACGAGTAGAGACAAAAGGTAATAGATCTTTGTTAGGAAGCATGCTGACTCTGGCCTGCAGACTAAATTTGACTGAGAATCCAGAAATTTGAAATTCTGTTGAGCTATAAAGCCAACTATGTCTCTATATGAATTGAAGCTATTAGGCCCTAGTTCCCTGCCCTACAACCTATGTCTGTATACAAATTGAAGCTATTAGGCACTTGTTCCTCACCCTACAAACTTAGGGAGAGGACTGACAAAGGCAGAATTAGGGAGAATGCCTTTACTACTCCTGTTCATCATTTCAGAGTTGGTGGAGAATAGGAGATAGAATAGAGGCCAGAAACTAAAAACCAGGTTCTCTGTCTAAATAAAAATGTTAATAGTAGTCATCCTTACAGAGAGACCAGAATGAATTCTGATTTATTTTGAATAACACGCAGTACATTCCCATATCCTTATGGCCTCCTCTGTTTCATCTTCCGTGGCCATCTCTCCATTCCCCACTATACTGCAGATGCACAGGATCTCCATTTCCCAATGTGCCTTGCTTTAATGAAGGCCCATTTATTTGTAGAGATAGCTCCCTGTGGCTGTCATCCTCTTCCTCCCTTTGCCCTAATTAAACTTCTATTCATCTTAGCATCCATAACAGTGTCTCTCACGGTGCTGTAAACCAAGAAATAAATTTTTTATAAAATCGAATTGAAGTGAACCACCAGAGAAAGGTGCCTCCTGGCTGGCGATTCATGCTGGTAGAGGAGGCACCTTAGTGTTAGTGGGACTGTTTCATATTTTTCCAATTCTCTCTGTCTCTTAAACACACACACACAAACAAACACATTATCCATGACTTTATCAAGCACGTTAGCTGGATGACTACATAGATCAAACTCTGCTACTGAAAAAAAAAAATACTGAAAATATGCTTGAATTTAAACCTGGTAAATAATTGGCATACTGTTTTGTTTTCTCATAGATCCCATTTTCCCTCTGTTTTTCTCTTTTTTTATTATAATTGTAACTTTATTTCCGTAGGGTAGCCCTACAGCATGCAGAGAATGCTCGGGCAAACAAATGAATGGGACAACACAAAAGACTCAGAATTACAAATTGTATCCCATTCCAGATATAGATATATTCCCTATCTTATAATGACATTTTCCCTTTTATAGAATAGTAAACCAAATGTGATCAGATTCACAAAACAGCCAGCAGAATAGCATGGGGAAAGCTGAAGAAATACTAAACAAAAATGTAAATGAAGCTGGGCACTCTGCTGGAAAATAGAATCTGTGTGCAAACAACTATATTTATGCCAATTGTTAAGCCCCTTGAAAGGCCCTTCAACTGTGCCTCTCTCTAAGCATAAGGCCAAAGAGAAAATAGGTGAATTTTCCACCAACACGCAGTGGGAAGGTTGTAAAGAGTAAAGATCATACATCAATTCTCAGAAAGACTGGGAAAAATTAATTGATTTAATTTAATTTAATCTTGATGAGGATTGGATCAAGCTTCACCTCTAATCTGACAGGATGGCATATCAACATAGGAATAACTACTGTCATCACCCGAGAGCAATTCTCAGGAATTACATTATAGTTGAACTCCATATTTTAAACTTTATTTTGGTTTGGTACATCAAAGGCTTTTTAAAAAATAGAGGTGTTAAAGACCTCAAGAACTAGAGTTAGTCTTATTCTAGATTACATGATTGGGCAAATCACTTTTTTTCTCGTTCCACCTGCAAAACAAAGTTAACCATTTTGCAAATTCATAAGTATAAAGCATTCTGTAAATATCAGGTGCTATTATTGTTATAGTTAGAAAGGGAGAGGAAGAGCATTCCAGACAAAATAATGATGTCATCTAAAGTGTGGCAGTAAGAAGGCAGGCACAGCTATGGAATAGGTAGGTAGTCAACTGTTAGGCTGGTCCAATAAACTTTACAAATCTTTATAAGGCTTCCACTAGTCTGTTATTATTGGTTGAGAGTATTTATCTCTTCCTTCGATTTTGATGAATTTTCAAGTTCATTTCTTCACAGACAACTACTTTCTTGCTATAATTATTGTCTGGACATTAGAAAGTACAATCCCCTACTTGATTGTGAGGTCAAACGACCTCAGTTTCTCTTAATTCTAATCCAATATGTCAAGATTTCTCACAGTTTTCATTTACCAGTTGAAGATTTTACAAAAGTTCAATTTAAGAGGCTATTATTCTAGATTCCTTCGCTACCATGATTTTAAAGTCCTTTATTCTCTCCCCTTGCTCAAACAATCTAAAATTATTTCTTATTAAACTATAGTGGGAACAATCCCTTCCACTTCTGGAGAATATTCTTAACCAGGCTCATGCTTCCAAGGCTCAGTCTCTTTATCCACCTGAAATTTATTTCTTCCCCTGTAGTCTCTTCATCTTTGCTCACTCATTAAAAGCAGGTGATCTTAAAGTCTCCACAAGTGTGATAGCTCATTTACTCCTCTGAAATCATTTAGCATTTCTTGATTTATGACACCATTTAACTCTTGTTTACATTTTATATTTCGAGATGACCCAATTAGATTGCAATTGGGCACAGGGAATTTTGCTTCTCCCATACATATTAGATGTCTTAAAATACAACTGATTAGTGTATTAACTGATTGGGAGTGAATCAGAAGAGTGGTTCAGAAGTCTCAAAAATACAACAAAGCCACTTCTATTTACCATTCACATTCACAGACTTGCTCACTATCTCCTCTGCCAAAAGCCTATTGGCCTTAGGGCTGTATCTCAAAAGGTACAGTGAATATCAATGGAGGTAAAGAAAGTTTTCATGAAATCAAATTTGTAAGCTTATGCCATCACTGTAAAGAAAGAATACTTATTTAGTATAAAAAACTGTCTTTGAAGTTTGTTGATGGGATATGCAGTAAGTTTCTTCTGAGAGTTGAGATAAAATTTAAATGAATAAATGACACATGGGGTTGCTATAAAAACAGAAATGTGGCTTTCTGAAATTAAAACTACCTGTTTCAGTGTGAATCATACGGTATGTGCATTGCAAGCATTATTTATATTCAGTATCTAGGTTTTATAAGGAATAAAGAAAAGTCATACCACACCTAGAAAGGGTGTGAAAATAGAAGGCTACACTTATGGAAAAGTCCGTGTCTTGACAATATTTTTGATCAAAAGTTGTTTCCATAGTTACAATACTATTACCCTTATCTTGCATGAAGTAATAAGTCACCATACGTTTTAATATCACATAGTTACTAAAATATAAAACTCCTTTAGAGGCAAATGCTTATATAAAATTTATATTGAATATGTATTTAAAAATAAACCAGAACAACTACTTTGCTTTTTCTGTTAGTGAAAAAGACATGTTGCATTAATGTTTCTTGCAATTTAGATTTTTGGAAATTCATATGGCTGAACATATCTCAGAGAAATTACCTCATCCAAAGAGCACAATTTCAGAGCTATGTTTATTATTAATATTTGATTTTGCTAATAACTTATTAGGTAAAATAATACTATTATTAAAAATGAGTCAGTTCTCTGACTTTGCAGAATACTATTTGTTATCATCATAGTTACTACCTCCTTCAAAACAAATTTAGGTCTAGAATTTATGGAAACATTTAGAGAGGAGATGAATAATAGAGGCTTCAGCCACTCAAAGGAGTTATTACACTGTTCCTTCTGACAGTATTTGGATTTTACAGCTTTAATTTGATCTATTTTGAAGGGCCATGGCATGAGGTCATACTAAAAAGATTTATTATGTGACTGAAATATTGCATGCCTGATACTTTCAAACTTGGAGAATTCCCTTGTTAGAAAAAATAATCTGAATACCAAGGAAGACAACTTACAAGGGATGTGAAGGACCTCTTCAAGGAGAACTACAAACCACTGCTCAAGGAAATAAAAGAGGACACAAATAGATGGAAAAACATTCCATGCTCATGGTTAGGAAGACTCAGTATCATGAAAATGGCCATACTGCCCAAAGTAATTTATAGATTCAATGCTATCCTCACCAAGCTACCTGACTTTCTTCACAGAATTAGGAAACAAATACTTTAAATTTCATATGGAACCAAAAAAAGCCCACATAGCCAAGACAAAAGAACAAAGCTGGACACATCATGCTACCTGACTTCAAATGATACTACAAGGCTACAATAACCAAAGCAGCATGGTACTGGTACCAAAACAGAGATATTGACCAATGGAACAGAATAGAGGCCTCAGAAATAACACCATACATCTACAACCATATGATCTTTGACAAACCTGACAAAAACAAGCAATGGTGAAGGGATTCCCTATTTAATAAATGGTGTTAAGAAAACCGGCTAGCCATATGCAGAAAACTGAAACTGGACCCCTTCCTTACACCTTATACAAAAATTAACTCAAAATGGATTAAAGACTTAAATGTAAGACCTAAAACCATAAAAACCCTATAAGAAAACTTAGGCCATACCATTCAGGACATAGGCATGGGCAAAGACTTCATAACTAAGACACCAAAAGCAATGGCAACAAAAGCCAAAATTGACAAATGGGATCTAATTAAACTAAAGAGCTTCTACACAGAAAAAGAAACTATCATCAGAGTGAACAGTCAGCCTACAGAATGGGAGAAAATTTTTGCAATCTGTCCATCTGACAAAGATATCCAGAATACACAAAGAACTTAAACAAATTTACAGGAAAAAAAAAAACCCCATCAAAAAGTGGACAAAGGACATCAACGGACACTTCTCAAAAGGAGACATTTATGCAGCCAACAAACATACGAAAAAAAGCTCATCATCACTGGTCATTAGAGAAATACAAATCAAAACCATGATGAAATACCATATCATGCCAGTTAGAATGGTGATCATTAAAATTCGGGAAACAACAGTTGCTGGAGAGCATGTGGAGAAAGAGGATTGGTTTTATGCTGTTGGTAAACTAGTTCAAACATTGTGGAAGACAATGTGGCTATTTCTTAAGTATCTAGAACCAGAAATACCATTTAACCCAGCAATCCCATTACTGGGTATATACCCATGGGATTATAAATTATCCTACTATAAAGACACATGCACATGTTTGTTTATTGAAGCACTGTTCACAATAGCAAAGACTTGGAACCAACCCAAATGCCCATCAATGATAGACTGGATAAAGAAAATGTGGCACATAGACACCGTGGAATACTATGCAGCCATAAAAAGGATGAGTTCATGTCTTTTGCAGGGACATGGATGAAGCTGGAACCCATCATTCTCAGCAAACTAACACAGGAACAGAAAACAGTACATGTTCTCACTCATAAGTGGGAGTTGAACAATGAGAACACATTGAGACAGTGAGGGAAACATCACACACTGGGACCTGTTGGGGGGCAGAAGCTAGGGGACAGATAGCATCAGGAGAAATACCTAATGTAGATGACGCATTGATAGGCGCAGCAAACCACCATGGCATGTGTATACCTATGTAAAAAACCTGCATGTTCCACACATGTATCACAGAACTTAGAGTATAATTTAAGAAAACGAAACTGAGAAAAAGAAAAAAGAATCTGAACGACAATTAAGAGGAGTGCAACAGCTTGAATTAGAGCACATGATATGTAAAAGTTTGGAAAAGCAAGGCTGATAGTTTTGGGTGAAGGAAAGGGCAAGGTAGAAGAGTACACAGAGAAGGTGCTCAGAGGGCGTGGTCTCCTGCAGCATCCCATTCTCTGGCAAGGACCTTCACCCAGATAACCAAAAACTTAATTAAGTCATGCACTAGATGGAGCAGAGAGCAGTCTACTGGATTAGAGTTCCTCCAATTATTTCCTCCTGCAAAGAACTTTTGTTACTATTAGGAAAACAAAAGTACATTTATATCCCCCACCTTCCATTACTCAAATGTTCCTGTTTTATGTCTATCAACTATGTATTTAAACTAAATTAAATAGATGGGCACAGATATCAGTAAGTGGCTTCAAAGTTTATACAACAGCAATGCAATGCAAGGTAACACTAACCTGGTCTGATCCACGTGTCCAAGTCACAAAGCCCAAAGTGATTACTATTTTACAATCCCTGCACCTGGATTCTGTATTACATTTCAGGTAAACTTTTATATGAATTTCACTTTAACACTAAAGCCATGAAACAAAGTAATCCCTTAAAGCACCACATGGATTCAGGTAAGTCATATGCTTTGATGTGGATATTCACAGTTATATATTATAAAAAGAAGTTTAGAGCCATTACAGCCCAATGTTTTTTTTTTTCAAGTTAGTCATATACAATCTTAACGTCCACATAATTTTCCCAAAGCAAACTTAAATTTCTTTGCATGGAATTATGATAGTCACAGTACCATTTAAAACACAATGAAAATTCTACATGTGATTCATGAATGTTGGTGAGCCATAAGGTATATATGGTATTAATTGAGCTGGTTGAAATCCAGAAGCACTGAAATGTTCCTTTTCCTGATTGTACAAAAGTTCTGAATTCTAAAACCTTATTTATTAATACATCAGACACTTCATGATCAGAAATGCTTGCAAGTACGTCAGCACTTTTTGCTTAAATCTTTGAATGTTTCTATCAAATTGTCTCTCTCCTTTTACTCTGTCATTGAACTCTTTGTCTCTCTTCACATACACAAACAAACAGATGGACACACAGCTTCTAATTCTTATCTCAGTTTGCAATGCTTTTGCTCCTGTAAATTTGAGTGCTCAAGATTTGGAGACTTTTGATCATATTTATTTTTTGTTGTTTTACTTAAAAAGATAAGCTTGAATGAAAAGGTATTCCATCAATGCTTTGTCTTCTACCAGGGCCCAGTTTTCCTCTCTCATGAAGAAAGGACTATTGACTGCCCCTATTATGACACAGCTACTCTCTTAGGTAGTTATATGTACTAGTTATATGTACTTGTCTCATGTAATTATTATAATCACTCCAAAAGGTTCACTCATTTTATTCTAATCTCTATTCAAGCATCACCATGTCAGGAAAGCCTTCTATACTAAACTAAATAGGAACTGCCCCTATTATCACAATCCCTTTCTTTCTATTTTTATTCTTAGCACTTATTATTGCCTGTCATATTATACAAATTTTGTTGGATTATTTTGTTTCATCCCTGTTATAACATAAGCATTTTTAGCATCATCATTTCTCCTGCCCTCATTACTAGATATACTAGTATCTTCAGTGCTTACAAGAGTAGCTGACATATAGTAGATACAAATAACTGTAGAATGAATGATAAGTGAACAACCAAGGGCTAAAGAACAAAGCCTCTGTAGTCTTAATGTATGGGCTCAACTCCATAGAGAGGAAATAAAAAGTAGTGGCAAAGGTGTAGCCTTGGAGTCAGATTGCTTAGGTTTAATCTCAACTTTACCATTTGGTAACTACATGACTGATATGGTTTGGCTGTCGCCACCCAAATCACATCTTCAATTGTAGTTCCCATAATTACTATGTGTCATGGGAGGGACCCTGAGGGAGGTAACTGAATCATGGAGTTTTTTTCCCATGCTGTTCTCTTGTTTATGAGTAAGTCTCATGAGATCTGATGGTTTTATAAAGTGGAGTTCTCCTGCACGTTTTCTTGCCTGCCACCATGTAAGATGTGACTTTGCTCTTCATTCACCTTCCACTATGATTGTGAGGCCTCCCCAGCCATATGGAACTGTGAGTCGATTAAGCCTCTTTTCTTATAAATTACCTAGTCTTGGGTATATCTTTGTTATCAGTGGGAGAACAGACTAATACAATGATCTTGGACAAGGTATTTACTTTTCCTGGGCTCCAGTTTCCCCATGTGAATGATGATAATAATAGCAACCACCTCATAGGGTTGTTTGAGACTAAAATTAATGAATACTTCATGCTTAGAAAAGTACCTGCCACTCCATGTTAAAAGTTATCATTAACTTCATTCACTTCAGTTCATAGATGAAGATGCTAAGTTCACAGACGATAAACAATATATTAGGTGATAAAATAGGCCTTCAAACAGAGATGCTTCTGGTGCTATAGGTGTCTTTCTTTTTCCTAAACTGGATTTATTCTTCTTTCCTTGTTCTTTTTTCTTATCGTTTGAATAATTCTGTTATTAAAAATAATTGTTAATAGATAATGAGGTTTTACTTAATGTGAACATTATATATGGTAAAAAAAATACACTTCTCTTTTAAGGAAAATATGTAGAAAAATATATTTGGATATATAAAAGGAATTATAACCCATATTCTATTTTCCTCTAAAATCTGAGTATTCAATTTTCTACCTATAGAGATAATTTTCAACTGCTTACTTTAAAATGCTTACTGACAAAATATTAGGTTGAGAGCACCACAAATACAGATGCTTTGATAGTTAATATGGTATTTCGATTGTTAAGTTTACTAGTGTTGCCTTTGCCCTCTCATGTGATAATTTCATTAGCTTTATCGACTTCAAATGTGTTTTAGCACCTACCTTTTATTCTATCATAATAGTCATTTCTCTGATACCCTATAGTAGTTTTTCATGCTTTTTTCTAGAGAATCTTTTCTTTAGAAAGCAGTTTACTAGGACGTACTCTATAGAAAATATCTGAGTGGGGTTGCTCTGATGGGAATAATAGATGTTGTTGAATACAGGTTACTCAATTCCTTTTTTACCTCTTCACAAGAGCCCTCTAAAATTCAGAGAAGACTCCAGAGTGAGACAATCATTTCAAAAGAAATACTGTGAATGAAGACAGATTTCTTATGCTATGGAGTAAAGTCTATTTAAAGGAGAGTTTAAAAGAAACAGTTTTTAAAGGGACACTTTTATAAGCTTACATGTTTTCATCAGTGTTCTCCAGACAAACAGAACCAATAGAATATCTTTCTATACCACAAAGTATTGGCTCACATATGGAGGCTGAGAAGTCCCATGATCTGATATTGCTGTCTGCAAGCTGGAAACCCAGGAAAGCCATTTGTGTAGTCTGAAGGCCTGAGAGTGAGAGGTCAATGGCATAGATTCTGGTCCAAGTCTGAAGCCCTGAAAACCAGGAGCACCACAGGCAGGAGAAGCTCCATGTCCCAGGTCAACCATCAACCAGAGAGGGAATTCAATGTTCTCTGCCTTTTTGTTCTATGCAGGCCCTCAACAGATTGGATCATGTTCACTCACAGTGGGGAATCTCATCTGCTTTATACAGTTGAACAGTTCAAATGTTAATCTCTTCTAGAAACACCCTCATAGACACTCCTAGGAATAATGTTTGACCAAATATCTGGGCATCTGTGGCCCAGTCTAACTGATACACAAAATTAACAATCACACTTCAGATAAGCTTCAAATCAGTTAATTTTCCTTTAGTTCTGCCTTCTTACTCTAAGGTTGATTTATTACTATCATTTTTCTTTTTAAGAAACACTCAGTGACTTCTACAGTATTCCAATTATTAAAGCTTTATCTTAAAACTCATCTCTGCCTTCTGACTTCTTTTTAAAATGAGACTACAGTAATGGCTGATACAGCGATCTTGCTATATGTTCATCTCTTGCCATGTGTTCACCTCTTCCCCTCCAGCCCACCTGGCTTCCCTCTGCCCATTCCAGGTTTCAAGCATTAATCCTATGGCCAGGGTGTGTAAAAACCAGAGAGAATACAGCAGCACTGAAAGTAGATGCAGCCTAAAGACAAGAGTTATTCTGGGTTTAGGGCACTGATAAGAAAGTGTTGTGAGTAATGTGAAGTCCAGGGCCCACTGGCCTTTGGGAAGCTGAATCAGGTGCTAAGGCCCCCTGTCCAGACCAGCCTGTCCATACCCAATCCCGGGCACTGAATGACAGCGCTACCACAGGTCAGGGACTGCCTGCCCACTTGGAAAATGAGTATTTGAATACATTCAAGATTGCAGTTCAGGGCCCTATCTCTGATGGGCTTTCTCTGATGAGCAGAGCACGTACATCTAGACATTGCATATAATCATGACTAAAAATCCATTTTTCACAGGTTCACTAGGATGGGAGTTTATTTCAGCAGGACAAGAAAATGAATTTTTTTGCACACTGTGTTTGTGGTCTAAGATAAATCTCTGTTGCATATTTTAATTGTGTAATGTTTTTCTGAAAAATCATAAAATGTACAAAATTATTTCATGTGGTTTGTGTGTACAGTTGTGTGTGTGTGTATGTGTGTGTGTTCCCAAGCTGAAACATTAACCTGATCTGTTGAGCTAATTAATAGTATTTCCAAGTAAAGCAGGGAGTTGTCAAAGTCAGATTATGAGTAGATAGTGATAGGATTGATTGGCCCTGACTGTAGACCATATATGTGTGCATGCTTTAAATTGTGTTTAATGAATATCATCTCCTAAATATGTTCAATTTCCAACCTAAAATTTGGTTTTCAGTACTAATTTGCTAGCAAATACTCCTTAAAGAGTAAAATGTGAAAGTTTATTAAACACGAGTCCAGCTACAATTGCGTGATGAATTATTACAAGTTGTATTAAAGTTTTATTGTATTTACAAAGCTGAGACTGTTAAACAAAAGATACTGATAATCAGCATTGACAGCAGTGATTTTAATTTTATAAAATAGAGATAAGATCACAACAGAGTGTCTGCATATCATTTCAGAGATATTTAATTTTCTCTTTAAGAATATCTGGTGCTTTCATAAAGGTTATAATTCTCTATACAGCCACACAGATGGGGGCTTCGTAACTAATTTATCTTGACAGAGGATAGAGAATGATTGATGAAGAGGAGAATTCAGCTTAATTTCTTTGTACTTTGTATTGCAAAGAATTAAAGTCGCCGTGATCAGTAGCTTTGTGGGACTTTGTAGCTGAAAACATGTTAGATGACTGGTAGCCACATTGAGATCTCATAAAGATCATGCTTTGATTTTGACTATTGCTTGTTAATAGCACTTTTCTTCCTTTTTAAAAAGTTAGCCCCATTTGCTGTTTGGCTTCACCTCAGCTTGTCTTATGTCACCTCATCCATCACACAGGCAGGGTTGTCTGCAGGGAGAGCAGTTTCTCGAAGAATTATGATATGGCACTCTGTGAAACTTCTTTCTCTATGTCCTTTAGCAATAGCTTTGACCTATCCCTCTTGCTTAGAGTGGCTATGCACCAACTATACTCTGTTAGCCATTCCCTCACTAAAATTTATTATTACAATTAAAATGATGCCTATGTCGAGTAGTTCATATACCAGGCCCTATGCTAGCCATCCCAGACCCCTTCGTGTATCTTTCTTATATAGATGTTGAACCAGAGAGATTAGGTAAATTTTCCATGGTAAGTATCAGGTAATGTGTGTCAAACGTGGGACTCAAACATAGATCAGATTCTAAAGTCCATTTTTATTTACCTCTTGACAAGATGTTCCCTCTATATATCCAGGATGTATCTTCATTTTAGTTTATTAATTCATTTTTTAAATAAACATTTATTACATACCTAGGGTAAGGTGTTGGAATCTAAAGAGACATAGAACAGAGTGTCTGGCTTCCTCAGCCTTTCCTCAAGATGAGAGAGAGAAAAATTAAAAATAAAAAAATAACAATTATTGTTTAGAGAGTAGGAAGATAAACACGATTCAATTTTTCTCGTGAAACCAAAGGATAAACTTTGCAAATTAGGGTGACGCTGGAGCTGATTTATGAGGGGGATGAGTAGGTACTGAAATAGGAAAAAGCAAGCTTATTTTGAAGAACATCAAGATTGGAGCCTAAATTAGCAAAGCTTGAGAGGTAGACAAGGTCCGTATCTTGTTTAGCTTGAGAGGTAGACAAGGTCTGTATCTTGTTTAGCTTGAGAGGTAGACAAGGTCTGTATCTTGTTTAGCATCCTAATGGAAATAAATTTTCTTCTAGATGCAGATATAGGGTAAACATGGAAGCATTTTATGCAGGAGATTTTTATAAGCTTAACATTTTATAAAGATTACTATAGATAAAAAATGCCTGAGAATATGAAGCCTCTTTGAAAACTGGCTGATTCTGGATCTCAATTTTAAAAATTCCCTTTTCTTCTAGAAAAGAAATAATTATTTTCAAAGTACTTGTAATAAAATATTCATGTATTTGTTTTTCCTTTGATCATATTTATTCTTTTGGGGTGGGATAGAAAGTTTGAAGAAACTGAAGAAGCAACAAGCTTCTGAGTGAAAAGGCACCAGTAGAACGTATGGAAATGAGTTCTAAAACGTATTGGAGTTATAGTTAGAAAAAAACAGGTTTCGATTTTGCCTCTGGTAATTAGGATAGCTTTTTATTCTTTGTAAAAATAAGAATATTTTTCTCCCCCTATTTCATGGCATAATTTGAGCTTCAAAGGATAATATATGTGAAAGTGCTTTGTGAATTTTATAAATATCATAGAAAAGCTGAACTGGAGCTTATAATTTGTGCAGAGGCTTGAAGTGGATGTCTCTTTGCCTTCCACTCTCAGATGGCTTTAAAGTTTTAGTGTATAAAGTGGTATCTGTCATGCTTATTTCTGATCACAATTGATAAATCTTCTCTTGTGACTGGTATGATCTAGAAAATATCTCTCTTAGTTATGGGGGAAAAATTCCAGAGATGAGAGAGAATCATAAAGTAAAGGAAAGCTGTGGCAAAGGAAAGTGTAACAGCTTTTCTCCCTTGTTTATGGATTTAAATCTTCTCAACAGTCGGCCAAGAGCTTCTCAGTCAACATTTGGACCTAAATTTATATACAAGATTTTCTAATATAAAGTTTTACTTTTGGAATTGCCTTCCCTTTTGAATGTGGCATAGCAGAGCACAGCCATATGAATTTTATAATGAATAAAGAAATTATTATAAAAAATATTTCAACTTATTAAACCTATTAACTTTATCCTTTATGTTATGAATGGAATTTTATCCCCTGAGAATTATTAGGTCGAAGCCCTAACCCCCAATGTGACTGTAAGTAGAGATTGGACTTTAAAGGAGGTAATTAAGTTTAATTAGGTAATAAGGTAGGAGCCATATTTCAATAGGACTGGTGTCTTCATAAGAAGATAAAGAAGTGTGAGATTCTTCTTGCTCTCAGCATACACTAAGAGAACAAGCCATGCCAGGATCCAACCAGAAGGCAGCCGTCTGCAAGCCAAGAAGAGAGACCTCACCAAAAATCAACCCTGAACACACCTTCATCTTGGACTTCCAGCCTTCAGAACAGTGAGAAAATAAATCTCTATAGTTTAAGTCACACGAGCTGTAGAATTTTGCTATGACAACCCTAGCAGACTAAACTCTGCACTTCAAGTTCTGTAGTCCTGCGTCATGAGAGTCAGGGCATATAACTAAGATTTTTAGCATGGCTTGAGTAACTTACACGAAAAGCATTCTATTTGAACAAAATTTTTTTAAAAAATGTATGTATCAAAAGGCAGAATGATGTAATTTATGTATTTGTCCCTACCCAAATGTTAGGTAGAATTACAGTCCTCAATATTGGTGGTAAGACCTGGTGAGAAGTGACTGGATCATGGGGGTGGATTTCTCATGAATGCTTTAAGCCCATCCTCTTGATACAATGAGAGATTTAAGATCTGTCCCTTTAAAAGTGTGTGGCACACACTCTCTTTCCCTCTTGCTCCTGCTTTCACCATGTGAAGTGCCTAATTCTAAGGACTTCCCAGAAGCAGATGCCACTATGCTTCCTGTACAGCCTGCAGAACTATGAGCCAGTAAAGCCTATTTTCTTGTAAATTACCCAGCCTCAGATATTTCTTTATAGCAGTGCAAGAACAGACTAGTACAGAAAATCACAGGGCAGGAATGGCCTAATGCACACTTGATCTTGGATTTCTTTCATTATTACGTTTTCTGTTTCTATTAGTTTATTTTCTTATGGTGCAGTTGGTAATACATTCTATGTTAGGTAGAGAATCCATGATATCAGTGGTTAGTCTAGAACTAGAAAACAACAAAACAACCAGGCATTTCTTCCAATTGTCTGAGAAAACCATGTAAATATGAGAAAAGTCTGCAGAAAATATTTGCTAATGACATTAGAAGTAAACTCAGCTTAAAGCAACTATTTCAAAAGAGTGAACAATATGTAAAGCTCACTTTACTTTTCTACATATTACATAATTTCTAAAGAAACAAATACATAAATTATCCTCAAGACTCTGTAGATGATAGCATTGGTTTGTAAAGACTTCATGACTGAAGAGTAGATTCCTCCACACAAAGAATCAAGGGTAACTCATGATGATGTCATCTGGTTGCCGTGTTCCACAAGAATTGTTGGTGTGAAAATCTAGTATAGTTATATCTATACATGTATATGCATATATATGTATATATTACACATATTATGATACTCTCATTTTATAATATACTCTTCAAAAGAGCTGCATATTTTATGAGTCACATATCTAAATATACATTTTACATATGCTTCATAGAAAATAAAAATGTTTCTTTTTTTCCCCTCTGTATTATATGTGTTACATGTGATTTAAGATGCTGGATTTAATATCTCCTGTAATAGACATTTCCCATTAGTATATTGGACTATAATAAAATGTTTGCTTCTTGAGGACATCACCCCAAGCCAACATCAACACATACCTTTTTTCTCAAACAAGGGGAGATTTATTTATTTATTTATTTAAAAGGGAAACTAGGTCTTCAGTCTCAAGACCTAGTTTAGATCTATTTGTCCTTGGAAGAGTGAGCAGTTGGGCAAACATCAGAAATAATAAATTTGTCATCAATCTCTTAGTACAAAGTCAGTGACATTCACTACTCCACCCCTGGGGAATTAACAAAGGAGGGAGACACACAGTGAACTGATTATTATGATATGTGTCATTTGACCTAAAGTTGGAATGAGCACAGGGTGCTATGGAACACAGAATAGAAAGATCCAATCCTGTGTGGAGCAGAGAGGGAATGCTCCTGCCCAAGAATGATGGAGACGATGCCTTCAAACCTCACAAGTCTTCAGGGTGAATTGGGACAAAGCTTGTCCTGTAGTGAAGAGCTAGTAAGGTGAGAAGAATCCTCTTCTAAATAATGACATCTTCAAGAAAGTGTCATTTCTTCATTTTCTCAGAGTGGTTCTTCATAAAAGTGACAAGAGATGGTCAGATTTACAAAAGAAGAATAAGGTGGGAATAAGAAGAAGAAGAAAAAGAAAAAAAGAAGAAATAAGAATAACTTAAACCATGGGGCAAATGAGGGAAAGCAGCAGACATGAAAAGATAAACATAACAGTATTTGTTCTCTATCACCATCAACCCAGTAACTCTAAACCAGACAGCGGAGCATGATGTGCTATGCATTTAACATACATTGCCGCATTTAATCCTCAAACCATCCATGAGAACTGCACTATTTTACATGTAAGGAAAACAAGACACAAAGAGATCAAATAGCCAACGCAATGACTATTAGCAGACTGGAGATTTCAGCTCAGGTTTATCTGATGCCCTGATGCCATGTCATCTGTCTCCCTGTTAGCTCTTTTATCAGTTTCATCCTCTGCCATTTTCTTGGACCAGTCTGTCATTTGTTATCTCCTAGAAAATGGCAACAGCTTCCTAATTACTCTTCCAGCCACTTGCCAAAGTAAGAAGGGTCAGATCAAACCCCCCCAGTCCCTCTAGTGCTGTTCTCTGGGCCATCAAGTTCTGTTCCTGCCTAAATTTGCATTTGGCAACATGGTTGGCATAAATTATAGCATAGCAAACCTATCTAAAATGTTTAACTCTTTTAAAATAGATTTGCAGCTGGATGCAGTGGCTCATAACTGTAATCCCAACAATTTGGAAGGCTGAAGTGGGAGAATTGTTTGAGTCCAGGAATTAAAGTCAGCCTGGGCAACACAATGAGACCCTATCTCTACAAAAGAAAGCATTTTATTTACTTAGCCAGGCATGGTGGCACCTGCCTGTAGTTCCAGCTACTCAGGAGTCTGAGATGGAAGGATCACTTGAGGCCAGGAGTTCAAGGTTACAGTGAGCTATGATTTCATCACTGTACTCCAGCTTGAGCAACAGAGTGAGATCATGTTTCTATAAAAATAGAATAAAATAAAATATATTTGCAAAGATATGGTTGCCAAGAAGACCACAAAATTCATACTTGGAAGCTGAGATTTCACTACCCTTAAAGATGTCCTTTTCCATGTGAAATGACAGCTTCCCCTCTAATTTCTAGCACTGATGATCTTCTTTAGTTTTGGATGTTGAATTGCCACTGAAGAAAATGCAACTTTAACACAGCTGGTAGAGTTGCCTCCAGTTTATTCAAGCATACCAATATGCACCCCAGCTTTTAGGGGGAACTTCCTGAAATATTAATTTGATATGTATAGGTCCTATAATGATTTATCACAACCTTCACAATAAAGTTCAAACTTCTTAGCTTAGTGTGTAAGTGTTAGGAGCCTGATCTCTGCTTTCCGCAGAAGCTTATATCCTACTAATTCCTTCACACAGAACCTATTTTTCCCCATCTATACCAATCCATCTGTAGTTCCTTCAAAGGAATTACAGTCTTCTTTGCTTTCACCTACTGGTCCTTGGAATAGTTTATCTCCACATTGGTTTACTCAAATACTAGTTATCTTTCAAACTTAAGCTTAGATATGTTTCTTCTGGCCCTTCTCTTCACCTCCTTGTCTGATTGACTCTTCAGTGTGCTTATATTACTTAAAGTCTACCTCTATGGAAGACTGACCATGTTTTGCGGCAAGTCAAACTTTGTTTACTTATCTCTGCAATGAAAGGGTCAGTTGTCTAAGGACTCTGTATGCCGGCATTCAGCACTGTCCCTAGCCTTTCAGTAGGTGCTCAGTAAATGTCTTCTGATTTATTAAATGAATACAAGAAAGAGATATAAGGAATTCAATTAAAGTAAATGAAGAAATTAAGAGAAAAGCCCATGAAAGAAGAAAAAAATGACAGATATCCTCTGTTAAGAACATCTTGCGTGCAAATAAGGCTTATGTATTATTATGCATGGACTTTAAAAAACAAATGGATTAATACTTGAGGGCAACTGGAGGAAAAGTGAGAGAACGAGCAGTAAAGTGTACAGAAAATCTGAAAATACTGCAGGTAAATTAAAGCGTGAATGGGTACAGCAATAATGACAAATTGTTTCTGATACTTCCTATGAATTTCCAAATGAAGACTCCCAATGATAAATTACTTACAAGTCATAAGACCATTATCCAACTCCCTCGATTAATTACATGTTTCATTTAACTTTAGTAGTAAGGATAAGTTAGCCTTTGAATAAATTGTTATTTTGTAAAGGGCTTTCATATACATAATCTCATTTAATTGCGCAATAATTCTGTGAGAAACTCAAGTCAGGTATTGCTGCTATTTTACAAATGAGGAAGCAGAGCTGAATTAAGTGATTTGCCCAGTGGTACTTTCCAATCTGTGTTGTAACCAGAATGGATCTTTAGATCATGGCAGCCAGCCACTCATTTTGTAGATAAAGAACAGTATAGGAGATATGCCTGGACTAGCTCAGGGTTAAGTAAGTGATAGCCAGGTTTACCCATTTCATATCTCCCAGTCAGGTGCATTTCTAATCAATCTAAATTGTTTCTTTATCGTTGTTTATAGCATGTGCTTTTAAAATGCCAAAATATAATTCTTTATCTTTGTGCTACATTTTCAGATTGATAGTGTGTCCCTGCATTAAAATGTTGCATCTCATAACTGTCTCTGGGAGCTATTACTTAAAAAAACTCAGGTTTTGTGAAAATTGTCTAAGAATGTGAACTGATCCTATTCTTTCTTAGTTCCTAGCTGAATCAGGATACAAAGGAAGAATTTTCAAGTAAAAATAAAATATCTGATATGTCATGTCTTACTGCATAGCTTCAATATTGAACCCCATGCCCACCACAGCCCCCCGTGACTGCCAATACCCGCTTTATCGAGGAGAAAGTGCAGGGGAAGAAATCAACATGCTGCCTAGTTCTGTACAAACACATTTGTACCTCACCAACCACAATCCCATCCAACCACACACATACATGTAGGATTAGAATTCCTTCTGCTCATTAGCTACCACTATTGTTTCTAAATTGCTGAAGAAACCCGTTGCTGATACTGTAAAATACCTAGAACATATCTAACAAGGAGATAATCACATATCTAACACCTTATTTTATTAAAAGCCTTGTTTTAGGGATACTACATTCAGAAAGCATCTACAAACAATGGAAATGATGTACTTCAAGTCTGGGGAAAATACAGACCTTGTTGGAAATGAAAAAAAAGGAATAAAAAACTTACCTCTAAGGGTGATTATGAAGGTTTATGAGCTGATGCTTATGAAACATGTTAAGAATCTGTCTTGAAAAATACATTGCAAGCAAAAAGTTTTAAATATTGCCACATAGTTCCATATTACTATGATGTGAAATTACAGGTTTTATGTGAGTGTGCAATTGAAAACTTACTGCTCAGTTTGAAAAGTTTTGCAATCACTGCTCCATCAGTGAGGGTCAACCTGTTCAAGGCACCTACCTCAACTTAGACATCATGCTGTGAGACCAGTAATAAGAAGAGTAAAAGTCTCTACCTCTAATCTGTTTATCTGTGTCTTTGGAACCCAGTACTCTTTAAATATTTTGAAGGAAACAAGTTGATTCAATGGTTGCCACCTAGCTGCGGTGTTAAAGCAGAGATTATAAATAACACCATGACTATTGTGAGAGAATTATATTAGACTTGTTTTGCTTCTACAGCTCATTTTTTGTGCCAATATAAAGATGATAATGCACTATAGAATTTTATTGGTGTCTAATTTCATAAGTAAATTACCTAAAAGTTTCTACTAAGATTCACTTACATAAGTTTTGCCAGAGAGAGATGCAGAATTAAGATGATTTCTATGTAAAATTCAGAGTGACTCAAATAATTCAAGAGAAAACCTTGTAAAGAAGAAAAGAGAAGGGAAGGGAAAGAAGAGAGATGGAAAAGAGAGAATAAGGTCACATTTTCTGCCTGCTTGATATACATTTACCCTTACAAGCCCTTTGTTTTATACACATGGCAATTTATAGAGTGGTAGAAACTATGCTTATAACTATCCTTATCCCTTCCCTCAGGGAACCATCTTTTCTGTCTCCGAGTGCTCCTCTTGGAACTGTAAATTCAGATGCCATATCCATCCCCAAAGGTATGTATAAGAGCACACTTAACCTGCAGCTCTACACGCCTCAGGATACCGTGATTGATACAGGAGCAGATATGTGTCCTAGCCTGAGAGCATCAGAGTCTTTCTCAAGAGTGGGAGAGAGGTCTCAACTCTCTTTGGACTATGAGATAAAAGAATTCTGGCTGGGCACGATGGCTTACACCTGTTAATCACAGCACTTTGGGAGGCTGAGGCGGGCAGATCACGAGGTCAGAAGTTCGAGGCCAGCCTGACCAACATGGTGAAACCCTGTCTCTACCAAAAATACAAAAATTAGCTGGGTGTGGTGGCATGCGCCTGTAATCCCAGCTACTCAGGAAGCTGAGGCAGGAGAATTACTTGAACCCAGGAGACACAGGTTGCAGTGAGCTGAGATTTCGCCACTGTACTCCAGCCTGGGCAACAGAGTGAGACGTCATCTCAAAAAAAAAAAAAAAAGAATTCAGGTTGGAAGCTGCCAGCATCCTTCTTTCTGTCTATATAGAAAGCAGTTGCCTCAGAATTAAGCTCACAGACAAACCTAGGTGATACCATTTAAGTCCCTGAGTCCAGCTCTGCTTGGAATTCTCAGTTACATGAGTCAGTATGTTTTGCATTTTTTTCTTTCTTAACCAGGTCAATTGTGTTGAGTTTCTTGCTACTCAAAAGATGTGACTAATAGAGGCTTTAAATGGGTTTTTCTTAAGTAATCCTCTTGAAAACCTAATTTTACAGATGAGAGGCTTAGAGAGGTTAAGTAAATTATCCAAGTTCACATGTAGGAAGTGTCATAGCTAGATTCAAATCCAGATAGGATTATGTTGAACACAAACCCAATGACATGTGGGCCTGACATTCTTGAGAGTTGTATTCTTTGTCCTTTTTATTTAATTTTTATTTTCACTTATTTTCTTCAATTAACATTTATTTCTTATTTTAATGTGTCTTTTGTCATAAAAGTTCAGATGGCTGAGTTTGTCCCACATCAGTAAGAGTAACTCACCTTCTGCAAATATGAGAGCTCTGTTGCAATGCTTAATGTTGTACAACGTGATCATTTAGAATTATTTGCACTTGTAAAGAAAAAGCCAAACAATGACTCATAATTCTCTATTACTTTGCAATTAAAAGTAATGGAAAAAACCACAATTGCTTTTGCGCCAACATAATATATTATGGATTTCATGGACATTTGATATCTCTACCACACTTCTGATGCTCTTTTCCCTAAGATTTTTAAAGGAAATATTGAAAGAGAATTACTAGGCAGCAAAAGATTTTTATCCTCCCAATGTGGCCCTTCCTTCTGTTACTAAACCCAGCCTATTCTTTCTTTACCTATAAAATCTCTACTCCAATGCCTTGAACCCCAAATCTTTTCATACATAAATTTAAAATGTCCTTTTTCTAGCCCTCTCTTATTTCTCCTCCTTGGCCCCACTGTTGCATTTGCTGCTACCAAATTCATATAAACTTTAATTTTCCGCCTGCCTACTTGCTCTGCTACATGTGAAGAAATCGTACTAATTAGGGCCTTCCACTGTGCTCAGCCATGGATATGCAAAACTTATGATATGATTCACAGTCTTAAAAAGCAATATGTTTAGTTGGGGAGACAGGCATAGTAACAAAACTTTATAGCAAAGCCAATAGTTAGTCTTATGATACGGATATATACGCTTGCAAAGGGAGCCCAGACATAAAAGCAACTAACACAAATAAGACCCAATGAGAATGTTAGATTTCACACATAGTTAGAGAGGGGGCTGTGGTGTCAAACAGAGGCATGCTAGATATAAGATGCAACAAACACAGACATGAGGCATAAAGGAACTTAGCTTGGGTCACAAAGACATTTTGGAATGTCTGCTCTTCTTATAATTAACCCTTTAACAGTAGCATCCCTTCCATCAGAATTTAAAACGTGACTTTATTATTATTATTTTGAGACAGGGTCTCACTCTGCCACCCAGGCTGGAGTGCCGTGGCATAATCATGGCTTACTGCACTTCAACCTTGACTTCCCTGGGCTCCGCTGATCCTCCCACCTCAACCTTCCCAGCAACTGGGGCTACAGGCAAACATCATCCCACCTAACTAATTTTTTTTAATTTTTTTGTTAAATGGGGTTTTGCCATATTGTCCAGGCTGGTCTTGAACTCCTGAGGCTCAAGTGATCTGCCTGCCTTGGCCTCTCAAAGTGTTGGGATTACAGGTATGAGCCACCACACAGGGCCTATAATTTCACTTAAAAGAGAAAGAGAGAGGAAGAAAGAGAGATCTCAAGCTGTTGGATTGATAGCCTGTGAATTTCTATTGCAACCACTATGTGGAACAGGGAGGCCAAAAAAAAAAAAAAAAAAGCCATGAAGCAATGAAAACAATAAATCATACTAAAACAGAGTTCTGAAGCATTCATTCATATGTTCAAATGTATTATGAAATCACGATAGGGCGGGCATTGAGAGAAGTTCAGAAAACAAAAATGCAAGTCCTGGTCCCATGAAACCAACAGCCTAATGCAAATAATAGACAATAAACAAACAAACAAGAAGACAGCAGATAGTGATTAGGGCTATGATGCAGCAAATCAAGGGAATGTAATAAAGAGTGTTTGGGGAATTGATTTAAATTGATGGTTCAAAGAAGGCCTCTATAAGGAGGTTGCATCTAAGCTAAGATCTTAATGACAAAAAAAGAAAAAAAATCACTAGTGATGATTCAGAGGAGGAATTTTCTAAGCTGAGAGTACAGGAAAGAGTAAATATAGCATGTTAACAGCATAGAAAGAAGGTCAGAGTGATTAGAACTTGGTGAGTGAAGGCAAGAATAATAAGAGGTGAGGCAGAGAGGGTAGCAGGGGCCAGATGAGGTAGGACCTCTATTTCAGCATGAGGATTTTGGATTTTATTTTACACTTAATCATAAACCATTAAAGTAGACTAAGTAGATGAGTGATATGTTCAGATACAAATATTTAAAAATAACTTTAACTTGCAAGAGGGAAGCAGGGAAATCAGGTCACAGAAAACCTGAAAGAGCTCAGGTTAGAGAATATGGTAACCAGGCTGGTATCACCATAGATATAACGAATGGGACATTTGGAGATAGAGAAATGCCTTGCTAATCAATAAGATGAAGAAAAAGAGAAAGCAAGAATGATTCATAAGTATTTGGATTAAACAATTCAGTGGATAAAGATGAAATTTTCTAAGATGGGTAGGACTGTGAGAAAAACAAGTTTTGATTGAGTGGGGTGAATTAAGAGTTTCCTTTGGGCCAGGTGTGGTGGCTAACCCCTGTAATCCCAACATTTTGTGGGGGCCGAGGCCAGCAGATCATCTAAGGTCAGGTATTCAAGACCAGCCTGGCCAACATGCAAGACCCAGTCTCTACTAAAAGTACAAAAATTAGTCAGGCGTGGTAGCACACGCCTGCAGTTCCAGCTACCCAGGAGGCTGAGCCAGGATAATCACCTGAATCTGAGAGGCAGAGGTTGCAGTGAGCAGAGATCATGTCACTGCACTCCAGCCTGGGTGATGGAGTGAGGCTCTGTTTCAATCAGTCAATCGATCATTCAATTAAAAGAGTTTCCTTTGGAGCATTCTAAGCTTGAGATGACTACTAGACATCCAGGTGGATATGTCAAGTGAGCAATTAGATATTCAAGTCTGCACTCCAGGAGAGCAGTCCTGGGTGAAGCTATAAACTTGTTGTAAATCATCATGTAGATACTATTTAAAGCCCTGAGCTAGAGGACATTACTTAGCCAAAAAAATACAGACAGAAGAAAAAGATCTGGCCATCTAGAGATTAAGGCAGGGAGGAAAAGTCAGCACAGGAAACTGAAAAAGATATCAGTGTGATAGAAGAAAAACACTAAAGTGTGATATTTCAGAAGCCAAGAGAAGAAAGGTTCAAGAATTAGGGAAGATATGATTATGGTGAATAGTTGGAGAAGTTGAGTAAGATGAGGCCCCAAGTACAATTATTGGATTTGGAAATGAGGAAGACTTTAATACTCTGATAGTATCAATTTTTGAACAGTGATGGAGTTAGATTTGTAATGGAGTAAGCTGAAAATAAGAATGAGAAATTATTTAGTAAAGAGATTACACTGGTACAGCTTTCAAGACTGTATTTTTAAGAATACCAGAAATATGCAGGAAGAGCTAATGGAGCAAATTCCTACAATACGTGTGTGGGCTGATGAGAACGAACCAGCAGAGTAGTGGAGATGGTGACACTGGGGATGCAGGGGAGGAAAGAAACACAGGCAGGGATAGATCCAAGATGGCCGCTTAGGAGGAACTCGGGAATGCAGCTCCGAGAGAAAGCACAGAGGGTGAGTGGACGCCGTATTTCCAGACTGATTTTTACTGCCCACAGAACAGGAGATTCACACGCAGAGAAGCCACACGGGTCGCCAGCGCCGCTGGCGCCGCTGGCTTGAACGGCGCAGCCGCTGGGCCGGCACCCTGAGGCAACGGCTCACTGTATAAAGTGAGAGAGTCTGAGTCCCCTATAAGCCAGCAAGGGGAGCTGAAACGGGGAGCCAGGCCAGCGCCACGAATCTCAGAGCCGCGGCTTTAGCCAACGCAGCGGCTCCGGAGGCAGATCGGATGAGACGGTGTCCCCTCTTACCCAGCAAGAAGACCTGAAACACAACTGAAACCGGGACGGTCCAGCTCTGTGGAGGAGGGGCGTTCTCCATAGGCACCCTGCTGTTCTGTACCAAGGCAATCCGCCACTACAGAGACTCCGTCACTACAGGGGCGGGCCAACATAGCGGAAGCAGTTCTAACTACACCCAGAAGTTCACACGGAAGCTGGGTGGAGCCCACAGCAGCTTAGCGAAGCCTCTGCAACCTGAGTGTGACTAGGCTGCCACCTTGTGGGCAGGGAAAACAGCAACCGCACAGGGGAACATCAGAAAACAGTAACTCCCTGGGACAGAACACCTCGGGGGAAGAGCAGGGGGTTTAAGAGTTCTGCCACAGCAGACTTAAAATTACCAAAATCAGAAAGACAACAACTACAAAGTCAGCAGGTGGAAAAATCCACAAAGATGGGAAGAAACCAGCGCAAAAAGGATGAAAACACCCAAAACCAGAACACTTCTCCTCCTACAAGGGATCACAACTCCCCACCAGCAAGGGAACAAGACTGGACGGAGAATGAGTGTGATGAAATGACAGAATCAGCTTTCAGAAAGTGGATAATAAGAAACTTCCGTGAGCTAAAAGAACATGTTCTAACCCAATGCAAAGAAACTAAGAACCTTGAAAAAAGACTTGACGAAATGCTAACAAGAATGGACAACTTAGAGAGGAATATGAGCGAATTGATGGAGCTGAAAAACACAACACGAGAACTTCGTGAAGCATGCACAAGTTTCAACAGTCGAATTGACCAAGCAGAAGAAAGGATATCAGAGGTCGAAGATCAACTCAATGAAATAAAACGAGAAGGCAAGATTAGAGAAAACAGGGTAAAAAGGAATGAACAAAGTCAACAAGAAATATGGGACTATGTGAAAAGACCTAATCTACGTTTGATAGGTGTACCTGAATGTGACGAAGAGAATGCATCCAAGCTGGAAAATACTCTTCAGGATATTATCCAGGAAAACTTCCCCAACCTAACAAGGCAGGCCGAGATTCAAGTCCAGGAAATACAGAGAACACCACAAAGATACTCCTCTAGAAGAGCAACCCCAAGACACATAATCATCAGATTCACCAGGGTTGAAATGAAGGAGAAAATACTAAGGGCAGCCAGAGAGAAAGGTCGGGTTACCCACAAAGGGAAGCCCATCAGACTCACTGCAGATCTCTCAGCAGAAACCCTACAGGCCAGAAGAGAGTGGGGGCCGATATTCAACATCCTTAAGGAAAAGAACTTTCAACCCAGAATTTCGTATCCAGCCAAACTAAGCTTCATAAGTGAAGGAAAAATAAAATCCTTTGTGAACAAGCAAGAACTCAGAGAGTTCATCACCACCAGACCAGCTCTACAAGAGCTCCTGAAGGAGGCACTACACATAGAAAAGAACAACCAGTACCAGCCACTCCAAAAACACACGAAAAGGTAAAGAGCATCAACACAATGAAGAATCTGCAGCAACCAAAGGGCAAAACAGCCACCTAGCACCAAAATGACAGGATTGAATTCACACATAACAATATTAACCCTAAATGTAAACGGACTAAATGCCCCAATCAAAAGACACAGACTGGCGAATTGGATAAAAAGCCAAAACCCATCAGTGTGCTGTATCCAGGAAACCCATCTCACATGCAAGGATACACAAAGGCTCAAAATAAAGGGATGGAGGAAGATTTACCAAGCAAATGGAGAGCAAAAAAAAGCAGGAGTGGCAATGCTCATCTCTGATAAAATAGACTTTAAAGCAACAAAGATCAAAAGAGACAAAGAAGGACATTACATAATGGTAAAAGGATCAATGCAGCAAGAAGAGCTAACGATCCTAAATATATATGCACCTAATACAGGAGCACCCAGATACATAAGGCAAGTTCTTAAAGACTTACAAAGAGACTTAGACTCCCACACAATAATAGTGGGAGACTTCAACACACCACTGTCAATATTAGACAGATCAACGAGACAGAAAATTAACAAGGATATCCAGGACTTGAACTCAGACCTGGAACAAGCAAACCTAATAGACATTTACAGAACTCTCCACCCCAAATCCACAGAATATACATTCTTCTCAGCACCACATCACACCTACTCTAAAATTGACCACATAATTGGAAGTAAATCACTCCTCAGCAAATGCAAAAGAACGGAAACCATAACAAACAGTCTCTCAGACCACAGTGCAATCAAGTTAGAACTCAGAATTCAGAAACCAACCCAGAACCGCACAGCCTCATGGAAAATGAACAACTTTCTCCTGAATGTTGACTGGATAAACAATGAAATGAAGGCAGAAATAAAGACGTTCTTCGAAACCAACGAGAATGAAGACACCACATACCAGAATCTCTGGGACACATTTAAAGCAGTCTCTAGAGGAAAATATATAGCAATAAGTGCCCACATGAGAAGAAAGGAGAGATCTAAAATTGACACCCTATCGTCAAAATTGAAAGAGCTAGAGGAGCAAGATCAAAAAAACTCAAAACCTAGCAGAAGACAAGAAATAACTAAGATCAAAGCAGAATTGAAGGAGATAGAGACACGAAAAACCCTTCAAAAAATCAATAAATCCAGGAGCTGGTTTTTTGAGAAGATCAACAAAATAGACAGACCACTAGCCAGACTAATAAAAAAGAAAAGAGAGAATAACCAAATAGATGCAATAAAAAATGACAAAGGCGATATCACCACAGATTCCACAGAAATTCAAACCATCATCAGAGATTATTACAAACAACTCTATGCACATAAATTAGAAAACCTGGAGGAAATGGATAAATTCCTGGACAGCTGCCTCCTGCCAAGCCTAAACCAGGAAGAAGTCGAAACCCTGAATAGACCAATAACAAGGTCTGAAGTCGAGGCAGCAATTAAGAGCCTACCACCCAAAAAAAGCCCAGGCCCAGATGGGTTCACAGCCGAATTCTACCAGACATACAAAGAGGAACTGATACCATTCATACTGAAACTATTCCAAATAATCCAAAAAGAGGGAATCCTTCCCAAATCATTTTATGAGACCAACATCATCCTAATACCAAAACCTGGCAGAGACTCAACAAGAAAAGAAAACTACAGGCCAATATCCATGATGAACATAGATGCAAAAATCTTCAATAAAATAATGGCAAGCCGATTACAACAGCACATCAAAAAGCTTATCCACCATGATCAAGTAGGATTCATCCCGGGGATGCAAGGCTGGTTCAATATACGCAAGTCTATAAATGTAATTCACCACATAAACAGAACCAAAGACAAAAACCACATGATTATCTCAATTGATGCAGAGAAGGCCTTCGACAAAATTCAACAGCCCTTTATGCTAAAAACCCTCAATAAACTAGGTATCGATGGAACGTATCTCAAAATAATAAAAGCTATTTACGACAAACCGACAGCCAATATCATACTGAACGGGCAAAAACTGGAAGCATTCCCTTTGAAATCTGGCACTAGACAAGGATGCCCTCTCTCACCACTCCTATTCAATATAGTACTGGAAGTTCTAGCCAGAGCAATCAGGCAAGAAAAAGAAATAAAGGGTATTCAATTAGGAAAGGAGGAAGTCAAATTGTCTCTATTTGCAGACGACATGATTGTATATCTAGAAGACCCTATCACCTCAGCCCAAAAGCTCCTGAAACTGATAAGCAACTTCAGCAAAGTCTCAGGATACAAAATCAATGTGCAAAAATCACAAGCGTTCCTATACACCAATAACAGACTTAAAGAGAGCCAAATCAAGAACGAACTGCCATTCACAATCGCTACAAAGAGAATAAAATACCTAGGAATACAACTAACAAGGAATGTAAAGGACCTCTTCAAGGAGAACTACAAATCACTGCTCAACGAAATAAGAGAGGACACAAACAGATGGAGAAACATTCCATGTTCATGGTTAGGAAGAATTAATATCGTGAAAATGGCCATACTGCCCAAAGTAATATACAGATTCAATGCTATCCCCATCAAGCTACCAATGACCTTCTTCACAGAACTGGAAAAAACCACCTTAAACTTCATATGGAACCAAAAGAGAGCCCGCATAGCCAAGTCAATTCTAAGCAAAAAGAACAAAGCAGGAGGCATCACACTACCAGACATCAAACTCTACTACAAGGCTACAGTAATCAAAACAGCATGGTACTGGTACCAAAACAGAGATATAGACCAATGGAACAGAACAGAGGCATCGGAGACAACACAACATATCTACAACCACCTGATCTTTGACAAACCTGATAAAAACAAGCAATGGGGAAAGGATTCCCTGTTCAATAAGTGGTGTTGGGAAAACTGGCTAGCCATATGCAGAAAGCAGAAAATGGACCCCTTCCTGACACCTTACACTAAAATTGACTCCAGATGGATTAAAGACTTAAACATAAGACCTAACACCATAAAAACACTAGAAGGAAACCTAGGCAAAACCATTCAGGACATAGGCGTAGGCAAGGACTTCATGACCAAAACACCAAAAGCATTGGCAACAAAAGCCAAAATAGACAAATGGGACCTAATCAAACTCCACAGCTTCTGCACGGCAAAAGAAACAGTCAATAGAGTGAATCGGCAACCAACAGAATGGGAAAAAATTTTTGCAGCCTACCCATCTGACAAAGGGCTGATATCCAGAATTTACAACGAGCTAAAAAAGATTTACAAGAAAAAAACAAACAAGCCCATTCAAAAGTGGGCGAAGGACATGAACGGATACTTTACAAAAGAAGACATACATGAGGCCAACAAGCATATGAAAAAATGCTCATCATCACTGGCCATTAGAGAAATGCAAATCAAAACTACATTGAGATACCATCTCACACCAGTTAGAATGGCAATCATTAAAAAATCTGGAGACAACAGATGCTGGAGAGGATGTGGAGAAATAGGAACACTTTTACACTGTTGGTGGGAGTGTAAATTAGTTCAACCATTGTGGAAAACAGTGTGGCGATTCCTCAAGGACCTAGAAATAGAAATTCCATTTCACCCAGCAATCCCATTACTGGGCATATATCCAAAGGATTATAAATCGTTCTACTATAAGGACACATGCACACGAATGTTCATTGCAGCACAGTTTACAATAGCAAAGACCTGGAACCAACCCAAATGCCCATCGATGATAGACTGGACAGGAAAAATGTGGCACATATACACCATGGAATATTATGCAGCCATTAAAAACGAGGAGTTCGCGTCCTTTGTAGGGACATGGATGAACCTGGAAAACATCATTCTCAGCAAACTGACACAAGAACACAAAATCAAACACCACATGTTCTCACTCATAGGCGGGTGTTGAACAAGGAGAACACATGGACACAGGGAGGGGAGCACTATACATGGGGGTCTGTTGTGGGGGAGTGGGGGGGACAGCGGGGGGGTGGGGAATTGGGGAGGGATAGCATGGGGAGAAATGCCAGATATGGGTGAAGGGGAGGAAGGCAGCAAATCACACTGCCACGTATGCACCTAAGCAACAACCTTGCATGTTTTTCACATGTACCCCAAAACCTAAAATGCAATTAAAAAAAAAAAAAAAAAAAAAGAAAAATGGTGATAGAATTAACACCAAGGTGATAGTAAAATAAATGTAAGTGGATTAACTCATCAATCCAAAGACAGATTTGCCAATTAAATTGTAAAAATAATAATAAAAAAAAAAAAAAAAAAAAGAAACACAGGCAGGAGGCTCTTGGGAGTTGTTAGGGGATTAGGGGATGGGACCACGGACTGAGTGAGGGAGTATCCTTTCATGTGTTACAACAAATGCTGGAGCACCACATCTGTTGTAACAGAACAGACACAGGGTGCTGATACAGGTGCCACGAGAATAGTGGATTTGGGAGTACACAGGTGTGGAGGCTTCTGCCTAATCGCTCCTATTTTCCCCTTGAAATTATTAGCTAAGAGGAAGGAAGGAAGGCGGAATGCTGGCGTTTGAGAAAAGGGAGGTAATTTGAACTGTTTTAGATAATAGGAGAACGAATATTCCAGAGTGATAGAGCAGCATTCCTGACCAAAGTTGAGTCCTCACTTGAGATTTGTGGTCATGAATACGAGGTGAGACTACTTGGTACAGTTGTGTATTTTTTCCAGTAACATTTATATGCTCAAGTATTGAATAGGGGAATTGATGCAGCATTTTTTTGCTCCTTACTTCAGCTATGAGTTCTTGTCACACGACCGAGAAAGATTAGGGATGCAGACACATTGAAAGGTAAGGAGGGCAGAATTTATTAAGAAGCTCTCAGTGAAAAAAGAAAGAGTCCAGCCAACAGGCTCCTACCTCACAGACTGAATACCAGGCCACCACACACACGAGCTGAGGCCAGGCTCCTCCCCACCGGATAAGGCGCAAATCCCCAATGGCTCCACCTCATTCACGCAGTGCACAGGCGCGTCCCGGGTCAGCAGTGGGCATGCGCAGTCAAGGCCCTGGGCAGGTTTCCTCATCTGCACAAAAGCGTCTGATGTTAAACACCTGTGGGGCAGGTTGGAGACTCTCGGGGGATCCTCTCCTTATCTGCCTCCTGCGTCTATCAGCATGGCTGAGGTTTACCACTCTCAGAGATTTCCAGGCAGATACTGAAGGAAGGAGAGATGCATGCGAGTTAAGGGTTTTTGCAAGAAAGTATTTTTAATTATTGACCATGAAATCTAAGCTGTATAACCACAGCAATGAGAAATACAGGAATGTAGTTGCTATAGAAAACAGGGGTAAAGAAGTAAAGGTTTCAATGAAGGCAAAGAATTGCTAGAGTAGAACGAGACTAAGTAAGCTAAATGTAGGAGGGGGCAGTAAAAGTCTAAAGATTGAAATAAAATTTCTGGTGGCATTTGAGCTGCTTATACCGTGGTAAGACCACGGTGTTTTCAAATGAGATGGGGTAAAATTTCTTTAAAAAATGCAATTGGTCAAAGAATTAAGAAAGCAAGGTATTCGGTAGATCATCCAAGCAGACAGGAACTGTCCGGAGTGAGTATGGTGAAGAAGACAGGCAACCACGGAAGTCACCATGAGTGAAAGGGGTGTGGCCTGGGGGCTGGCAGGTGAAACCCAGAATGAGGATGGCAGTTGATGAAGCTTGCTGGTGCAAACTCAAAAAGCCTGCCGTATTGGAATGAGAAGGATGGAGAATGCGTGGAAGCAGCAGTGGGAAGCGCGGAAGACACTTTCCTCTTCTCTGAGCCCTGAGGTGTGTTCAAGGAAAACAAAAACAAAACATAAAGGTCTTTACTCCAGAGTCATGCCAGGAATGCAGTGTCAGCAGGATGCGATGGCCACATTTCATTAAAGACAAGAAAAGCAAAGGTATGTTCAGAAAATAAGTTCCTGGAAGGGGTAGGGTATTTGTTCCACAGGGCAAAATGAAACAGATCTGGAGGCTGAGGTTTGTAGACAGGGCAGATTAGACGCTGCAGTGTTAGATTATAATCCACCTACAGAGTAAATTTACATTAAAAATGCAGCCCACATACGTAGCATGTCCACAGATAAGAAAGCAGAGTCTCGGAACCGGGCACGATGGCTCACGCCTGTAATCACAGCAGTTTGGGAGACCGAGGCGGGCGGGTCATGAGGTCAGGTGGTCACGGTGGTGGTCACCTGTAGTCCCAGCTACTCAGGAGGCTGAGGCGGAATTGTTGAACCCTGGAGGCGGAGGTTGCAGTGAGCTGAGATCGTGCTACTTGCACTCTAGCCTGGGCGACAGAGTGAGACTCCATCTCAAAAAACAAATAAATAAATACAAAGAAAGCAGAGCCTTACATACCGCTGTCTCATTTAGTATGTGTGAAGCACTTCATCCAGTGGTATTCCATTTATATAAAGAGAAAATGCCATTTGGAATCCTCTAAATCATGTTTATAATTCACAATCCAGTGTTGGAAAAACAGTTGGTTGGCTCCTGCTTTGGCTTCTGGTTTCTTTTTCAGTGAGACTTCCCCATTGTTTCCTAAAGTGGCCAACCCAGTTATTTTCTATCTTCTTTCCACGTTTATTAGCTTTACAATGCTTACAACCGACAATCATCCTGCTTATTTGTCTAGTTATTGTCCACATCCTTTCAAATTGTGAATTTTATGGGGGCAGGACCTGTCTGTCGTATCTTTTCACCACCAGCTCAGTACCTGTCACAAAACATGCTCTATGTACACAAAGTGAATGGATGGATCATTGAGAATACCAGTTTCAGGTGTTCTGGACTACAAAATCTCTTAGTTGTCTCTAGAACTGTATTAAACATCTTCTATGTTTACTAAATAAACATCCTTTAGAAGGCATCTAAGAAGGTTTTCTTTATCCTTCAGCTTAGAATATATGTCAAACAGTAAAATGAAAAAGAAAAGCCTGCTAGATATGCACCATCTGTCCTTCCAGACTCACTTTCTTCTCCTTTTCACCCTGTTTTGTGACCCTTTGCTGACTGCATTCCCCTCTGGCTTCCAGCTGGGTCCAGTCAATAAAAGCACCAATATGAGATCCAGAAGTAAAGGGAGCTGGAGAACAGGTGTTTATTCTTTGACTCTTCCTCCTAAAGGTAGGTTGCAATGGCTGTGCTACTCTGTGGGAAGATCTCTCAGGTTTTTGTAATTGCTCCTTCCCCCACTCCTTGAGGCCCACAGGTGATAATACTCCTCCCCTCACCTACACATGAAATCCCTTGTCCCATTCTCTTTACTCTCCCCACAACTTTTTAAATAATTCTGTCTTTCAACTGGCCCCAGTTACCACATTTTTTTCCTGCCTGGATTCTGATTGAAACAGAAACATTTTTATTTAAAATAATCCAATACCATCTGAGATACCTCTGGGTTTAAAAGTCATGCCAAGGGCATTTCAGAGCAAGTCCATAGATGCCTAAGAAGTTATGTTTTCCACTTCCCGCTTCTAAACTTATGGAATTAAGAGGGTGTTTTGCAGCTACAGGCAAACATTCCATCATCACCATGCCAGTGTCATTCCTTGAATTAAAACCATTTATCAACTACCTACTATGTGCCAGGTTATGCTAGGCACTGAAGACACAAGTAGTCAAATAGGTCTCAGTGCCGGCCATTAAGAAACTTAAGACATTCTTCTGAAAAATCTATCCTATGCTTGGTATTCAAGGTGAAATTAGGTTGAGAGCAAATTATGAAACACAAAAATATCCAGTTTGAAAGCTGTGGAAAGAGCAACTAAAAATATAAAAAGTCTTAGTTTGATAGAAGATATTTAATATTTTGATAGATAAGTAATAAAAATACTAATATATTACTTTTTGAAGCATACACATAACTTGTGATTTGATATTGAATTCAAAAAAACAAAGAATATATGTACATATATATGCATATATGCACAGATATATGTACCTATATATTTCATTTGAGTAAAGAGTAAAACACAGATATAAAGCAGAAGACAGTTACTTAGATTAATTTTTTTCAAATTAGGGAAGTCACTGTCTTCGATGTAATATTCAAATAGGCATTACTTACACTCCCAATTTAGGATCTATTGCACAAAGCAATTTTTATTAGGCCCCATTAAGTTTATTTTGTGGTGTGCCCATCGTTTTGACCTAAACTGCTTGGCTATAGTGAACTTTTTCATCCTGCTAGACTCAAGGGAATACTGGGTATGACTCATGAAATGGAGTTTGAGATATCGAAGTTTTATTGGCAGTTTCCAAAGTAAATTTTAATTTAGATTTAGATTCAGGCCTTAGCAACCAGTTTATTTTTTATCATGACTGAAAAAGTAAGTTGGTAATTTAGTGCTCTTTAACACTTGCTAAAACATTTCTTCACATTACATTTTTGTAAAGCAAAAAGCCATTATTGATACCTTGATATTTGTTCATAAATTGTTCTACTTACATAGAAAAGTATGCAAAATCAAAAAGGTATCTATATCATAAAAACTTAATTCAATATTATTTTAAAAAGAAAAATTGATTTAAAAACCACCTTCAAATTAAAGTGATGTTGGACTCATTGAATTTCTGTTGTCTTCATAAAACCCTTCTTTTTTTCCTAGAAAAACCTTTCTTTTTTTCCTAGAAATTAGAAAGACATGCCAATTAAAATAAAGTTTGAAGCTGAGTGTATCTCAGGATGGCTAACATAATTGGTATGTGTTGTGAGCTTGAATCATGTCCTCCCCAAAGATATGTACCTGTGAATGTGACCTTCTTTGGAAATATAGTCTTTACAATGAATCAAGTTAAAATGAGATCATACTGGATTAGTCTGAGCCTTAGGTCCAATGACTGATGTACTTTAAAAGAAGAAAGGAATTTGGAATCATACAGACAGATAGGCATACATACATATACACACACATACACATGCAGACACGTGCGCGCGCGCGCGCGCGCACACACACACACACACATGGAAAGGGTCACCTGATAATGATGGGAGCAGAGAATGGAGTGACGCAGCTACAAAAGGAGAAACTCCAAGGATTTTTGCACCCACCAGAAGCTAGGAAGAAGCAAGGAAGGATTCTCCCCAAGAACCTTCAGAGGGAGCGTGGCCCTGCTGACAACTTTCCATTGAACTGCTTGCCCGTATAACTGTGAGGGAATACACTTCTGTTGTTTTAAGCCACCCAGTTTGTGATACTTCATTACAACAGCCCTAGAAAAACCAATATAGTATACAAGGTATTCACAGATGACTGTATCTTTCTGTTTCACAGGTATAGAAGGCCAATGACATGTATTCTGTTAAAATAAACAAGCAAATATATGTAATTACAAACAAAGCATAAATTAGGCCATCCACAGAAGCCTGCCAGAGTAGCTAAACTAAAGAGTTCTGAACATTCCAGGACAAAACATTTATAGTATATTCAGCTGCAATTTAAGTCTAGTTCAGGAATCTTTTTTTTTACAGGCTCACAGGCACAAGGAACTTGCCTTTTATCAGATGAGAGTTAGGACTTGGACTTTTGGGTTAATGCTGGAATGAGTTAAGACTTGGAAGGCTGTTGGAAAGATATTATTGTGTTTTGAAATGTGAGCACATGAGATTTGGGAGGAGCCAGGGACAGAACGATATGGTTGGCTGTTTCCCTACCCAAATCTCATCTTGAATTATAGTTCCCATAATCCCCATGTCTCACAGGAGGAACCTGGTGGGACATGATTGAATAATGGGGGTGGTTTCCCCAATGCTGTTTGACTCCTAGTTACTTCTGCAAATTTCTGCAGCAGGCTTGAATTGCACCCCAGAAAATGGGGTTTTCTTTTCTATTGCAACCTCAGCCTGCAAATTTTCCAAACTTTTATGCTCTTGCACACTTTGTTGCTTAGAAATTTCTTCCACCAGCTACCATAAATCATCTCTCTCAAGTTCAAAGTTTCACTTATCTCTAGGGCAGGGGCAAAATGCCACCAGTCTCTTTGCTAAAGCATAGCAAAAGTGACCTTTGCTCTAGTTCCCAAGAAGTTTCTTGTCTCCATCTGAGATCAACACAGCCTGGACTTCATTGTCCTTATAATGTCAGCATTTTTGTCAAAACCACTCAACAAGTCACTAGGAAGGTTCAAACTTTTCCACATTTTATTGTCTCCTTCAGAGCCCTCCAAACTGTTCCAACCTTTGCCTGTTACCCAGTTCCAAAGTCACTTCCACATTTTCAGGTATCTTTATAGGAGCACCCCACTAACTCGGTACCAATTTACTGCATTTGTTCATTCTCACATAGCTATCAAGATATACCCAAGACTGGGTAATTTATAAAGGAATGAGGTTTAATTGACTCACAGTTCCACATGCTCGGGGAGCCCTCAGGAAACTTATAATCATGGCACAAGGCATCTCTTCAAAGAGTGACAGGAGAGAGTGAATGCAAGCAGGGAAAATGCCAGGCATTTACAAAACTATCAGATCTCATTAGAACTCACTGTCATGAGAACAGCATAGGGGAACCGCCCCTATGATCTGATCACTTCCCACCAGCTCCCTACCATGACACATGGGGATTATGGAAACTACAGGTAAAGATGACATTTGGGTGGGGTTACAGCCAACCATATCACCTTACAATAACTCTGATATTGAAATGGTAGTATCTTCATTTTCCAAATAAGGATATTATAGAGTAGATGCCTAAATTATAAAATAAGTTCCCTAAGATCACACTGTAGTAAGTATTAGGGGTAAAATTTGAACCTAAGTCTAAGACAGATCTACGTTTTGTGGGACCTAAGCTTACACAATAGTTAAGAGGAGAGCAAAAGAGAACAGAAAATGAAATGAATTGCCTTGGGCTAGTAAGAGACCCTCAAGCTTAAGCTTCATCTGATTAGCTTCATCTGATTTTTTTTTCCAGGCATTAGACAATACAAGTTAGTTATAGAAAAATAATAAAATACGTTCATTATTTTTATTTTATTAATTTATTTTTAGACAAAGTCTCCCTCTGTTTCCCAGGCTGGAGTGCAGTGATACAATCTTGGCTCACTGCAACCTCCACCTTCTGGGTTCAAGCAATTCTCATGCCCCAGCCTCCTGAATAGCTGGGATTACAGGTGACCAGCACCATGACTGGCTAATTTTTGTATTTTTCGTAGAGACAGAGTTTTACCATGTTGGCCAGGCTAGACTCAAACTCCTGACCTTAGGTGATCCACCCACCTTGGCCTTCCAAAGTGCTGGGATTACAGGCATGAGCCACTACACCCAACCTACACTCATTATTTTTTAAATGACTCAACATTCTACCAGTCAGTTAATTGTTGTTAAGTACAGATTTTATACATCCTTCCAGAGATCTTGCTATATATATATAAGCATTTATAACTTCTTTTTCACTTAATATATTATTGATATTTAAAATATAAGCCACATCACAACAGTCTCCTGTTTATAACTGTGTAGTGATTTCTATATCAATTTTTGTTAGTTTTATTTGTATCAAAATAACATATGTTCTTAATTTAAAAATAAAATACTGCTGTTAAGCTTATAGTTAATAACAGGAACCCCTGTCACTCCATCATCCAACCTTATACCCTAGAAGCAATCTTTTTAATCTCTAGCTACTTTTTCTTACATTTCCTCTAAAGTTTAAATATGATATTTATCTAATATTCTTTAACATATTATCTACTGACCTTCTGATATGTAATATATGAATTTAGTATTTTCACATTTCCCTTAATTTTTTGTTCTTTCATTTTTCTAAACTTTTTGCTTATGTTAATATTCAGAAATTACCTTATTATCATTTGTTAATGTAAATCATTGAAGAATCAAGAGATACATATTTTCTTTCTTGTGTAACATCTTTTCTTCTGGAATTAACAATGTTTTTATTAGTTATCAATTATTCCCTAATTACCAATTCTTTCAAATGCTCAGACAATACTCTGAACCCCTCTGAACACTACATTCTACATGGCCACACATTAAATAATCTTTCCATTCCAGTTTGTTGTTGTTTTCAATAAAGATACTCCTGTTGAACTTCCAAATATACTGCTGTTTTTTAAGCCTACGACTCAGCTACTGACCTGAGATCTCCCTGGGCTCTTTTATGATGATTCCAGTTTTCTTTGCCCTCACATTAAATGTCCAAGTTGTTCTCTTTATTCCACTCCCTCATTTCGGTGGACACATCCTCATAGTAGTTTCCAAAGAATATGTATATGGAAGACAAATCCTTTGAGAACCTTGAGTGCCTGAAATGTCTTTATTCTACCTTCATATGTGTTTAATAATGTCTAGCTCTAGATTTCTAGATCAGAAATAATTTTCCAACAGGATTTTGAAAGCATTACTCTATGGTCTTTAAGGTTCTGGTATTGATGAGGAATCCAAGGCCATGCTGATTCCCAATCCTATCTATGTAACCAGCTTTTATTCCCCACTCCCCAGAAGATTTTAGGGTTATTGTTTTCCCCATAGTTTCCAAAATTCCTAATGGATGATATGACTGGTGTCATTTTCCATTCATTGGTTATAAATTCAATGATCTCTTTTCATTTAGAGACTCACATGACTATAATACATGATAATTCTGAGAATTTTCTTGTATTATTTCTTAGAGAAGTCCGTCCTCTTCATTTTTTTCTTTCTGAAACTCTTACTTTATTGAAATATTTTATATTTAAATAAAATATCAATATTAATATTTAATCATATACTTTATTATGCTATTTTTTATCACCTCATTACTTTATTATTAAATAAATTGACTCCAATTTTGGTATTTGATTTAGCCACTATATGGTGTCATATATTTCACTGAAATTAAGGCATACTTTTCCTTTAACTATCTTGACTTTTTAAAAATTTCTTTTCCAACTTTCCAAGTTAGCAAATTTGATTTCTGATGAATATGAAGGAACAAGCCAAACACAGGTTAACAGGGAGAATGAGTAATGTTTGCCTACTTACATAAATATTAGAGCAAAACAAACTTATGATGCCCTAAGCTCTTTCAACATTGACGAGCTGCTGTGTTCTGACAAATTGAATTAGTCACCTATCATGCTACATCATGGTGTGGAAGAATTCCATGAAAATGTGCATTATTCACCTATGGAATACCAAACATCCAGTCTTCTGTGTTCATGGTTGGCATTCAGCTTTATTTTTATTTATTTATTTATTTATTTATTTTGGAGACGGAGTTTCGCTCGTTACCCAGGCTGGAGTGCTATGGCGCGATCTCGGCTCACCTCAACCTCCGCCTCCTGGGTTCAGGCAATTCTCCTGCCTCAGCCTCCTGAGTAGCTGGGATTACAGGCACGCGCCACTATGCCCAGCTAATTTTTTGTATTTTTAGTAGAGACAGGGTTTCACCATGTTGACCAGGATGGTCTCGATTTCTTGACCTCGTGATCCACCCGCCTCGGCCTCCCAAAGTGCTAGGATTACAGGCTTGAGCCACCGCGCCTGACCTCAGCTTTATTTTTTAATAAGAGAAAAATAATTCTTTTTTTTGAAGATGTTTTTCTCTATTATGATATGTCAAACTAGCACCAAAGCAATGATTTTTTTTTTTTTTTTTTTTTGCTTTTGAAAGAGTAAGATTGGTGAGCACTTCCAGAATGTTCTAGATAACATGCAGACTCTCACGTTTTTTAAAAAATGATTTATCCTTCCAAAAATTGCTGCCAATTTCTTTAAACAAATCTACTCATTCTTGTCTTTGTTCCGATTTCTCAAATGGCACCAATGACCTGGTGATTATTAATCTTATATTAATTCTTATCTCACTCAAGCTCCCTTGATACTGTTAACTATTCATTAGCTACTCAGTGAAGGAAATGAATACTTTTCTGGAATCACTCATTATTACTCCATCTTTGTCCTTTGCTTTTGACCCTAAGTCTAGTTGCTCAAGTTTGTATGTATTCATAATTTAAATTGCAATTTGAATGCTAAAACTACAAAATTCAAAATGACCTATATCATTTTTCATTGCATTAAGCTTTTGTGCCCTAAACAATTGATATGCTATACAGTTGCCTTTTTATGTGCTAGTTCAGCTGTGTATGGAAGCTAATTTGTAGGGACAAGGGAAACCACTGAAATGCTTTCCATTCCCACATTCCCTTTAAGGTAACCTTTCATGCAATGTTATCTTCTGACCAGGACAATTCACATAGTTCCATTTAGTCTCAGATCTCCTATACTGTTCAGTTTTAGCCATTGAGCTTTGGTTTTTGCTTTAAATCTGCTTGTTTTTTTTACCCAATCGTATTGTAAATTTATGGTAAGTAGAGATTATGTTCTCTACCATTATATCCCTAAGAGTGTCCTTCACTGGGCAAGGGTAGGTACTCATTAAATACTCACTGAAAGCTTTGTAATCACATTGGTGGGATTTTCCCCATATTTTGGATTTAACTCAAACATCATTTAATATATATCCTTTTTTAGTAAAAAAAAAAAAATAAAAAATAAAAAATTACAAACTAAGACTTTCTAATCGAGTGACTGGCCTTTAATTATGTTAACTGCCACTATTAAGTTGTGTTACTGATCCAAAGAAAATACTGACTGTTGGTTATTTTCTGGCTTGTGATTGATGAAATGTTATTGAGTAACATTAGGTCATATTCTTTGTCAGAATGTGACTTGGAATTTGGCAGCTACACCATCAATTAGCAATATTGCTGATAACCTGTATTTTATATAACAAGTAATTTGTTTTTCCATAGTAGCTGGGAGAAGGAGAGAAGAAAATGATAGTTACTCATTGCCACAAGTAATCTGTAGTAAAAATAATACATTTAAAATATTCTTTAATGCTTTTTAAAAATCTCTTAAAATCTCTATGTGGTTTTATGTGTATGCACACATGGGCACGAGTATCTTGGTAGGATTTCTGATCCAACATTAAGTATTTATTTACTTTATTGCCCATTTTTAACCTAGCTATTTGATGCTTCATTTCTTACCTAAATTTTTGAATCAGAGTCTAATATGCATGTTGCCATACCAAGGTTCCAGGAACTTTTACATTGCCAAGCCAAAGAGTTGCTAACTTTGCCTGTTTTTGTTTCCCTTTTATGAAATGCATTTTATGGAAGCAAACTCAGACTTTGGTGCTTTTACTTCACATTTTAATGAAAGTGAAAAAGTATTTAATGTCTGGTAGATGCTCTTCATAATTTAAAAAAATGGGCCCTAAATAACTTAGACCAAAATAACATATAGCTTGTTAGGTACCGATCTGATTTTAATTCTTTAGTCTTTGCTATTCTCAAGTCCAGTTTTCAACTGTTAGTCCACCACTAACACAGACATTACAATCTTTCTGCTACACAGTTCTAGAAATAAAATTATATTGACATTCTAAGGCACACATTAAATAATAACTTTTATGACTATGAACTAGTACAAAGCCATACTCTGTAATGTTGAGTGACTAATATTACATTGTAATGAAGTAACCAAAAAATTTGGGAGGGAAAAACTATTTTTCAGTGTTCTAAGTAACATAATTAACATGTAATCAATGATAAGAGTTGCCCAGTTTTGAATTAGACTATCAGAATCATGTACATTCATGGCATTAACGCAGTTAACCTTCTCCATGAAAATAAAAATGTTATAGACTTCCACTTATTCAACCCACTTTTGTTTTCACCAAGACTAACGATTTGTGTTCTAAAGAGTGTAAATAATACATCCCATGCCTCAAAAAGTGAATATATATAAAAAAGTAGACAGGAAGAGCAATAAGCTTTTTTGAAAGAAACGAAAGCTGTTTGGGTCACTTATAAACTCCAGTAGTTCTCAATGAAGGAGTCACTATTTTTAAAAGTTCTTGCTTTAGAATTTATGACCCAATTGATAAGGAAATAAATGATTAATTGCTTCAAGTCAGATTTACAAATCTAAGATGCTGCTATAATTCATTTAAGGTTTTTTATGTATAAATTCGCATATTTTATAAAGTTAAGAATTATTAATTTCTATGAGCCTATACATCTTTTTTTAAATGAACCTATACTTCTTAGTGTATGTTAGTCAATTAATAACCATTGACCACCTATTCTGAGACTCTCCTTTATTAGCATCCACCTCCTGCCATGCCTGCAGACCTATGTGTATTTTTATTCATAATCAGACATATATTCAATACATGGTAAGGCATATTCAGGCATATATGAATTTATGGACTATAAATGCAGTTGCATTTTAATGTAATTTTCTTAAAAGTAAATTTTTCTAAAATACATCTGTGTTCAAATTCCAAATTATAGTTGTTCTAAACAGTTATGTGAGAGTGACAGTAATAAAATACATCTAACCTGTAATATTTAAGAATGATGTGGGCATTTTTCTGCATTTCTTTCCAAATGGGTCTTTTAGACAAGCACACCTATCTCTGGCTTAATAATTTTAATTTTTTCAAGAAAACTCTTCTGCTAGGTGAAAATTGTTAAACAAAACAAAACAAAATTTCGTGCATTCTAATGGGAAAAATTATTACATATCCCCTCATTCCACCCAAAGATATCCAGTTTTCATAGGTAGAAAAATGTTTGAATTGAATGAAGACAAGTTTATATATTTTAAAAGACTTGAAAGTAAATACATAAATTTTGCACATAACAGTAAGGTAATACAGGTTTATTACATTCATCAGATGGATAGGTTGCAAAAATTTTCTCCCATGTTGTAGGATGCCTATTTGCTCTGATGATAGTTATTTTGTTGTGCAGAAGCTCTTTAGTTTAATTAGACCCCATTTGTCAATTGTTGCTTTTGTTGCAATTGTTTTTGGTGACTTTATCATGAAATCTTTGCCCATGCCTATGTCCTGAATGGTATTGCCTAGATTTTCTTCTAGGGTTTTTAAAGTTTTGGGTTTTACATTTAAGTTGTTAATTCATCTTGAGTTAATTTTTGTCTAAGGTATGGCGAAGGGTCCAGTTTCAACATTCTACAAATGGCTAGCCAGTTTTCTCAGCACTGTTTATTAACTAGGGAATCCTTTCTCCATTGCTTGTTTTTGTCAGGTCTGTTGAAGATCAGATGCTTGTAGATGTGCAGTCCTATTTCTGAGTGCTCTACTCTTTTCCATTTGTCTATGTGTCTGCTTTTGTACCAGTACTATGCTGTTTTAGTTATTGTAGCCTTGTAGTATAGTTTGAAGTCAAGTAGTGTGATGCCTCCAGCTTTGTTCTTTTTGCTTAGGATTGTCTTGGCTATACAATCTCTTTTTGGGTTCCATATGAAATTTAAAGTAGCTTTTTTCTAATTCTGTGAAGAAAGTCAATGGTAGCTTGATGGAGATAGCATTGAATCTATAAATTACTTTGGGCTATATGGCCACTTATATGATATTGATGCTTGCTATCTATAAGTGTGGAATGTTTTTCCATTTCTTTGTGTTCTCTGATTTCCTTGAGTAGTGGTTTGTAGTTCTCCTTGAAGAGGTCCTTCACTTCCCTTGTTAGTTGTATTCCTAGGTGTTTTATTCTCTTTGTAGCAATTGTGAATGGAAGTTTATTCATAATTTGGCTCTCTGCTTGCCTGTTGTTGGTGTATAGGAATGCTTTTGACTCTTGCACATTAATTTTGTATCCTAAGACTTTGCTGAAGTTGCTTATCAGCTTGAGAAGCTTTTGGGCTGAGATGATGGAGTTTTCTAGATACAGGATAACGACATCTGCAAACAAAGACGATTTGAATACCCTTTATTTCTTACTCTTGTCTGATTGCCCTGATTTTATACTTTACACACTTAAAATCATTTGTATTCAATTTCATTCAATAAACATTAAAAAAATTATTTAGCAAAAAAATAAAAACTTCTATTGATAAGGCTATGTTTTTCAGTCTCAGATTTTAATAATTAGACTCAAACACTATATCTCTCCAATTTTCTTCATTCTGGTATTCTATGTCAGGTAGACATTTGAAATTCTATTATCTGCTGTATCAGGGACATTGGTTTGATTTTCTTTATTTTAAGAAGCACTGAGTCATGGCACCAAAAAAATTTAAAAAAAGCACTGTCACCTCCTTCTTTAAAACATTTTTACTATTTTAAAATTTGTACTGTTTATTTTTCTAAGCTATGTGGTTGATAAAACAGTAATGTACCAGTGGGTTATATAAACATTTGAACATAGAAATTGTCTTCTGTTAGGGTCGATGAGATATGTGGTCCTCCTGATACTAAAGAGTATTTTCTGTAAAGGGCCTCCAGATAGTAAGCGTTTTTGGCCTTGAGGTCCAGACAGTCCCTGTTGTCATTGTAGTGGGAATAAACCATAGACAATGCATCAACAAATTGATGTAACTTTATTCCAATAAAACTTTATTGACAAAATAGATGGCAAGTCAGATTCAGCCCTTAGGTCATAGTTTGCCAACCCTTCTCTAGAGAACCAAATATGTGCTATGTTATGACTTTCTCAGTAGACTATATTATTTTAACGACACATGCTTTTTTAACGTTAAGTTCAGAGCTGGAAGAAGAACATGGGAGTTTCTTCAAACTTATCTTCAAGGTACATGGGTACAAGGTACATGGGAACCTCTTCAAGCTATGGGTTACTTCAGGAGTGTGAATCTATATTATTAAAAGTTATTTTGGATTCTTCAGAAGCTAAACCAGTCCAAATGTGATTCAAGAAAAGTCTGCAAACAAAGAATTCTATAGATCATAGCAGTTAAGCCTTCACTATGAACCAGTGAAGTTCAGGTTTATATCCTTAAAAATTAGTATGTTTCATTTTAGATATTAACAGGAAGTACTTGTGATTTATTCAGTACAAGAGGTGTGTAGGGAGGGCAAGATGACATGTAAATTTCAAAATTGCTGAAATTATATAAGAATGTCTGTGAGGACGATTATAAACATAATTTTAAAATAAACTTTTAGAAATGAGGAAAATAAATACATGTCTCTTAAAAAGTAAATTATCATACTAAAATGTAAGAAGCAATGTCAAAAATAAAGAGTATGAGTATGACCAGATATAACATATGAAAAATGTGAAAATAGATGCAAAGCCCACAGGTCATGGGAAGAGAGAAAAGGCTTAGTAAGTAAGGCAACAGAACATATTTACAGGTAGATAATAATGATACTGATATTTTGATTTTATTATAATCAATTGTAGAAACTGAAGTATTACTTAATGGCGACAGAGTGTGTCACAGATCAATGCACCCAACAAAGTTATCTTCTACCTGAGAAAAAGAGGCTGGTAAAACCTCACTTCAAAAGATATTCTGTTAAAAATTTACTTCAGACACGGTTATTAGATTAGGTTCTAAACTCAAGCTGTACACTGCCAACTGTAATATACACAGAACAGTTAAATTTGGAGATTTTATGAGTCAATGGACAGAAAGACTACACTATTAAAACTATTCTAGGGGATTACTTATCTGAATGCTAAGTACATTAGTGTTTACCAAAAGAAGCAAAGAAACTCATATTTTAATATAAATCTTGAACCAATATCTTCCTCTGAAATATTTCCATAATACATTCAGACATTTTGAAAGATCTAAAGAACCGTTAATTTTGGTAAGTGTATATCTTCAATTTGTCAGTAGAAAAAGACCTATGGACACTTAGATGCCAAATCTAAGCCTTAAAGCCAAACCATAAAAATGATCAGAGAACAGCCATAAACATACAAATGGGAACAGAATTTTTAGAGAAATAGTGCATACAGTATGTAGTTTTATTCATATGTATTGATGTGGGTCAGATTTTAGGATAATATTTTAAGTAAAATTCTCTCTGTATCATTGGAATAATGGTTTATATATTGTGTAGCATGATTAATAGAATAATCAGACACTTTATTATTTTGTACATTTTACATTTACAAATGCTGTACCATGAATTATGTTTGCCCTAGAGAAAATAACAAGAGCTGTCATTTATTAAACAGCTCCTATGTGTCAAAAGAATAAGCACTATTTTATTATTCTTAACATAATATATGTGTATTAGTCATTATTTTACTCAATCTACAGGTAAAGAAATTAGTATTCAGAAAGGTTAAGTAATTTCCCACAAGAATTGTACAGCCTGTACATACAGAAACTAGGATTCAATTCAATTCAAGGACTGCATTAACTATAAAGCCTGGGTCTTTCACTATTAACTTCAAAACAAGATGGTGTATGGCTATAAGAAAGACAGCATGCCTTAGTAGTTAGCAGCAAAGTCTTATAAGCCAGGTGTCCAAGTATAAATTCCAGTTCTGCCACTAAGAACTCTAAAACCTTAGCATGTCACTCAAACTCTAAATCTTAACTTCCTCGTCTATAAGACAAAGATAGTGACATTAATAATATAATATCTCCTTTCTTGTGTTGTTTTGACTCATAAATGACTAAAACATATTTAAAGCTTAGGACAGTTTGTGGGATATTTCAGTCAGTTAATGATTTCCTATTATTTTTCCAAAGAGGACTTTACTTTTGTTCAGATATTCGCTCCTTTTCCTCAAAGCCCTGTTCACCCAAGGGAAGCTGAACTCATCCCCAACTTCACATGTGGTCCTGGTCAATCTGAGCCAATCAGCATAATTCTATGTCCCTTAGTGGTGAGTAGATTCTGGGAAAACTTTAATAAGCAACTATGGACAGTAACAGTCAAGAAGATTTTTGCTGGGATTTTTCTAGAAAAGTTCTTTCTTTGCTTTTCTAGGAAGAACTACCTCCCTGACTGTTTGACATGTATGAGGAAACACAGAACCCTGATAATGATTGGCACCCATCCTTTAGCTATGAGGAAAACCAGCCTTATAAGACAGCCAGGGCCATAGATGTTAAGGACCTGGGTCATTGAAGGCATCCTTCCACCTGCAAACATGAAGCCTGCTCTACCTCTAGACTCCAAACTATTAGTAAGGCCAATATGATTTCAATTTTGAGGGCCATAAGTGAAAAGTTATGTTCAAAGAAACAGATCATGAATAAATGTTGTTCTTTTTCCCAGCTCCGAGATTTTAGAGATTAAGAGAATGAACTACTTCCACTTCAGGGGGAATTCAGGTGACAGAGAAAATCCTGCTCAATGTCAAAATGCTAAAGACTAAAAGTTTTCTGGGAAAGTTTGAATATATGAGAAAGATTGTTGGAAACAGAAGAGGGATTACATAGGAGGGTATTGTAAAAGAAGCCAAACATCAGATTAAAAAGATAAGTATGTCAAAATATTTTTAAAAAGAAAAGAAAGACACACAGCCAGAAAGAGTTAGGGATGACAACTAATGCAAAGGGCTTAAAATGTAGTGGATGATTATGAACCTGATAGGAGAAAGGAACATGGAGCTAGGAAGTGGGCGAAGAGTACTTGAGTGGAATTGATCAGCCTTTTTATTCCAATCAGAAATGTGGTGTGCGGTTATGGGATGACTTTACAAATGAATACTTCAAGCATAACTTTAACTGTGAACCAAAATTGCACATAATTTAAGCTATTATATTTATTGAACATTAAACAAACATTCCCTGGTGATTATATTGTGCATATACACATGCATAGATATTGGCTCTCCATAAAGGCATATAATTTTAGCAATGCAAATATCAAATAAAGATAAATACTATCATGAAACTGGTGAACAAGATTTGCAACATATACGAAATACTGTTTTGGGGACTTCAATACAGATGGAAGTGGTTGCACTAGCTCTTGTTCAAAAAGTTCCATTGAATGGCACACTTTTCTCTCTAGGCTTGTAACAAGGAATGCATATCTATTTAATAGATCTGGTAAAACACATACAAAACAAAGACTCATTCTTTTATTTTCAGAACAAGACAGTGATGGTTGATAATTGTTTTAAGATCCCTTTACAAAGAATAGCACATGTGCTTCTTTCTTCAACAAAGATAGATGATCATAAAGAAAATTTATCAGTTATCCAAGCTGATAAGATTAGTATTCTTGATATATATGTTTATTATATATGTGTTAAACATATACATATATAAAACCCTTATATCAATTACAGAAAGACAATTGTGATACAAAATAGGCCTACAGTCCCAGCATTTTGGGAGACAGAAGCAGGTGGATCACTTGAGGTCAGGAGTTTAAGACTGGCCTGGCCAACATGGTGAAACTCCATCTCTACTAAAAGTACAAAAATTAGCTGAGCATAGTGGCGCCCACCTTTAGTCCCAGCTACTTGGGAGGCTGAGGCACTAGAATTGCTTGAACCCAGGAGGCAGAGGTGGCAATGATCCAAGATTGTGCCGCTGAACTCCACCCTAGGCAACAGAATGAGACTACATCTCAAAAAGATTAAAAAAAAAAAGAAAAAGAAAAAAGGAAGGAAGGAAGAGAGAGAGAGAGAGAAAGAAAAAAAAATAGATAAAGGAGGATTTAAACAGTAAATTCCACGAAGAAATAACTACGATCAATGAACAAAAAACTAATAATTCTACTGATAAGCACAAATTAAAATGACAGTAATGAGATTTCTTTTTGCTTTTTGAGGACAGGGAGAGGTCATTTAATGTTGTGGGATGTATATCTATACATTGCTATGTGTAATTTGATAATGTTTCTGGAATAAAGCAATGAGAGCAAATAGTTATGTAATACTTACTGTGTTTCAGTAAGTATTCTGAAGGTTCTATGTTACATTTATTAACTCACGCAGTCTCACAACAACCACAACAACCTGATGAGGTAGATGTAATTTTTATTCTCATTTTGTAGATGATAAAAAATTAAGTTAGGAAAAGGTTAAAGGATAACTAAATAAGCCAAGACCACATAGCTAGATAGTGGCAAAGCTGTGATTTGAACCCAGGCAACCTGGCTTCATACTGATTCTCATTCTAGTGATACATACCAAATTGTTAAAAAAGTAATAAAAACATCGTTGTTCTAAGTGCCACTTATTGAAATTTATTCCAGCTCTATGTCTGACATGAAAACAAAAATATAAAAATATAAAATAATTCTAATTGCAATATTGTTTATAATATGCAAACACCAAAAGCAAACTAAATCCATTAATAATGGATGCAGTTTTATAAAGATGATGCATCTATACAATGAATGACTAGTAAATAATTTAAATATATATTGTTGATTTAATAACTTGGAAAAGTGTTGACTTTATACGGTGAAGTGAAGAAAGACAAGCTACAAAACTGGGTGGATTGGTCTCCATTTGTTGAAAAATTCTACATTAAGGCTGTATATATTGAATAATGTTTGTGGAAAATTATATAACAAATATTAATGGTTGTTGTCTCTGGTGAATTATTTTCGATAAAACATGTCAATTTTATAATCAGAGAAAACATAATAAAGCAATTTTATTGCAAAAAACAAAAAGGAAGAAGAGAAAACTGAACAAGTTGGAGAATAAAAATGGCTACCAAATCCACCTTGGGTTGCTGAGAATTTCTTCACAGATATGGGGTACATTTTGTATCAGTTCTTATTTTAGTAGATTTACATATAAATTTTATTTATTGCAATGACAACATTCTTAATGCAAGTTATTTCTGAAAAAAACTTTTTTTTTTTTTTTGAGACAGAGTCTCCCTCTATTGCCAGGCTGGAGTGCAGTGACATGATTATGGCTCACTGCAACCTCTGCCTCCTGGGCTTAGGTGATCTTCCCACCTCATCCTCCCAAGTTGCTGGGACCATGGGCATGCACGTCCATGCCAGGTTATTATTTATGTATTTGTACAGATGGGGTTTTAACATGTTCCCCACGTAGGTCTCAAACTCCTCGACTCAAGCAATCTGCCCACCTTGGCCTCCCAAAGTGCTGAGATTACAGATGTGAGCCACCACAGCCAGCCTACTGAAAAAACTAAAGTTTTATCATTTGAATAACTCAATACTTTTAACTATCTTATAAATGTAAAACTTTGCAGTCAATACTACTTATCAAATGTTAAAAAGAAACCTTTATGAATTTTTATTGTGTGATGACTAATGGATCATTTTCTAGTTTGATTCTTCTTCCATCTCTCATGAGTTTGGATTGACTTTAAAAAAGTCATTAAGCTTCAAACCGAATTGAAGGTAAGAACAAGGGAACAGAGTAATTGGATTTACAACTCCTGGTAACTGTGATTTTTAATTACCTGACAGTTATTGATAACATGAAAATCTATATTAGACACTTTCTTAATTATGGCAAACAGCATAAATTTGAATGAAGTACTTTCTCTTTAGTATAAAACTATGCAGAGAAATTACATTAAACTAAAGCTGAGAAACATATTTTAACAATTAGTAATTGCAAACAGCAAACAACAAGAAACTTTTCTAGAAATTCTCTAAGCCTTCCCGTTTACACAGGTTTAACTATATTTTTAGAAACGCTGGTGCACTCAGTACTCTAAGTACTACCTTGCTTTTGGGTTGAGAGGGGGAAGGCATATGGTTCTTTGTAATGGGGGATAGGTATTTGCTTTACACTAATAAATAATAGGATACTCTAAGTTCTACTGAAATACATAATCACTTTTTACTATAATTGTAAGTGGTAATTGAAGCATTCAAAACATAGTATAAACATTTTATTTTATTCTTTCGAGATTTCTGGGAGGGAGGATGATACAGATGTCAATGATTTCATTTTATAGATGAGATTATACTGAAATTAAATGATTTATGTCAAATCTATGGCATGGCAGGACGAATCGTGACAAAAAGCATCTCTTTGTTTCTCAGACATCATTCTAAGCCATAGAGTTTTCATGTGGAATTTCCAATATCTGTTATTTTAAAAAATTATATTTTCATGTGATAAATTATTAATATATAATATTAATTATGTATAGATTTCCTTTGAGTTTGGGATAAATGAGCAAACAAGTGGCTTCAGAAGCCCAAAGAAATACTAATAGTAAATGAGATCAGTAACATTTTTCCTGGTTTTTTTTCAAACCCTACTTACATTGGTTTCAGGTTATGGTTTCCACATCGCTGTAATAAAAAATAAAAAATTTTTAATTATTTTCAATAAAAGTAAATACTTTTTTAATTATAAAAAAGACAATAATATAATAATTTGTTTATTTCACTAATAATTTGTTTCATGTCACTAAGCAACAAGCTGACTTAATGAGCTCACATCTCAAAATTCTGTGAAAATCACTAAAATTTTGCAGAAGCATCCAGAAAAATATGTTACAGAAATTTTTTTTTTGGTCTTTTTTTTAAATTTTATTTTTTTAAATTGCATTTTAGGTTTTGGGGTACATGTGAAGAACAGGCAAGACTGTTGCATATGTGCACACATGGCAGTGTGATTTGCTGCCTTTCTCTCCATCACCTATATCTGGCATTTCTCTCCATGCCATCTCTCCCCAACTCCCCACCCACCCCGTCTCTCCCCTATTTCCCCCCGACAGACCCCAGTGTGAGATACTCCCCTCCCTGTGTCCATGTGTTCTCATTGTTCAACACCCACCTATGAGTGAGAACATGCGGTATTTGATTTTCTCTTCTTGTGTCAGTTTGCTGAGAATGATGGTTTCCAGGTTCATTCATGTCCCTACAAAGGACACGAACTCATCATTTTTGATGGCTGCGTAGTATTCCATGGTGTATATGTGCCACATTTTCCCTGTCCAGTCTATCATCAATGGGCGTTTGGGTTGGTTCTAGGTCTTTGCTATTGTAAACTGTGCTGCAATGAACATTCGTGTGCATGTGTCCTTATAGTAGAACGATTTATAATCCTTTGGATATATACCCAGTAATGGGATTGCTGGGTGAAATGGAATTTCTATTTCTAGGTCCTTGAGGAATCACCACAAAAACCTCACAAAAACAAGCAATGGGGAAAGGATTCCCTGTTTAATAAATGGTGTTGGGAAAACTGGCTAGCCATGTGCAGAAAGCAGAAACTGGACCCCTTCCTGACACCTTACAATAAAATTAACTCCATATGGATTAAAGACTTAAACATAAGACCTAATACCATAAAAACCCTAGAAGAAAATCTAGGCAAAACCATTCAGGACATAGGCCTAGGCAAGGACTTCATGACCAAAACACCAAAAGCATTGGCAACAAAGGCCAAAATAGACAAATGGGACCTAATCAAACTCCACAGCTTCTGCACAGCAAAAGAAACAGTCATTAGAGTGCATCAGCAACCAACAGAATGGGAAAAATTTTTTGCAATCTACCCATCTGACAAAGGGCTGATATCCAGAATCTACAAAGAACTAAAACAGATTTACAAGAAAAAAACAAACAAGCCCATTTAAAAGTGGGCAAAGGACATGAACAGACATGTTACTGAAAATTTTTATTGAACTAAGCACAAAATAAGAGTTTGACCAAAATATACAGGGATTTATTAAGACAAAATTTAAGGATCATACACAATTGGTTTATTACATAGAAAACTTTCAGCTATTTAAGACCAGTTATGTGGAACAAAATGGTCTAAAATAGCCATATTGGTATTACATAGAACAGTTAATAAAATCAAGATTCTCATTTGCATAAATTACTCAAAGACCTCTAATAAACGTGACCTTGGAACTTCCCTCAGCAGAGGAAGCAAAACAAAGAGAGACCTTTTAAACAATGGAGTCGAATGAATGCAATTATTACAGTGTCCATTTATACATGTTTGATAGTGCATTTTTTTCTAAAATAAACCCATGGCAAGTGTAAGAAAAACAAGCCAAAACAATGTAGTGTTTAAGAGTACAAGTCCTTTAGTGAGGCTGATCTTGGTTTAAGCCTAAGATCTGCCACTTAGGATTTGTGTGAGCTCGGTGAAGTCACGGGAATAATAATAGTACCTACCCAAAATGGTCATTGGGAGATTTGAATGAGATTATATATGTAAAGAATGTAGAGCTGTGGCTGTCACATAGTGAGAGTTATTACCTATTAGTTCTTGTGGTTTATTATACCATCCCTTTTTGTCAGTGACTGTGACCCACAAGATAAAACACAAAACTAAGGTTAACCAAATGCAGAATTTAATCTGTTTTTCTCTATAAACCATCTCTCACCATAGTCCCCTCTCAAATAGAATAATAGTACCCTTCCTAATGTCTGGGCGACTTTAGAACAAGCAGTCTGTAATCTAATTGAAAGTTGCTACAATTTTAATTTAATACCTGATTTTAATTTGATTTTCTTCAAATTCCTCATTCTGCTGTGCCTGATAATTCATTCCTGCAGAGACTGCACAATTACTGTAAATCATTTACTTGATTTTGGTGTACATAATATTGTCATTCATATCACTTTATTCCTCATAAAGATGGCATTCTGTACTGTCATGATACCCCTTCTAACTACATTTTGCCAAAGATGACAGGAAAGCAAGATTATAGCAAACAACTCCTAATGGATTACACGTCAACAGATAGGAATTATAAGAATTGATACTACTCTGTGTTCTCTGGATTTAACTGATTCTGTACTATTCCAAGTAAAACATTATCCAAAATGGATCACTTCTCTAACATGATATGTTATCAGCCTACTCTGATTTAAAAAATATATATCTGCCTCATTTTTAATGAACTTTCAACTAACTCAACTTCAAAGTATCTTTTATTGTTCTTACCAAGTTTGGAATTTTTCAGTACTGTCAAAGTGACCTTGTTGTTATCTCATACATTATGAATATAGTCATTTATGCTAGTAGGTGCAAATCTGATCCTAGATTATGATGCAAGAATTATCAAGATAAGAACAAGTATGTCTGTTAACTTCAACACAAATAAGCTTATTCCACAGGAGCTATTTTGACCTGAAGTGACTAAGTACATTTGCCTCAGATACTAGAGTAATTTTATATATTTACAGCTTACGTTTAGAACACTTGGGATAACTATAGAAATAGTACTAATTTATGATAAATGACCAGGGAATCAAGAAAAGAAATACATAGATAATGAAATTTTCTTTATGAGAAAGTTCATATTATAGAGAATTGAAAAACTATTGTTACAGTAAAAGTATTAACTTATTCTATATTAACATATATAAAATAAATGGTTTAAGGTCTTATTCTTCGAAAAATTTCCCCAACTTTTCCAACTTTCTGGCCCTCAATTAAATGCATGAAATATAAAAAAAGAGTCTCAAATGAGTTGGTTTTAACAAAGCATTATCTGTGCATGAGATGAAAAAATTTCTCTCTCCCATTTTACCTCTCCAATCATCATTTTTGAGTCTTAGAATAAAGCACTTTATTTTAGGTCTTTTAGCATTTGACTCCACAACCAATAACTCCTAGATTCATCCTTGGAAGTAGTCATGACTCAGAGCTGGGTTGGAACCCTGCCTCTTCTCACTGGAAACACCCAAGGCACATCCCGGTTTCATTACGGAGCTAGGAATTGGCCCAAAATAACAGATTAAAGAAAAACTAGTTACTAAGCTGAAAATACCTAACCAACTACTGATTGCTTAAAGATATTTATTTATTTTTCTTGAGACAAAGTTTCCCTCCTGCTGCCCAGGCGGGAGTACAATGACATGATCTCGGCTCTATGCAACCTCCGCCTCCCAGGTTCAAGTGATTCTCCCGCCTCAGCCTCCTGAGTAGCTGGGATTACAGGCACCTGCCACCATGCCTAGCTAATTTATATATGTATTTTTAGTAGAGATACGGTTTTACCATGTTGGCCAAGGTGGTTTTGAACTCCTGACTTCAAGTGATCTGCCCGCCTCAGCCTCCCAAAGTGCTGCCTTTTTAAAGATAATTTGAATCAAGCCATGGTTCTTGGCTTGGAAATAAGCTAAGTGAACTTGTAGCTCAGTTGGCAAAGTACATCCTCAGGTCCAGGGTGAATGAAAGCTTATGAGAAATGTAATAGGCTTGGTTTTGGCTGTGAGCAACACAGCTACAAGTTGGCTTTGCCCAACAAGAAGACGGTGGCTTTCTTTTCAGCTCTTTTTAGTCCCTAGTGTTAGTATTCAGCCTGCAATTTTCACTATCCAGAGATGTTTAAAAGATAAAAAAATCATGATCGGTGAAAACATAAGGGTATGCCCAAGCTAAAGATGCAAGATATTAATTTGTCTAATTTACCAAAAGTCATTTAAATATTACTGTGTCTGTTTTGCTGAAATATTTGTGTATATTTTAAACTGATTTCAAGTACTTTCTTTGTTTACCCAAGCTAATTACTTTCATTTAATTATGCTCCATGTTTCTAACGCACTCAAGCTTTTCTGTGATATTACAGTTTTCCTAATATATAGAACAATATTTTATAGTCTGGGAAGTGAAACGAGACTGTCTGGCTCAACTGATGTCACAGACTTATGCAACAATGTTTTCAGAAGGCAAAAGTTTATGAGGTTCACTTAGGTGTGTCCATTCCCTTAGCGCTCAATTCTTGTCATTTCTTCCTTATACTTAGCTCTTTTGGAAGTGCTCTGGCTTTTATTTTATTATGTAAAAGATTTTCCTAAGTTCTGTTTGGCCTATTTCATCACTCAGCTTCACTTTACATGTCCTCATTTTTGAACTTGTTATTCTCTGTGGACAAAGTTTTGACATCTGCTTTTCTTTAATAATAAAAATGTTATGCATCCTGGAATTACTCATACCATAATTGACTCATGTTCCTTACTTTTGTTATAGGAATTACATGGGCAGCCCAAGGATATCATGCTACCATTTTTTTTTCAAGTAAGTGAAGTCTCATGGTCCTAACAGTCTCTTGTCTCAATAGAATATTTTTGGATTCCATCTCTTCTCTCTCTTTTTGAAAATGCTCTGTGTCATTGTGTTTATTATAGACCCAACAAATATCAAGCTGTAGCTATAACCATATATGCACAGTTATAACTATAACTGTTTATAGCTGTAAGTTATAACTTTTTCTATAGCTAAAAAAATGGAATAGATCTCTCCTGCCCAGAAGTGTTTGATAAATTCTAGAAGAGGCATCTCCAGTTTATGTAATTCATAAAAATATGTTCACATTGTTAATGTTAAATGATTTATTATTTATTCAGAAATTTATTGTTTGCTTATTTATTTGTAGAAAGGTCAAAAGAGAGGGGGAAATTTGGAACATAGTGGCAAATGTTACTTTATCACACATAAATCTATAAGTATTAAATGAGAAAGACAGCATCTTATTTTGACAAAGGGTTTAAAGGCATATCAAACATCTAGCACACCAATCCTCACTGGTTATTGAACAACGAACAAAATCTCATCTTTCAAACAGAAAGAAGACTCAGAAGGTTATTATCCGCTATTACTAGTCTTTGCTAATTCTTCAGTTAGCTCCAAGGAGTTAAAAGACAAAGTCTGGAGCTTTTATCATCAATTCCAACTGATGCCATTTGGTGTCATAGAGAAGTACAAGCTTTCCAGGAACAAGGCTCAATTGGCAGCAAGGAATCATCAATGATTAATTTATAAAACCCACCCAAGCATCTGGTAGCAGCTTCAGGATAATGGCAGTAAGTGATATGCACCGAGATGACAGGTCCCTTTGCATTCCTAAAGTTCAGAAGATGGTAAAGGACGTGGAATAAGGGCTTGGAATGACGCCCTACTGCGTGTTTTCAGGACAGCTTGTCATGCTGCATAATACGAAGAGTCAAACTGGGAGAGGAGGCAATTTGGATCCAAAGGGTTCATTCAGGATAAGTAGACAGAAACAGCCACTAATACTTTATGTTATTTCACTGCTTTCTTTCATTATCTTTCCCTTTAATTTTCCCTTCCAGGTTCCCAAATGATCACATTCCCGGTCCCAGTAGTAACATGCCCGTGGAAGTAGAAGATGGATGCTGTGGCAAGTGAACCTGGAGTCAAACTCAGAATCCCAGCTTCCTCAGTAGGAGGCCTTGCATGGCTGTTCAGCGGCTCCCTGAGAAGGCAGAGTCCAGAGGAGGGCACCTGGCTTTCCCCCCATCTTTGCTGCTAGGTCAAAGATCCGCGCTTTTCTAACTCACCTGATTTCTGAATCATGGTTTGAGAAGCCTGGCTCTGCGGATTTCCTAGTGTTATTTTCCTAATAGTGATTTTCTAAGGTCATAGCTTCCTTGTAGTTGTTTGATAAGAAAGAACAAACGTGCTTCTATTTCAAACATGTTGGAGATAGACTCGACGCCGCGCCATGACGGACAAAGATTCTGCTCTCCCGAAGCTTACATTGTGGTGGATTTAAAAAGTTGTTTCTCAACATTTCGCGCTGTACCCATCACCAGCTCTGCCCGGGGCGAGGCGTCTTGATGCTTGAAGTTCACTGTTCAGGCAAAGGAGAACACGGTGTCTCCAAGGACCATTGGAAGCTGGCGGCCAAAATTTGAAAAAACATAAATCACAGGGCAGCAGCGGAAGAGGCTGGGGTCTCTGGAGGTGACTTCTATTAGCGTCAGTACGGGCGAAGTCAGGGGACCTAGCCGGAGCCTGAAAACTTTAAGCCAAACAAACTGAGATCACAGCTCCCACCACCCGCCACCTCCCTCCGACTAGCCACTACCGCCGCCCCGAGACCGCTGCCCCGGGGTGGCCAGGGGAAGGCAGTGGGGGTCGGAGAAGAAGGACTCTGCTTTCGCTCCCCTTTCTCCCCCATCCCTAACATGGGCTTTGCCGTGGAGCACTTCTCAGAAGCCGTGGACCCGGCTTTCGAGTGCAAGCTGTGTGGTCAGGTGCTGGAAGAGCCGCTGTGCACGCCGTGCGGGCACGTCTTCTGCGCCAGCTGCCTGCTGCCCTGGGCGGTGCGGCGGCGCCGGTGCCCGCTGCAGTGCCAGCCGCTGGCGCCCCGCGAGCTGTACCGGGTGCTGCCGCTGCGCAGCCTCATCCAGAAGCTGCGCGTCCAGTGTGACTACCGCTCCCAAGGCTGCGGCCACTCTGTCCGGCTGCAAGAGCTGGAGGCGCACGTCGAACACTGCGACTTCCGACCTGCCCGCCGTCTCCGCAGCCGCGGGGGCTGCGCTTCGGGGCCGGACAGTGGGGAGGTGCCGGCGCGGGAGGGCTGCGGGCCGGCACCAGGGGCCGGCTGGGGCGGGGGCGCGCGCGGGGGGCCGCCGGGCGGCCTCTGTGGCCGCGGGCGGGGACCCAGGCCTCGGGTCCTCGCCTGGAGGCGGCGCGAGAAGGCGCTGCTGGCGCAGCTGTGGGCGCTACACGGCGAGGTGCAGCTCACTGCGCGCAGGTACCAGGAGAAGTTCACCCAATACATGGCTCACATCCGCAACTTCGTCGGGGACCTGGGTGGCGGCCACCGCAGGGTAAGCAAAGGCGGGTGGGCGCCGCGGGCATGGTCGATTTGGGTGGGAAGAGAAACAGTTCCTTCTGACACTTCAGGATTCCTTTGGAACGGGGCATCCTTTCTTACTATACAGCAGGAAGCATCCACGCCCTAATCATACTTTCCTGTCATTATCTTGCGAATGGATTGGCATTGAAGTTAAGGATTGTCCCCTTTTTGCTTATATTACGATTGGAAAGAGTTAAACAGATTGGATTCTAACTTTGCCCTGGGAAAGTGGAATTGGGAAAACTTATTTCCCATCCAGACTCTTGTTCTTCGTCTTTTACCTTCCTGCCCACTGTCTCTGCCTATTTTTTGAACCTTTGTCCTGTGCCTGAAGCAAATACGAGAAAGAAAGCAGAGACATCCCCCTGCCCAGACTTTCTTCTTCCGTGACTGCCAGCATCCCCGCGGCCCCTGGCAGCGGCACACACGGGAGCGGTGTCACCGCTGGTGACACTTGTCCTGCAACTGCCTGCATCCACTGCCTTCTGTTAAGTTGGGGACTGTGTGGCATGGTGGGACCAGGACAGCCTCAGGAGTTGAGAGACTGAGAGATGGGGTTTCTTAGACCTGCAGAGTTCTTTTCATCATCCTGACTTTCCCTAAATAAGCCTTCCTTGCCTCAGGATCTCATTATTGGTGTGGAGAGAGAAAGGTGCGGGGATGGGGTGGGGGGTCGTGTGTGCGACCTGGAAAGTCCAGTTCGAGAGACTTCATCTGCGGTCAGACCGGCCCTGAGAGCCCCCAGGCAGCGGCTGTTTCCCTTCTTTGTCGAAGCTGCTGGCCCCGAACTGCACTCCTGGAGCGCCCGCTTTCAGACCGAATAAACAAGCCTCTCTGCAGCACCCCGTGTGAAGAAGCTTGTTTATAAAGCTGTTACTTCTCTCCTGGAGGACTTCTGCACAGTGTTTGACATTGTTGGTCGCTGCCATGGTGAGCAGGGATTTAGCAGAATTTGCGCTCCATTCAAGGAGCTGTTTTCACTCTTCGGCACTCCCGGGGAGGAGCAACCCAGAAAGATTCCCATTTGGGACTGGCTGCTCCACACTGCCTCCAACTCAGGCACCGAGTTTAGAAGCGCCGACTTAAACCTAAAAGAGAAAATTGAAGTGAGAGGGACTAAAGTGTTTCTACCTTGATGAATGGACGGACACTGTGTACTAAAAGACTCGTTTCAAGGGTTCTTTCTCTAGTGCATACGTGCATATACATATATGCATATATACAGGTAAACTTACAAAATGGGAGGACCCAGGGAAAAGCACAGATAGAAGCTTTGCATTGCCAGTCCAGGTTTCAAGGTCGCAGGAAACTAATGATTGAAGGAAAGGAGCAACGGCTAGAATAATATGATAGAAAAGCCCATGCAGCAAGTCAAGCTACCATCCTGAGAAGTGAGAAAACTGTCCATGATTTGCAGATTAGCCAAAACCTCTGTGTTCCCCAGGAATGTTTTTCTACTACCGGTAGGGGCTGCTGTGTGCACTGCCTGGGAAAAGCTCCTGGGAAAATATCGTGATGCTGATAGTAGTGATGATAATGCTTATGGAATGTTACCATTCAGAAATAATTTCTAAGTAAAAGTTAGTAACATCTATAACCATGACTAAAACCCACCTAGTCCGGCACTAATTCATCCTATGTTTAAGTTAGTCTTTATTAATAAACATTGCAGATATAATTCCTATTTGTTTTACGATTATTTGGCCAGACCAAAAAAAAAAAAAAATACTACTTTACATAGCACAAATTCTCTTTTTTTTATTCTGCAGGAATTATGCAAAACCAAGTAGGAATATTATTTAAAATTAGGACTACAGTAGCCTAATAGATCCTGCATTACAACAGCAACATGAATATTATTTGCAAATAGTTAAGTGTTTTTAAATTCCGTAAGACTTTACGAAATAAAAATTTTACGCTATTGATAATTTATATTTTACTTTTCCGTAATAGAGGGAAAAATAAAGATAACTCCAAGGTTTAACCAGAAATATGTTTTCAATTACAGTGAAATCAGAATTAGATGCTGCATTAGGATAAAAGGGCTGCGTGTCTCAAAATGCAAAGCCGTTTAGTAATTTTTGAAAATAGGGTTTTTTCCCCTCGCATTCACAGTTGTTCTTTTTCAAATACATACTTGCAAAGTAAGTATAGGAAGATCTCAACCTTCTGCTACATTCAACCGTCCTTAATTTTAAGGTTTTCCTCTTTTCACATGTCAGTTAACTCATGGTACATAAAAACTTATTGTAGCATTTATTTTTCTTTCTTTTATATTTTTACCTAGTGATTTTCTACATTTTCTCGTAGGATGGAGAACATAAGCCGTTCACTATTGTGTTAGAAAGAGAAAATGATACTTTGGGATTCAATATTATAGGAGGTCGACCAAATCAGGTAAAACACCTTGTTAATGTATTACTCATTACTTATAAAATAAGCATTATTCATTGCTTATAAAATAATAGAGAACTTAGTTTTTGTTTGTGGATTTTGAGTAAGAAAAACAAGTGGTTTAATCTTTAAAATTATTATTGTGATCAAATATCAGATTTCATAATGCATATATTCCAGTACATACCCAGATTTTATTTATTTATTTTGTTTGTTAGTTTGTTTGAGACAAAGTCAAGGTCTGTTGCCAATGCTGGAGTGCAGTGGCACAATCTCAGCTCACTGCAACCTCCGCCTCCTGGGTTCAAGCGATTCTCAAGTAGCTGAGATTACAGATGCCGTTATCATGCCCAGCTAATTTTTTTGCATTTTTAGTAGAGACAGGGTTTCACCATGTTGGCCAGGCTGGTTTTGAACCCCTGACTTTAAGTGGTCAACCCACCTTGGCCTCCCAAAGTGCTAGGATTACAGGCATGAACCACCACTCATGGCACAGATTTTACTTAAAAAAATTTTTTATTATTATTATTTTCTTTTCGAGACAGAGTCTCACTCTGTGGCTCAGGCTGGAGTGCAGTGGTGTGATCTCAACTTACTGCAACCTCTGCCTCCTGGTTCAAGTGATTCTCCTACCTCAGCCTCCTGAGTAGCTGAAATTACAGGAACATGTCACCACGCCCAGCTAATTTTTGTATTTTTAGTAGAGAAAATACAAAATGTTGGCCAGGCTGATCTCAAACTCCTGACCTCAAATGATCTTCCTGCCTCACCTCCCAAAGTGCCTGGATTACAGGTGTGAGCCACCATGACCAGCCTTTATTTTGAGAAAAACAAAAAACAACAGCTAACAAACTTGGTTCTCTTTGCTACTTTAAAAGGAGAAGAGTACAGTTCACATTTTATCTAAGTTATGTAGTCCTTTTGGCAAATTTCTTGAATAAACCTATTTTACAATAGATGTGTAGGCAATTTCTGTTTGATAATAATAGGCAATTGTATTGCCTGGTTAAACCTTTTATTTATTAAGTCAGATTACTCAGTTTGAAGATGCTGATACAGACTAGGAAGAAAATAATATATATTGAATGAATGAATAAACAGTTGAAATAAGGGATGATTGATTTCAATAGGAACCACCAGATTAAGGAAAAACAGTTGATTAGAAATATTTTTGGCTCCCCAAACAGGTTCTTTGTTTGATTGAATGAATAATATTCTCTATGTTGATGCCAATTGTTTTCCAAGTGCATATTGTAAACTTATATACTGTAGTTGCAAAGTTCTTTTATATCCTTGAACTCCTGTGTCAACTTAATTTTCACCATAACTGGAAAAAGGTGGTTAAGTTTTAAAACACTATGCTCTTTAATTTTCTCAATAAACTGCCATGAAATTTTTGCATCCTGCATTGCAGATGTTGTCCAAGGAAACTGTCTTAATGTTGTTGGCCATATGCTCTGTTTAGGTAAGGATGGCAGTGACATCTTTCTTCCTTGTGTTTAGTATTTTGAAAACCTAGCAACTAATGACTGTTGTGCTTCCCTTTTTAAAACAGTCCTCATTTATTAAGATAAAAGTCTTTTCATCACATCATTTTTGTTATCGTTTTCCCTAAGGAATATTTTTATAAACTCTATTTCAGTATTTGACATTTAGATGACATTGGACCTTTTTTAAAAGCCTCTTAAAATTCATGACAAGGACAGCTAGAGAGAAATAATTTTATTTAACCTGCCATGAAGCCAAATGATACTTAAAATTATATGATGTATTATTATAGGATGTTGGATATTTTCCCTAAATAAGTTTTGGCTTCTTGTGACTGGCTAAAATGTCCTATTTCTACCATATTGGCTACATTTGAGGTTTAACTAACCGTGAGGCATGTCTCACCTGGAAATGTGTAAAGATTGGCTTTGTTTGCATAAGTTCCCTTGCAGTTTAGATGCGATCTTTTGGGATTTTACACTTAAGTAAGGGTACCAGTCTCTCCTGTTAATAGGCACAGCTAGAGCTATGTTTCTAAATCTGTCATATCAGAAAGCTAAATTATATTTTCAAAACTCTGACCAAATCTCAAACCAGTTATGCAGTGGGAACCAGATACATGTTTTTTCTTCTTTAACCTTATCACCCTTTTACTTGCTACATCTCTTTAGAAGTGAGATGTTTTATCAGTAATACTTAAAACCAGTTTATTTTACCTTGTACATGCCCTTTCCCATAGCTTTTTATGTGAACTCAGAAATGTGAAGTAAATAGATAATCTTGTCAGAGACTCTGGACTCATTTATTAAGACTGCCATCTTGATAAATGACTAGTTGGTGTTAAGTAAGGTAAAATTCTGTGCCAAATCCCCAGCTAAGAGAGTTACAGGTTTAAGGAGGATTGGAAATGTTACATTTGGTAAATTGTCCTTAATAATATTTAAATTTTGCTTACGTCTTTCTTCTGCTAATGATTTTTTTTATGTAGAATAATCAGGAAGGAACATCAACTGAAGGGATTTATGTTTCAAAAATTTTAGAAAATGGACCTGCAGACAGAGCAGATGGCCTGGAGATTCATGACAAAATCATTGAGGTAAGACAATGATAAAACATGTGTATGATCCATGAAACAAAGATTTGGATATTTTAAGTTTCCAAACTTATCGCTTTACCTTGGTGTGGTGCTTATTTGTGTACACACACACACACACACACACACACACAGTGCTTTTACTGCCACATACATATATATGTGGCAGTAAAGGCATTATCGTTTTTACTTTCTTACAAAAAATGTAAAACTCACTGGGACATGTGGCTCATGCCTATAATCCCAGCACTTTTGGTGGTTGAGGCAGGAGGATCACTGGAGCCCAGGAGTTCGAGACCTGCCTGGGCAACAGAGTGAGACCTCATCTATGCAAAAAACAAAACTAAAAATGGTCCCAGCTACTAAGGAGGCTGAGGTGGGCATATTACTTGATGTCAAGCCCAGGAGGTTAAGGCTGTGGTGAGTTGTGTGTGGGCCACTGCTCTCTAGCCTAGGTAACAGAGCAAGATGCTGCCTCCCAAAGGATATAAAACTCTATTATGATTCTATATAATTTATTAGATATTGTGATAAAAGAATAAAACACCTGAAGTTTCCAAATGTGTTAACTGAATACCTCTGTTTTAATAATTTGTGTTTCACATGAACTATGATGACACTTGTTTGATTATTAAAGGATTAATTATCATAACATTTCAAAAAAGGATGATAAATCTCTGTTGAACACTTCTGATGAGGAACTATTACTATATTTTAAACTTGTGATTAATATGTTATATGTAGAGTTTAGAATAAACTATACAATACCTTTAATATTTCTCAGTATAATATGGTTACCTTCTTTATGTCATGATCTTTTTATATGAAAGAAAAAGGGAAATACCTTTTTTTCTCTTTGTTGTGAAAACCTGGTGAGAACTCTTCATTTGCCCTAGTGTATGTTATAACTGTATTGTTGTATTCTGGGGTGATAAAGTGAGCACCTATATGCTAGTAAAGTTGGGTTATGATAATGAAATTTTATGTCCCTGCCTTCTGCCATCTCTGTCCTTTTGACATTTTATTAACTGATTAAGATAGTATTACTTGCTGTTACCAAAAATGATTAAGTTACTTTTATCAGTGGGTTTATTTACAATGTATTAGTAAAGGTATAAATAGGAATTTGGAAGGTTTACTTGACTCCAATATTCTCTTTAAAAATTCTGTTTATTCTAGGCTATATAATCACTAGTGCCATCTTTCTGAATATCTGTATAAACTATCAGCATGAAGCCAGATTTTCTGTATTAAATTTTGAACAAAGTTTTAGATTTTCATTCATCCTCTGTGCACTGAACAAAGTTGAATTTTTAATGAATTGACATAGAATAAGAGTGAAGAATATAGAAGAGCCAGTAGTTTGCTGTTTTGGGGAAAAAGAGCATAACATTTATAAATTAGCTGATTAGATTACATAGAAAAAACATAAGAGTTATCTTTTGCTAAAAAACAAAAACCGTGGTTTATATCTAAAGAGGTCTCTTGTATCAATATTTTATTCTTCCAGTTTTGTTGCCAAGAAAGTTCAGACCTACTTTCACTGTTGCTATCCAATTTGTCTTGACAATTTGCCTAGTGGAAACATTCACATGCTGTAGCTTCTAAAGTCAGAATGTGTACAGTATGATTTAAAGTGCCACATAATTTAAACAGAAGATTGTACCTATTGCTTTCTGCATTACCTCAAAAACAAATTAAGTTATCCAGTTACCAGTGGAAAATAAAGTCCTACATTTAATATTTTTAGAAGAACTGATGGTACTGAATACATATATTGTTACACAAACACACAGACACAACAGAAATACATATTGGCAATTTTAAAAATAACTTATTCTAGGTAGGTGACAATGTTATGTAAGTTTCATTAATGTTACATTAAAAGAGAAAAAGAATTATTTTTATTTTTATATTGTGATACAACACTTTGGTTAAAAACCTATTGGTTTTGTTAAAGAGGTAATTTTATAAAACTATGATTGAAAAATCAAGTGCATCTTGACACTTATATAGTACTATTACTAATATATGTCAAATTAACCTTATTTAAACACTATTAAGATAAAAAAGCAAAGAGATCAATCATAGAAATTCAAATGAAATTTAACTAGCTATGGTATTATTATTCACTTTGCTTTGCATATGTTAGCAGTTAACGACAAGAGCTTGAAATTTGTCTCAACGATACAGAGTTTTCAGTGTGTCTTTTATACCAGGGTACGTTTATTTTATGTATATAGGCTATAGTTCCAGGATTGATCAGTGTGACCACATTTGCAGGTAAGAAATGCCTTAGAGGATGTACATATTTGTAGAATGCTGTGTGTTAAATGCATGAAATATTTTAGAAGGAAGATTATTAGAAAAAATTCTCTCTTGCTTAGTTGTTCAGTGGTGTTATCAGCTTTTTGAGTGAATAGGCATTTGTGTGACTTTAATATCTAGTTAAAAAGTAGCGTGTTTTTTCTTGAGCATAGATGTGTGTTGTGAAAGACCCAAATGTACCCATTAAAGTTAGAAATATTTTATGCTTGTCAATTATTTTAGTTTCTCTGTCATTATGATATCAATCAACTTTAAGCAGTTTTTAGCTAATGGGAAACTGAGAAGAAATATATCAATTTAAAATATGCAGATGCATATTTTAAAACAGATTTTTAGAGTAAAGAGAATAACTTCTGTTTTGTGTTCAATGATTTGTTTGTTGAACAAATTTAATGGATCAATTTTTGAATTTGAAATGTTTGACTTTTGAGTGCTAGGCTCCTGAGAAGGGAAATAATCCACTTCATATTACTGTGCAGCTTATACACAGCACAACTGGATTTGGTGTCCCTGTCTGAAGGTCTAACTGTGGTTCCCATTCTCCTCATCATTCTGTGCTATGAAAATCTCATCAGAAAACCTGTAACATTATTTTGATTCATTTTAAATTGTGATCCAAAGTTGCTTGCAGGTAAAATTCCAAATTGGGCTATCATGTTCTGGTTTTTGCCCTTCTTTTCTATCTTTCTATCATCTTGGGCACCTTGCACCTTCTTTCTCTCTTTCTTATTCCTCTGCAACATTTGTTGTCAGGAAAGAAGATTCTTACATTCACTTGCACTATTTGAACCATATACGTTTGTTCCATCATAGTATCCAAACTTTAACTATAGATAATGCCTTAATGACACCTAAGCTTATATCATTTTCACCTGGGCCTGCACAGTAGCTTCTTAAGTAAACTTTTCTTTCTTCCAGCCTCTGCTATCTGTAACTCCACGTTTCCTATCCTCAGCAAAACTTGTCATTGTTTCGCTCCTTTGCTTAGGAGCGTTGATTGGCATTATATTTTCAATAAGTTAAATCCAGGTTTTTCTTGTGAAGCAAACATGACGTTTAAAAACGTTTGTGCAATTTTTTTTAAAACCCTCCATTATTGTCTCATGAAACTCATCCATTTTCCTATCAACAGGCCTCTCTGCTTTTATTTGTTGTTTTCTTTCTACCTGGTATTCTGTCCCATGGCCTTCTGTAGCTGAGAAACTCCTTTGTATCCTCAAAAATCCTCTATTCCTGGAAGCCCTTTGCAATCCACTAAGCAATATTATCTTCTTTGTTGTCTAAAGATCTTTACACCTCTCACTTTCATAGCATTTTCATATATTATGGTATATATTTACTTTTAGATCTTCTTTCCCCCCAACAAATGTATGGGTTTCTTAGAAGTGGTTTTAGTATTTTATTGAACTTACTAACTTCAGCACTTCTTTTGCTCTCAGCATTGTGCCTGGGAAACTTTAGACATTCTGTGAATTTTCTTTGAATGATGGACTAAATGAGTGGATAAATCTCAAGATCAAGGTTTTAGGCACTATGGTATGGATCCAAGGGTTTTTCAACATCCCTGCAATCTTGCCTCGTGGGCAGTCCCCAAAGGCTCTCCTGTCGCATCCGATTCCTTCTCACCATATATTTATTACAAGATCAATCAGAAGTTGAAAGAGTTATTGTTTCTTAAGTTGTGAGATCTTTAAAATCTAGCCACAATGGATCAATGCAATTGTATCTTTCTAGACTGTTTCTTATAGTCTGTAAATCAAGAAAGAACCTAAATCTACAAGGCAATGTTTCAAATTCTGTTCATGTAAATGCTTGGATGGGATCTGAAGACATGTGTGCTCACCTTCACCTTCATGCAGAATGTTAGTTATTGAACTTGAACAGCCGTGGTAAAGCTGCCTGAATTTACATGCTTGCCTGCAAAACAGATGTGCAGAGAAGGGCACTGGACCAAATAAGAAATTGAACAAAAACATGATTGACTGCAGAGGAATTAAAAAGATGAAAGATATTTTCAGTGTTTCCAAGCTTTGTAAATGGTCTGGTGAAAAAACCAAAAGAGCTGAGGCTTCCTAGAGCACTGGGGATGGCCTAAGAACCTCTTTGAAGTCCTCTTTGGTGGAGCTGCTTGGAGTAATTACCAGTAGCCCCAGCTGTGAGGCATTCTGAAGAAGCTTAAGACACAACTCACTGAGCTTGATGCTGGGAACTTTTTAAGGCAAGTTTAGAGAGGTTGTGTTTTTCTAAGTACATGCTGTTGTATTCCTAGTAGATTTTAGTGTTTCTACAAAGAGACAGGAGTAGAAACTTTCCCAGTCTGTTCTAAAAATCATTGTTCTTCCCAATGTCTTGAGAAAGTGTCACAAAGGAGAAAAGGAGACTGACATGGGTTGGGTGGATTTGGTGCCTGATCGTCTTAACCCTATGAATTATTACGGCCACATCACAGTTCCATGGCTTTATAAACAGTACCTTTAATCTGCTTTGCTCTCCTTTCTTAGGCAGATAACAGTGTTCTTAAGAAGAATGTATCACTTCTTTTATAATCAGCAACTTAGGGGTGATTCAATTGTTATCTTCATATCAAAAACACCCCAAAGAATAGACATTATTTATTACGTGGTTTCAAATATTTTAAACAATTTTGTATTGCTGTAAAAGATATAGCAATAAATCTTCAACTTATAAGATTAGATGAGCAATTGAGTATGCTACTTAAATAAGGAAATACTTATTTTCCATAATTTGGAGTACGATGCAATTTAGTATAGAATACTGGACAAAATATATAATGTTAAATGAAAATGTTGTTACTTTATGTAAAATTAGATGATTTGATGTTTTATTTGCATAGTCTATCACATTGAAGCTAAGGGAAACAACAGATTTACTCTATGAAATTCTATTTCAGAAAAAACATAATTAGTTAACAAACAGTTATAAAAAAAGATCATCAGTTTTCACAGTGAAATATGCTACAAACATGATTCATGAAGTATATAAACACGTTTAAATGATAATACACTTTTGTTGCTGAAGGTAAAAATATATATAACCTGTTACTGATTGGAAAGAACTTATAAGCAAGATGGGAAGATAGCTGTACTTTAATTAAACAACAAAACAAAAAACAAAAACAAAAAAATGAGCACAGGATGAGTGATTGGCATAGAATCACTACCAAGAAGGATTCCTTAATGTTATGGGGGCCTAAGAGCTTTAATCTTTAAGAGGGAATGGTACTTGAAAGAACTCTTACAGGAAAAGTCAGAGAGGGATTGGGAGGTGAGAGAGGGTAGAGCAAGAGCTTTCCATATTCAGAAAGAATGCCATGAGTCAAATGACAAGGTAGGACTTGTGTGTCTTTCTTGGCAGCCATTTGGTTGATTAACGTGAAAAATATCACAGCTAATACTTATTGGTTATTATATGTCAAGCATTCTTTAGTTTTTTTACAGTTATTAATTCATTTTATCCCCACAAAACTCTATAGAATTGGTACCGTAGGTATTGGTAGTTTCCCATTTTACAGATGAGAAGACTGAGACACAGAGAGATCAAGTAATTTGCCAAGGCCACAGAGTAAGAGCTCCTGTATCTGTGCTCTCAACCATCACCTAATACTACCTATTATAAAGACTTATATAGGTGATTCATGGTAGGTAATCTATGAAAAGTTAGTTGAAGCCAGACTTTGAAGAAATTAGGGGAAGACCTTGCATGCCTGGCTAAGGAGTTTGCTTTTTATGGTATAGGCAACAGGGAGTCAGTGATAAGCTTGGAGCAGGGGAATGAGACGAGCAAAGCAATGATGAGAAGATTAAATCCCAAAATAGATTTAATTGGGGTATATAAATAACTTGAAAAGTAAAAGAACTTGAGATGGGACACTAATGGGTGGGTATCAAAGTTGTCCATATATGAGGTAGTAAGGGTTAGTAGCAAATAAATGCAACAGAAAAGTACCAGAAGGTAGTGATAGCCTAGTTATGTCATTCACTATACCTACCTTGAACATCTCCCCATGTCTTCACTTTCCAACAGTATGCTTATCATCATCTACATCAAGAATGTAGTCTAAAACCACAGAGGTTATTCATCCTTTCTTTTATTCCCTTCATTGCAGACTGTGTCATGCTGTTTAGTATAAATTGATGATGGAAATCTGTCCCTTTTGTCTATTAGGAAGTCATTTGATTATAGTGGTTCAAAGAAATCCTCTAAAAAGTCTTGAGAGAAAGAGGGAGAGAGACAAAAGGCTTGATGGGTTACCCTGGGGGCAGGAGAGTTCCTTAAGGAGAACTAGGATGTTCAAGCATTGTTTTCTCCTGCGGGCAGTTAGAAAAGATCCTGCAGAAATATGGTGCGTGTTGGAAGTACAAGGGCAATTTGGAGCCTGTAGTAGTCCATTCTCATACTGCTATAAAGCACTGCCCTAAATTGGGTAATTTAGAAAGGAAAGAAGTTTAATTGACTCACAGTTCTATGTGGCTGGGAGGCCTCAAGAAACAATAATTGCCAAAGGTAAACGGGAAGCAAGGTATCTTGTTCACAAGGCAGCAGGAGGGAAAATAAATGCAGGAGAAACTACCGAACACTTATAAAACCATCAGATCTCGTGAGAACTCACTCATAATCGTGACAACAGCATGGGGGAACCACCCCTGTGATTCAGTTACCTCCACCTGGTCTTTTCCTTTATATGTGGGGATTATGGGGATTACAATTCAGGATTAAATTTTGGGTGGGGACACAGCTAAACCATATTAGAGCCTGTTCACCTTTTAAACTTGATTTGAAGTATTTAGAAGTACTATTGACCTTGAAGCTTTTTTCAGACAAAATTTTCTCTCAATCAAATGTGTCATCTTCCCTGTCCTGGAATATTGCATTTTACTTCATATGGTTTCTTAACCATCATCTGTACTCTGTCAAATCTGTCTCCATGCCAGTGCTACTTGAACTATTTGTGTTAAAATGCATTTAATTATTTTATTTTATTTTTATGAATCATAGACTATAAGATAAAAATGAAGAAGATGAACTAGAATAAAATGAAATAAAATGAGACAAAATACCACCAGGCCAGGCCAACATTTTATTATTTATATATATTATTTATATTTATATTTTATATGTTATTATTTATAATTATAATCATTATTGTTAGATTCATCAGATATACATTTGTCCTACCAAGTTAATATAAATGATTCTAAATTCTTGCTCTCTCTTTCTGTACTTACCTTATCATAGACTAGTAACAAACTGTTCATGACCTGGCACTGGTCTTTGGACCTTAGTCTATTCTGAGTAGCACTGCTTCTCACAGCAGCCAGAGAGATCATTTAGGAATGCAAATTACATCTTATGATCCTTCTGTCTACAATTCCTGAAAACCTTCCCTGTGCCTGGGATAAAATGCAAGGTTCTTAAGCCATTCAGTGAGGTCCTGCCTCCTCTGGCCCTCCTCTATAAATCCGGCTTCTTTGCCCACCCTCCCCTTAGCTCACATTGTTCAAGTTACACTGGCTCTCTCTTTCAGTTCCAGAATACACCCAGTACTTTCCCGTCTCAAGGACTTCTCACTGGAAGTCTCTTTCCCCTCCTTTAACCTCACTAACTTCTGCTCATTCAACTCAGCTCAAATGTCACCATTGCAGATAGGCCTTCTCTGACTTCCCTGTTTAAACTCAACTCCCACGCGATGCTGTTTCACATACCTCCTTCTCCTGGTAATATCATAATTAAAAATTACCTTTTTCCCTTTAAGTAAATGTTTACAGAAGAGTCACAAATCTAGTGCAACAAAAGATCAGAAAGTGAAGTCATGCATGAGGCCAGCACCCAGATCAAGGAACAGAGCATAGCAAGCATCCTCAAAACTTCCCTTCTTCCCCTGTTACTTCATTACCTTCTTCTAAGTTTTGCCTATTTTTGACTTCATATAAATAGAATCACAGAATAGCTATTCTTTAAAGTTCAACTTCTTTTATTTAACACAATGTTTGTGATGTCCACTCATATTGCTGCATATAATTGTTCATTCTTATAGCTGTGTAGCATTTCACTATATGACTGTACCACAATTTAATTATCAATTTTACCTTCAATGGACTTGTCAGTTCTAGACTATTACAACAGCAGTGCTCTGAACATTCTTATTTGTTGGCCATAGGCATGCATTTCTGACACACACTCACAAACAAACACATTTATGGGTATATTTGCAAGGTCAGAGGAAATATAAATATTCAGCTTTAGTCATTACTGCCAAATAGATTTTTTTTAATGGTTGTAGCAATTTAGATTCTCATCAGCAGTATCTTAGAGTTTCAGTTACTCCACATACATGCAAAAACTTGGTATTGTGTTTTTTTAATTTCATCCATCTGGTGAAATGGCATATGCGGGTGATTCTGGCATTTCCTTGATGTCTAATGAAGCTAAATAAATCTTTGTATGTGTATTGGTCATTTCAGTCTCCTGCTTTATGAAGTACCATGGTGAGCTCAGAAATCCTGCCTTTTGCTGTGACTTTAACACCCAGCAGCACTCAGTAGGCACTCAGCTACTGAATAAATCATTAGTAATATAATCCTACCAAGATAAAGCAAATATAGCCCTGCTGTTAAAACTCTGTGCCTGACATATATGAGGTGTGCAATAATATGTACTAAATGCATAAGTAAAACTTTCCTAAGTTTCTTTTAAATTTGTATCTATCACAAAGCAATTAAGTGCTTCGTGTCTTACCTGGTTTTCTCTCAGAGAAGAGAAGTAATTCTATGTTTCTTTTGACATTATCATGTTTGATCATCTCGGCATGCTCAATTTTTAATGTTACTTCTTTAGAAGGACCAGTTTTACACTGTCTATCTCGCTTCACAATTCTTTGTTATAGTGTCACAAAGATTAATATGATCCCTAAACTAATACTTTTGGCCTAGATACACTGTCTTACAAATCCTTTCACTTTTTTCGAATGTGTGGGTGTTATTTTTTAAGAGACATAATTCTTTTCAACAGATAAGAATGATCAAAGAAGAAAAATTCTTTGTTTTTCTTCTTACCCGAACTTTCACTTAGAGGACATTTCTTTTTATAGCACAGAACTTTATAATGCATATCTCTTCTTAGACAGGTATAATTTTTCTTTGGATCCACATTAAAATCCAGTAATGTCACATTCTACTGATTCAGAATTAAGTCACTGAGGCATACTTAGTTAACCCTAAGATAAATTTAGATTCCCAGACATACAGCTGGTAAGATAGAATTTTAGAGCTGAAAAAAATTGGTTGGCTCAAAATTATCTAATAAACAATTGAAGAATAATTTTCATATAAAAATGTTATATTTTACACATTAAGTACTTAATATTATTGTAGGTATATTTTATGTAATTAAATATTGTATCATGTGGGATCATGAACTGCCAAATAAATTATCTTACTGTAATTCATAAGTATATATCTAACTCATAAAATATATCTCAACACATATAAATTATATACCAAATGACTGTTATATTCAATCAGAATGGTAAGGATGATGATGGTTATAAAATAGCGAACATTTATAAACTCCTTATTGTGTGCCAAACACTATGCAAACAGCTATATGTAATAAACACATTGGTGCAATTAAAGGATTCCAGTGAATAACAGTAACTTAAACTTTGATATGGTCAGTTTCATTGGAATAAACTTCATTATGTCTAAAGAGGAAATACGGCTGGTTAGTATGAAGGAATAGTAAACGTGCTGTAACATGTACTGGAAACCTATGGAGTTGATGGCTCCAACTCTTCTTTAAGCCAGGCAGTGAAATTCAAGTGAATTATAGTATTAGCCATGTTTACAGTTTACGAAAAAAAAAAAAAAAAAAAAAGTGGCTGGGTGCGGTAGCTCACACCTATAATCCCAGCACTTTGGGAGACCGAGGCGGGTGGATCACAAGGTCAGGAGATTGAGACCATCCTGGCCAACACGTTGAAACCCCATCCCTTCTAAAACTGCAAAAAAAAAAAAAAAAAAAAAAACAAATTAGCTTGGCATGATGGCATGCCCCTGTAACCCCACCTACTCAGAGGCTGAAGCAGGAGAATTGCTTGAACCCAGGAGGCAGAGGTTGCAGAGACTGAGATTGCGCCACCGCACTTCAGTCTGGGCAACAGTGCAAGACTGTGTTTCAAAAAAAAAAAAATCAATTAAATACAGTGATAATTATGTGTTTTCTTGTGGCACTTGGAGTTTATAATAGCTTTCATTATTAAAAGATCCCGAAACACTTTGTGGAGCAGAGTTACAGATAGTCATCCTTAGCTCTGAATGTCCTGTCTTTTGTGTGTTCTAAGCTTTGTAAACATTGCTCCTATTGGGCACTATTGCTTCTATTCCCAGGGCTCTACTGTTTAATCCCAGGATTCATAATCTATTGGAAATGTCTGACCTGACAAAATAGAAGTGTAAGCTTTACGATAAGACTTGACTATTTGGTTCAAGGAAAATATATAAATCCAATTCTGGGAATAACTTGAAGAGAGTTGGCTGCTTTGAGAGTGATTCCCAAAGTTTAATATCTCAGGTGTTTTTCTATATGAAACTTTTCGCTAAAGTAACCTTCATCTTCATGTATATTGTCTCCATTTCTCTGCTTCTAAGGGGTTGTCAGTAATACTTGCATCAGTATAGGGATTTAGCTTTTAATCTGTGTCAATTATTTAACCAGTAGCAGCTGAAGAAACTTGACCTTTTAGAATGATCACAACCTAATGCATTTGCTTCTCATTTTTACCATATTCAGATTAATTTCTTACATGGAAGTGGTTTTTTAAATATCAAAATCAAGGAAGAACATACGATTTTTTTTTTTTGTTTAAAAAAGCTTGAACCTCTAATCTGTAGGAAGCATGTTATGTAGTTACTTTCTCCTTCTTAAAAATAACTCAGTAGTAAGAAGACTGTTGTTTTCTCTGGGGAGAAGGCATTATTAAGGAAAGAAAATGAAGATTGTTAATTTCTATGAACACTGTTGTTCTTTGTGTTTTTTCTTTTATATCCTTTTAAAAAAATATTGTTGGGGAAAAATAGTTTCTAGAAGTTTTGCACGTAAAAGATAAAGAATTTTCACCTTGCTCATGCTGTAGGAATCTGAGATTGTTAAGATTAAGTTACATGAAGTTAAGAAGGTGCTTAAACTTTCTAACTGTGTGATTTGTGTGTATGCATGCATGTGTGTTTCCTCTTTCTTTACCCTGTTTGAAAGTAATGTGTCAACACTTCGTAAGATAATTTTTTATTCTTATTTTGGAAACAGCTGCTTGGATACTACTGAAGTGGCAAAGTTAATGAATCATGAGAAGCAGTGGTTTAGTGGTTTATTTTGAGTGGAAATAAGCTAAAAAAAAAAAAACAACAGTTACTTTTGCTTAGCTTTTTTTTGTTGAGATGGTGTTTCACTCTTGTTGCCCAAGCTGGAGTGCAGTGGCGTGATCTCGGCTCACTGCTACCTCCACCTCCCAGGTTCAAGTGATTCTCCTTCCTCAGCCTTCCGAGTAGCTGGATTACAGGTGTGTGACACCATGCCTGGCTAATTTTTTGTATTTTTAGTAGAAATGGGGTTTCATCAGTTAGCCAGGCTGGTTTTGAACTGCTGACCTCAAGTGATCCATCTGCCTCGGCCTCCCAAAGTGCTGGAATTACAGGCATGAGCCACTATGCTCAGCCTATTTTGTTTAGCTTTCTAAGAGGTCATTTGGGCACAGATGAAGACATCTGAAAATTAGTCATCATTTCTTTATCCATAAGCACAATGTTACTGGCAAGTTTTCTATTCAAAGTGTTCAAGAAATAATATAAGTGAATTACGTTAAATTATTATTGATATCTTTTGGAGGGCAAGTGTTAAAACATACTTAAAATTTTACAGCGTACTTAAAAATTGAAGAAAATATTATACTTTATATCTACTCTTCATTTTTAGCAACATTTTTAAAATGTCAAAATATAAGAAATAGTTTATTTTATTTGTGTGCAGTTATTGAAAAATGAAACCACGGTGAAAAGACATTATTAAAAACCACTATTTCTTTTGGAGGAGAAATCTTGGAAATTTTGAAAGCCATGTATAAATGTGAACTTACCTAGAGTTCAAAATGTAACATCTGGTTTTCCATATTTTTTGTCATGGACTGGTAGGTAAGGATTTTGCTAGAGATTTAAAACGCTAGAATTACTACAACCATATCTAAGATTTGAAATTAGTTTAGGATATTTTACCAAAAGACACTAAAGCCCACAAACAATTAATTCATTTTTATTCTAAATCATTGAAATCTATTTCTGTTAATTATTTATAGCTCTTCTCTCTAAGTCAAGCTGTTATTCAAATGTAATCTCTAAAACGTGGTCAGTTTTATAGGTAAGTTATGTCTACACAATGCCAGAGAATACAAATAAATCTTAAATTTAAAAATCACAAGCCAGTATTTCATGCCCTCAGCAAATACCCGAAGATAGAAATAGGTTATGCCATTGCCAATAGTTCCAGCTGCCAGAATTGCCACTCCAGGGTACTTTATATATGATTACCTTATTGAAAGAATTGTCAATATCCCTTTTGTCCTTGAGAGGAAAAATATTCAGAAGATCTTGAAAAATTTCTAGATTCTAGATTGGTATTTTAATTTTCAAAAGCCAACCCAGTCCTGGGATCGTTCTTAGATGATAGCTTCAGGTTATATTGCTTTGGTTTATTTCAGGAGAAAATCTGTTGGAGAATATAAGGGAGGTTCTTATGTCTTTTATACTTGCCCATTATTTTTATTTATTTTCCTTTGTGGCACTTACAGAAAGCCTTGTGGATAGATCTGTTTTTTTATAGTAATTCCTACATTGCTGAAGAAGCTTTTCTCTGAGGTGCTCATGTATTATCATTAGTGTGATTAATGTTAGTCACTTAAACAGAGAGATATGGTCTTAATTAGAAACTAGTATCTTGAAACTGCAAACCTAACAAAATACAAGGAAAATCAGAAAGAAGGCCACCTATAGATACACTCTGCAGATTTGATAATTGGACTGTTTAGGCAGGAGGCACAGAAGCCTTTATGTATATAAATCCAATTTAATTTGATGAGCCGTCTGAAGATCAGTTTAGGCAGACTAAAAGCCACTGATATTAGCTAAAACAGATATGAAAACACAGTTTGAGGATTATAGTTTTTCACGAGACCAGAAACCCATGGCGATGCCATTAATTGTGCATTCCCTTGTCAATATTTATCTGTCAATGTCTGTTTATTGGTCTCTTTATATGATACCAGGTTTCTTTGTATATGATTTCTAAAATAGGTATATGTGCCTTAGTCTAGTTTTATGGAGAAACTCCCTTTGCATATTTGTTTTGTATTCTTCCTGTCACTGTACCCTAGGACAGAATCAACCTTTAACTGGGCCTTGTGCCAGTCAGCCCCACGGTGCGAGGGCTCAATCTCATGTTACATCAATCTTGCCTTATAAGAGTACATGTTCTAAAATCCCTGTTGCCCCTAATTAGATTATACTGTCATTAGAGGGACATAAACTTTCATAGGGATATTTAAACATTTGTTTTTCTCAGACCAAAGTGTTGCTATTATATATAGACATATTAAAATATCAATGCAATGATATTTTACTTTCATTTATTTCTTAGTGCTTCTGCCTGTTCTGTTTTATTTGGCTTTTGAACTAGAAGTTATTGCAAGAAACTTCTTGTTCAGAGGTGGATTTTTTCCCTACTATTTTTATGTACATACATCATTCCAAGTGGAATATCCGTGTCCTCTAAATATGGAAAAGTTGACAGCCTCATCTTATTTTTCATGTGTTTCATATAGTAATAATTGTCTGGAATTAAATTGATAATTTCTGTGACAGAGTACATATTCTCTAATTGTCTTTTTTAAAATATTAATTGTATCACTTAATAAATATTTGTTTAGCTTTTGCTATGAGCCAGCTACTGTGCTAATACTAGTTACAATACACCTAAGAACCTGGAATTATGTAAAGTAATGGAGAGAGAAGTGAAATAATAAATTAGTAATTATAGTAAACGTATGAGGGAAGTTCTAGCTGTTGTTTGATGATGGGTATGGAGTGGGTGGTTTTTATCTGACAGATCAAGGATATTTTTCTTTGAAGAGTGACATTTATAGCATAACTAGAAACATGAAGAAGTGTTAGCTAGGCAAGGATTTGAGAACAAAGCTTTTAAAACAGACAGATGAGTGTGTGTGAAAGCGACAGGATAGGAAAAAGCTTAGTGTATTATAAGAACTGAAAGAGAGCTGATGGAAGAATGGCTTTCCGTAGGATTGGAGGGCTTGGGAGGGGCTAATTCATGGATCATGTCTCAAACAGGTTGACTGTACATCTGGGTTGCCCTTGGCAGCCTTGTTGATCTAGCAAAATGATTACTAACACTCCTACTTATTCTCAGATGTGCCCCAATTTGATGTTAAATTACATCTTCCTCCGTTTATAAATCAAGGTTTTTTTTATTCCAAGAAAAATAGGAACCCATTAAAGTATTAAGTGGGGAAATGACATGATCAAATTATTATTATAAGAAATCGTTCTGCTGTAATGTTGCAAGTGGCTTTGAGGAATCCAGATGGAAGTGGGAGGCTGGCTAGTCAGCCAGTGCAGTGGTTCAGATGCCAGATGGCAGTGGTTTCGATGAGGGATTTGGCAGTGGAGACACAACCCATGGCTTCAACATATATTTCAAAAATAGACTCAGGGAAGCCATAAGCAACAGGCATCCTCCTTTTGATCTAGCAATAATAATGCTTCTCTTCATTTTGATAACCAGCCATGAGCGCATGCAATGACCACACTCACTGTTCACTTATACAGCCATGGGTTCTTAATTTCTGTTTCTGGTTGGGCCAGTAAAGCCCTTTCCTCATCCCTCTTTTCTGCTTATCACTAGAGACAGAAACTAAAAACCATGGCTTCAGGCTGCTAATAACCTAAAATAAAACAAAACAGAACAACAGCAAAATAAGGCAGGTTGGACAAGCTTGCTCTAAGTGACTTCCTGATGACATATGAGGGACTCAGTTTTTTCAGCATTTTGTCTTTTTATTAACCTGTAGCAAGCCTTTGGAAAGCATCCTTGCCAATAGTTGATCTAGGAAAACAGCACAGAGCATTGGTTTGAGCCCAGGCTCTTGAGTTCAGTGGCCTGGGTTGGAATTTCAGCTCTGCAACCAGCCGCTTCTAGTACGGAAGACTCACTGACCCTCTCTGGTCCTCTATGTCCTAATCTCTAAAATAAGGATAATAACAGTGCCCACCTCAGAGTTGTTATCAAGATTAAACCAATTAATATTTCAAAAATGTAAAGCAATGCATGGCACATAGCCACCCTTGTAAAAATTTTCTTGAATTATTAAAACTGGGTGACTATGGTTTGTACTGCAGCTTGATCAGAGACGTAGTGGGATAATTCTTGACCTAAATATCTCATGTAACCTATTGATTATACTATCTTCTGGGCACATTGGCTCATGCCTGTAATCTCAGCACTTTGGAAGGCTGAAGTGGAAGACTGCTTGAGGCCAAGAGTTCAAGACCAGCCTAAGCAACATAGTGGGACCTCGTATCTAAAAAAAAAGCATTAGCCAGGCATGATGGTACATGCCTGTAGTTCCAGCTGCTCTGGATGCTGAGGCAGGAGGATTGCTTGAGCTCAGGAGTTTGAGGCTGCAGTGAGATGTGATCATGCTACTGCACTCTAGCCTAGGCAATAGAGGGAGACCCTGTCCCTTAAAAAAAAAAGTTATCTATTTGTGACTGTTGAGAAATTCCTGAAACATAAATAACAAATGATCATCTATTACTGAACTCGACTAGAATTCTGGCTAGAATAAATAGAGAAAAGATGAAAGAAAGGTTATATTTCACAAAGAAAAATGTGTGTAGGCTTAATTTCTTCAGCCTATTTAGCATATGATTTTCTGCCCATAGTAAAACTGCAACTACATTTATGAAATGTTAGAGTTGAAAGCCATTATAGATGACTTTTTCCCACATTGTCTTACTGTGGCGATCAGGGCTTAGAGAAAATTAAGCGGTTTACCTAAGATCCTATGACACAGATCTAAGGTACTCAAAATAGTTGTAACAGGTAATAATAAAAGACTTCAGAAGTCTGTGACTTCACAAACTGCATCATACTTGGGTGATGCTATATAATATATCCATTTGAGAGAAAAAAATATCTGAAAAGCATTCAATGTTCAAGGAAGCATTTTATAGCTGGTAAAGTCTAATATTCTCACTTTATGGATGTTTCTCATTAACTATAAAAAGCTATAGCCTTCAAACACAGTTGAATGGTAGGCCACTTCTGTGATACGGAGAATAGCGAACTTGCTTTCCCGACCAAAATGTTCCACATCTCGCTAATTCCATGGCTTGAATTTCCACCATTAGGGATGCATTTCTTTAAGTTTTGAGGATATCCTGGTGTCAATGAATGACTTAGAAAAATGGAAATCATTTACTGGGCTGTCTCAATTTCAGAATGTATTAACTAAAGACTTCTAGGGAAGAGGTTCTAAAACTATAGTATAGAAATCATATATGTCAGATTCTTGAGATATTTGTTAAAAATGCACATTCCAGAGTTAAATCCCAGACCTACTGAAATGATCTCTAAGGTCTGATTACTCAGATCTATACATTGTGTGCTTGATGGTGTTCTTGAATGACATTTGAGTATCACTTTTTAAATTATCACGAGTGGTGTGTAGAAAGTTTGTAATAAACAAAAAGTATACAATTTCACTAGTTGAATAGTAAAGCTACTTACTAACTGAAGTAAGTACCTTTAGTTTTATTTGCATTCTGGCTGATAATTAACTGTCTTCAGAATCTTAACAGATTATCTGCCATGATGATTCCATAGGTATTTTAGGATTTTTTTCCACAGGTAATTGTTATATCCACTTGAAGTATAACTTGCAAATTTTTCTCCTTAGGCAAAGATTCTCTGGGTTTATCATTTCGCCTCTCGTCCTAATACCACTTTTCCCCACTTTCTCCCATAGCGATCTAAATACAGTGCTTTGAGTCTACCACTTGTCTTTGAACAAGCCTCATAAACACTCTAAGCCTCCATAGTTTTTTTTCTTTAATCTATCGTTGAATTTAATTTGCTCTCCTAAATATCAGGACAGTGTAAGGATTTTGTTAGGTAATTTACATGAAAGCATTTTGTAAGTCATAAGGTATTCTACAAATGTAATGTGCTATTACTAGTTAAGGACCTAAAAATACCTATTACCCCTGTAGTTCTGTCAAACTCATTCTATCAATTTCTTTTCTTTTTCAGAACTCTGGTCTCAGCTATACTAGTTAGCAAATTTAATTATGTTAAATAAAATGTCAGCTCTGATACTAATAGATAACATCCATTTGCATAGGCCAAATCCAAATTGAGTACAATTAGTACAACTAGTACATCCAAAGTATTGTTCTGGGCATTATAGAGAAATAATGAGTAATTAAAATGTTCTTCATAATGTTAGAGATATGTTTTAAAAAGAGGAAATAAGAAATGCAAGCAACATAATGCAAATTCTTATGTAATCAGTGCCATGAAAAAGACAGAATGTACTCCAGGTGGGAGTTGTTTAAGGGAAGAAGAAGAAAATTAAATTTTAGGGAATCAAGGATTCTATATAGACCTTGAAAGATGGGTAGGATTTTAGAAGCTTATGTTACCAAGAGTTTGACCTGAATACAAGACAGAAATCATTCCTAAAACAATTTTAGCTGTAAGATTTAGCGACTTAAAACTAGGAAAAACTTTGAGTATCTTTTAAATTAACTATTTTTATTAAAAATATATTTAGAGAGAGTTCACCAGATCTGAAAGCCTGCATATTCCAAACACTAAATTTATATCCTCTTTTCCATTGGATTATTCTGTAATAGGCAGTAATTGAATAAATTATTCTGGGCTTGTTTATTTTATCTGCTCAGGTCATTTCATCTAATTAATTCATTTATCTCAGATCACAGACCAGATATCTGTTCTTTTTTTTAGATATGGAATCATCAAGCATTACATTTAAAAAAATCACCAAATCAACCTGCTGAGTTAAATTAATGTCATGTTATTCTTCTTAAAAAGGGAGCACCTGCCTTACTGATGTTCATAATAAATGTCTTGTATAGAAGAGTTTTCCTCATGTAGAAATATGTATTTGTCCCATGAAGAAATCAGCTCCCCAACATCATATCCTTCTCCAAACAAATTGGTGGATTTCAGTTTCTTCCCTTGTTATGAATGACCCTTTCAAATCCCTTTCTTGTTTACCTGGTCAAAACTGATAAGTTGGAAGCTAGTTTAAGCAGCAGATGAGGCATAGGGTGCTTAAAGCTACAGCAGTGTCTGGACTGGACTTTCCATCTTCAGGTTCAAGCAGCTCCTAAAGTAGAGGCCAGTGTTCCAAATCAGAGCAACTCAATGAACCATTTTGTCTCTGTTTGAAATGTCTAAGGCAGGGCTGGCGTCATGGGTGAGTACCTGAGCAGCTACACAGGGTTCGGGGTTAGAGGGGTCCTGCCCTTATTTTAATGCCCTACTGTCATCATCTTGAAATTCCTAAGCGTTTTTGAGCAATGATTTTCATGTTGTGCTGGGCTCTGCAAATTACATACCAGGTCCTGCTCTAAGGCTTTTATCCCTTACTGCAGAACTATCTCAAAACAAAATAAAAGCACCAAATGAGTGCCGTCACTTATTAATATGAGGGAAAAAAAGCAGGTTCAGAGATCCAATCAGATAAAAATGCCAAATTTTCCCCAGGACATTCCCATTAAAAGGAAAACATTTATATCTGAAACAGTCAACGAAGGTGTAGGTAGGTCTGATTGTTAACTGTCAGTCTAGCCTGAAGGAAGACTTTTCTCTGGGTAAAACAGATCACTTTCTCTTCTCTACCTCCTCCTTGTTTTTTGCTTGTTTCCTTCCTTTAAAGAAAACACAGACATCTTTCATCCTTGGCCTGCTTACCGCGGGCTGCCAATAAGCTAGACAGTGCTCCATTTTGACCCTGTTTCCCAGTTTGCAGCATCCCTCTTCGTGCTTCCAAGACCTTTCTAAATCCTACCCATAACTTCACTGAAGAAATACTGAAAAGAGATACCACATTATTCATATAAACTTCTCACAGAGCACTGCCTTCCCCCACAAAATCGAAAAGGACTTGGAATGTGCAAGTCATACAGCTGAGGGCCAAAGCACTGTAGAAATGAATTCATTTGCTCCTGAAGCTTTTGAGGGAGGCAAATTTTCAAAAGCAGCCCTCCAAGTCTTTCCACCATTCAGGCTGCTCCCTCCACATAATGAACCTATTAAAAGAATTAAGTCAATTTTTAAAAAGCAGTGATCTCCCTTTTGTATGATTTGCGGCATAGTTCATGTAAAAGCCTCTTTTCCTTTTGCCTGTTATATGAATCTGTACTCCTCTCCTAGTTCATTGCTTTATTTGATTTTCACTTCAATTGATACCTTGTCCTTGGTCAGGGGAAGGCAGGATAAAGAAGATAGGGCACATGAGAGAGGTTCTAAAAGTGTTAAACAAAGAAATACATCAAGAGCTGACAAACGGGATTCTGTTTCAAAGCAGGCCTGAGCACTGATTTTGAAAATTTTAAAGGTGAAAATGTTCATTCTGTGCTATTAACGTCCTATAGCATAATCACTTTTGATTTGCATCTCACATTCTGGTGCTTTTGTTTCAAAAAATTTTTAGTGTCTAGGAAAATGCTCATTATATAGAATTTTTATCATATACCAGCAGACCCCCTGTAAAGAGTATTCTTTCTAAAAACAATTTGTTGGGCATAGTAAGTGACTCCTCAAGAAGGACTCTCAAATAATTCAGTCTTACCTGCTTCAATAAAATAACATGAAACAAACTTTTAAAAATCATTAACTACAACTCACTTTCAGCAAATATGTATTACAAAGATTAAAGTATGTTCAAATATTTCCTATCCATTGCTGCTTGAACATTTTCAGTTAATTTCTGTTCCTTTATTGCAAGTTCCAACATTTGGCTAAAAGTGAAGAAACTTTAGATTAACTGTAGAAATACTTCTAAATTTTTAAGCAGTTATTTATTTTCACACAGGTCTCTACATTATTATTCCAATAACTAGGAATATTATTTTTCCTAGAATATTCCTAGATGTAGGAATATTATTTTACTAGGAATATTATTGTTCCTAGAATATTCCTAAATCTAGGAATATTATTTTACTAGGAGTATTATTCCTAAATACAGGAATAATAATGTAGAGACTTATGAGTAAAAATAAATGCTGTCTGATTTAACATACATTTACAGAGAGTACCTTGTGTACAAATATACAGATCCTGCCTGTCAGGGATCAAGGTGATTAGTGAATTACAGCAGTGGGTCCTAAATGCTGTGATGAAAGCTTAAAGAAGATACCCTAGTTCTAGCTGGAGATGGTAGGAAGAAGAGGAAGAAGCCATATTATCTTTTTGTAAATATTTTACTATTAAAGTGGAGATGAAGGAGAAAGAATAGTGATAATGCTCTAGAAGTTGAAACCAGGCACTTTTAACAGTGGGAATAAGCTTCATTTCTTTGTTAATCAGTTACATACAGCCTTGGTAATGTTCTTAATAATCTGAATTTTAAATAGCACCAATGCTTGAAAGAAATACATTTCGTGAGGTTTTAAAGCTGCCTCCCAAGAAACATGAGCTTGCGTTGAGGAGACACAAAGTTACTATTAGATAACACACAGTATTAATTCACGAAGTGTATGAAGAAGCAACTTTGATATGATCATCAGAAATTAGCTGTATTTGCTGCTTTTGCAGAAAGCAGAATCTTTTTCTTTAAATGAATATCTCAAAGCTGTGTTATACATTCCACAAATTTTATTAGGAATTCCATATATTCAGCAACACTTTTAAGCTGCTGTAGCTTCTGCTACTGATATAACCAGCAACATTAATTGGGAAAGTTTTAGAGACTCTTCTGTGTCAGTTTGACCTATAGATGTCTGACTTTGATCATGGGGAGTGCAAATCCGTGTGGGTGCTTTCTTTAAAGGCAGCAAATACAAAGGAGACAAGACTAGTCAGGAAGGTCTGTGCCCAGCCATAAGGAAAACCTAGAAGCCAAACTCCAGGAGTGTGTGAAGGTTTTTATGTTAGTGATTTCCCCCCCTCCCTCTGTAAAATCTATATTAGTTTGCTAGGGCTGCCATAACAAAGTTCCATAGACTGGATAACTTAAAAGAAATTTAATTCCTCTCAGTTTGAGGCTAGAAGTCCAAGATCAAGGGTTGGCAGAGTTAGTTTCCTGGAGGTCCATTTCCTTGGCGTGTAGATGGCCACCTTCTTGCTGTGTCTTCAGGTGGCCTTTCCTCTTGTGTCTGTGTCCTCATCTCTTCTTAGAAGAACACCAGTCATATTGGATCAGAGCTCACTCTGATGGCCTCACTGAATCTTAATTACCTCCTTAAAGAGCCTGTTTCCCAATGCAGTCACATTTGAAGGTACCGAGCATTAAGGGCTTCAACTTACAAATTTTGGGGGGTGGGGATATAACTTAGCACAGCAGAGAATCCTCACTACAAGGAAGGACCTGACATCCAGTAGCACTCAGTAACATGTTTTTAAAGTAAGTGTTTGAAAGAATAAAGAAGTGGCTCTGAAAGAAGCAGATGCCAGAAGCTGACTTGGATAGTGTATGCAACTAGACTATGGTAAGAAAAAACACAGTACACTTGTAGTCGGTTCCATAGCCCTAAAAGGCTAAGTAAGTGGAACGAAGTAGAGGTTAGGGAGTAAGCTAGGCAGTTCAGAAAAATGTTGGGTGTAAGTCAAGAAGGTAGATTCATAATCATGATGTTTTAACCTTGACACTAGTAAAATCGGAGTACCTGTGGTTAGCACAACCATAAGCTGGAAGGAAAGGAAATACTATAGAGAAAAGCATTTATTTTAGTCTCCATCTTCCTACATACTCTGCCCATAACCCATTTATGGCTAAAGCAGCATTGTGCATTTCTACATTGTTTCATTTTTCTGCGGGCACACCGGACCCCATTTCCCAGCTCTCCTGGCATACAGGTGGGACCATATGACTGAGTTCTAAGCAAAGGAATGGAAATGGAAGTAAGACTGTTTCTAGGCCATGAAGTATCCATGCAGTTGGTCTTTCTCTTTCCTGCTCACGTGTCAGGAAGCAAAGGATAACAAAATCGAGAGCCACCTACTGGGAGGGAGGCCAGATTCCAGAGTCCTTGGAGAGGGGCTCCCCAAGAGGGCTCTTGGACTGGGAGCACCCACTTCAGACTTCATGGGATCAAGAAACAAAGCTTTAAGGCCTGTTAAGTTAATGCTAAGACACTGAGATCTGAGGGTTGTTACAGCACTTACTTGTCCTAATACAGAAATTAGTACTGTGAAGTGGGTGTGCTATTGTAACCCAAATATATTATATCATCTTATTCAAGTGGGGATGAGGAGGAGGAAGCTGATAACCAAGGCTGAAGCAATGGTAATTCATATTCTTAGAGGCAACACATTTGGTAGAGTGTTTATGTGGAAGCCAGACAGTGTGTCAATAGCTCTAAGTAAAAAGGTTGAAAAACAGAACTTTATTAATGTGGTTTTATTAGTAGTAGTATTACCTGTATTTGGCAAAATATCACAAAACGGAGTTGAATTCAGGAAAGAACTGGTTGGTTTATGAGCAGAACTGATAAGGAATTTTTAAAAGTGTAGTAATTTAAGGCTTTATAGGCTTAGAAAAGGCAACTGCTTCTAGATCTCAATCAGTGGTCAAATTACGGTGACTTAGTAGAAAAAATCAGATTAAGGGTGTGTGTAGCCTTCCTTTTCAAGTCTCATAGCCTTTAGTTGTCCTCAAGAAATTTAAGTGATGAGAAAGAGGCAAGGGACAAGAAAGGAGAGAAAACTGGGCCCCTAACTTTCCTGGCACACCTGACAGCCTTTTAAAGATCCAGTCCCCTACAGGGAATACTCATCAAGACATATTTGCACCTTGGCCAAGAAAAACATACTAGACAGGGAGAACCTCCTAGGGGATTGAAGCCAAGGCTATGGACAACAAAGAACAAAATCTGTCTTTTAAGATACAATGTGGTAAAAGAAACAGAAGCAGCATTGGCTTGCAAATTATTCCTTCACGTGGAGATGACGGTGACATCTCTACATGTGACCAGAAGCCCTCTGTGCTGCCTTTTCCATATGGAGCTCATAGTTTATCATGCAATCTCTCATAAACTGTCTTGGCATCGTTGGTCATAGGCCAGATGGTATTTTTTTGCTAGACATGGACATTTGACCAGCTCATTTCCTGCTAATGGATACTTATTTAACTTTTTAAAAAATGTCTGTGCACATTTTGGAATATCCTTTTTGGCTTTTTTTTTCCTGTCCACCTCACCTATTTAGAATGCTGTCTGCCCTTGGGCAGCTGTGATGGACAGATTGAGAGGGAACAGATTGCTGGTGTACTATGTCAAACAGAAATGAGTTTTTGTATTTGTTTATATTAAATTTCATCAGGTTTTACTGATAGAGTTTATCTAAAATGTAATGGATTATTATTATTATTTTTATTGAGATGGAGTCTTACTATGCACCCAGGCTGATTACAGTGGCACAATCTCGGCTCACTGTAACCTCCACCTTCCAGGTTCAAGCAGTTCTCCTGCCTCAGCCTCCCTAGTAGCTGGGATTACAGGGGCACATCGCCATGCCTGGCTAATTTTTGTATTTTTTGTATAGATGGGGCTTCGCCATGTTGGCCAGTCTGGTCTTAAACTCCTGACCTCAAGTGATCCATCTGCCTTGGCCTCCCAAAGTTCTGGGATTACAGACAGGAGCCATAATTACAACTTGTAATGGATGATTTATAGCTTTGTAGAACTACTATAAGCTGTGTTTCTATAGTACAACCTCTTAGACGGAACCGACAGTATCTACTGTGTAACCGCAGTGTCTCTCGACAATTCTTATCTTGGCTAGAACTACTCATTTTTAGTAGCTCATGTTTCGTAACCAAATTACAGATTTAAGCTTCCATTTTTACTTTATTATTAGCATGATGCAAAAGTAATTGTGGCTTTTGCTTTTTTAAAAAAATGTTAAAGCTCACAATTACTTTTACACCAGACTAGTATTAAAAAAATTGATAAGACTTGCACAACAGGTAGATATTACGATATTTATTTGGCTCTTCTTAGACTTGTACGAAGCAACACCATGAAGGAACCCATAGTAACCACAAGTGATGGGTTTATTTGTATCTAGAGCAGTATCATCAAAATTTGGAATGTAATAAGTAAATTACTTTTATGATGGTTTGTGTATGTATATATTAAAGAAAAGATTAGTCCTGTCAGGTTCTTTTTAAAATTTTCTAAATTCCATTCCTCCCTCTCTCTCTCTCTCTCCCTTCTCTTCTCTACTCCTCCCTTTCTCTCTCCCTCTGCCCAGCCTGTCTATATGTATTTAGTTCAGACAATCACACAAAGGAAACAAAGAAAAAAACTCAACAAATGAATAACATATACCTATTGCTCTCAAACCCTGTAGATACAAAATACACTGATTGTGCTGTTTTATTTAAAAAGTATAATCTTTTGCATTCCACATACAAAATTCCAAATCAGAGTTTTTGTTTGTTTTTAAAATGGTAAAAATAAGATAATAACATTGATGCTGGGAGTTGCTGAGCCATTAGGTCTTGAGGTGGTCGGTTAGGACAGTGAGCTGGAGTAGTACTCACACCTGTATTCACTTACTGCCACAGAGCCAGTAAGCGGTAAAAGGAGCCGCCAGCTCCTCAGCCCCGTTTTCTCTGTGGAATGGCACTGGGCGATGGCCAGGTGGGTAGAGCACAGGCAGGGTGAGTTGTCTCACTGCCGAGAAACCCAAATAAGGCTCCAGCTCCTTTATGACCCTGTGGGTCCAGGGCAGGGTGAGAGGGAAGGGCTAGGGGTGGAAAGGTACAGAATCTCAGTGGAGAAAAGCATTTCAGGGAAGGCCTTCCACTAAGGAGGCCTCTGACCAGAAGGATCCTGGACATGGCAGGAAGGGACTAGGTTCTAGAATGCAACTCTCTGCAGAAAGTTGCACCAAGTTTGCTGTGGCCAGAACAGCTTCCCCTTGAGGCCTACCAGGCGAAGCTTTGCCATTGCCTATGGTTTCATCTGAGAGGTCATACACAGGAATTTTTCCTGGAGCTGGGCTCTCCAGGAACTAGCATTTAATGAAATCTCACTATGTGCCAGTCTGTGGCATTCAGTCCTCAAGGAAGCACATGAGTTGGGGCTTTTATGAACCCCATGTTACAAACGGGTAAATGATGCTCAGAGAGATTAAGTTACTTGCCCCGTATTGTGCCATGAATCTCTTAAGCAATGGCCAGCTAAAGTTTGACAGGTGCTGCGTCACCTATGATACATATTCCTGACATTACTTTTTCTTGCAGTCTTCTATGTTTATTGTATTAAATATTACTGCCTAAATTAGCAGGTGGGGTATGTTCAAGACTGGAACTTTTCCTTCGTATGACACTTGATAAACTTACAGGTTCAAATGGTTTTCATGAGGAAGAGATCAGCGATAGTGCTTTTAGTGGGGTTAAAGAACAAAGTAAAGTGAAGATCAAGAGCATTTCCCTTCTGAGAAATAGAGAATTGGGAATCTTTTATGATCATGGAGATAATTCCAATTTTATAGTATAGGTAAGAGAATCTGAGTTTATTTCTGGAGTAATGTGTCTACTTTAATACTAGAGATGGGACAAGAAGTCAAAATTCGTGACTCTTAGTTCAACATACGTTTTATTATATAACAACAACAGCTGCCACAGGAGTGGCTATTGCTAATATTCCGGTTGCACAGATGAGGAAATGAACACTTTAAGATCAGTAGCTTCATCAGAATTTGGACGCAGGCCGATTAACTCTAGTTCTCATGGTTTTAATCACTACATAATCATACACTAACACTGCCACATCCTACTGTAGTAATAGAGATCACGTTTTCTTAAACATAAATCATAATACCTGACCTGAAAAATAAAAATAGAATAGTTAAAGAAAAATAGGAAGAAGTTTACTTATTCAAATGATCATTATAACTATATACATTTCTCCCATCTCCAGAGTATAAAAAGTCATGCTATTCTAAGGAAAAATAATATAGATTTAATTTATTCATATTTTTACCAAGAAATAGTACATTATGAATTAATCATTGGACTTGTGTTATCATTTTTAGATTTTTTTTTACTGCCAGAATTTGCAGATTCATTTACCACATTTAGTTTCAAAGCTAAATAAAGATAGCTGTAATTTCAGTCTATAAACAGGAAGAATCATGTCTTAATGCTTTAAACTCTGGGTGGTTGCATCTGATGTAATAAATTGAAAGGAAGAAAGCTAAAAATAAAGCTCTGGATCAATGATGTAATGTATTTCAGCATTCATATTGGGAAGTATAATTCACTTTATATTATATTGTGTTTTTTTTTCTGATGTCATCAGTCACCTGTATTACCTTTAAACCAAACACCTATAATTGTAGAAAATTATCTTACAATTTAGTGCTTTATGTTTAAATGCTTTTGTAATAATTTTGTAATTTAGCTAAAGGAACACCAATATTCTCCACAAATTTTTACAAAACACACCTATTTTAGTTTCTCTTTTATTTCTGGATCAAAATGGATGATTCCAAGTGGTAAGATATTAAGAGACAACTGAATATGGGAGTGGGGGATCTAGAAATTGTATCCTTTAACTCCAAGTCAGTAAACAATACAAGCCCTGGCCATTTCTCTCATCAATTGTGCCACATCCGTTGTCTCGGCTTGTTTTGCATGTTAATTATAGCAGCTATAAATGGGTCTAGGAGTTGACATCTCGGAATTTCATTTTCATCATGCCTTCTCCTACCCTTCTGAGTTATTCTGGAGCCAGACACACCTCTGGAGTAGGTGTCCCTTGTCAATGGCACACTCCTGCCTCCATTTGCGTTTTTTTCCCTGCTACTTTTACCTCTCCAGGCATTCTCTCTGGTCCCTAGTTTACCTATGCTGAATCTGTTTATCCTATGATATGGTTAAATGATGTCTTGAAAGGTTTGTGCTGATCATTTGATGTTATATTTTTATTTTAACACAAAGCCCTTGAAACTGCCTGGAGAATGATGTGTATCATATATTGTCCTATATATGTTACAAAATAAGGATCTTTTCCTGGCCCCTTTGCTCATCAGCTTCGTGGCTTTGCTCCAGTATGAGGTCCATGGTCAGCATTTGGTTAATGACCCTCTTTAATTGCATCTCTCCATCTCTAGCGTTTCCTGCCATCCTTACCTATTCTGTTTCTCTCCTTAGTGCTAGCATCGTCTAATGCACTGCCTCACGTACCTAGTTTTTCTTTTTCCTGTCTACTTCTCACTAGATCAAAACCTCTTTGAGGTCATAGATTTTTGAGTTTTGGTCCACTGCAAAGAACTCCAGAGCCCAGACCAAGGCTGGTGTCTAGAAGCTGTTCCATAAATTTTGTTTAAGGAATAAGGAATTACGGAGGAAAAAAGCTTTCGTTATATTCCCAAAAGGTCCCATAATCTTTAAAACGATAAAGGTAAGGAAACTCTGATTTAAAATGTTCATTCGTGGAGTCAAGCAAAGAACCTCCTGATTTTAAATGTAGCTCTGATGTATAAAACAGTGAAGGCCATAAAAAAATGTGTCTGGCTCAAATACCGGCCACTTGATTCCAGTTTGTAACCTATGGTTCAAGGTATTGCACCTGCTATGCATGCTGGTATTTTAATAATGTTAAGGCTAGAAAAACTGTTAAGGTCTAAACAAAATACCAAATAATCAGTGGCCAGATACCATAACACTGAGCTGCGACTGAAGACCCTCTAGGCCTATTTATAGCATTCTTTCTGATTCTTCTTGTGTCAGTCACACCAACTTTCTCTTGGCCATATTGTACTTGCTGTTTTTACTAATACACAGGTTTCTTGCCTGTTTGCATCATGTAGTTGCAAAATATCCCAAATTGCAAATAGGCATATGCATCCGAAATGGATAACTTTCCCCTATCCAAGTTGGTAGAACTATTTAAAACTATAGGCAAATGTACTTATTTAGAATGATAGCTAGGAGTTATGCTAATGTCAGATTGCTTTTCACAGATAGTAAGTAAAATAAACATAGTGGTGAATTAAAAAGGTAGATATGTGACATTTAGGGAATGAGAACTTTGTTCAGTCAAGTGGTATGCAGAAGTCGTTCTGATTAAGTCTGCAGTTTGTTCTGTTTATCTTAGATGAAAGAACTAACATCCCCAGTGATTTTGAAAACCCCCATTGCTTCTGTATATTTTGTCAGGGCCAGTATAGAATTTGCAAATGACCTATCCAGCTGCAAACTGAGACATTGGGCTGGGTGTGGTGGCTCACATCTCCCAGCACTTTGGGAGGGATGTCATCCTGAGGTGGGAGGATCACTTGAGCCCAGGAGTTCAAAACCAGCCTGGGCAACATGGTGAAACCCCACCTTTACCAAAAATACAAAAATTATCTAGGCATCCTGGCACATCCCTGTAGTCCCAGCTACTTGGGAGGCTGAGGAGGGAGGATGGTTTGAGCCCAGGAGGCAGAAGCTTCAGTGAGCTGAGATTATGCCACTGCACTCCAGCCTGGGTAACAGAGCCAGACCCTGTCTTAAAAACAACAAAAACTAAGACATTGATGCTACCAGGATCGCTAGTGTGACCATATGCATATGAGATATATGTTGTTTGGTGTTTAATGAACCACAGCCTACTTCTCTCCTTTGTGAAGCGTGATAATGAAACAAAATAGCCAAAAGTAGAAACAGAAAGAAAAAGCAAAAGTCATGTCTTAAGAAAACAAGCAAAAATCTACACACACAACACACCTCACAAGGGTTGAAGCTGTATTATTACCATACTCTAAAAATATAATCACGTTTCAGAGATGTTTACCAGTACTATTTAGTTGACTGATTACGCTATAAAAGAAAAGGTCTTTGATGCCATTCACAGTAGAAATAAAGTGTTACAAGAAAAGACAATAAAATGGTACAGGAAAAGACAGTTATCTGAATTGAAGTAATATGGAGCCAGAAAGATTGACCACCACATCTACTTATTATAGAAAGTTATCAACAATCTTCCTCCGAATCTACCAGAGCCCAGTGAAGATGTTTTCAACTGTTTCTCCAATCACTTGAACAGTGGTAGCCATTCATCAGTATATCACCGTTTATGTCATCAAAATTATCTTAAAGCACAGAAGGGAAATTCATGAGGGTTTCTTTAGGCTGGAGGTTAATTTTAATTAAGTATTGGGGCAAAAGTCAGACTTATTGACTACAGAATAATTTTTTGTGCTGCTCTGAGAATTTGTGAGTATTCAAGAAAGTTCACAACATCATTGGTATTATATGAATCGTCTGTTTAACTTGGATATAATAGGTCAAAAAAAGACCGACTCTTGGATTTTGAAAGACCTTTTGCCAAAAAAAGAAAATGACTGGTGGGTTAAAGTATTAATTGGGTCAGGGACCCCAGAGGAATGTTATCGTCTTCCTAAATAAAAAGGCTACCTTTGTTCAGGGTATGCCATGCTCAGGAGGCTGTGATGCTCTGAGTTTTATGAATCAGACAATTGTAATATCATTGACAATTATAAGCATGAGTTTTCTTAGAAAACAAAGTTCAAATTGACAGCTTCCTTTGAGCAGCTCAAGGAAACAATGTTCCTTAGTACTTCATTAGCTTTTTCTGTGAAATTCAATAGTATATAAAATAAAATGAGGTGATTTTCTCAATCTCTTTGTGTTTTTATATGTGAAACAAATGAATTCTTTCCATGAAGATAATCTCATAGAATTTAAAAATCGGACAAAAGTGTTTATGCTGGAGTATCAGCCTGGATGGGATTTAACGCTTCAATTCTTAAAGAATTCTAAAGATATGATATCCTTTTTTCCAAAAATATAAATGTTCTCCCTGAAGTAAACCTAAGACCTCAAATTGTGCACAGTGCAGTGCTTTATAATTTCTCCCATTCTCTCACTAATTCATCCAATGAAACATTATTTCATCCAATGTTTACACTGATAACCTGATAAACAGTTACACTGATAAACTGATGATCTGTCTCAGATTATCAGTGTCAACATTAGATGAAATAATATGCCTGTTTAACTCAGTAATGGACCATTCAAAATGTGAATCTGAAGATGCTCACTATGGCAAATATCAGAATTGCTTCATGAAAGAATTTTTTAAAGTTCCCTAGTCAAATGAAACAAACAGAGTGCCAGACAGGATTCTTCAAAAGTCTTATAACAAAAAATGGCAGTTCAAGATCACAACCAAAATTCCCAGTGCTTTGTGATTTCTGTTGTATCTGCCTTCTCATTAAACAGCAGATTCCCTGCATTTCAAGTATGCGTGAGTAGCCTGTTACATTTGCACACTATGTGAAGACTGCTTGACCCAGGCCCCACTCCCTCAGACCATGACCTTTACTTTGTCTTACTCCCTATCTGATATATCAAAGCATAGGAATAGATGCAGTTCTGGTATCTGCTTTCCTTGAGTTTCACATTATTCTTTAAAAGAACTCCACGACCTCAGGCACCATTGGATGTGGCGCCCTTGGATTTCTTCATTTGTAACCTTTCTTGTGCTAGCCTTCAGAAGTCTTGTGAATGAATGCTCAGGGCTTGAGGACTGAGAGATTGCCCATTTTACTGGCAGCCTTTCTCTTCCTTCAGAGTCCAAGGTGAGGTCAATGAAATTCTCTACATTTCTTATCAGAAAGAGAGCCTCTTTTGCCAGGCTGGAAGCTCAGGGATGATCCAACTATACATTTTTTTTTTTTTTTTTTTTTTTTTACACATGAGTTGGTGGACTTAGTGTTGTTTTTTTTTCAAGTTTCCACAAGTGGCTTTTGTCAGAGCTGTGTTAGTGACCTGATTCGTATTGCTGTGTTGGAGATTTCCCTATCATTCAGCAGTACTCATTTGCAAAGGCCAGAAATCGCAAACCAATGATATTTCTGAATATAGTGGACATTGCTACTGGGGCAGGCACTATGTCAGCATAATTTAAAGTGAGACAGCCCCTCCCCAGCTTTAAGCTGATCAAGCAGATTACATATGCTCTTTAAGTTCTGGGTAAAGGATAGTGCATTCCATGTGAAAGTAGGGAGGTTTACGAAACTTTATGTTAGAGGACACTTATGCATCTATGACTGCCTCAATTGCAGATATCTAGCCCTGACTGCCTTCCCAATCCCTCTACTTACTCCTGGAATGTGTCCAGGCGGGAGAACTACAAGGAATATTCATTACTTTGAAGAAAGAATAATTAGGAACTGCATCTTCTGCTAAAATACAAAATAAAAATCATACCACTCAATCAAAGGTCATATCTGTGATTTCTAGATTATTGCTTTGTTGGATATCTTTACTTCTGCTTCCCTCCATTGGCATGTATCCCAAATGAGTTATCATTACTGATAAGCTATAAATGCAGTCTGTTAGAAATAAGGATGGCATGTTGTAATACTAGTGTGGAATCAATAACGCCCTAGTCTTCTATCCTTCGAAATGATAGATTCCAAATAAAGTGTATTTCATCTATATCAGTTCACTTGAAAATCTTCATCTTTTTTGAAGTCATTTGTTATTCTTAGTGTTTTGATTATTTTAGAAATTTTCAGGAAAAAATAAATTTTTGTCTTTCATTTCCAACTCTTATACTTACTTTTATTTGTAATAGTCACATGCATGGTAGTTCTTTTATATTAACGCACAGCTAATCTCTTTTTTACCCGGGAAATAGGAAAACCTGTGTTTCAGCCATATTCAAAAATAGCAATATACTCTCTGTTTTATCTCTGAGCTACCTAATTCTGCCAGGGTAGGATTAATTTAAAGTAATTCCCATCACTGCCCCTGTGGTTTAATGGAGTGTGTAGGTGTGTGTGTTCACATATGCATGTGTGTTTTCAAAAATAAATATCAAGGATATATCAGATAGAAATCCATTCATGAGCTCTTTGCCTCTGTTAATAAAACGATGTGTTAAATGAAAAACACTCATTAGGGCTGAGCAGATACAGGGAGTTAGGAGCCGATTTGGACTTGATTAGTCCTTGAGCACTAAGATTGCTCTGTTACTATTCTGGGTTTTATAAATTTCTCAATCACTTTATTTAGGATTTTTATTAGAGAAAAATATATGTATGTTAAAAATTCGTGTCATCAGCATTAAAAACTAATTTGTTGATATTTACATTGCTTAATTTTCCAGGAAAACCATTCATTGCAGAAAGGATCAGATTTGGTCTGTTATGACATTCATAACAGCAAAAACACTGCCAGAGAATATAGTTAACTTGCTGATCTATTTAATTTGACTTCTATGTTGTTAGAGTGATGGTGGCATGCAAATAGGTTTCCCTGGAGATGTGATTATTCCAGAGTGATGGTTTCTCCTGATTATGTACTGAATGGCATAGCATCTTTTCTTAGACTTTACAAGAATTTACTTAGTCATTTTTGCTGTTTACAAAATTATATTAGTTTCATTTTATTTTTTTACTAAATAATGACAGAAAAACTTGAAGCTATTATTATATAGGGCTCAGCCCTAACTTTGCTATATAACAGTGAATAATTATCACACCTTGTGATCTGTGATTTCCTTATTTGTCACTTATAGTTACTAAACTACATCTTGAGTTACGGTCAGTTCTAATACCAAAAATTTATGGTTCCATAAAAGCAGACTGAAAATTCCTATTGTCGAAGTTAATTCTGAAAAAGACAGGATAATTATACAGTAGCATTTTCAAACTACTATGGCACTGTTTATAACTAAATTTGAAGTGTATTAAATTAAAAAATCAGTGAAATTATAATTGTTTTAATACATCAATTATTTGAAGATTTACTTACATTAGTTCTTTGTTTCTAAACAAAGAGAAGGTATATTAAAAAAACATTTTGACTGGTTCTGAAAGGTCATTTTTAGAAAATTGCACAGGCATGTTGTAGAATGCCATCAGAAGCAGAAAACCCACTGAGATTACAAATCTATTAGGGAACTGCGTGCTAAAAAGTAAGAGTCGAAATTTAAAATCTTAGGTTTTAATGAAGTGCTGTCTTCATATACTGTTGCTGAATATTTATTTCTATAATAAAGAAGGTATAAGGTGATGCTCATGTAGCCTCACTGCCCTTCAGCAGAGGACGATAAACAAGGAATGGCATTATTATGTTTTCCTTCGTTCACCATATGCTGAATGTACAATGAGAAAAAAATTCATTTGCCATTTTTTCATGTGCAGTTCCTGGATCTGTAAAGGAGTGTTTATCAGCTGCATCCTCAAGGCCTAGAATCTGGCAGCTCATTGTGAAATTTATTATTTAGCTTCCAGATGAAGGTTCTCTTATCCTTACATTTTTAGCATATAAGGAGACGGATAACAAAGAAACCTATTTCCAGATGTAGCAGAGAACCTCTCTCTGATTTGGCCCCTGTCAGAAAACAATTTTGGCCCTTTGAGGAATATTCATTTTAGTGAATTTATTGCTCCTTAATTAATAGAAGCTTCAAAAAAGCCAACTTTTGGAAAGCATCTGCTTGTTAATATATGTTGATAGTTTTCCTTTTAACACCCCCAATTTATAGAGCTGCTACTAATACTGTCACTGTACTTTTCAAAATTATCTTGGCAAGTATTGAAATCTGTAATTTTCTTTACCTTCAAAACATGTATATAGAGAATACCTTCTCTGAATTCGTACAGTTGAAATTCTCACGTAAATTAGGAATATGAGCAGCCAAGATTAAAAGAGAACTCCAAACCATTGGTCAGAAAAGTTATCTTAGAAAAGTTCAAATGTACTTTTCAGAGCTTCAGAACAGAGAAACCTAGGTCCTAGGAAGAGGGTATGAGTGCATTCCATTTATAAAAAGGGAATTCCATAATCACAATATGGAAGAATTCTTGTGTAAGATATAAGATTTTCATGTTATCACCAATATAGATATCTAACTAGAAAGATTGTTTAATAATGGTCTCTTGATTCCTGGAATGAGTTTGTTGTCACATTTGTGCACATAGGAAGCTTTATATGGTTCATCTAAATGTACATATGCGTCATGTATGAGGTGGAATAATCACATGCATAAAAACCTAAAGGACATTTTCTTTTCCCGGTTGCTCTTCAGTGGTTATATAAATGTGTCCTTTAAAAGTTGATTGGATCAGAGCTGTATTTTCTAGCTCATTGAATCTCCTGAAATTGGAGATGGTTATTTAACCCTGTGACAGATGGAGACAGCCTGTCTCAGCCTTCAAAGATGAAATGTCAATGAGTGCGAGTGAATAAATATGAGACTAATTGAAGCGGACTGACTGAGAGGCTGAGGAAGGATGCATTCTTAGCACTCCCGAGCCCCAAGCTTTTGAAGCCAGCCAACAGTCTGTGTAAATGACCCCACTAACCTATACCGGAAGGGGTTAGAAGGTTACCTAAACACACAGTCCTTTATAAACCTATTAGAAACACCTTCCAGAGCATTGGTATTCCTAAATACGCCTGGTCTGTCTTATCAGTTATAAAGGAAGAATTAAAGAATACTGGTTTTGAGATGAGCACTGTAATTTTATGTTGTTCAGATATAAACTTTTATGTAATTCAATCAAATAGGAACTCTTCAACTTGACAGCAAACGGGATGACTCAAGCCCTATGACCTTCTCACCGGATGCATTATTGTGCCATTTTATTCTGTTTGCAACAATATATACCTCCTAGGAAAATAAGAAAAGGCCAAAAAATTAAACAAAATTAAAAACAATGTGAGTGTAAAGTCTAGCTTTTCGATATTATAGCAGATTTTCATAGAAAATGTTAAGCTAACAAAGAAGAAAGACAATTACATTAACTAGAGCCACACATTCAAAAAGCCTAGAAGGGCCAGGCAGATTTCACCCATGAAGGATCAGGGAGTGAGTTTCTATGCACATAGTGTGCCTCTGCATGGTGAGGATCTTGGGGAACTAGATACATACGTTAATTTAAAAGCATGTAGGCCCGGAAATTCTAGACCTTACGTATTTTCGAGAAAAATAGAAATCCAAATTTAGATGTAAAACATCTCAATTTTTAAATGCTGTTTCAAAAATTTTAAAAATCCTCTGTGAAGAACCAAATCACATACACGTGGGCCTCTGGGGTCATTTGGCATACAGGCAATCAGTTTACAACCTCAGATGAAATGCATAGATACGCACATACTTAAAGGTTTGTGTATCATGGACACATTAAAAATGTTTGTTTAACCAACTTGAACATTACCAGGCATTAGCATTACAGAATTTCATTTCCAAATGTCTGACACTCATTTTTTTTCCATTGTTGAACTTTCAAAGTTAAATTAATGCTAAAGAATTATATTTAGCTATATAAGTTAGTAACTTAGTCATTTCAGGAATCAAATTAATTCCAGAAAAAATAAACTCTAAATTAATTTGAAACGTTTTTTACAGTCTGATAACCCACGTTCACTGAGCACCTAGATTAAAAGACATTGAAGAGTGATTGAATACAGTTCCTAACCAAAGTTGTTTGCAATCTAGTGGATAAGAAAGAATACCTTTAATATAACACAGATAAAAGTAAATGTACAAATGTCATGAGGGATTGAAGAAAATTATCTTCTTTGTGCCTTCATAGCACAAAGGCAGGGAAGATTGATTCTTTGCAGGGAATCAAAGATCAAGGAAAGCACCTTGTGGCATTTCCGACGTGTGTGAGAGAGTGAGCCATTTGCAGAACTGGGGGCAAGATGCATCACAGTGCTTGGACTGAGCATTGGGAAATCTTCTGGCATGGCTGGAGCACAGAGGAAACAAAGTGAGGGTGAGGAAGGAGGCTCATTTCGGGCAGAATTACAGAGAACCTTGGGTGTCATGTTGGCGCCTGTTTTAGGACTTTATAGAATGAGAAGAAGAAAAGGTTGGTGCATTGCAAAACAAATTAGAGATGAAGGAAAAGAGACAGAGAGAAAAAAGATCAGTTAGGAGGCCATTTCAATCGTATGAGCAACAGTTAATGAGGACTTGAATGGGTATGAGGGAGTGGGACTCTGAAGAGGTGATAGAATTGGACGTCATAGCATATGACAGTCGGGGAATTGTTTTTTTCTTTTTACCAATATGGAAGTGAAACAATTAGACCTAGATTTTCATTTTTTCTTCCCACTTTATTAGCTCACCATTCTTCCTGAATTTCAGCACAATCAACAGAAAAGGAAGGTGTAATAAGACAGTAGATATTTGGATTTTCCTACATAGTCCAAGAACAATTTCTATTTTAAGCTTCTGGGTCTATTTTGTTTTATATATGGAGTTTATTGAAGAGGGGGTTTCAGAGAAGATAGAAAATGTCTTTTTCATAATATTATGCTCTAAAAATGGAAGACTGATAACATTTTAAATGTATACACAGGAAACATTTAAAATAAATAACATAGATTGCAAAAAGATAGGCAAGAAGGTTTGGAATTCACAAAACTAATATGCATCACAGGAAAAATAAAATATGAAAATAAAAACATAATTAGGTGATATTAGCTTCTAATCATTATACCTTCTTGTTACTGGTGCCTCCTCATAGGCATTTATTGGGAAAAATGGAAATCCAGACTTTTCAAATGAATAGAGTATACAGTCCAGAAATACATTATGAAATAATATAATTATTTCATAATATTTTAAAAAGAAATGTATTTCCTAATTTGTTCTTATAAAATGGAAGTATAAAGTATCTGGTAAAATTAAGGTCACTAAATATGGACACATTTGTATGAAATATCTTTATGGATCATCTTCTCATTTGGTCATGTTTATTGCTATAGATGTTCAAATAAATGTCTTAATTACAAGTTTTCATAATTTTATTGCTACTGTATTCCCAGTATGTATTGCTTTGTAATGTATGGTAAAATAATCTAATTTAATCCTTCAATATTTTTGTCATGAAATATTTGCCTATACCTATGTCCTGAATGGTATTCCCTAGATTTTCTTCTAGGATTTTTATAGTTTTGGGTTTTATATTTCAGTCGTTAATCCATCTTGAGTTAATTTTTGTATAAGATGTAAGGAAGGGGTCCAGTTTCAATTTTCTGCATATGGCTAGCCAGCTCTCCCAGCACCATTTATTAAATAGGGAGTCCTTTCTCCATTGCTTGTTTTTGTCAGCTTTGTCAAAAATCAGATATTTGTAGGTGTGTGATCTTATTTATGAGATCTATATTCTGTTCCATTGATCTGTGTTTCTGTTTTTGTACCAGTACCATGCTGTTTTGATTACTATAGCCTTGTAGTATAGTTTGAAGTCAGGTGGCATGATGCTTCCAGCTTTGTTCTTTTTGCTTGAGATTGTCTTGGCTATTCAGGCTCTTTTTTAGTTCCATATGAATTTTAAAATAGTTTTTTTCTAACTCTGTGAAGAATGTCAATGGTAGTTTATCAGGAATAGCATTGACCCTATAGATTACTTTGGGCAGTATGGCCATTTTCATGATATTGATTCTTTCTATCCATGAGCATGGAATGTTTTTACATCTGCTTATGTACTCTCATATTTCCTTAAGCAGTGGTTTGTAGTTCTTGAAAAGGTCCTTCACTTCCCTTGTTAGCTGTATTCCTAGGTATTTTATTCTCTTTTTAACAATTGTGAATGGGAGTTCATTTATGATTTGGCTCTTTCTGCTTGCCTGTTGTTGATGTATAGGAATACTAGTAATTTTTGCATATTGATTTTGTATCCTGAGACTTTGCAGAAGTTGCTTATCAGGTTGAAATTGACAAATGGGATTTAATTAAACTAAAGAGCTTCTGCACAGCCAAAGAAGTTATCATTAGAATGAACAGACAATCTACAGAATGGGAGAAAAATTCTGCAACCTATCCATCTGACAAAGGTCTGATATCCAGAAACTACAAGGAACTTAAACAAATTTACAAGAAAGAAAACAACCTGATTAAAAAGTGGGCAAAGAACATGGACAGACTTCCTAAAAGAAGACATACATGCAGTCAAAAAGCACATGAAGAAAAGCTCAACATCACTGATCATTAGAGAAACTCAAATCAAAACCACAATGAGATACCATCTCATGCCAGTGAGAATGGCCATTATTTAAAAAATCAAAAAATAAAATAAAAAAACAACAGATGTTGGTGAGGTTGTGGAGAAAAAGGAATGCTTTTACACAGTTGGTGGGAATGTAAATTAGTTCAAACACTGGGGAAGACAGTGTGGCGATTTCTCAAAGACCTAGAGGCAGAAACATCATTTGACCCAGCAATCCCATTACTGGATAATATACCCAAAGGAATAGAAATCATTCAATTGTAAAGACACATACATGTATATATTAATTGCAACACTATTCACTATAGCAAAGATATAGAATCAACCTAAATACCCATCAATGATAGACTGGATAAAGAAAGTATGGTAAATATACACCATGGAATAGTATACAGCCATAAAAAAGAAAAAGATCCTATCCTTTGCAGGGTCATGGATGGAGTTGGAAGTCATTATACTCAGCAAACTAACAAGGGAATAGAAAACCAAACACTACATGATCTCATTTAGAAGTGGGAGCTGAATGATGAGAACACATGGACACATGGAGGGTGAACAATACATATTGAGGTGAAAGAATGTTGTGGGGAGGGAGAACATCAGGAAGAATAGCTAATGAATGCTTGCCTTAATACCTAGGAGATGGGTTGATCTGTGCAGCAAACCACCATGGCACACATTTATCCATGTAACAAACATGCACATGTACCCCTGAACTTAAAGTTGAAGGAAAAAAATACTATAGGGGATAAATCTACCACCTGTTCTGTTTTCCCAATTTTGAAATAGTGTAATGACTAGGGAAATTACATGCTTTACTGTGTTAAATTCATTCACCAAATATTAGCTGAGTACTACTAGGTAAAAGGTGCCAGATGCTATTGGGGGTAAGAAAGGTGACAAAAGACACATCAAATAAGTCATTTTCAAGAACTTGAATTTTATTTTATAAATGTTTAGAAAGTCAAATTGTCCTCTCTTAAACAGCTTATATTTTCTACCGATTCACTGGGCAGCAGATGTAATGGAGATGCTACGGGGGTGAACAGAGTTTTGTAATGTTTGATTTTGAAGAATATAAAAACACACATTTAAAAAGTCAAATGTTAAAAATGAAAACCTTGAAATGGGTCCTTATGACCTGATCACCTCCCAAAGGCCCACCTCCTAATACTATAATCTTGGATATTGGGAATTCAACATACGAATTTTGGGGGGCCACAACATTCAGACCATGGCATATATAAACTACTTGTCTCTTAATCTACTAATTCTGTGTTGATTATGGATTATGAAGTTTTAGAGCGGTGAAACTTTAGTATCTATTCTGCTCCTTCCCCGACCCCCGACCCCCCGCTCTTTTAGCCCTTTCCTTATTATTCCAAGTGGGGCATCCCTTATCCAAAATGCTCAGGACCAGAAGTGTTTCAGATTTTGTATTTTTTTCTTTTTGGATTTTGGAATATACATTTACAGGTACAGTATCCCTAATCATAAAATCAAAAATCGCAAATTCTCCAATAAACATTTCCTTTGAGCATTTTGTTGGTGCTCAGAAGGTTTCAGATTTCGGATTTTTGGGTAATCGATACTCAACCTGTACAGATAGAGGATACCAGGGATTAAGATCTGGAGATATGATATACTGTGCTTGGTTGTTCATTTTGTTGTGTATATAGATTTTTGTATGTGTTAAAAGGGGTTAAGCAAATGAATCCAAAAAGACATTAAAGTCAAACTGTCTTAAAAATCAGTTCTTCACCGAAAGAGCATGGGCTTTTGTTACCAGACTGGCTAAACCTGACCCTTTCTTCTACCACATGCTGGCCCAACTTATCTCCTCTGAATCTCAGTTCTTTTATCTATAAAATGGGGATAATAGCAACTACCTTGCAATATTGTTGTGAGGATTAAATAATACAGTAAATACTAAAACACTTAGTAGATTGCACGGCCTATAATAGGATTTACAGAAATGTTTTTCTATTTTCCTTTATAAACCATTGGTGGTTTGACCTTGTGTTTCTTAAGATAACATTAAAGATGATTATTAGTATTCACTCTTTTATTATGATCACTGAGCCCTTTCCTTGAACCATCCTAGATTGTTTATAGTCTCAGTCACTCTTAAGATTTCACAACTCCACACTGTTTAGTTGAGTTAAGCTGGAATTAAGTCTCTCAGAACTTCTTTCCAGTATAGATATGACCTAAGATGAGCAACAAGAGAAATTTCTGCCAGATTTAGAAGACAGAAGTGAAGCCACAGCTATGTTTCACTCTTGGCAATTTGGTAGGATCAGTTGCAGCTGCAGCTCACACACATTGTCAGAGATCTGCCTGCTCACCTTGGTGGTGGGAGGCAGCAAGCAAGTGGGCCCAGAGTTCCTCTAACTCCTGCAAGGTCTTTCAGCTTCTCCAACTCTCGAGCCAGGTGTGTGTTTAACTCTATGACGAAGGTGTCACCATCTCCCACAGATCACTTCTATCATCAGAATTGGCAGCTTGGAAGCAGTGAAAGAGCAATGAAGGTCTTTAATTTTTTATTTTTTTAAGCAATGCAGGTCTTACGGGTCCCCACTTATCCTTGCAGGTTCCAGGTTGATCTTCCTTTTTCTCACATCAAGTCCATCTTTAATTCTCACTTGCCTACCGTGTTACTAGTTCAGCATCAAACACAAAGGTTGTACATAAGTTGTTCAACCAGCACCCACAATTGTCTATGGCCTAATTCCTAATAATAAACTCCAAATCCTTTATTATTCCCATTGTTTCTGCTTCTTTGCACAAACCCCAATTGATACACTTTTCAAATATGAAATTTTCACTTTACAATATACATACATGTATCTACATTTCAAACTGTTTGCCAAAAGACCTTTTAGAAAAAAGAAGTAATAATCATAGAATAATTGCAGAAAACACACACGCACACACATTTACACACATGCACACGCTCACACGTTATGCTCCTAGTGGAAAGTAACCACTCATTATCTCTCATAACCATCCTGACCTGGCAAAATATGCTATGTAGGGACTTGCCAGTGTGTACCTGTTAAGCTCTATGGTTTTCTTATATTTAGCCCAAACTTATTTTTTAAAAATCCTCAGTCCTCTTTCTAGAAAGGTGTGGGGTCTTTTGTTCATTTTGTCTCATTTATTAATTCATTCAATAAATATTTCTAGACTGAACTGTATGGTGTGGCTCGATCGGCTGAGAACTTCACCCTGGCCATGTGGTTGCCAGCTTTGACAACTGGCAGTGTCTGTCCTGTCCAACAGATCCAGGTTGTTTGGGACCACGGACAGTGCTGTTATGATCATTCACTGACTTATACCCAGCAAATTCCCATGCCTACTATTCATTTACTCATTTATCAAGTATTAAGTGAGGGCCACTTGACCTAGGGGCTAAGATTTGGTCACTACCATCTTGGAAATTGAAATCTCTAAGAAGATATAGTCATAGAGCCTGAAGTACATCCAGTCCCACAATCTACTGAAAAACACCACAGATAGGAAGAAAGAAAATGAAATAATTTGTATCCTATTTATCAGTGCAATGAATAAGTAAATTTTAGTAGAGATTTTAAAAGTAAAACTGAAACATAGGATGAAACTACATTACGCACTCCCTCACTTTAACTTTCGTGTGACAGTGTAAAAAGCATGCATATTTTATCAATATAAGAAAATAAAAACTTGCACATGTGTTGTCCAACTGTAGATTATCACCACTAACATTTTAAAGGCCATATAAAAATTATACATACACACATATACATATATAAATCTACATGTATATATCATGGTAAGATAAATATGTATTTACATCGCTTTAGCCCACAACAATGTGACATGAAGGAAAATACTCAAGTCTACACACACATTCAGATAGAGAGAAAGTGAATAGAGGATGTAGTGGTATTGTCCCAGAAAAACTAATATAAATCAGGAGAGTCAGTTATGCTTGATGACATCTTAGAATCAAGTAAACATTCATAAACATATATGACTATTTCTATGTTGGGTGAACTGGGGTGAGTCTGAAGTTCTGGGGTTGGGAAAACCGAGCTTTTGTGAACTAGAAAGTTCTCCCAGCTGCAGGGTAAGAGAACTGATTTGTTCTGCCAGCTTCTGTTGTAAACAGAAATGAAGGTACATAGATTGTGAATGACTGCTTTGACAGAGTGATTGATAAACTTATGATCTAAAACAATTATCCAGTTTCCCAAAGCCAACTCTTCTACCGTTTTTTGAAAAATGGGAATTTTGATGTTAGATGGACACTCTGTTTGAGGGTGCTGGTCAATATCGTAATAGAGTCAAAAAGGATGGACTTGCCAGTTCATGCAAAACATGTCCATGGAAATCCAAAATCCAAATCAACTGTGTGTGTGTATGTGTGTGTGTGTGTGTGTGTGTGTGTGTGTGTGTGGTGTTTGTCCATAAGAATAAGAATAAAATGCTTCCTAATCTTAATAGTTCTTAATAACTTTGTATTACAATTGGGAATAGCGAGAGTCCTTTGTGTTGATCCTGAGTAGTTTTAGAGCTCTTCTGTCCAGTGCCTCCGTCGGAGATTATGTGGATAGTTGTGCAACTGGTGAAGTATTCTTAACATCACATCTAATAAATAACATTTATGGCTATACATATCAACCTGAGTTATTGAGATACATTTTATAAACGTTCAAATCATCAGGTTAATAATTGCAGAACTCTCTCTTTCAAATCACATTTGAAATTCTCTTTCCCTCCTTGAGAAGTTTATTTTTAGCGTATCAATCAACTGTTTTGGAAAATGGGCTACAAAGTATCAGTATGACATCTTCTTTTCAGTAGGGTTCAGGGAATACTGAAGATTTGTGCTTAAAAAATTTATATCCATATGATCTTATTTGCAAATGGAGTTCCAGGAATCCTTAAAAGTCTAATTATCTTTTAAATGTCTTTCCTGAATCTATAATGTCCTTTGTACTTCTTTTACTTCAACTTTTAGTTTTTTGAGACAGGGCACTCTACTGCCCAGGCTGGAGTGCGTTGGCACAATCACGGCTCACTACAGCCCAAAGGACTCAAAGGATCCTCCCACCTCAGCCTTGCTACTCCCCAGTAGCTGGGACTGTAGACAGATGCCACCACGCCCAGCTGATTTTTGTATTCTTTGTAAAGACAGGCTTTCACCATGTTGCCCAGGCTTACTTCGATTTTTTTCTTGCTTCATCCAAAATGTCAGTAGGATAAAATTTCTGCCGGGAAACATGACTTTCCTTTAACATGTCCTTGAAGATGGAGAGCAGCTGTCACTTGCTGTAGGTCTCCACAGCTGTGGAGTAAATGCATTTGGCAAAAAATTGCAGTGCCCTTCTGAGCATAGCACTCAGCATAGCCACTGTCCAGTGGTAAATAGAATTGGCAGGAACATCTTTTTCTCAATAGACTTTTGGCTCTTCTTTTTCTCCTGATTGCAGTGTGTGTTGGTCCTAATGCTTTTGTCATATCTGATTCTAAGTAAGATTCTTTTCAGTATTTTCCCTTGCTGTTATTATCTTTGTTACTTCTGCCTCCTATATTTTTGGTTCAAAAACTTTTTGAGTGTAGAGGAAAGCAGAGTTTTCCCTATAAGGTGAAAGTTTTCCTTCGATCTCTTCATATTGTTTGAAGAATGGTCTTGTTACTGCCAGCACATTGCACATGGAGTGGAAACCATGGCGAGATATAGGGAGACATAGTCAAGCTCAGATTTCTTTAAGTAATATTTTCAACTCTAACCCTTTACACATACATTACCCCTTGGATTTGTTTTAATTTATAGTAGTTTGGGTAGTTTGGTTAGTTGTTCTGGTACTATGATGAATAATTACAATTTTAAAAATTAATAAGTGCAGTCAGTTAAACAAGGAAGAAATATTGATTTTAAAATACTTTAGGTTTATGACCAGATCTCATGAGTTGCATCAAGGTAATGACAAAGCAACTAGCTGAAAACCAGGAGTTATTATTCATGCAAGTTTTGTGACAGCATTTGAATATGTTAAAAATATTTTCAGTCCGTATTTAAAGTCAAGTAGGTCTGTTGAAGTCACTTTGTGTTCACAACTACAGTTAAAAAAAATTATCTTTTGTACTTAATTTGAAGACATGATTTTTCTTACGACATGTTACAGATTCAGGACCTTTTAGTTTCTGTTTGAGATGGCACTGCCCAATAGCTAATTCACAACAATAGAATATAATTTCTATTTATAACACATTAAATGTAATATAGGACTCTATATGAAGACATGATATCCCTATAACTAATGCTCCTATTTCATAAGCTTAGCTAAGATATTCACTCAAACGTTATTCATTTCCCTCTCATATTTCCAATCTGTCAATGTGCCCCCAGGCTGAGTACTCTGATCGCTTTTATTTTCCTATCTACTCTTAGGTGATCTTAGTTGGATCCAAGGCTTGAGGAGCCTTTATGCCTCCTAACATTTTATGTGTAGGTCTGACCTTTAGCCCAAACTCCATCTTCTTTCCCAACATTTTCAACTGGATATCTAATAGACATTTCAAATTCCCCACATCTCAAAACAAACTTTTGATTTCCAATTCCTGCCCCCAAGTACTTCCCCAACTTGGTAAATGGCCATTCTGTTCTTCCAGCTGCTTAGATCAAACCCTCAGAGTCACCCTTGTCTCCTGTTCCCACACTTTACATGAGATTCCATCTCACCATCTACACTAAGCCATTGTAGCCCTCTCCTAGAATATTTCAATAGCCTTCTAACTGGTTTCTCTCCCTTCCTCTTTTGTGCCACTAAGATGTTTCTCCATACCACAGCCAGAGTGTTCCTGTGGCTGTAAGTCAAATCATGATACTTCTCTGCTCAAAGTTCTGCAATGAGTTCCCCTCTTCCTCAGTAAAATGCAAAGTTCTTTCCTTGGCCATTGCTCTCCATGATCTGCTCCACTGCTACATCTCTGACCCCATCTCCTACACCTTTCCCCTTTGCTTACTCCGCCCTTGCCAGACCAGAACCCTTCCTGTATCTTCAGCAGTTCCAGCAGACTCCCATCTCAGACTGTTGCACATGCCAGGCTTGCCCCTAGAAGGCCTTCACCCAAGCATGCCACTGTCTTGACATTCACTTCACATTAGTCTCTGGTTCAATGTCAGTCTCTGGTCCAATGTCACCTTATCAGGGAGGTCTTCCTCAATTATCCCAGATAAAATATCATTCCCAGCTACCACTGTGAGCACTGTCTAGCTAGCCTCTTGGCAGTGTGTTATTGTATTTCATAACATTTCACCCTCTTATATATTATATAGTTATGGGTTTGTTGCTCTTTCTCACATTCAAGCAGAAGATTTCTGATCATAGGGACTTTGTCTGCTTTGTCCATGACAGCTCTAGGACCCAAAACAGTGTATCCTTTTGTTAAGCATTTAATAAAAATTGGTTGAATGAATAAATGAACAAGTGAATTATCAACATATATTGACTGTATACCTGGTACTATTTCAATCCTTGCAGATTCAAATGTAAATAAAATAAGAGCTCTGCCTTCAAGCAGGAAAGATAGACATGCACAAAATTAATTAGAATATGGTATGACAACCCCGTTAGTAGAGTCTTATAAAAAGTTTGGTATACACTGAATACATATGGATAATATAATAGGGTATCTAGGATTGGCTTCAAAATGATATGCAGTTGAGGGAATGATTTAGATACATAAACAATGTCTTCATAAATGTTGAATCTGGGTGATGGGAATATAGGGATTCCTTCTTTCTGTTTTAAAATGTTCAACATTTTCCATAATAAAAACTGAAAAATATATATGGCAATATAATTGATGAAACAGTAACTGTTCCTGTGCTGACGGGGAGTCTTTACAGAGGAAACAGTATTTAGACTGAGACTGAGTCCTCATGGAAATCAAAGCAATAACTCATTAAAAATGGAGAGCAAAAGGAGGGGAGCCCCACCCTTATGTTACATCTGCATGGCAAAGACACAGAACAATGCCTAGGCTTTACATTAGATGTGGCTCAATGAGTTGGGTGGTAGAAGGTGAGTGAGAGGGGTAGTCTGGGGAAATAGTGAAGGATCTTGTTTGCAATGTGGAGGAATATGGAATTATTCTTTAGAAAGACAAAAGCCAGCTGAGATTTTAAGTATTCAAAATTTAGGTTGGTAATTAATAGCATGCAGATTGAGGAGCTTTGGGTAGACAGGAGACATGTTCCAACTGCAGGGAGATTTCTCGGAGAAATAAAATGTCTTTTTGATAATTTGCTTTGATTTGTTTATATCATTTCAATATTTAATATGAATTCTGTCTGCATAGAATTTTTAAAATAATTTTTGTTTTATCAGTAATGAATATGATTTGGTTAGTCCAATATACTCATCAAGGTTTTAAAAACAATTGTACAGTTAATTTACAGTGTATTTCAACTGTACAGTTAATGGTACAGTTATCAACAGTATATTTCACTCTAGATCGAAAAGCTGTCGTTACAAGGTAGTTAAATTTTTGGCAACAGATTATGCTGTGTGGATAGATATGGATGGATATTAATCTAAATATAATCCTCTTGAGGAAATCCTGTATAAAAATATTCTTCTTGTTATTGGGTTCTTTCATGTACAGAGGAAGTTTTCATCCAAAATGTTTGGAGCTTGCTGTCCTGTGACATTTAGTGACACTATTACTATATCTGATTTTTTCAGTTAACTTGTGGTGGTTTGCTGGAGCTATAGATGAGGTAACAAGTTCAAGGCATTTTGATGAGATCAAATGCAGGGGCTTGACATCACAACCAATTTTCCTACAGCACCTGTTTCTGTTATGTTCTTTATCCTCCGAACCTTCCCCTTCACTGGGAGTTGTAAAGCAGCAAATTTGAGTTCAACTCTATTATTCTTTATGCCTTGGGACTGTTAATCAGTCCTGTTATGCCACTGAATATGAAATACAGTGAAGAAAATGACCTCTGCATTGCTTTGGAAGCTAGAAGCATTGCTCCATATAGATACTCTATATAGTTTTTTTTTTTCTATTTACTCTAAAAGGTGAAGTGATCACCCTGTATTGTCATCAGCTAGGATATTTTGCCTCACTTTGTTTTCAGGCCTTCAGGAATTGCTATGTCATTCATCCATCCCTTCCTTTTCTTTTTCACATTCCACAAATATATTGAGATTCAGTATATCCAGTGTTCTGTGCTAGGCACTATGAGGAATATAATGCTGATAGAATCCCAGGGTGAAATAGTTTAAAATTTAGTAAAGGAATTAATACCAAAATAATCATGGTCCAAGGTACAGTATGAGTAACAATATTTGGAGAGCCTGGAAAACTGATGTATCACAGCTGGTTGAGAAAAGAACTCTGGAAGTAAGAGGCTTATTATATTGCTTACTACGTTCTCTTCTAATTAAGGTATGTGGACTGGCAGAACTAGCATTATCTGAGAGGTTGCTAGATATGCAGATTTTTAGGCCCCAATAAAACTCACTGAATCCCAATCTTTGACAGTATGGCCTCAGAATCTCTAACAAGCTGATATTTACACATGCTGGTATACCGCTGACCATTGAAATTGCCCAATAGAAATTGATTGATTGTTGATTTAATTTGGGGGGGGGTTCTTTTTTATTTTTATTTTTTGAGACAGAGTCTTGCTCTGTCACCCAGGCTGGAGTCCAGTGGTGCAATATCAGCTCACTGCAACCTCTGTCTCCCAGGTTCAAGCAATTCTCCTGCCTCAGCCTCCCGAGTAGCTGGGATTACAGGTGCCCGCCACCATGGCAGCTAATTTTTGTATTTTTAGTAGAGACAGGGTTTCACCATATTGTCCAGGAATGTTTCAATCTCTTGACTTCATGATCCATCCACCTCAGTCTCCCAAAGTACTGGGATTACAGGCGTGAGCCACCACACCTGGCTCCTTTTAAATGTTTTGTTCGATGAGCGAATGTTTTCCCTCTGTGGTACGGTTCATTGCCCTTTTGCCTCTAATTCCTGGGCTTGGCTTTACTTGTGACCAGCTTGGAAAATGTGATAAATCTCTAACATATTGATTGTTATATGTTTCTTGGCATAGTAGGCTTGGATAGAAGATAGAATGTACATTGATGTAACAATTGTTTTTCTTGTACTAAAAACATAATTTAATAATTTAATTGAATAATTTGAACCAGGTTTTAAGCATTTATATGGAAGGAAAACATGGAAATTCCCACAATGTCAGGGTCCTGGTCAGGTTCTTTAGAGATACAGACAACTGTGTCATTTCTGGGAACGTATGAGATGTGCAGAGGCAAAATCCAGTATCAGAGATGGTCTCACCTCGATGGCATTAAAAGGTTCGAAAGCATTTATAATAACACTAACAGCAGCAGCGAAAACAACAACATATTTGTTTAGCACTTTACAGTTTACAGTGAACTGTCCTCATGTTATTTCATTTAGTCCTCAAACAACTCTATGTGTTTGGCTTTTTGTCTTCGATCTGCAGGTGTGAAGGACTCCCATCCTTTTAATAAATGCCTATATTTCCAAAATATTTTTAAAGACTTTAAAAAAGGAAAATAGCATTTGTGCTTAAGGTAGCCAGTTTAGAACACAGGTATTTGGAAATGGACTTTAAAAGATCTATGCTCTAACTAAGACTTTAGAAGATCCTGGTTTAAGTTAATGTACTTAGGACATGCATACAATTATCAGGTATTTCAGCTACAGAAAGCAGTGGCATTAATCCATGTGCTAAAGGTTCACAGATGTAAAATGTAATGGACGTTGTTTTAGGCAGTCATGGTGAAACGGGAAATGACCTGCATGAAGCAGGCTGCGACAAATTGAAATGATGCTGCTTGTTGCAGGTTCACTTCACCACTTTGTTCTGATATTTAAACTGATGTTGCCCAGAGGGTAGCAACTATATTTGAACAATTATTATTTGTCTATTTGTTTTGCTTCAGCAAATAATAGTGTGTTAAAATTATGGATATGGCTCAGCTGGCATGTTGGTGAATACTTAGAGAGTCATACAGAGCAAAACCGAAAGTGTTAGATGAAGCTTAGAAACCTCAATCTTGTGGGTTATCAAGGCTTCTATAATGGAATTCTAAATTTTTTGACTAAGAAACATTTCATCATCATGCACATGCACCATGCATTTTATGAATTACATGTGATATGCTGAAAACAGAGACTTACTGCAAATGACAAGAAAAGTAACATTTTAATTGCTTGAAAGGAAAATGTTTACTTAGCATTCAATGACTAAATCCAGTAAGTTAGTGTGTATGGACAGTAATAGCCAAGATTTTACCCTCCTACTCAGGAAAGCCAGTGAAAAATGTGAGTTTTGAATGGCAGTAATTAATCATTACGGTAGACTGTCAGAAAAAGAACTCGAGTCATTTATGTTAGTGATTGCAGTATGCAGTTTCTGACATATACTGTGAGTGCTAACATATTTCACATATAGCAATTAACCAAAAATGCAAACATCTGGAAAGCAGTCTACCAGCATTGTTAGAAGTGGAATACATTTTTAAATACATATTAAAAGATACCTTATTATACATAATTGCTTTGTGAATTTATTAAAAAATAAATTAAAACGCAGATTATTTGCTTGGCATAATGCAATTATCCCCAGAGTAATTTATATAATACCATTAGTAATTACAACCTGATTACACAGTAATATTTGTTTGGTAGTAACAAGAAAGCATTTAGATGTCATGATTATGATATGAACTATATATGCATAGTACTTAGATAGATTTAGCAGACATTTCTGATATCCCAGTATTTGTGTTAAATTACTTTGAAGTAAAAGCTTCTTGGTTATTACTAAACAAAAATGACCATGTTATACATACCTGTACATGTGTGCACGTGTGTATACACACACATATACACACACAGAGACAGAGAATCATTTACAAAAAGATAATTATTTTGTAAGACTCAATGTCTGAAAATACAGGTATATATGAAAAAACGGTGACTTAAAATGGGATACACTGGGTCAGTGAAAAGTAATTGCGATTACTTTTAGTGGCAAAAAGCAGTTACTTTTGCACCAACCCAATACCACAAAAAGTACATTGTTAGTATGAACTATTTTGCATGAAGAGGTATCTTGTCACTAATTAGGAAAAATTCCTGTATTGAAGGTGACTTGTACAGATTGTATATAACGTGTCAAAAGAAGTTGCTTTGGAGAAAATAAATTAGTGTATGGGAACTTGCACACCATTTGAATGCCAGACGATATGGCAATGCACTGCTGTGAAATCTGTGATTTAGCTTTGTTGCTAAATTGTGAGGATTTGGGGACCAAGGGAGCTGAATGAATGGCTTTGAGGCTGGAGAGAAGTTAGTAGCAGGGTGACAGGAACAAATCTGTGGTGCCCTGAATATACCATTCCCTTGCTAATGCAGGTTGTTTTCAACCTTAATCATTTAAAAAGCATAACAATGGATTTACCATCATCTAAGAGTGCTTTGCTGATGACTTGCTGGGGCCTGAAGTATTATGCAGACTTCCTTTGATTTGAAGACTTCCACATGTTCTGTTGACTTACCCTGTACCAAATTGGCCAATGTAGAAGCTAGTAGGAAGGTAAAGAAGAAGCAGAGTTCATCCGATAGGTATAGAGTCTGGATTTGGCAACTAAAGCGTTTCCTTCATTTATGGTAAAGGAGTGTGTGTGTGTGTGTGTGTGTGTGTGTGTGTGTGTGTGTGTGTTTCAATTTCCCCATCAAGTTCTCTGGAAAATCAGTCTAATTTACCTACAGTTTTCCCCAGAAAGCACAGTCATGAAACAGAAATCTCAATTTTTAGACTGATCCTTTGTAGAATTTGTCTAGATGGTATAGACAACTATGGGGAAAATGGGTAGGGTAACTTGCATACTTTACTTGTTTGCTCCTGACTTAGGTGTTCAGACATTTTATTGTAAATGCATTACAAAAGAGTCTTCTGACCACTCCGGACTCTCCAAGTATTATTATTTTGTAAATAGTCTGTACTTCTGGTCCATTCCATGATTTATCAAAAATGAACAATGAATTTTCAGGAACAATTATATGGTATAAGAAAAACAGTTGTTATGAGTACAGCCTTGTTGATTTGCTCCCCTCCAAAAACATTTTCAAGAAAGGTAAGAGTGTCTGTTTGAAATGCTGCTCTTGCAACATACTAACAAGAAATGCCTTGATTATTCCACCACCATCTTGCTTTCTTTTCATGTGAGGGAACTTTAAATAGTTTCCAGAAAAATGGAATTAAAAGACAAAAATGAAAAATATAAACTATATTTCTCAGAGTAAACTCCATCAAATTCAAGATACTTTTGTAAGCAATGATGCCAGACTTTTAGTTCATCCCTAAATAACTGAAAGTCCTGGGAATTTAACCATGTCAGTGCAATCTTTTTTACATTATTAATTGAAGAAAATGGGTGTGCTTGACAGATTTTTGTAAGATTGGGAAATTAAAAGAAGTTTGAAGGAGCCAAATTAGGACTGGAAGGTAGATGCCTAATGATTTCCTATTGAAACTTTCACAAAGTTGCACTTATGTGATGAGAGGAATGAGCAAGAGCATTGTCAGGGTGGAGAAAGACTCTCTAGTGAAGCTTTCCTGGGTGTTTTTCTGCTAAAGTGGTGGCTTTCTCAAAATATCTCATAATAAGCAGATGTTATTATTTGTCAACCCTCCAGAAATTCAACAGACAAAGTGCTTTGAGTATCACAAAAAGCCGTTGCCATGACTTTTGCTCTTGACTGGTCCACTTTTACTTTGACTGGACCACAGCCACCTCTTGGTAGTCATTGCTTTGATTGTACTTTGTTTCCTGGATTGTACTGTTAAAGACACGTTTTACCTCCTGCTAGAATCCTTTGAAACAAGATCTCAATGCCATTTGTTTAAAATTTCCATTAAAAGCTCTGTTCTTTTCTGTAGCTGATCTGGGCACAACAGTTTTGGTACCCATCAAGTGGAAAGTTTGCTCAACTTTAATATTTCAGTCAGATGATGTAAGCTGAACCAGTTGATGTCTGTGGTGTTACCTATTGTTTCTGCTTTCAATCAGCACTCCTCTTCAATTGGAGCATGAAAAAGATGAGTTATTTTCCTCAAAAACTGATATGGGTTATCTGCTGCCATGGGCTTTACCGTCAACATATTCTCGTCTCTTCTTAAAATGAGTTATCCATTTGTAAACTGCTTATTTCTTTGGGGCATTGTCCCTTTAAACTTTCTGTAAAGCACCAATGATTTCACCATTCTTCCAACCAAGCTTCATTATAAATTCACTGTTTGTTCTTACTTCAATTTTAGCAGAGTTAAGGTTGCTCTGATAGGGTCTCTTTTCAAACTGCCTCATCCTTCTTAGTTCTTCAAACTAGATTCTGTTCAGACATGTTATAAAAAGTTAGTTTGAGTTTATTTTGATGCAAATAAATTTGAAATCCGTGCATAATTTTTAATAATACACATTTTCCATGAACTGATTGAAGACCTTCTGTATATGCTGTATGATAAATCATACAACATTTAATCTCCCTCTTACCTGAGTCATTCATACTAGTCTTGTGTGGTCAAATTACAATATAGTCACCAAGTCATTAAACACAATTATAAAATTTACAAAACAAAGCAAATTATAAAAATGTCATATTTAAAATAAGGCCGGGCATGGTGGCTCACACTTGCAATCCCAGCACTTTAGGAGGCTGAGGTGGGCAGATTTCTTGAGCCCAAGGCTCTAAGACTAGCCTGAGCAACACAGTGAAACCCAGTCTCTACAAAAAATACAAAAGTTAGATGGGCATGGTGGTATGTGCCTGTAGTCCTAGCTATTCAGGATGCTGAGGTGAGAGAATTGGTTGAGCCCAGGAGATAGAGGACACAGCAAACCATTATCGAGCCACTGCACTCCAGATTGGGTAACAAAGCAAGACCCTATCTCAAAAAAATAATAATAATAATAATAAAATGAAATAAAATAAGCATTGCACTACAATGGAAACCTTTAGCAATGTCTTAGAAATACTTTACAGTATGATCAATAATTCTACTCCTAGGTATTTAATAAAGAGAAATAAAAACACAAATATAGAAGGGTGCTCTTTTCATAATAGCAAGTATCATGAAGAACCCAATGCCCACAAACAGGTAAATCTTCATACAATGAAGTACTACTCAACAACAAAATAGAATGAACCACTGACAGAGGCGAATTGTAAATGTTATCCTGAGTGATAGCAGGCAGACACAAAAGTTTTATTCACAAGAAACACTTAAAAAGGCAAAACAGACAGGGCACAGTGGCTCATGCCTGTAATCCCAGCCCTTTGGGAGGTCGAAGTGGGCGGATCACAGGAGTTTGAGACCAGCCTGGCCAACATGGTGAAACCCCATCTCTAGTAAAAATACAAAAATTAGCCGGACGTGGTGGCACACCCTATAATCCCAGGTACTAGGGAGGCTGAGGCAGGAGAATTGCTTGAACCTGGGAGGCAGAGGTTGCAGTGAGCTGAGATCGTGCCACTGCACTCGAGCCTGGGCAACAGAGCAAGACTGTCTCAAGTAAAAGAAAAAAAAAAGTCAAAACAATCTTAACAGAAAACAGATCAATGATTGCCTGAATCCGGGGAGTCGGTAGGAAGAATTTACTACAAATGAACATTAGGAAACATTTTGAGGTGCTGAAAATGTTTTTGATCTTGTAGTGGTGGTTAGTTAGGTGTACATTTTCAAAATATATACTTAAATTGGGTATATTTTATTGTATGTAAATTATATCTCGACAATGTCAACTTTGAAAGAAAAACATGAATATTGAGTACGTAAGAACAAATGAATATGTGGTGAGATGAACGTGTGGGAAAGAACAAGACTTGAAATTGCATGGCATTAGTGTAGTATGAAATTGAGACAAAACTGTAGAAATCCCATTCTGTTGGTCGTCATTTTACTTTGTTATTGTTTCCCTTGATGTGCAGAAGGTTTTTACTTGAGATCATCCCTATTGTCTATTTTTACTTTGGTTGCCTGTGCTGTTGAAGTCTTGCACAAAAAATATCTTTGCCTAGCCCAATATCCTGGAATGTTTCTCCCAATGTTTTCTCCTAGTAGTTTCAGGCCTAGAATTAATCTTTAATCCATTTTGATTTGATTTTTGTGTATGGTAAGAGATGGGGGTCTAGTGTAATTCTTCTGCATACACTTATCCAGCTTTATCAGTGCCATCTATTGGAAAGACTCAAAACCAAATACAATATCATCTCACTCCAGTTAAAATGGCTTGTATCAAAAAGTCAAATAATAACAGAACCTAGTGAGAATGTGAAGAAAGGGGAACACCCATTACTGTTACTGGGAATGTAAATTAGTAAAACCAATATGAAGAACAGAATGGAGGTTCCTTAAAAAACTAAAACTAAAACTACCATATGATCTAGTAATTTTACTACGGGCATATAGCCAAAAGGAAGAATTTCAATATATCAAAAATATACCTTCACTCCCATGTTTATCACAGCACTATTCACAATAGCTAAAAGATGGAACTGTGTGTCCATCAAAAGACAAATGGATAAAGAAAATGTGACACATATACACAATAAGATATTATTCAGCCATAAAAAGAATGAAATTGTGTCATTTGCAGCAACATAGATGAACTGGAGTCAATTTGGTCAGTGAACTAAGTCGAGCACAGAAAGACAAATATCGCGTGTTCTCACTCATGTGTAGGAGCTAATAAAAGTGGGTCTCATGAAGAGAGTAGATTCCTGGCTGCCACATATATATATATGCATGTGTGTGTGTGTGTGTGTGTGTGTTTATTATCTTTGAAGTGTAAACTTAAAAATAGTAAAGGTGGCAAATTATATATGTATATTTTACCTCACACATATGTATTTTTTAAACTCACTAAAAATATATAAATATATATATAAATAAACTAAAAATATTTCAAAAGAAAAAGGAAAAAAGTATCAATCAGCATTTTCTTCTGTATTGCCAGAGAGATCAGAAGCAGCAAAAGTTTTTTAGCACAGTGAAGATATTACACAAAACACTTTATATGAATAATATTATTTACTCTTCCCCAAATACCCATTAGGTAGGCTTAAAAAACAAAGCTTAGGAAGACTAAGTAAGATACCCAAAGTCATGTGGCTAATAGGTGGCAGGGCTTGATTTGAATGAGACTGACTCAAAACTATAAATGCTTAATGGTTATACCCAGATGAAATCTTTCCAAATAATAGCTTCTTATATAATTATGGGAATGTTGATATTTAGTATTGTTTGACTAAGATATATGTAAAAGCCTGTTGCAAATTAGAGAGTAGACCAGTATACTCACGCTCATTTATGTAATAAATATTTGACCACTTCCTATGTACCAGAAATTGTGCTGAGTATGGGAGACAAGACAGATCTTCTGCAGTCCCAAGTCTGAAGATGCAGGCAGTAAAACAAAGAAGTTAAAATACTGTGAGTCACAGTGCTGTAAGACCACATTGCCTAGGCAGACATGACCTTGAAAGTGGTGAGATCTAAGTGAGAACTGATAGATTAATAAGAGGTTGCTCTGGACGGGCACAGTGGCTCATGCCTGTAATTCCAACATTCTGGGAAGCAGGAGGATCACTTAAGGCCAGGAGTTCTAGACTAGCCTAGCCCACATAGGAAGACTCAGTCTCTACAAAAAATAAAAAATTAAAAATTAACCAGGCACACTGGTGCTTGTCTGTGGTCTCAGCTACCTGGGAGGCTGAAGTGGGAGGATTGCTTGAGCCCAGGTCGTTGAGGCTGAAGTGAGCTGTAGTCACACCACTGCCCTCCAGCACAGGCAACAGAGACACATTATCTCCAAAAGAAAAAAAAGAAAGAAAGAGAAAGAAAAAGAAAGAGTTGGCTCCTTGGGTGTGGGAAGGGGACTAATTGGCCCAGAAGTGATTTATGGAGAAATCTAGCAGACAGAGTTCAGTGAGACAGATGTAGAGGGGCCAGAGTATAGAGGGCATGGTGGGGAAGTGGTGAGGGAGAAGGCTAAAGCGATCAGCAGCGGGGCCAGATCATTCAGGTCCTTTAGGTAAGTCATGTGTATTTGCCACACAAACCAGGATACATAAAGATTAACATAACCTTTGATAATTATGCCAAGACAACAGATCTAAAATGGGGCTGTCCATGGCCTGCTGGTTACTCCATAAACTTGATAGTAAGTTTGGTTTTTTTCAGGGTAGCAGGAATAATTGGAGAGTTTTAAGTAGGGAAGTAAAATGATTAGATTACATTTTGCCTTGTGTCCTGTCTGTCAATATGCCTTGAGGAGGAGATTGAGGGAACTTCTTTTTATTACAGTTTAACTTCCTGAAGTGCATGTATGAAAGCTTTTGCATTAGTCTGTTTTTGTGTTGCTATAAAGAAATACCTGAGGCTGGTTAATTTAGAAAGAAAATGAGGTTTAATTGGCTCACGGTTCTGGGAGCTGTAGAGGAAGCAAGGCACCAGTATCTGCTTCTGGTGAGGTCTCAGGGAGCTTTTACTCATGGCAAAAGGTGGAGCATATCCCATGGTGAAAGAGGGAGCAAAGAGAGAGAGCAAGAGGAAGAGCCAGGCTCCTTTAAAACAAAAAAGAAAAAAAAAGAAGCTCTCCTGTGAATTAACAGAGCAAGAACTCACTTATTGCTATGGGATGGGTATCAAACCATTGGTGAGGGATTCACTCCCATGACCCAAAGACCTCCCACCAAGCTCCACCTCCAGCATTGGGGATCAAATTTCAGCATAAGATTTGGAGGGGATACACGTTCAAACCGTATCGGCTCCTAAGGATTCACATTCTCTATGGAAATGACAGTCACTCAAAGAATATTAAGAAACAAAAACATTTTTTAAAATGCATTGATACCCAAATGTGTAAGGAAAAATTTCAAAGTAAAATTATTTATTTCCTAGTTATGTAAAAGTGATTTTAGTGGTATTCTAAATAAAAGTGTCTGTAAAATGAAATTGAAAACAATTTTCCCAACAGGATATTTTTAAATGAATAAAAATTTCTCGAATACTTTCTAAGGTCCTCCTATCTCAGAGTCAAATTTTGATGATGTCGTATAATGTAAAGGAAAATATTTAAGATTGTTTGTTCATTAAAAAAAATGTAAGAAGTGTGGCAAAAGGGAAATACTTAAATACTTTTAATGCTCTGAGATTATGTCTTCATTCAATTGAATATTCTATAAATAAGTATGGAATAGCTAAAATGTGTTCTAAAAACCTGGGGCAACATGTTGATCCTCCTACACACAAGCCAACATTTACCATCTCTTTTCTATCCTCTTGAGGTAAGGCAAAAAAGCAAGCTGAATTTTATAGGGCTTTATTGGCCACGCTAAATAGTTATGTTTATCTTAGGGAGAAAGAGAATTTATTCAGGAGTTTTCAGGAGCATATTTATATCTACATTTGAAAAGCATCACCTGGGCTGTAGTTTGGAGAATAGGTTGATTGGGGTACTGAGAGGAAGTGAGTATAAGTAGGTCATTCAGGAGGCACACACAGTCCAGGTGATAAATTAATGTAGTCAAACCTGGGTTGAAGAATGTGGAGAAAAGTGAGTAGGTTCAAGAAAAATTTAGAAGGCAAAAGCAATGAAATATGGTGATATGTATACCAGGAGAGGGGAAAGTGAAGGATTAGAGATGGCTTGCCAGTTGACTAATTAGATTTGGAAGAATGGACATACCATTCCCTGAGATAGGAAGATGACAGATTTGGTAGAAATATTGAGATGCACCTTTTGAGTTAGAAAGGCCTTGAGATGCACAAGAAGATAGTCAGGTAGAGACTTGGATATGAAATTCTGGAGACGGTCATGATCCAGCAAAATGAATGTGTGTCTTAGTCAATTCAGTCGCTGTGACAAAATGCTATATAAAGTGAGTGTCTTGTAAACAACCTTAATTTATTTCTCACAGTTCTGAAAGCTGGGAAGTCCAAGATGATGGTACCAGCATTGTCAGATTCATGTGATGGTACTCTTCCAGGTTGCAGACTGCTGAGTTCTCATTGTGTCCTCACATGGTGAAAGGGGCAAGGCAGCTCAGGGGCCCCATTCATAAGGGCACTAATCCTGTTCACGAGGGTGCTTGACCTCATGACCTAATCATCTCTCCTACGCTCCACTTTATAATACCATCACCTTAGTAATTAGGATTCAACACAAATTTAGAACATAGCAATGGTGAATCAACTGCATAGGAGAGGTAACTGAAACTTTGGGTGTGAATGAGATGCCCCTGGAATAGACCTTAGGGGAAGAAGAAGAAAGTCTCCAAGAAATTCAGTATCTAATGGTCAGTAGAAATGGAGAAAGCCTTTAGACACAAAGAAGAAATGGCTAGAGAGGAAGGAGTAAAACAGGGAAGAGTGGTATCATGAAATTCAGTAAGTGATTTGCCATGAGATTGTGTCTTTCAGTTGTGTTTATTTTGAACGAATTTCAATATTGCTCTAGTTGGGGAAAATATTCTCAAATGGAAATCAACTGTAATTTATTTGCCCCTTTCACCTATTTGCTCATTTTATTTGTCTTCCTATGAGTGGGACCTAGCTAGAAGAGAAAACTGCTGGTATCTTAAGAATTGCCTGTTTGTGATGCTGGAGAGGATATGGAGAAATAGGAACACTTTTACACTGTTGGTGGGAGTGTAAATTAGTTCAAGCATTGTGGAAGACAGTGTGGTGATTCCTCAAGGATCTAGAAATAGAAATTCCATTTGACCCAGCAATCTCATTACTGGGTATATATCCAAAGGATTATAAATCGTTCTACTATAAGGACACATGCACACGAATGTTCATTGCAGCACAGTTTACAATAGCAAAGACCTGGAACCAATCCAAATGCCCATCGATGATAGACTGGACAGGGAAAATGTGGCACATATACACCATGGAATATTATGCAGCCATCAAAAATGATGAGTTCGCATCCTTTGTAGGGACATGGATGAACCCGGAAACCATCATTCTCAGCAAACTGACACAAGATCACAAAATCAAACACCGCATGTTCTCACTTATAGGTGAGTGTTGAACAATGAGAACACGTGGACACAGGGAGGGGAGCACTACACACTGGGGTCTATTGGGGGGAAATAGGGGAGGGACAGCGGAGGGTGGGGAGTTAGGGAGAGATAGCATGGGGAGAAATGCCAGATATAGGTGAAGGGGAGGAAGGCAGCAAATCACACTGCCACATATGCACCTATGCAACAATCTTGCATGTACTTCACATGTACCCCAAAACCTAAAATGCAATTAAAAAAAAGAAAAAAAAAGAATTGCCTGTTTGTAGATTTAACAGTACTATTAGAAGATAATATTGATTTAGCACTTATGTACCTGTGCTAATGCTTTAGATGTATTATGTTATTTAACCTATTCAACAAACTTTAGAGTAAGTAATATTATTATTATTTTTATAAAAGAAGAAACAGTACTAGAATTGGGCATGGTCCCACAGCAAGTGATAGGGCCTGGATTTAGACACAATGAGCTACTCCCTATGTAATAACTTCTAACTGACAGTTACTCCATCACTATTTGTCCTATTAATGTGAAGCTGGCAGGGTTTATACTGGACAGTTGGTATGCTCTAAACCCAAATGGTTTTGTATTGTGTTGTAAATTATAAATGCTATCTTTCTATCCCTTTTTCTAATATCCAAAATAAAATATTTATATCTTGTTTAATTTTTAGCCTTTTGAACTAATAATACCTATAGTCTCAATGTGTTTATTTTGGTAAATAGAAGGAGAGAGGAACGGAGAGAAAGAGAGAGAAGTAGAAAGAGTGAGAGAAAGACAAATACTAGAAATAAAATGCCCTATTTTACACATAATTTAGAATAAGAGTCATTGGTGATAGAAGTCATATGTTTGTATAAGAAATCTTTTCTCTCCTCTATTAAAATTAGATCTTTTTTCTCCCCTATTAAATTGAAAACAATCACATACATTTAGAAATTAACCTGAATTTAAATACACACATAAAAGAAACAGGAAGCAAACTTGCCAAAAGTATAATGGATAATAATGGCTATTGTTGGCTGATTTTTATTTTCATCTTTATATTATGAGCATTTTAAACTGTCCTATGATGCATAATTTTATAATAAGAAAACAATAACATTAAATATTTTTATATTAAGCCTATTGAGGAGAAAAGACAGGGTGGAAAGAGAAAGACAGGAGAAAATAAAGAAGAGTCAGAGAGACACTTATAGCCAAAAATAGACATGAAAATACTAATACACAGAAAGAAACTGTTCATATTAAGAAAAGATGCAGAGTAAAAAACATGCTTACATATTGGCTCACACAACGTTACCGAGTTATAGCCCTTTAAAAATAGTCACTGAATATTGTAATACTGCATTTTAACAAAACTAGCATGTTAAGAAACACTGGCCCTTGAAAGTGTTTATTTGTGTTGGATGAAATTAGACTGAGGATTGGATCTGCTCTTCATGGTAGAATTAAATCAGTAAGTTCCTGCGTGGGCTTTCAGGTGCCCTTTGTTGCAGACTCTAACCACATCTGTGGACAAAGACTTCAAGACACAAGAGAAGCAAGTCTGAAAACTATGTTAAGCATTTAAAATAAAAATAGAATCTTAGAAAATGAGCATAGTGACCAGACTGATTATTTTGCATCATGTAATTAGCTCACAAATGAGTTTAGTGTAGAGGGCTACTTTTTCAAGCTAATCAGCTTAGTTTTAGCCCTCTCTTTTAGATATCTTCATGGTAACTATTTCACTTCCTAGGATTATAAATTTTGCTTATTTTGCAAGCAAATCCATAGATACCGAAGTGTCAGTTATAGATGTCTTTTTCATCTATATATCTGATAAGAGAGACTACTGACCTTGGAACAGCTTAGAATCATACTAGGCCATCTTCTTTCTGCTTTATTTTCGATTTCTGTTGGAGTATGTGGAAGCAATCATTGGAATTATTTTGTATTAGGTTAATACAAATAATCTAATGCATTTTCTATCAAAAATACTGAAAGCAATTAAATTCACATTTCAAAAGTAAGATGTTTCAGACTGTTCTTTCTTTTGGCCAGTTCTTTGGATCGTATTTTTAGAAAGATTTCCTTTTCATATTTTTTTCACTTATATATTAGGATAGGAACAACAATACTTCATTCATCCTATTTTCTAGCAGCATTTTGGCATAACTTCCCTGACATAATAGCAGAGATGTGTGGAGTTGGACGTGTCCACTAAACAAAGACTATGAGAAGTGCCATATTGTGGGTGGTCTCTGATTGAACAAGCAGTGCAATTGAGTGGAACTGTCAAGGTTTATTTTATTTTGAAACTAAGATAAACTAAGGCTTAAGGAAATTCAGAATGTAGCATATCTAAGTTATGACTCCAACTGTACATGAGTTAACATAAAATTATATTTTCTTTTTTATGTAATAGCATTATGAAGCTAAGGTTGTCTTAAGTATTAGTAAAGACTCATTTCTTGATATTAAAATATTATTTACTACATTTTCAGAAAATAAGAAGGAAAAGTTAATATTATATTAGTTCCATCAAAATACTTAATCGATGGTCTGTTGTGCCCACTATGAGTCTAGACAAGGTGATGCTATTGTATTTTTTTAAGTCAGTAATAAGAATCTTACTTGAACTTGTGTACAATTGAAGTCATAATTTGGATTTTCTATAGTCTGCACTTCCCTTGTTTCACCCACAGAGAAACATTAACATTTTTCACACTTGAAATATCTCTGACAGAAAATAATGAGCTTCTAACTCCATGGTTCTGCTGATTTTCTACAATATCACCCCCTGTAGCCAAGGTAGTTTTAAATCTTGTGTTTCTATAGAAATCAAACTCCATGATTTATCTCTCCTCTTTAATTAGAAAAAGAACATGTTTCTATTAATTGAATTAAGTTGAAGATGCAGAAAGATGCACTATATTTGTTATGTTGCTTCATAAATTCCATGGCACATCCCAGTTTTAAAAGACATAGGTTTCTCTGTCCTATTAGTTTAATAGGGATATGAAAATTGTCTAGGGGTTCTGGAATTCCCTAGAGTTTCTCATACTAATTTATGCCAATTTTTATTTTTAAAAGTACCTTTCACTGCATTTAAAAAATATATATTCAGAATATTTGTGAAGAATGTAAATTGTAGTATTTAGTAGGGGGCAGTTACAGATTTCTTTAAAATACACCTATGGGAAAATGTGCAAGCCTATTCCATGTGAATTATTTGTTAGAAAGATAGTAACTTACATAAATGAGTTCTGCTTCATCAGAAGTTAAAGGCTTAATTAAGATTTCGGAATTAAGGAAATTAGATTTCATTTTTCTACAAAGGCAAAGTATTTCTATTTCCCCTTTTATTGTTTTGAAATCTATTCAGTTCTATCAAACTCAACAATTCTCTATAAAGTGTAATGTAAGAAAGAGGAACACACTCTTATACTGGCAGATCCGTGGCAGGGAACATGGGATGGGGAGAATAGTATCTGTGGTGGTGGACAAGAATGGGAGGCGTACAGAACAGGCAGCCTGCAGTCCCGAACATGGGCTTACTGGCTCCCGATTAAAATCTGAACGTTTGTCCAGTGATTGCAATTTCTCCTCCAGTCTTCATCCCTCCGTGGCTTCCCACTGTGAATTCCACTTGTACTACTTCCAAGCCTTCCAGATGGCTGCTCCAGCTACCTAAATCAGTGTCTTCTCCAAAATCAGGACTTCTGGAACTCTTTTTCCATTTTCCAGTGGTGCTGATTGATGATACAGTGCTGTAACATTCATTATAGTTTTGCCTGCTGAAGGACCATGACCACAGTCTATTTATGGCCATGCATTAAGATAAGAAGTCACCTATGTGTACACAACTTTAACTTGCAGGCCCTTATCTGATGTGTTATCATACATTTGGTTTTGCTTAAGAAGTTTCTGTTGAGTGTCTTCATAAAATGGAATGCCAGTGGCCTGAGTATACAAAAATGAGTAAGTCAGGGTTTGTGATTTTTAGAAACTTTCAAATAAGTGGGGAGCTGGAAAAAAATTCAATATGATGTACTGTACAATTCTTATAATAATTTATTATGCAATAGCATCAGTATGATTTTAGTTGTACAGACTAAAAGATACAAATATACAACTTCCATTGAAGACATAGAATTTGAGATGGTATTTGAAGGAAGATTGGATTTTGAAAGGGTGGAATTGCTATTGGTTAATTACCACCATTAAGTAAACTATGAAACTGGTCACTGACAGAGAAAACCCAAGGGGAAGCTGGTCATCGGCTGAATACCGTTAGTTTAGATATGCTAGATAATTTTAAAAGTTAATATCATTTTAGTTGGATTCTATGTAAAATTATTAGAAGTAAATGTAGATCACTAAAGCCAGCTAAGATATCGGAGTTTCTAGAATTAAATTGAAGACAAATCTTAAAGATTAACAGGCCCATCAATTAAATTACCATTTTTAGCCTGGTTTTGAAGTGGGGATAAAAAGTACTTCATATATTTATGTATCTAATATATCTCACTAATCTAAGCCACATGGTATATACTATTTGATAAAATACACATGGAATAGAAGATTACCTCAGTGCTACCAATGATAAAAGGGACCATGCTTGTGTTTGTATATTGGGTCAAGGAAATCGTGAACGGAGATAATTTATTAATTTCTATGATTCCTCAGAATTATTACTGATTCCTTTAGTGAGGTCTCAAAGCAAAACGAATGTGTGTGTGTGTTTGTGTGTGTGTACACACACATATATATGTCAGTGAGACACATAAGATGAATTAGTCATGCTGGTATTGTTTCTTTGGTGGTGGTGGGGGGAATGTACTGATAAAACCTTTCTATCAAAATATATCTTGTATTCACTTAAAGAAAATGAAAAGAGCTGGGCATGGCAGCTCATGCCTGTAATCCCAGCTCTTTGGGTGGCCAAGGCGGAGTTGATCACTTGAGGTCAGGAGTTTGAGACCAGCCTAGCCAACATGATGAAACCCTGTCTCTACTAAAAATACAAAAATTAGCTGGGCGTGGTGGCTCATGCCTGTAATCACGGCACTTTGGATGGCCAAGGCATGTGGATCACTTGAGGTCAGGAGCTCGAGAACAGCCTGGCCAACATGTTGAAACCTTGTCTTTACTAAAAACACAAAAATTAGCTGAGCATGCTGGCACATGCCTGTAATCCCAGCGACTCAGGAAGCTAGACAGGAGAACAGGAGAATCACTTGAACCCAGGAGGCAGAGGTTGCAGTGAGCCGAGATTGCGCCACTGCACTCCAGCCTGGGAAACAGAGCAAAATTCAGTCTCAAAAGAAAATGAAAATAAACTCTATCAATAAGGTAAAAGCAAAATGCTGGTAGAGAATAAGAATTAGCAATCACATGAATTTCTGTGCTTATATTAAGTTTAAAAGCAAGTTACTAGTATAAACTATGCAATAAAAATATTTATCATATACAATCCCACATCTTAAAATACAAGAAAGAGACTCCTCCTTTACTCTTATATTGATAATAGGTTCACATTTATCCATCAACATGCTTTTACATCTGTGATCAAAGACTTCCCCTGACTATAAATCAAACTGTGGCCAAAAACTGACTCCATAAAAAACCCACCTTTGACTTAACATTTTAATCCTTTCAATTTCAGCAATATTTGAAAATGAAAAAGTATAGCTAACAATATGTGCAGACTTATAAATATCCCAAATAAAGGAAAGAGAAAAAAACCTATCGAAATTCTATCATTTAGCTGCCATATAATTACTCAAGGCTATAGGTACAATGAATACATTGTTTTTTAATATGATTACAAAATAATGAAAAAATTTTATTGGCAGAGCTAATGTTCTCTAATTGCAAAGAAGATCAAGTGACTTTGGCCTTATGAAAGTAAACTTCAATCCGAGTGTATACAATTTACAAAATGATGCCATTAATTGTTTTTAAAATCATTATGAATAAAGTATCATAGCAATAGTAGTTAGAATCGAACTTAGTTACAGCTCTTAAAAATTTGTTATCACTATTGAAATATGTTCTTTTTCTTATTTTCATCTACATAGTGGTTTGTAGTGGTTCAAAAAATCCATTAGAGGGCAATGTAATATTGCTGTGAAGCTGAGAAAATGTACTAGTGAAAGAACGGAGAATTACTCTGCCTCTCTGTGTGAGAGGTTTGAAAACAGGCTTCTTAACAAAAGGAATTGTTTAGTTCTATGCTTTTTTTCATTATTATACTTTAAGTTCTGGGGTACATGTGCAGATCATGCAGGTTTGTTACATAGGAATATGTTTTTTCTTAGTGTTTTCTTTTTCTGAGACACCCTCAGCTGAATTGCAGTCTTTTATTTATATTTAGAATTGTAAAACAAATTATTCTAAATTTTATTTTAAACCTTGCAAGTGTTTAACTTGTTAAATACAAATAGATGGCACAGTAAATGTCCTACCTACAATTGTACTGTAGAAAACCTTTTTATGAATGAAATCATGTCGTTTGAAGCAACCTGGAGGCAGCTGAAGTCATTATCTTAAGTAAATTAATACTGACACAGAAAATCAAATAGCACATGTTCTCACTTACAAGTGGGTACTCATGAATATAAAGATGGAAACAATGGACCCTGGGGACTCCAAAAGCGAGGAGGGAAAGAAGGAATAGAGAAAGGAATGAAAAACTATCCATTGGGTACTATGTTCACTGTTTGGGTGGTGGGTTCAATAGAAGCCCAAACCTCAGCACTGTGCAATCTATCCATGTGACAAACCTGCACATATACCCCCTGAAAATAAAATAGTTTTTTATAAAAACATTTTCATTCACAATAAATTATAAAATGATTCCTTAAAAATGAATAACAAAGTTGTTTAGAATTTAAAAATTTAGAGATCTGCACATATAAGTGAAGAAATCCTGGACTTCCTTTCAAAGTTGATCATTTATATTAAAGAACATATATTTTACATGTATGGTTTATTAATGCAAGACTTCTACTGGGTCAGTCATCAACCCAATTATATCTCTAAATTTGAAAATACACCTGAACTCATGTCACCGGTCAGTTTACATAATTAACATAGCTGTCAAGTTTTATTTAATTCAAATATAATTAAGAATTAATATGTCATGGATATGATTTTACTTTAAGAAACTGTTCTATGTGACACCAGAAATATAGCAAGGACCAATCTCAAATCCTGTCTTAAATCCTGCAGGTTAGATTAAAATATATTGCATCAAAAAACTGAGTATTTAAGGAAAGCGCTAGGCATTAAAGAACTATATTAGAAGTGCTGCTTTCTTCGAAACCTAAGAGTCAGTCCTCAGTTGTTTCTTAGCATAGGGCAGCTGCTGACTGGCCCAAGGATATGTATCTGACTGACCAAGGCAGGCTTCTCAAGAAAGAGGCTGGAGAGGGTCTGGACTTGTGTCAAGGGGTGATTGTAATTAATCAAATCAATTAGCCTAACTGTCTTTGTGACTTGGACTAGTCAAAGGCCTTTCATACTTTTTTCTTAGTCAGCTCCATTTATCACTAGTACTGTAGTTAATTCATTGTATCATGTGTTTAACTTAAACCAATGTATTGTGAAGGGTACTATTACCAATTGAAAACCAGAATGATGTAACATAAATACCAGGATATCATAAAAATAAACACAGGGGAAATAGTTTATATTGAAAGGAAGAAATTAAACAATAAAAATAAATTATGATGGCTCTAATATCTATATAAAATGCATAGCTGTAAATAAGTTATTCAAATCAAAGGCTTTTTCTCTTGGTTCATAATAAAATGATTTGCTTTGACCCAGTGTTACTTTGTTCATGACTTAAAATGAGATATTAAAATCAATAAGTTAATTTCATTTTTTTCCTTTTGGTGTTGATACCAACTGGAAATGAGAATCCCATTTTACCTATGCACCTAGTTGGATATTGAAAGCTGAATTGCAATTTACATTTTTAATTACAGTCAGTGATCCTCTGAGCAGTAGGAAGCAAATACGAAGCAGGAAGCTAGATCCTGGACTACTCTTTGACCCAGGTCAGGCACCCACCTTAGGAAAAGATATTTTGAGAAATTATGAAATTATTAAAGAATAATGGTACAAAGACCAATTCTGGCAAGAATAAAAGTGGGAGTAGCAGCTGGTTGTTATAGTTCTTAAGACAATACCATATAGCTAAATTCTCTTTCCAATTTTTTCACAGATTTTGTAGTACATATTTCCAGAATACTATCAGGTTGTCCATCCGTCTGTCCACCTATGCAGTTAGACTTCCAGCCACCATCTCAGTGCATCAAAGCACTGTTTGCTCATAAAACTCTTCAGTTCATGAGCTCTACAAACAGCTAGTTAAAAATAACTGTAGTGTTGGTCTACGGAGTCTCCAAGACAAACCTATCCAGACTTTGGCTATCATCTTACATGGATAATGTGAAAACTACTTAAGAGTTTCAGTATATAATGAAACAAAAATATAGCTGTAGTGGGATTTGGATAAGATAGTAAATACTTGGCATACATCATGTATTACCCCTCCTGTGCCTATGGCAGACATTGTTAATTGATCATTTCTACTGAAATTGATCAGAGTCCATCTCTAGACAGCTATTACCAATCAATTGGAGCTGGCATATTACTTGAACCTGAATGTCATTCCTATATCTGAAAGAAGAAGAAGAAAAAGACAAAGATAAGAATATGGAATAGAAAAAACAGAAGGGAGAACGAGGGTGTCCCAGTGAATCAAAGGTTAGAAATGTCCTTTCTCCATGATGCTGATAAAAATTGGAGTTTCGATAAAATGAAGAAGAAGGGGCCAGGTGCAGTGACTCTTGCCTGTAATGCCAGCACTTTGGGAGGCCAAGGCAGGTGGATCACATGAGGTCAGGAGTTTGAGATCACCCTGGCCAACATGGTGAAACCTGTCTCTACTAAAAATCAAAAAAAAATTAGTTGAGCATGGTGGTGGATGCCTGTAATTTCAACTATTTGAGAGGCTGAGGCAGGAGAATTGCTTAAACCTAGGAGGTGGAGGTTGTGGTGAGCCGAGATCTCACCACTGCACTCCAGCTTGGGCGACAGAGCAAAACTCAGTCTCAAAAAAAAAAAAAAAAGAAAGAAAGAAAGAGGAAGTTATAAGTAAGAAAGTTGCTCTGTTAATCACTTTCACCAAAGAAAAAGAATCCTAACAAAGGAGCCTGTTACTAAGGCTGCCATTTCGTCGGTGGTGGCCCAGGGGAAGCCAGAGACCTCTACTCTGAACTACTCTTGACATTATTAAATTAAATTTAAAAAATATTTATCAAACAACATCATGCATACTATGTATAGGTTCCTGCTATGCTAGGTTCTGTGACAGATAAAAAAGAGGAATTGTTATTAAATTTAGCTCCTTTTTGTACAAGTCATGTACCAGGAAATTTGCATATATCATTTAAATTCCCAAACACCCCTGGGCCCAAGTAGTGTTGTCAACTCTACAAATGAGGAGAGTTGAGAGAAGTTTAGCAAATTGCCAGCAATCAAACAGCTGCCAGAAGAGGCTGGATCTCGCACAAAAATTTCCAGTCCTTCATATTGTGTTGCCTCATATGGCCAGGAAGATAGTTGTGTAATATTGGGGTACAGAGGTTCAGGGTGTCCTCAGCTCCTCTGAGAGGATGTTTCTCCAGGTTCTTGGTCTCCTGCCCTCTCAAGAATGAGAGAGGGGACCACAGCACAGTGCACAGTAAATGCCGGACTCAAAAGTGTTTGCAGAAAGTGATTTATTTAAAGAGAGAGAGAAACAGGAGAAGGAGAGAGAACAAAACAGCTAACTCTCACACTGAGTGAGAGAATCCAGAGACATGGAATCCAGGAGAGGAAAGCAGCTTCCATGAGAGTGTTAGGGAATAGAGAGAGAGATGGAGTTTAGGAGGGGAAGACAGGCTTCCATGAGATAGTGTGGAAGGGGACTCCAGAGGGAAAATCCAGGAGAGAGAAAGCTTCCACAAAGGGAGTGTTTGTGGAAGGGGACCCAAACATGGAGTCAGAAGGGGTGTGGAAAGGGACTTTTAACCTGGGAGGAACCCCCACCTTCTCTAAGACCCCAGGCCAATGAAAGGAGTTCCTTAGAACTTCCACTGGAGTGATTGACTCTTAGTTTCTTCCCGTGCCTGCAAAGTTCAAACATAAACCATTAAATCTCCTGGATGGAGAGAGATGGGAGGGGGGCATGGCGCTGGGAAATTCTTGCCCTTAAAACTACGCCCCTTGTGGACCCAGAAAGAGAATACCTTCCCTCATTCCCTGTCCCCTCCCCCCCACCCTCCCCGAACATGAAATCCCAACTTCTGTTGGAATTACGGACATCAAGTCTCCTTAACTGCCTCCTGCTGAAATGGGGTGTAGAAGGGGCCCTGCAGTTGAGGGTTCCTCCAGAGGGGATCCTTTCAGGGATGCAGGTTGATCCTGAGGTCCATGATAGAGCCCACGAGCCAAGGACATCTGGGGTTCCAACAGCAGGATTATTTGAGACCTTATGGTTCTATAAGAAACGGATGTGACAAGGTGGTTAAAGATGAGCGGCTCAGAGACCAACAAATATAGAATGTTTATAAACCAGCCTAGGAGAGAATAGAGCCAGGTTCTTGAAGGTCTTTAGCCCTGTGTTTGATTGATTCCTGAGTTCTATGTTCAAAACAACACTTAAATGGTTTACAAGATAGCAGCATTTTGCCTAGAAAGAGACAGGTTCCCTTACCACTATGAAAAGGATGCTCAGAGTTTGAGAGATAGCAAAGTTGAGGGTTACAGTCCTGTTAATGCCAGGATATAAATTAGACTTATGTGTCGTTACTTCCCTGAGGATCTTGTTGGAAAAGCAGATGTAGATCTTCTAATGGCTCACAGGTGGATAAAGGATTGTCTCCTGGAACTTCAGTCTGTGGAATGGAGGGTCTATGACTTTCTTCAGGAGGTATCCAAGGCTTCAGCCGAGTGTGATGAATCCATGTGTTAATTTCCACTACCTTAACTGCCATTGGGGTAGACAGAATAACCAAAAATAGTCCTTCCCAGGATAGACCTAGAGAGGGAGAGTCTGAGGGGAGAGAATTAACAAGCACCAAGTCTCCAGGGCAGGAGAGAAATACTGAGAAGGCCATGCAGTGTCCAGAAGAAGATTAACTTCCTGGACCTCTACGGCCATCATTACCCAGGGCTCTGTGAGGGTGACAGCTCATGCTGGCACTTGTTTCAGGCACCCTGAGTCCTGTCATTGGGTCATCTGGTCAGACACCTCAGGCCCTGGGGACCTTCACCCCCAGGACAGTATGGTTTCTAGTGATTCCCTTGGCACAGTGGGCATGGACGAGATGGTGGTCCATTTCTCTGGAGACAATTTCTTACAAAATGTCCCTTCAGACTGCACTGGTAACAAGTTCTGCCAGACTGGCAGCTAACCCAAGCCTTTCCCTCATTTGAGCCCCTGGGGTCTGCTTGCCCAAAAGCCATGATTAAGGCAGCAGCCTTTCTCTGATCTCTCCTGTTCATTTCAGCCTGTTCCTTCTGGTCTCTATTATAAAACACCGAGGTTGCCTGATTCAGTAATGATTCTGACTCTGTTCAGGTCCCAAAGCCAGCTTTTGAAGCTTCCACCTGATATCTGCTGCTGATTGAATAATAGATTTGTCCTTTAGTATTAACTGATTCTCAGTGGAGTCTGGTGATGCGGGGGTGTGCTTTCTTAAAGCCTCCCACAATTGCTCAAGGAAAACTGTTGGGTTTTCTTCCCTTCCCTTTGGTGGTTTTCCATTTGGTAGAGGGTAATTTGGTCATGCAATTTGGCAGAGAAAAATGAGCCACGTCTTCTTTAAAGACTGTGTGTCAAATTGGTCCCAATTATCCAGTATACACCTTAATGGGGACTTGAGCTTGGGAATAGAAGCACCCATCTGAAATAGAACACAAGGGATGTCCGTATCCCTAGTTAAAGAAATTACAGCCACTTCGACCTGAGGTGTCCCTCAGATAAAATGGGTACTAAAATGAAACGTCTTTCAGTCAGTACCCCGAAATTTCATGTGCCCAAGATGTGTGATCCATCTTATCAGAGGGCCTTCTATGTACTGGATTTGAATCACGACCTACCAGCATCATAGGACCACTCTCACTGCCTGCAGGACCTCCAGGGACTACCATAGAGGCATGGAAGGAGAGGAGCTGTTGCGTTAGGTAGTCACATACCAACGAGCCCTGACGAGGCCAGTGAGTCTCAGGAGATGGGTACCAATATTTCCCAGCAAATGTCCAATTTACACAGGCCAATTTATAAAACTGCCCCAGAAGGGTAAACTTCTAGGGAGGGGCCATTAGAGCACACAGTTCAAAGAAAGCAGGCCAGGTGTGGCTGAGGCTGGAACAATACCCTCAGGACCTGGGCCTCCTCTCCCCTAACCCATCTTCCCTTGTGAAAATTCTCTTAAAGTTTTGAGACCTGCCATTGACTATTTGGGCCTGGAACTGGTTTAACTGTGATCTTCTAGGTGGAAAACTTCTGCCAGAGAGAGCCAATCCAAACAAGACAAATTATACACCAAACACAAAATCCCATAGCCTTCAGCTTCTGAAGTCCCACAAGAGATTTCTCTAAGTTAAGGCTGGCTCCACCAAGGATTTAAACGAACAACCTTTCAGTCGCAGGCCCTTCACCTTAACCAACCATGCAAACAGGCCACTTGCATTAAATGAAGGCAGAAAGCTTTCTTAAGCCGCATTATGGGTGAGAACGCTGCACCCTGAGGCGATGTGGCCTGCCTAAAAGCCGGGCGGGGCTGATAGCCAGCAGCTGCTTTGGCGGCTTCCTTTCCCTCAGAGCCGCACAGGCAGAGGGAAAAAGCCGCTTGCCGCATTAGTTTAAAAGCCGTGTTCGCAGCTGCTGCTGGGCTGCCTTGAGTTCCGCCACCCCCACGGCTTTCCGTGGCCATGTTGACCCCCGCCAGAACCACTGCCTGAGCTACTGCCCACACAGGGACCCGTGGCCAGTAGGCAAATGCCCTGGGAGCCTTTTTACCCTGCTGCCTGGGACTGATAGAGAAGGAGACGGAAAGCAGAGAGGATGCTTGAAGGTAAAAAATATTGCACTTTTAATTCTGGCTGGGCCGCGACGCTTAAGAGGGGCTGGGTCGTGCCTCCCAGGAGCCGCTGCTCCGGTTGCCCGCGGCCCTGCCTGGCTGTGGCCTCTTCAGGTGTTCTTAAAGAGACAGGACAGAACGGGGCTGGTTTTACGATTTTGATGTCTTCTCCGGCTATACCCCTTACCTAGGTGTACCCCTTTTCTGGTGTACCCCTCTCCTGGCTGGCTTGCCAAAATGTAATATTGGGGTTCAGGGTGCCCTCAGCTCCTCTGAGAGGATGTTTCTCCAGGTTCTTGGTCTCCTGCCCCCTCAAGAATGAGAGAGGGGACCACAGCACAGTGCACAGTAAATGCCGGACTCAAAAGTGTTTGCAGAAAGCGATTTATTTAAAGAGAGAGAGAAACAGGAGAAGGAGAGAGAACGAAACAGCTCTCACATTGAGTAAGAGAGTCTAGAAAGATGGAATCCAGGAGAGGAAAGCAGCTTCCATGAGAGTGTTAGGGAATAGAGAGAGAGATGGAGTTTAGGAGGGGAAGACAGCCTTCCGCGAGAGAGTGTGGAAGGGGACTCCAGAGGGAAAATCCAGGAGAGAGAAAGCTTCCACAAAGGGAGTGTTTGTGGAAGGGGACCCAAACATGGAGTCAGAAGGGGTGTGGAAGGGGACTTTTAACCTGGGAGGAACCCCCACCTTCTCTAAGACCCCAGGCCAATGAAAGGAGTTCCTTAGAACTTCCGCTGGAGTGATTGACTCTTAGTTTCTTCCCGTGCCTGCAAAGTTCAAACATAAACTGTTAAATCTCCTGGACGGAGAGAGATGGGAGCGGGGCATGGCGCTGGGAAATTCTTGCCCTTAAAACTACGCCCCCTTGTGGACCCAGAAAGAGAATACCTTCCCTCAGATGCACTTGGCGTTTTTACATGTCTCTGGGCTCACTGAAAATAACAAAAGAAGCAAGAGAACAGAGATGGCATTGTCTGCCTCCTGTTCACATGTGTTTTCTTGACCAAACCAGATAGGCTCCAAAGGATAAAGGTTAAAATATTAGAATTACCAGTGCTAGACATTTTATTTGGTCTCACTACTTGATTTTTAGTTATTTTCCGGTATGAAAAACTTGACTTTTTTTCCTCAAAGATAGTTGTCTGTTAAACTTTGTTGTAAATAGAATTTTAGAAACTTAAAGAGAACCAACACATTAGACAATAATATTATGATTTCCAATTAAATACATCATTCTTTTCCAACATAAAGAATTTTAAAGTCAGACTAATGAAATCTCAATTTTTTAGCAATGTTAATATTATTCTAACGGAGTACCTTTCATTTGAAGAGGTTAGTGTGTTTCTAAAAGTTCCATTTAAATTGGAGAAAGGACATTAGAGGGATACAAAGAAAAAATTACTGGAGGATAAAAACCTGGAAAATTGCATGATTGAAACTAAGGCATTTCACTTTGTGTCTTGCTTTATAAATTATCAACTGGATAATACAATTCTGTAGAGTAACCCTCAATCATACATTTTTCACTTGAAATGTATTGTCTGCTTCACCTAGCTCCTGCCTTGAGCTTGGAGTGCAAACAAGGATATTTGGGTTTAGCCTAGAGCAATGTAAAAGAAAATGGAATAAAATCTTCTCCAGATCTCTGTGTAGCTAGTGGCCTACAGCAAACAGAATTGAAGTTATAATGGTTCTGAAGCTAAGAACAGTATTGCTAGTGTCCATGAAAATGGAAAGCAACTATAAAAATGATTGACACATTCTATAAAGTAGACTTTTACTGTCAATCATCTAAATATGATTCATTAATCATACTATAAGCATTTGACAGCTGACTGACAATAACAAATTCTCCCCAGAGAAAGCTACGTAGAAACTTAAGAGCAGCTTATTATTGTTGATACTATTTGAGCCGGATGTTATGTATCTTACAGGAAGCAGATAGCTTCTTGCAGCCCAATGTAATTGATTCCAACAGAACCTTGTTACCACAGGCTGCAATTCATGGCTTCTGATGCATTCCCAATTACCAAAAAAAAAAAGAGAGAGCGAAAAAGAGAGAAGAAACACCTCTGATCTCAACTAAATAAATTGTTCAAAACAGACTTTGTGTAAAAAACAATTTTCAAATTATTTCAGCAATTTGAGAGCCTTAATATTACAGGGCATAAAGACATGGCCAGGTCTGGTGTCAGTTTCTCCATGTTTCTAACACTGTGTGCCCAGAGTTCAAGACTCTATATGCCATATTTTGAAGTTTTCTATTGCATCAGACTGTGTTGTTTCTTGAGGTATTCCAAAGAAAGATGAAAAGCCAAACTTTAAATAAAGCACAAGATGGAAAGATTAAGGACGTAATAATAAAGACATGCTGTGCACAGACCTGTGCCTTGAGGAAGAAATAAAGTCAACACTAGGTTTTAAACTATATAAGCATTCTGATACACACAATATTGCTAAAACATTTCCAGAAAGTCAGTTAAATGCCATGTCAAATGAAATGTCTCTCCCCCTACCTCTCTCTTTTGTTTTGTCTGTCTCTCTTTGGTTTATTGAGTCAATTCTAATAGGTCATTGTTGTAAAGCAGACTGAGGGTTAGGAGTCATACAGACATGGCTTTGACTTTAGTTTCACGTTTGCCCATTTAAAAGCTATGGGTGAGTCAGTTACTCATTTCTAAAGCAGTGATAATTACTCTCCCATCACCAATTGTTATCAATTAAATGAGCTAATAGATGTAACAATAACTTTTACTCAATTAACTCTGCAATTATCTGGGATAATATTTGGATCGTAACTATGTGTGTATGTGTGTGTGTATGTGTGTATTTAGAATTAGATTGTTAATGCATGTAACCTGGCCATAATTTAAGCAACTTATAGAAATTAAGTCTAATAAATTTTGTAGCTGAAAAAAGTTGTTAGAGAAAATCAAATTCCATCATTTAATAGTAAAAATAACTAAGTCATAAAACACGTAGATGACTTGCGTAACAAAAGGCTTACTTATTTTAAAAGTCATGTTTATAGAATGTTTCGCTTTCTCAAAATTTCTACTTGCTTTCAGTGAAGATACAAAATTGGAATCTTTTTATTTACTTCCATCTTATCTTCACTGCAATCAGAATTCACCATTTTAAACTAATTCATGAATCATATGATAAACGTACTTACTTTTGTCATAACTATTTTTTGATATTTTTATATCCTAATAGAATAGAGATGCAGCCAATTGGAATAAATGATGCAGACAACATGCAAAATTTATTTATTCTTTTATTAACTTTTTAGTTTTAGAGAAATCTCAAAATATTTATTTCACATATACCACCATGAGAGTGTTAAAAACCCAGTATATTTAGTGGGGAAGTAACATTTTGAAAGAGAAGGGCTCTTTCCTATACTGATTTAGTGAAAAATTTGCTTAAAAATAAGACAATATAATAAAATTGATTATTAAAATGTCAAACCTTCATTTTCAACACTTTGGAAATTATTATTTCATAAATCTGAAATATAAAGTATTTGTAGCATCACATATATGATTGAAATAATTTGACTTGACATATAATTCACTTTTATATTATTTTTCATTTTGTGTTTTATATTATCTAATCGTCAAAGAATATAATATATTCTCATCTTCTCAGCTTAAAAAATATAGCTATTATTTTTCTTGAATGGCTGCATCTAGAGATTTTTAAAAAAATAATTTAATAAATTCACTCCTCCAATGCAAAGCACAAAGTAGAGACAGTATACATTAAATATCTTCCAAGTTTATTGTTTTACGAATAGCTGATTCTCATTATACTTAGCTGCTTTCCCTTAGGTACAAAAATGTGGGTCAAGTCCTATTTTCATGGCCTTATTAAATCACAACTGCAGGTAGCATTTTTAAGCATCTGTAGCATTGTTTTAAAGGCATCTTTCACATGAAGGTAGTTTGAAAAGTCATTCTTCCCTAGGTTTTGCATAATTATTTTCTCTTATTTTAAAACTCAGAATTTTTAGTCTAGTCTGTTTTAAACACCTTGAATCTTGCCAATTAAGCTGCTAGCCTCTTGGCCCTAACTTCCTTTCCCTCATTCCCAGCAAGCATCTGTTTTTCCACATTCTTGTATAGTTTAACTCAAAATGCCAATCAGTGATGATTGATCACATTTTTCAGACAACAGCCTGGACCCTGATTCTGCACTCCACATGCATTTGCCATTTTGATTAATGAACATAAATCAGGGGTGACAATTCACATTTGCAAGTGGATGGAAAGAAGTATTAGAAATGCAGCATGTTAGTAAGCGAAAGCTTCCCTTCATTCTATTACAATTGCATTGAAAACAAATATGCTCCCCTCAGAGGACCTTGTGGTTATCATTAGGGAATATCTGAAATATGGAAATAAAACACATGCTGCCAGGCCTGTTTTCATTATTTTGATCTCATAAAAGATCTTTATATTTCAGTACTGCACAAGCACCAAATGATTTTGAAATATCATTTCCATGTTTATATAAGGCTCTATTGTATAGAATATCTCAAAAAGCAACTCCTTTACCAAATACAGTACTTTATTTTGGAATGAAAGAGTGGCTAATAAATATTTAACTTGTTTATTTAATTCACATAAACAATAAAAATCAAAAATTCTGTCTATGTCCATTCAAGGAATTACTTGCTTCTATTTCCTCCACTAATATTTACATTAAGAACATAAAACTCACAAATAAATAACCTCTTTTGGTCTTAAAGCAAAAGTGCCAATGATATGTGGTGAATAAGGCTAAAGTCAACTGGTAAAAATATTTTGTTTCCTTTGGCTATCAAAATTTGTGACTCAATTGAGACATACATAGCAGGATCTTCAAATAAAATATGCCTAAATGGAATATGTATGAAATATAATTCACAGACCATATGTATTGATCCTAAAGTGACCTGTTTGACTTATTAATTTTGAAGCATCATTACTGTAATGGCCCATTTATTGTATTAAATGAGTATAAAATTTTTGCAGCTACTTAAGATTGTTTTTAAGGGTCATGGATCTAATTGCCTCAATAAATATATACCTATACTATCAAAGTATTTACCTATACTATAGCAAAAAGTATATTGATTTTTGCTATAGTATAAGTAAATACTTTGATAGTATAGTTATATACTATCAAAAAATATATATTAATTTTTGCTATAGTATAGGCAAAAGCACTAGTGTGTGTAGTAAGTATAACTGACTCTTTTGGTAATGAATGGATACACTTTAAAAGCATATATATCAAGACTGCCAGAAAAAAATTTAAAACTTCATCAGCAGTTTGAAAGTTATAAAAATATTTGCCATGCTTGAAAAAAGTTTCTATCTTTATTTTTTAATAACATATTTACTTAGGGAGTGCTTTGTTTTCTTCCTCCTTTGTGGTGTCAAATTGTCAATTAAAGATCTCTTCAATGACCATGGGACAAGTTGGTTAAGTTGCTGTCCATGTGGGAGAACAGTAAAATAGATGCTGTTGGTTGTTACTCTGAATTTCCAGAAGTCACATTAAAGTTAAAGTCCCAATAAAATATTTAGGAGGAAATTGAATTCTGCAACCAATGAGAACTATAGTCTCGGCAGCTCCAGAAAGGCCCATTTCCTTGGTATTTTGCTTAAACTTGTCTGGGCTTCATTTAGTAGTCTGTTTACATTAAATTTAAGCAATCATGGGTATGGAAAATGAACAAAGTGTTGACTGTCCATTTGAATTAATGTTATTCATTCAAAAATATATATTTTAATAAAAGTAATATGTTAGGCACTATGGATAGAAATATCAAAGAGACTCAGTTTCTTCTTCCAAAGTGTTCCTAAATAAGAAAATATACATAGAAGGAAAGCGAGTTATAACCCAGTTTGGTAAGTAGAGTAATGGAAGATTGCATAGACAGTGTACTAACAAGAGCTAGAATGATCAAATCTGGTTATGGAGGGTGTCATGAAAGTCATTATAACTAAATCTGAAAATAGAAATCCCCAGACATTTTAAAAAGAAAAAGCTATTCTGAAAAGAAGAAACAGTGAATTCAGAACAGAGAATAAAACAGTATAGTATGATAGAAACTTCAAGTGGCCTTAACTGTAACTTATACATAGAGCATCTTATAGAGGTGGGGGAAGTGATAAAGGCTGCAGCTAGTAAGGGACTTGTATGCTTGGAAGTTCTGACACTACTCTAGAAATGATGTAGAAACCAATAAATGAGGTGTTTCACTAAAGAATTAATGAATTAATTCAGTTAGAAATTAGCAATTTTAGGAATTTTTAAAATACCTAAAAAATGACTGAATATAAAATCTTATTTTTAATTGATAAAATATATTTTCAGGTTTACCTGCAAAACTACGGTTGATTTGCAAACATGTCTTATTATAGTAGAAAATCACCAAATGTATGCTATTTATCATTAAATTTACCTTCACAGCAGCAGATGCCAAAGAACTAGTTCAGCAATTATGCCTTAATGTCATCCCATTATCATTTATCATTTTTCTTAATGCATCAAGAGCTAAAGTCCTTGAAGGCAAGCTTGGTCAGCAACCACAGAAATATGGGGTTCATTTTGTCTTTGCTTTGTCATAAAAGGGGTCTTGCCTTCTTCTATGTGGGGCATGACATTTAAGTTAAGTTCATATAACCTTTTAAGTAAGGACATTATATATTTTTTCATTTTCTACTGGGATAACTACCTCACCAGTAAGTGGTAGAATAAATTGTAGCCATATGTCAAAAAGTAGGTCATCCTAATGAGTGTGTATAAAGCTGATATTTTCCTTTTGAAAATGTCAGGGATTTTTTAAAATAGAATAGTAATATGTTTTATTAATAACTGCTCTGTGTATCATGTAGTTAAAATTATTGACTATAACTGCTTTCATACCAAGCATTATTTAAAATAATGAATCTTTCAAAATTTAAATTGACATGGCATAAAGGTACAATTTGAAGAAATATATAGATCTGGTAATTATAAATGGAAAACCCTTAAAATGCTGAGCTTGTTTCTATGTTTAGTGAACACTTGCTAGTTCAAGTTAGAAAGAAAATTGCCTGAATTAGTGAAAGTTCTGAATTAGAAAATACTTTGGAAGCAAATATAGTACCATAGATGCTCAGGGACATTAGAGTTCATTCTTTAAATACCAACTAAAGTCTGTGTGACATCGACATTACCTCTACCTCTTGGATCCCTAGACACCATTGAAATACCTGAATCCATTATATAGAGCAGATCTCTCAAGATAGCTTGCTTCTGCAGATGACACCATTAGGAAAAGTTTTCTTATATTTTGCCAGATCTATCATAGCCAGCATTCCCTGGCTCAAGCTCTGCCTGCTGTGGTCACACAGTATACGCCCTTCAAATATCTGAAGATAGTTAAAGATCGGTTCCTTTCCTGTTTACTGAATCACTGGACTAGCCATCAGGGAAATGTGGTAGACAAAAATGCTCTGAAATTAGCCAAATATTTGCAAAGTTTCCTATTGAATTATTATAAACAGAACAATTTTGGCTGACAATATAATTCTGTAGATTCAGGCTGAAGAACTCACTGGTGGGTCAGTAGCAGACTGGGGAGCTGATGCATCTGTGTAGTTCAGATGCTACATGGATCAGTACTTTAGACTAAGATGCTGAACATTTTAACTCATGAATAAGCTGAGAAGCTTGATTGGCATATGATCAAAATGACGCCAGAAGCAACTTTGGAAAGGAGAGTGGATATGCCTAATGACAGTTATCCCAGGGAACCGTGTGGCTCATTTCCTCATTGAATTCAAGTCTCTGACAGAAAGTCTGTATTTCCGATAGTCTCTGTCTTATCACCTTATAAAATTAGCATTCTTCCCCATCATAACTCTCTGACTCATTTGTCTTCATAATGCTTACAACCACTTGTTGTATATTTATTTACCAGTTTACTTGAAATAACCCACCAGAAGTAAGTCCCAACGCTTTATAGTTTTCTTTGCCAAAAGTTCAATCTTCCAGTTCTTTCCAATTAAATGATTTCAAGGCCAAGTTGTTGGCAGGATTTTTGCAGTGGCCTGTATAACAAACTTAGAAGAAGTGAGCTCAGTGGAGTGACAAGGGAGGCAGGCATGAAACAGATCCCCTCTCCTCCACATCTTTATCCGCTGCATGCAGGGGTCTGTGCTAGGCAGTTGGTGTGATTTTATTTATCTCCATTAAAATTTTATAAGAGTATATTGTGGAATTTTTTAAAAAAATATCATTTCTGAGGTATTATTACATATAAGGCTATATTACATATAAGGCTATATATATATTATTACATGTAAGGATGTAGATATATAGCAAGTAAAGGAGATAGGATTCAAACCCAAATATGACCACAAGAGTAGGGAATAATTTTTAATATCTAACTATAAAGATTTCAGTGATGATTGTAAAGCATTTCATTTTTTAAGTAAAAATGGAGGCTCATTGAATCTAAGGAAATAATTTAGAGAAAATGTACAAGCTGGATATGAAAAATGAAGGTGATTTTGATGGATGTGAGAATAGAGAAGACTATGAGAGTATTTGTGAGTTTCAGAGTCAGGTGAATGGTTACAGGCAGAGGAAACTCCAGATGTATATACTTCTATCTTGGTAGATGTGGTTGCATAGCAGCAGTTTCACAGTTGTTAATGAGGAAGGGTGAATGGTTTGGGAAGCCTAGGACATTCTCCGGGGGATGATAGCAATCCCAAGGGGCAAATATTGGTTCTTGGAGGGCAAAAAAGCTTACTTATTACAATGGTTTGTGATCATCCAAATAATCACAGTATGTAAACAGATATACAGCATGTCTGTGGTTTAAAATTTCACAGGGAAGGTGGTGAGGAGATAATGGGAACCAAAAAGAAACAGGGGCCTAATGCAAGAGAGCAGAAACCATCCAAGAAAATGATTTATACAAATAGGCTGTTCTCTGGTGTTTTAAGAACTGTTTTTAGTATATTATAGCAGTTTAAGGAGTAGCCCCTGGCCTCAGATAGACTTAGATAGACCTGAGGATTATTTTATGCTTAATATATGCCATAGTCTCTGCTAAGTGTTTCCCATGTATATATTCATGATTAAAGCCTTGCAACAAATTTATGAGAAGTTCTTGGAAGAAAACTTGCCCAGAGTCACACAGCTGTTAATGTTAGGGCCAGCAATCACTATGAAATTTATTTTCCTAATAAATTGGGAAAGTAAGGCAGTCATACCTATTCTGTAGGTTGCAAGAATCACATCAGCTAATGCACCTAAAGCACTAAGAACAGTGCCAGGCAGGAATGTTAGCTACTCTCACTATCCATCTATGGTCAGTACCCTGTATTTGTCTGGATAAACCAGAGTCAGCAGTTTGTACCATTCTTAGAGACCCAGTTCTACTTTAATAATAATTTATGCATATTGGTTAGCTAGTGTGACAAATATACCACACTAATGTAAGATGGTAACAAGGGGGGAAATCTGGATATATGAAAACTCTCTGTACTATATTTACAACTTTTCTCTAAATCTATTCTAAAATATAACAACTCTTTAAAAGAGATTCATTTCTAGCAAAAAATTGAGTATGTTCTTTTAAATAGCAACTTTAAAAAATCAATTTCATAAATTCAGCTAACAATGAAAATGCCAAAACAACAAAACAAAAAAACAAACAAACAAAAAACAGTGGTGAGAGTGCGCAGGAATTTTAAACATTCTATACAGGAACCAGCAGATGGCAGAGTACGCAAGCATCTGAACTTGGGTACTAAAACCCCGCTTCCCATCAAATGAAGCCTTTTTATTTTTCACGTAGTTTTAGTTAATTCATGGTGCCAAAGATATAAAGTCTTGCTGCCCCTAACTACAGGGCTATTGCTGAAAATAAAATGGGCATGAGTACTGGGTGGATATGTTAGCTCACAGGCACTGCAGAGGTGAATTTCCCACTGAGGAAAGAGGCAGCTTTCATTCTGAGCGTTGTGAACTCAGCTTATGCACCAGTGCAGGTATGATATCTATAAACAGATGGCCGCCCTTCTTATCCCAATCTCTTCTTCACCTTATGCTCACTGTGGTGGGTGAGATGATTGGATGATTGACTCTGTAGACCAGACTAGCTGGACTAATCAGTGATCCCCAGCTGTGCTGACACTAATCTAGAGTTGCTGCTGGAACGAAAGTCTAACCTCCAACTGAAATAAGGTTGACGAACATCTTTTGCTGCAACTATTGAAGAGACTCTGCTGCTCTTTGGTGTGTAGGAAAAGCAATGTTTGTTAGAATAAATCAATTTCTCTTTGGTAGATTAGCGGCCATAGATAGAATTCACACACAGAGTTTCCATATGGCTAAAGATGATTTTCTTTTCTTATGTCTAGGGGAGAGGAAGATAATTTATGTGAGCAAGTGAAAGATAATGTAGAATAAAAGGGATATTAGTTAGACATTTTAGTCCTCAGCAAAGAATTTAAGGCTAATGGCCTCCATCTGATCCAAAAGCCAATTATGCTAATGGCACTCTTAGATGTAAAAGCTGTACCTATAAGTCAACACAGACCTTTGGCACTCAATATGTTTGCATGGACACTAAGATGATTCTTGTCCTCCTGTTCCCTGGCTGTACCCATAAGATAATAGGACTGAACGAGAGGAGGCTTTTTATAAAACTATGATTGGATATATCCTCCAAGCTAAGTCTTAGGTTATATTCAAAAGACACGGAAGGAAAAAAGAGACACAAGATGCCATAAAAAGTTGTCTTCCTATCCAGGATAATGTTTTTCACCAAATTCAAGGAGACTTTTTAATTTCTTTTATGTATGTAGAAGGTTAATCTTTGAGATGGGTTAATGTACACGCATTAGTTAATCTTAGCAGTCTGTTAAATGAACAGGTTTATTGACTTTACAAAGATTACTTTGTGTAACGATTACACTGGAAGAGCAGAACTCAATAGGGTGCAATATAAAGCACTATTTTTCCTTCCACTGTTCCTAAAACCCTCCTAGAGGAACCAAATATTTCTGTGCTTCTGATGAAAAGTCAAAGTATTTCCATAGCTTCAGTAACTTTTAATTACAAAAAAACTCTTAATAATCAAAATTATCTACTTCATCCAAAGTTAAACTTTCCCCAGTAGTTCCCTTGAAAGTCCTCTTACTCAAACTAGAGATAAAGGAACAGTGGAAAATATTAGATCACTACAACTGTTTCTAAGGAAATTCTATTCCAAAAACCCCCATTCCTTGATCTTTCTCATTTCTAAATATCTTCTAAGTGCAGATTGAATGGAAAGTCTCAGTATTTGTTTCTGGATGCCATTTTAGCAAGCCCTGCATGGTGATGAGGCCCCTACTAAGAGGATGTAGGGATAATGGTCCTTATCTCAGCCTTTCAGCCTTCAGCCAAAACAGAAAGAAAAGGTCCCAGTTAAATATTTTGCCATATTTGTAACTCCAGAAGGATTTTTGGGACGTTAAAAATAAAGGCAGGGTGACATAAAAATAACAATGTGCTAGAATTCTTGTTAAGTGACTCTCAGAGAGTAGTGGGAAATCAGTTACATTCAGGGTTCGAGTATGCACTGTTTTTCAAATGTTTTGACTGGTAAAGTTTGAGAACCACTGCTCTTTTGCACTGTAAACAAATCAGTCATTCTCGATGTAAGTCATTTATGAAATAAGATTGCTGAACTAGAGAGATTTATAAGATTCCATTAAACTCAAAATGATTCAAGAATAACTTTCTTATGCAATTAAAAAGAGAAAATAAAATGTCAAAATGTTATGTCTAGTCATTTTAGCTTTGATTTTGTTTACATGAAGTAGGCAGGCAGTTTTAAAACCTAAAAAACTAAAACATGTTGGCGCAATTTATTAAACGAGAAGCGGCAAGACTTCGTTTTATAAAAAATGAGGAGGTCATGGTATTTGAAGATGAGTAGTAGTTTCCAGCAATAGGTAGGAGCAACTATTATTGAATAATTAGTTTCTATTTTGTTTTTCTAGGAAAACTTTATATGTTTATTAACCTAAATAAGTCTCTGTGTCCTCAGATGAGAATGTTAATTGACCTAGGTCCAGTCTCTGTGAAATGTGAATTTCTTTAAATCTGAAAATGTAGAAATCAAACATATAACTATTTCAAGGAGTACAAATGTTTTTTATGGAAGGAAAAAGAGATTTGTCAAAACAAAGAAGTAGAGTTGGAGATAATTTTATTAGTATTGTGGATAAAGAGACAATAATTATTAATAAAAGTCTACCTGCAAGACATATCAGAAGATTTTTAAAATTTGCAGACTTCTTTTTTCCATGAATCTGTAGAACTGTAAGGTAGAAAACAGTAATATAGCGGTTTCCTGGGCAAGATGGCCAAATAGGGACAGCTCTGGTCTGCAGCTCCCAGCAAGACCAATACAAAAGGTGGGTGATTTCTACGTTTCCAACTGAGGTACCACGTTCATCTCATTGGGACTGGTTAGACAGTGGGTGCAACCCGTGGAGGGTGAGCAGAAGCAGGATGGGGTGTCGCCTCACCCGGGAAGTGCAAGGGATAAAGGAACTCCCTTCTCTAGCCAAGGGAGGCCATGAAGGACTGTGCTGTGAGGAATGGTGCACTTTGGCCCAGATACTACACTTTTCTCATTGTCGTCACAACCCGCAGACCAGGAGACTCCCTCAGGTGCATAACCACAAGACCTGGGATTCAAGCACAAAACTGGGTGGCCATTTGGGCAGATGCCGAGCTAACTGCAGGAGTTTTTTTTTCGTACCCCAGTGGCACCTGGAATGCCAGAGAGAACCATTCACTTCCCTGGAAAGGGGGCTGAAGCCAGGGAGTCAAGTGATCTCGCTCAGCAGATCCCACTTCCATGGAGCCCAACAAGCTCAGATGCATACCTTGAAATTCTCACTGCCAGCACAGCAGGCTGAAGTTGACCTGGGACACTTGAGCTTGGTGCGGGGAGGGGTATCTGCCATTACTGAGGTTTGAGTAGGTGATTTTTCTCTCACAGTGTAAACAAAGCCCCGGGGGGAAGTTCCAACTGGGCAGAGCCCACCACAGCTCAGCAAAGCCACTGTAGCCAGACTGCCTCTCTAGATTCCTCCTGTCTGAACAGAGCCTTTCTGCAAGAAAGGCAGCAGCCCCAGTCAGGAGCTTACAGATAAAACTCCCATCTCCCTGGGACAGATCGCCACTGGGAAGGGGTGGCTGTTGGCAGCTTCATCAGACTTAAATGTTCCTGCCTGCCAGTTCTGAGAGAGTAGTGGATCTCCCAGCACAGCTCTTGAGCTCTGCTAAGGGACAGATTGCCTCCTCAAGTGGGCCCCTGATTGCCGTGCCTCCTGACTGGGAGACACCTCCCAGCAGGGATTGACAGACACCTCATACAGAAGAGCTCCAGCTGGCATCTGGCAGGTGCCCCTCTGGGACAAAGCTTCCAGAGGAAGGAATAGTCAGCAATCTTTGCTGTTTTGCAGCCTCCGCTGGTGATACCCAGGCAAACAGGGTCTGCAGTGGACCCCTAGCAAACTCTAGCAGACCTGCAGAAGAGGGGCTTGAATGTTAGAAGGAAAACTAACAAACAGAAAGGAATAGCATCAACATCAACAAAAAGGATGACTAAGCAAAAACTCCATATGAAGGTCACCAACAGCAAAGACCAAAGGTAAATAAATCCACAAAGACGAGGAAAAACCAGTTCAAAAAAGCTGAAAATTTAAAAAACCAAATGCCTCTTCTCCAAAGGATCACAACTCCTCACGAGCAGGGGAACAAAACTGGACAGAGAATGAGTTTCACGAATTGACAGAAGTCGGCTTCAGAAGGTGGATAATAACAAACTCTTCTGAGCTAATAAGCATGTTCTAACTCAATGCAAGGAGGCTCAGATCCTTGAAAAAAGGTTAGAGGAATTGCTAACTAGAATAACTAGTTTAGGGAATAACATTAATGATCTAATGGAGCTGAAAAACATATCACGAGAACTTCGTGAAGCATACACAAGTATCAGTAGTCGAATCAATCAACCAGAAGAAAAGATATCAGAGATTGAAGATCAACTTAATGAAATAAAGCATGAATTCAATATTAGAGAAAAAAGCATGAAAGGGAACGAACAAAGCCTCCAAGAAAGTGAAACTATGTGAAAAGACCAAATCTTTGTTTGATTGGTGTACCTGAAAGTGATGCTGAGAAAAGAACCAGGTTGGAAAACACACATCAGGCTATTATCCAGGAGAACATCCCCAACTTAGCAAGACAGGCCAACATTCATATTCTGGAAATACAGAGAACACCACAAAGTTACTCTTCGAGAAGAGCAACCCCAAGACACATAATTGCCAGATTCACCAAGGTTGAAATAAAGGAAAAAACGTTAAGGGCAGCCAGAGAGAAAGGTCGGGTTACCCACAAAGGGAAGCCCATCAATTAACAGCAGATTTCTCTGCAGAAACTCTATAAGCCAGAAGAGAGTAGGGACCAATATTCAACATTCTTAAAGAAAAGGATTTTCAACCCAGAATTTCATATCCAGCCAAACTAATCTTCATAAGTGAAGGAGAAATAAAATCCTTACAGAAAAGCAAATGCTGAGGGGATTTTGTCACCACAAGGCCTGCCTTATAAGAGCTACTGGAGGAAGCACTAAATATGGAAAGGAAAACTGGCACTAGCCACTGCAAAGAAAACCCAAAATGTAATGACCATCGACACTATGAAAAAACTGAAAATCCTCTATAAAACAGTGGCAAACTGAATCCAGCAGCACATTAAAATCTTATCCACCATGATCAAGTCAGCTTTATCCCTGGGATGCAAGGCTCATTCAATATATGCAAATCAATAAATGTAATCCATTGCATAAACAGAACCAATGACAAAAACACATGATTATCTCAATAGATGCAGAAAAGGCCTTCCATAAAATTCAACACCTCTTCATGCTAAAAAGACTCAATAAACTAGGTATTGATGGAACATAACTCAAAATAAGAAGAGCTATTTCTGACAAACCCACAGCAAATATACTGAATGAGCAAAAGCTGGAAGCATTCCCTTTGACAACTGGCACAAGACAAGGATGCCTTTTCTCACCACTCTTATTCAACATAGTATTGGAAGTTCTGGCCAGGCCAATCAGGCAAGAGAAAGAAATAAAAAGTTTAAAACAGGAAGAGAAGAAGTCTAATTGTCTCTGTTTGTAGATGACATAATTGTATATTTAGAAAACCCCACTGTCTCAGCCCCAAAACTCCTTAAGCTGATAAGCAACTTCAGCAAAGTCTCGGGATACAAAATCAATTTGCAAAAAATCACAAGCATTCCTATACACCAACAATAGAGAGCCAAATCATGAGCAAACTCTCATTCACAACTGCTACAAAGAGAAGAAAATACCTAGGAATACAACTTACAAGGGATGTGAAGGACCTCTTCAAGGAGAACTACAAACCACTGCTCAAGGAAATCAACAAGGACAAAAAAAAAAAATAGAAAAACATTCCATGTACATGGATATGAAGTATCGATATTGTGAAAATAGCCATACTGCCCGAAGTATTTACAGATTCAATGCTATTCCCATCAAGCTACCATTCACTTTCTTCATAGAATTAGAAAAAATTGTTTTAAATTTAATATGGAACCAAAAAAGAGCCTCTATGGCCAAGACAATCCTAAGCAAAAAGAACAAAGCTGGAGGCATCATGCTACCTGATTTCAAACTATACTACAAGTGTACGGTAACCAAAACAGCAGGCTACTTGTACCAAAACAGATATATAGACCAATGAAACAGAACAGAGTCTTCAAAAACAACCCTATACATCTACAACCATCCAATCTTTGACAAACCTGACAAAAACAAGCAATGGGGAAGGGATTCCCTATTTAGTAAATGGTGTTGGGAAAACTGGCTAGCCACAGGCAGAAAACTGAAACTGGACCCTTTCCTTATGCCTTAAACAAAAATTAACTCAAAATGGATTAAAGAATTAAACATAAGATCTAAAACCATAAAAACCCTAGAAGAAAACCTAAGCAATACCATTCAGGACATAGGCATGGGCAAAGATTTCATGACTAAAACACCAAAATCAATGGCAACAAAAGCCAAAATTGAGAAATGGAATCATATTAAACTAAAGAGCTTCTGCACAGCAAAAGAAACTATCATCAGAATGACAGGAAACCTACAGAATGGGAGAACATTTTTGCAATCTATCCATCTGACAAAGGGCTAATAACCAGAATCTACACGGAACTTAAACAAATTTACAAGAATAAAACAAATAACCCCATCAAAAAGTGGGAGAAGGATATGAATAGACACTTTTCAAAAGAAGACATTTATGGGGCCAACAAACGTGAAAAAATGTTCATCATCACTGATCATTAGAGAAACGCAAATCAAAACCACAATGTGATACCATCTTATGCCAGTTATAATGGCAGTCATAAAAAGTCAGGAAACAATGGATGCTGAAAGGATGTGGAGAAATAGGAACACTTCTATGCTGTTGATGGGAGTCTAAATTAGTTTAACCATTGTGTAAGACAGTGTGGCGATTCCTCAAGGATCTAGAACCAGAAGTACCATTTGATCCAGCAATCCCATTACTTGTTTTATACCCAAAGGATTATCAATCAATCTACTATAAAGACACATGCACACATATGTTTATTGCAGAACTATTTACAATAGCAAAGACTTGGAACCAACCAAAATGTCCATTAATATTAAACTGGATTAAAAAAATGTGGCACATATACACCATGGAATACTATGCAGCCATAAAAAAGAATGAGTTTATGTTCTTTGCAGGGATATGGATGAAGCTGGAAACCACCATTCTCAGCAAACTAACACAAGAACAGAAAACCAAACACCGAATGTTCTGTCATAAGTGGGAGTTGAACAATGAGAACATATGAGCATAGGGAGGGAGTATCACACACCAGGGCCCATAAGCGGGTGGGGATTAGGGGAGGGACAGCATTAGGAGAAATACCTAATGTAGATGATGCGTTAATGGGTGCAGCAAACCACCATGGCACATGTATACCTATATAACAAACCTGCACATTCTGCAGAACGTGTATTCCAGTTCATGTATTCCAGAACTTAAAGTATAATATAAAAAGAGTAATATAATATCAAATCAAATACCAAAAGTGGTCAAAAGAAATTTGAACTCCTGATTCCTTGGTGAACTGGGAATGTGACAGGAGGAAAGGCTGCCTCTCGGTAAGGGTAGATCAAGAATTGTCATGCTAAGGAGACTATTCTGCCTAAAATTCTGTGTTACTATTTTGTATTTAAGTATGCTGTGTATGTTAAAAGGACATATATTTGAAAAAAAAAAAAAGGAAACAGCAACATAAAATATGATTTTTAAGTTCTAAGATAGACACTAAAGCAGAAGGCTGATGGTTCAGAAAGTCCTATTTTTTTTCTACAGATCATTTTCCTTCTTCTTCTTTTTTTTTTTTTTTTTGGTTGGGAGCCCACTACAGACTTTAGCAGCCAAGGGAGAACTACCCTACTCTCCCAGCCTTCTTAGAGATTCTATTTTTTAAAAGCTATTCCCCAGCTAATCCCTGACCTGGTTTGCATGATAAACTGGGCACACATTCTAAGGTCTCTGAGGAAGTTTGTGTACAATGGCTGTTCTGCAATCCCATTTCATTAAAAAGAAGGCAGGCTCTGTTTAAATAACATTTCTGGTCCACTCACTGTTCTTGGAGGCACAAGTGGCTGTCTGGATGGGTAAATGGATGTGTCAACATCGAGAAGAGTGAATGTTTGAGTGTTCACTAGAAGTCTTTGCTTTGGACATTGCTGTTGTTTGCAGAAGACCCATAGGGCAGAGAGGCACTCATTTCATAGTAGCTGCTTAGGATTTCATGGTGGCAAATGACTCATGATGTATTATGACACACCTCATACATGCAAAATTATGACTGTTTACATTTTAGGATATATGGGATGTTTTTCTGTGTTAATTATTTTTCACACCTTCTCTTTGTGGTCTTTATGTTACCTAGATTTGGAAGTGATGCCATTTGTTTTCATTTTTTAAATCAGTACAGTTTTCTTCCTTAGACATAAAAACACATCAGAGGTAGCTTCTGTAGCTTTCTCATTCTAACTAGTGTCTGCAGAGGACCCCAGACAGCAACATCTTTTGATATTGTGACATGCAGAAATAGAACATTGTAGCCAAGCATTATTTAACTCATTTAAAAATATTCTGTGTAAAACTGCATTTTAAACTCCAGAAGGGGCACTTGGAATCAACAGAAAGACTAACTTAGAAGGAGACAAACCCGAGTCCTAATCATGGTTCTGCTGCAGCCATGGTCATGGTTCTGCTACAGGCATAACATAGAGAAGACTTTTAATGAGCTCAGATTTCTAATTTGTAAAATGAAGTAGCTAAATGGATGAGCTCTAAGATCCTATTTTAGCTCAAAATTGTATCAGTTGAATTCTTGGTGTCTAAAAGAAACTTGCCCTTATGAAAAGTATCAATTCTACCCAAATTAGCTTTCATTTATTACATTTAAACTATTCTTTTGTACATGGAATTAAAATAGGAAATTACGAAATTTATTTGAAAAGATCTGAATGCCATTTGGCTATGCGTTTGATTACTTTAATGTGAAAATAACTTGCAGACCTGAAAACTGCAGAGGAAGTCTGCGTTAATAGAAAATCTCAGGCCTTCTTGAAGGACCTTCTGCACAGTGTGTTTTTAGAGTTAGCCACTTCACCATCGGAGGCAAGAAAAGAAAGAGAAAGCAACCTAATCAAATAATAGAAAACTGAGAAGAATTCTCCTTTCGTAAGTTAAATGTTCTGTTCTTTAACTGGGGATCTACAGTTTCTACAGAAGGCTTACTGTTTAGTGTAAAAGACCCCCCTGCCCAGCCCCCTTCAGTGAATTTGGATAGAATATTACACATATCTCTCAAGACTTTCACCAAAGTTTCTCCCTTATGTAGCACTGACATTTCTTCAAATCGACTCTAAATATTATGAGAGAAAAAAGTGGCCTTTTGTTTGGAATGCTAGTTGTGACTTAGAATTATCGGTAAAGCCCCTTTGTTTGGGCTTTATTGAAGCATGTCAACAGCTGTCAGCAATAATACTTGCTCCGCCTGCTGCAACGTGATGTATTGATGTGTATACAACAATATGTTATAAATTGAAATAAAATATGCATTTTTTCATAATTTATCAGCATTATGATGGCACAAAAAAGGCAGTCTTATGAATAATACAGAGCTCTTCAGCGGGCATTATGTACTGTAGGTAATAAACGCAGCCTCTCCCCTGGACTGCCGGGAGAGTTGTAAAGCAGAATGCATTAGTTCAGCCCTGTGATAATAAATCATTTTAGTATGTCAGTAGGCCCTGGCTAACTTTTACTCCTGAGGTCTGAAAGAATAGTGTGCCATACGGCTCTGGATGGTTTCTGAAGTGTTTAGACTGACTCCAATTCTCCTGGGCAATGTTTTGAGTGAGCGATATGGTTAGATAACAAGTGGCAGTATTTCTCAGGTATCAGTGTTGTGATGCCTCCTGTTGTTTTATTGCCTGGAGTGGCTGATTTCGTCCTAATTGGAACTGCAGTTCTTCTTTGTGTCTCTATTTGCAATATGGTGGATTGTTTCTTTAAAAAATAAAAGTTGTGCAACTGCTCTAAATGGCTTCACTCTGACTTTTAGTTATCTTTGCATGGATGAGGAATCAATAAATCCTCACTATTGTTATTTTATCCTCTTCAAAATATGGATACCTTTCTAGGAACTGCTATTCTTGGCACTCCAATGGCCATCGGTTCACCATTACTTCATTTATTTCAAATGGTAGCAATGCAGCCTCATTAGTAGCAAATGTCAATTGATTGTAAAAGATTTAAAGAATTATGTTTATATAAACTTTGTTAAAATATTCAAGCCTTCTGTATGTATTAACTTCTAGGATAACAGCAGGCATGAAGATTGACACATATGTTGAGAAGGCCCCATTTAAAATCATTCTTTTGGCTGAGAATATACACCTGAAATTTTAACACGTTACAATTTTCTCCTATGGTAACAAAGATCTAAAAAAAATTATAAGAGACACTAGATGGAAAACAACAGCTGCTCTGAGGGAGGTGAGACAAATATTTCATTTTGGCATTATTTTTTTATGTTACAACTGTGTAAATGAATTCTGAACAAAAATTTAGCCCTTTCTTTTTGATGCATGAGATTGCTTACCAACCCTCTGCTGTCTTGAACTAAGTATCCATATATTAAGTTCATGCTGATTCATAAATAGTTAAGAAAACAGTGATGTAACGCATCCACACGGTACCTTTTACTGCAGTGTAATAGTATGACTTATAACTTAAGCTCATTTTAAACATTTAAACTAATTAGAGTCATAAAACTATAATAATAGTGCATTTTAATCCACTATTATATTAACCAATATGGGCGGAGACGCGATTTTCATATAAAAGACTCTGAACTGGTCCAGAAAAATATATGGATTGAAACAGGTGGGAAATAACAGTTCAGGCCCACTGCTCCTTCATGTCACTGATAAATAAATGCAGGAACTATTAGCAGCAGTATCCCAGCTGAGCTGCATAAAGATGGTCAATTTCTAAGGAAACTAGAATTTGTGTAATAGAGGGCCTTTTGGACCACATCAACTTGACTTCATTTTGAAGCAAATATGTAACCAGTGCAGCTTGCAAGGCACGGCATGGCTTTCACGCATTTCAGATGGCTTGTGTGGCCTCTGTTCTGCACCAGCGAGTCCTCTGAGCTGGCTCCTACAGAAGAGATTGCTGCAGTCCAATATAGAGATTATGAAAGCGTGAAGCACTACAGTGACAGCAATATTGAAGACAGATGCCTTCTGTTTGTCTCCAGATTGGGGATAGTAAAAAAACTGTGGCACAAAGTTCTTTGCCATTAACTTACCTCTTCCTTTTGCTTTGTGAGTGTACCCTAAAGAAGAAAGTGGAATTCTGACTGCATGGTGGATCTCCAGTAATTGTTATGAAAGGCTTGGAAACTTTGACAGCAAGTAGGGCATGACATCAAATATTAAGCTTAAGACTATCTACTTATTTGTGAGAAGCCGCTGTCTGCAGAGGAAGTGCTGGTGGTGGACCTTTCCTTTAGGTTCATGTGTAGCTGGAGGTTTATTGGATATTTGAGATCCATTATGCTTTGGAACAGAATCCTCTTAGCATCCCTACCATAAGCTCAGATGAAAGATGATTTAAAGTACTGTGGTTGGCTAACATGCATTGCTTCTAGTTATGGGAGATGATTTTTTAATAAAAAAATTTTTCAGGCTGGGTGCTGTGGCTCACGCCTATAATCCCAGCACTTTGGGAGGCCGAGGCGGGTGGATCACGAGGTCAAGAGATCGAGACCATCCTGGTCAACATGGTGAAACCCCATCTCTACTAAAAATACAAAAAAAAAATCGCTGGGCATGGTGGCGCACGCCTGTAGTCCCAGCTACTTGGGAGGCTGAGGCAGGAGAATTGCTTGAACCCGGGAGGCAGAGGTCGTGGTGCGCCGAGATCGCGCCATTGCACTCCAGTCTGGGTAACAAGAGCGAAACTCTGTCTCAAAAAACAAAAAAAAGAAAATAAATAAAAAGAAAAATTACCCTTTGGGAAAAAATACACATTCTTCGTACATAGGTATTCTAGCACATACACATTCTCATAAATATATATATATATACACACACACATATGTGTGCACGCGCGCACACACACACATATAAACAAGCACTTTAACTTGGAAAAAATCTAGAAAATATATATACACATATATATGTATATATATAAGCAGTTTAACTTGATAAAAATATCTAGAAAAATACAAAAGTATTGATATTACTTAATGAGTTTTCATAGAATAGTAATTCTGAAATAGACCATGACTAAACCTATGAGGTATAATTTCATATATTTACTCGTCTCAGAAAAATAGGTATTCAATAATCTTTTGGAGAAAGAATAACCTGACATTTTTCATGGTCTAATGAGGTATTTATTACCTTTCCTGAGTCTGCCATGAATACCAAGATGAAAAGTTTCAGATTTTTCATCTTCATTTATAAAAATTTGTAATTTCCTATGTCTAAGTAATTTGCTTCATTTCCTTAAACATTTTTTGAATCCTATATTTATCTCTTTCTAAATTGAACAAAAATAAATTTAAATGAGAGAATAAAAGCCCCTTTTTTGAAGAAGTGGGATCTATTTTGCTTGCTTCCAAAGTTGCTTTTTTTTTAAAAAAAAAAAGCTGCAATTAATCTTGGGTAATGTAAATTCTAAGGTGGAACTTATAAAACACTTTCAGGATATCTGAATTGTGTTATCCACTAGATTATATGTACTTTTTGTACAGGTGTAATATAAAGATATAAAAATTTTATTTTACTTGGCTACTAGGAACATTATGGACATTAAAAGTGTTGAATAATTTCTGAGATATTGGTGATCAGAAACACTATTATTAGTTCTAATAAAAAGTGTTTCTGAAACATAAGATTTAAGTAGAAGAGCCAAGAAAGTAATAACCTTGCCTTATATTTGCTTAGGTGAAGGCCTTTTGTGAGAATTGTAGCATTTCTTGGATGTAGCCAGAATTCGGTTTTACCCCTAATTTCTCATTTAGTGGCTATATAAACTCGTACATATACTTAAACTCTCTGAATCTGTTTTATTATCCACTAATTGGAAATAACAACTTACAGAGTTTCTGGAACATTCGAAAGTATTCAATAAATATTATTTTTCTTTATTTATAGTCACAAAATCATTATTCATCCTAAGCCTCCCAAGGCCAAGAATAGTCCTTAAACACAGTAGGTGCTCAGTATACTATAGACATGTAATGTTTATAGTTATTGAGTGATGCCAGAACTACATGAGTCTTGGTTTGTACTTCTCATATGCTCAAGTTTTTTGAACAGGGGTTGTGAAGAGAATAAGATTATGAAGGAAATAAGACATCTTTGTGAACACCATGAGGAAGATCTATGGCAGGGTGGGCAAATCCTTCAGTTATTCTTCTCCACAGAGAACCCCTATTGTTTTCATTTCCAAGGAGGGACACCCCATTACTTCAAACCTGGTACATGAGATGCAACCTTACTAAGAGTCTCAGCACAGGAACCCTGAGTAACAAACCAGGAGGAAGCCAGGACCAGGATAACCGGGAATATGCTGGCATTGAGAAAACAGGCCAAAGGATCTGCATCCACCCAGGTTGTACTTGGCAGTCTTCAGCAGAGGTGAATCAATTAATCAGCAGGCACACACGCAACAATCAAAGCATGAGTAGCAGGCATTAGAGAAAAAAGTGGGTCAGGCATAATAGTTCTTAGGCAAGAAAGATGTAATCCATATTCACTACGATGAAGTTATAAATTACAGTGAACAGAAGGACTGAGGAAAATGGGAAGAACAACAGGTTGAAGCAAACAGCTAGAGAAAGTTGTTCATTCCCATTATGAGACTCAAAAATCTTTATGAAGGGAGAATACTGTTCCAGATCGTGGCCTTCTAGGGATCATTATGTGTAGGAAGAACTGGCTTCATGTTGCTGGAGAGCAAATGTGTGCAGGAAGGGCAGACAAAGAGGAAAAAATGGCAAAAGTACAGGGGTAAGAGAAGGAAGTGATAAAGGAAAGGACCCCATAAGAAACGTTCACTTAGAACTTTTCATTGTACATCTGAAGCTACCATTTGAGGTCTTTTCTTGATTTAATTCTTCCATCTCAGGACCCCCTTTTGACTGGGCTTGTGCTTCCTTTTGCCACTCCTTTGGGTAGAATTAGTGTCTGGAACCCCAGATAGCCCAGATAGTAACTCTGTTTTTTTTTTTGGAGACAGAGTCTCACTGTATTGCCCAGTCTGGAGTAGTGCAATGGTACAATCTCAGCTCGCTACAACTTCTGCCTCCTGGGTTCAAGCAATTCTCTTGCCTCAGCCTCCCAAGTAGCTGGCATTACAGGTGCCCACCACCACACCTGGCTAATTTTTTGTATTTTTAGTAGGGACAGGGTTTTGCCATGTTGGCCAGGCTGGTCTCGAACTCCTGACCTCAGGTGATCCACCTGCCTTGACCTCCCAAAGTGCTGAGATTACAGGAGTGAGCCACCATGTCCAGATATTCACTTTTTAAGTATATATGATATCACTTTGGCCATGCCTGGAAGTGTGAGACTTCTTTTTAGTTCTTAAAATGACATTCTAAGTATGCTGAAGCATACTGGCTAATCTGCTGTCTTTATTCTTCAAGGAATTTGGAGAAGAACTTTCACTTTAATAAGATTCAGCAAACTTGGAAAATATGTCCCAGAGAGTTGTGCATCAAACCATTATGAGTAATGTTTTAGACTCTATATTTGACAAAATTGGCTAAGGATTTTAATATACAACTCCAAATCTCAGAGTGTTAACTCAGTAAATGTTTATCTCTCCCTATTACGAAAAAAACCAATGTGAATGTTTCTGGTCAGGCAGCTCTCTTGGGAGGCTGTTTTCTGAGATATGGCTCAGAACTCCGGGGTCCTTGCATGCTGTGGATCCACTACCATCTTGAAGGCACATGCATCTTGCTTCTGGCTGCTCACTCTGGGTAGGGCGGAAGTGAATGTGAGACAGGAGGGATGCTGGAGAATAGGTCGCTCAGGTTACTTTATGGCCAGACTTAAAAAAGTATTTGTGTCTTATATCCATATTCCACCAGCCAGAAGTTAGTCATGGAGCCCCACCTCAATGCATAATTCATTGCCCTAGGCAATGTAATTTTCCTGGTGCTGATGGGGAAAAAATATGGATGCACATCTGCCATAGCCTCTATAAAGCTTAGCCTTCTCCACTCAAGTGACTGAGCCAGCTCCTTCCTCACTCCAGCCTTCTGTGTTTCTCCCCTACTACCTGTGCTCCTGCTGTCAACTATCACCTAAATAGCCATAAAGCCGATGACTTCCCTCTACTCTCTCTGCCACTATTAAGAATGAATGTCAGAGCAAAGTGCCAGCAATTTGGTGGATTTCTTTAGAATCTTTAACTGTTCTCCTCCTGTTTTAAAAAAGCAAACTCACCATTAATGCATATCCCCAGTATGTTGTACTCCAAGTAGAGGCAGAAATAACTCATCCTGGCAAAAGGAAATCACCCTGGAAATTACCAGAGGATGTGACATGGATTATTTAGTGTAATGGCTGAAGGTGTTTTCAGTAAAATGCAGTGTATGCTGTGTTCCCTGATCCCATTTGTCCTCTTAAAATTAATTTCTGTAGTGTTTCACAGTTACCTGTTTAATTATTCATTCTAGATGTCGTGGAGAATGATACAGTACTGTAAAAGCCAATAAAACAAGTTTCTAATGCTAAATATCAGACTGGAAAATATGACCATTACAAATAAGCAAGAATCTGTCTTCCCTTTTCATAAGTATTCTACAAAGACATGCCATTCAGTAAACAATAGGGTTGCTTGGATTAATTTGAAGATGTTTGCATAAATATTCTCAGAGTTTTATAGTTACGTTGTTATGGTTTTTTTTTTGTTGTTTCTTTTTTCCTTTACAGTTGTTTGTATCACAAGTGTACGTGTTTCATAGGCAAAATATTCACCTTATTCTTTCATGCTATTGAAACTTCCACTTCTCTTTGCAATGTAGTGTTATGGGAGAGGCATGAGCTTTAAAAGTCAGGCAGACCTGGGTACAAGTCCTGCCTTTAACACACTTGCAGGGCAAGTCACTTGCCATCTCAAAGGCTGTTTCTCATCTGTAAAATATACTTCACAAAGTTATTATGTGTATGAAACTAAGCACTGTAAAACAAACCTGAATTTGGCATGCTGACTTGTCTGTTTCTTAAACAGGGATTAATTTCTACTAATAATTTTATATGAACTATAAATGGCAAGGTTCATTTCAATGGATAAAAATATAAGAAAGAAGAACAGTGTGAAAACTGTTAAGACTTTATGAAGACCATTCAATGAGAGCAGGGAATTCATTCATTTTAAATATTTAACATTTAAAATTATTTTACTTAATATAAAATTATAGCAATTTGAAACTAGGTTTCTTTACTAAAATAGAAATTAATACAATTCTATTACCTTAAATATGATCTCTTTTTAAACCTAAACTCAACAAATCACATTTCATCAAGGAGAATACTTATAAATTAAGGCAGAGCTTTGCATATTATAAACAGGATAACGAAAACAATTTTCTAAAGTCCTATTGTAAACCTGGAAGATAAGGTTTAAGAGATCTCTTAGATCAAAAAGACAGAAAAACATAGAAGGTCAACTCATAGAAGGCCAAATATCCTTAACATAAATTCTAAAAGGAGAGAAATTAGAAAATGGAAGAAATTATTGAGGAAATTATCAAGTAAATGAACAAAGAAAATTTCATAGAGCTGAATAGAGACATGAATCTTCTTCAAAAAGCCTGAAGTCTTCTAGAAAGGAAAAGGTGGTCATATACAAGTAAAAAATTTTAGTAGATCTAATTTCTCATCAGTACTACTGCAGAGACAATGGACCAATCCTTTCAAATTTTGAGAGGTAGTGTTTCAAACTGGAATTCTGTACCCAGTCAAGCTGTCTTTAAATGATGAGGTCTAAATAAAGACAATTTCAGAAATTCAAGAACTTCAAAAGTTTATCTTCTGCTCACCCTTTGTAAAGAAGTCACCTTAAGGTGTACTCTAGGCAAACCATCATGAAAATTAAGAAAATGATTTGAGGTGTAAGAAACACTGGAACCAATTCATTGAGGTCAATTACAAAGAGTTCCCATATTGTCATCAAATCAAAACTAGTCCCCAAGTTCATAAAAGATATAAAACAGAGAAAGAAAGAATACATATTGATTTAACTCAAAGATAAAATTACTAAGAAGCTAGAAATTGTTCATTGTGAAGGCATTTTTTTTTCTCTGCAAGACAAAAGAAAGGTAATTAGGAAAGCCAGAAAAATATTATACAGAAATACAGTCTCCCTACACCACCCCTTTACCAAAATTATACAGCCAAAAACTCCATAAGAAAATAAAGGCCTAAATATGAGAGAGGTCTTCAAAAAGTTCTTGGAAAATCTGTATTATGAAAAAATTATGCATTGATTTCAAAATTTTGGGCCACAAAATAAGCTCATATGAATGTGTTCATTTTTTATTTTATTTATTTATTTTTTATTACACTTTAAGTTCTGGGGTACATGTGCAGATCGTGCAGGATTTTTACATAGGTATACACATGCCATGGTGGTTTGCTGCATCCATCCCTCCATCATCTACATTAGGTATTTCTCCTAATGTTATCCCTTCCCAATCCCCCCACCCTCTGCTATCCCTCCCCTAGACCCCCAGCCCTCAACAGGCCCCAGTGTATGATGTTCCCCTCCCTGTGTCCATGTGTTCTCATTGTTCAACACTCACTTATAAGTGAGAACATGCAGTGTTTGGTTTTCTGTTCTTGTGTCAGTTTGCTGAGAATGATGGTTTCCAGCTTCATCAATGTCCCTGTAAAGGACATGAACTCATCATTTTTTATGGCTGAATAGTATTCCATGTTGTATATGTGCTGCATTTTCTTTGTCCAGTCTATCATTGATGGGCATTTGGGTTATAACATGTCTGAACAGGATCTGGTTTGAGGCACTATGAAGGATAAGACATCAGTTTCAAAAGAGACCACATCACAGCAGCATGAATTCTGCTGAAATTGAAGGAAGAATAAACATCAAATTTATGGTGAAGCTTGGGTGGAAGAATGGTGAAATTATTGATGCTTTGCAAAATGTTTATGAGGACAATGCCCCAAACAAATCAGCAATTTACAAATGGATAACTTTTGTAAGATGAGACAATGTTGAAGATGAAGCCTGCAGCTGCAGGCCATCCATTCCCTCAAAAATTAATATTTGTGCCATAATCTTGCTTATGCCATAATTGAAGAGGATCTCTGGTTAAAAGCAGAAGTAATAGCCCATACCATAGACATCTCAACTGTGCCAGCGTACACAATTCTGACCAAAAATTTAAAGTTGAGTGAACTTACCACCTGTTGAGTGCCAAAATTGTTGCACCCAGATCAGCTGCAGACAAGTGCAGAGTTTTCAATGGTAATTTTAAAACAAGTGGAATCAAGATCCTAAAAGATTTCCTCAAAGAATTGTAACAGGAGATCAAACATGGCTTTACAATGCAATCCTGAAGACAAAGCACAATCAAAGCAATGGCTGCCGAGAGGTGGCTGTGGTCCAGACAAAGCAAAAGTAGACAGGACAAGAACAAAGCTCTTGGCAACATTTTTTGGGGGGATGCTCAAGGCATTTGGCTTGTTGACTTTATGAAGGGTCAAAGAACAATGACATCTGCTTATTATAAAGGTACTTTGAGAAAGTTAGACAAAGGTTTAACAGAAATATTCCCAAGAAAACTTTTGTAGAGAATCCTCCTCCACCATGACGATGTTCCCACTCATTGCTTTTATCAACAAAGGGCAATTTTTCAAGAGTTTTGATAGGACACCATTAGGCTTCCACCTTACAGTCCTGATTTGGCTCCTCTGACTTCTTTTTATTTTCTAGTCTTAAAAAATCTGTAAGGCTGGGCATAGTAGCTTATACCTGTAATTCCAGCAATTTGGGAGGCTGAGACAGGAGGATCACGTGAGCTCAAGAGTTCAAAAGCAGCCTGAGAAACATGGCAAAACTTCATCTCAACAAAAATACAAAAATTATCTAATCGTGGTAGTGTGTGCCTGTATTCCTAGCTACCCAGGAGGCTGAGGTGAGAGGATCACCTGAGCCCAGGAGGTTGATACTGCAATGAGCCCATGATCATGCCACTATACTCCAGCCTGCGCAACAGAGCCAGACCCTGTCTCAAACAAAACAAAAACAAAATCTATAAAGGGCACCCAATTTTCTTCAGTTTATGGTGTGAAAAATACTACATTGATGTGGTTGAATTCCCAGGTCCCTCAGTTTCTCAGGGATGAACTAAATGGCTGGTATCATCACTTATAAATGTGTCTCAAACTTGATGGAGTTTACATTGAGAAGTAAAGTTTCTGTCTTTATTTTCATCTTTTAATTCAATTTTCCACAAACTTTTTGAAGTTCCCTTGTATAACAAACCAGAATATAGCATACTTTTGAGCAGTTGATGAAATGTAAGGGAAAAAAAACCCATTTAATTATAATACTAGGATATTTAAATTTTAAATAGGACAGAGATAATAACATTGGACTAAAATAAATTTTTTAAAAAATCTGACAGAAAAAATAAAATCTTTAACCCAGGGGATACCGTATGTCAATGGCCCTAGTTCTGACCCTGGTCCTGTCCTTGACCCCAGCTTCACTATGTGTCCACAGGAGTGCTTTCACTGGCACTGTGACTTTTTACAAGCTAATGTATAAACTAAGACATGTTCTCTGAATCTTATTTTGAACTAGTTGTGACACCATTAAAAATGAGGGCAGAGAGTAAACTACTGCTCGCTGGCCTAAAAGGTTAGGACATTGAAAAAATGGTTGATTAAAATGTAGACTGTTTACCTAGTGCCATTGATGGGACATATAAAATATTCCTTTTCAGTGGAAAGGGGAGAATCTTTCCTTCCCCTTCATTCTCCAGCAAAACCCCAGTGGAAAACCACTCCCCATAGCTTGTGCCCTAAGCCCTTGCCCATGTGATTCCAAAGCTCTCAGTCATTTAGTGGGGGTAAAAGAATACAAAGAAAAAAAAAAAAAAGAAACTACACTGACTATTAGGTTAAAAAGAAAATGTGATATTTGATTATAGTCATCCTCTAAGAGACACAGGAATCCAGAATGGAGAGGAAGATCAATTGAAACAATTTCTAAGCAGCCCAGAGAATCCCCTGTTTTAGACTTAGTGCTGTATTAATATAGTGACAGCTTTGAAATCTCCCAAAACAAATTTGTAGCTGTTTTTCCATTATCCCTTTCAGACTCCATTTCTAGTCTGCCCTATAGAGTACAGAAACCAATTTATATTTTCTAGTCCAAACCTATGTTTTAATCTTTAATGATTATTTTTATATTATAGAAACAATGTTAGAAATTAAAATTCCCAATAATGTTGCCCCAGGGAAAACACTATTAGCAGCTCTTAATAGATATGTCAACATATATGTTAATATATAGGTCAAATATATTTTAAGAATTGAACTTCAAAATTGCTCACACTGATAATTTGTAGTGCTTGAAAATTATTTTTATATATTCACACATTTTACTATTTGCATATTATACATTCTTTTCCTATTTTCCAGGCTAAGAATGTGGTATTCTGGTTGAATAATCCTACATTAATAAATGTGAAGACTTAACAATACCAACATAGCATTGCCACTCAAATTTACTTTTTGTTTTTAGTTATCTGCATAGACTTTATCCCCTGTGATACTATTGTACAGATTTTTAGGTTTCATTTTATTTGTTTTATAAATTTTTTTAAATGACATGCTTTCTGTGGTAAATTTCTTTATAAATTACCTGATTTGGATTGAATGATAAAAGATGTCTAATGGAGCTGGAGTATAAGTTAGAACAAAGTTTAATGTATAAACTAAGGCCTATTTGCTGAAGCTTATTTTAAATTAGTTCTGATACCATTAACATTTCCAGCACCATTAAAAGAGCCAAACAGGCGAAATAGACCATTACGATATCTCCTAGAAAGAAATATAAATGTTCCAGATTATAATTAACATTTGAATTTCTATTATTTATTGATTAATAAGATTTGGGGAGAATATTCATTTTTTTTGAGAAAGGAATATATACCTCTTCTGTACTTTGAAGTGGTTTAGTGGTGATCAGTTTTCTCAGAATCCACTCTCTCATTGCTGTTAGAGCCTCAACAATCTGTTGTGTGATCATGCATCCCCCTTTGGCCTTGTTTTCTAATTCCTATTATTCGACGGCACTTTTTTTCTGATGTCATCCAAATAGTGCTCTCTCAGAGGCCAATGCCAGAGTTGCTCCATGCATTCTTCATTTAGAGCAATAAGCAGGGAGTGAGCCTAGGTTCTTGGAGGAATTCTTCACTTTACAACATTCTAGGGCAAACAGTTATTAAAAACAGATAAAGAGAGCTAGTCATTTTCTCAAGCTGCTTTAAGCCCTAAATATAATTAGTCCAGCCAAACTAAGCTTTATGTGCGAAGGAAAATTTAATCTTTTGCGAACAAACAAGTACTTAGAGAGTTCACCACCACCAGGCCTGCTTTACAAGAGCTTCTGAAAGAAGCACTATACATATAAAGGAACAACCAATATCAGCCTTTCCAAAAATATATCAAAAAGCAAAGAACTTTAATACAATAAAAAATTCACATCAACTAATGGGCAAAACAGCCAGCTAGCATCAAATGCTGGTATTAAACTTATATATATTTTAATTGGATAAAAAGCCAAAACCCATCGGTATGCTGCATCCGGGCCCATCTTACATGAAACAATACACAAAGACTCAGAGAGAAGGAGGAAGATTTACCAATTGAACAGAGAGTAAAAATAAACTAATAAACAAAAAGCAGGAGATGCAATTCTCACCTCTGATAAAGTAGACTTTAAATCTTTTTTTATAGAGACATTATACAGACACAAAATTGCTATTCCCTTTTATCTGCTGGTACTTCTAGAGTAAAACTTTCAGAGTAGTTGTTGAGGTAATAAAATTATTTTAATTTAATCTTATCGGAAACAATTGTAAGTAATCCTACTATATTTTTACATTATAAAATTGAGTTCGTTTTCAAAGCATATTTCACTGTGCATTTGTGTTTCACAAGAACAGATTCAGCAATTTCAGTCACTAAAAGCCATTTAAGTATATTTATATATTAAGATATTACACAAGTTATATTTTTTATCTTTGTACTGCAATAATAGTTGATAGATAATACTATTTTATGATGCTTTCATGAACAAAGTTTCTTTCAAAAATAGATGCATGTCACCATACCCTATTAAAAATAGACTTAGTGCATATATCTTTATTCAATTGTTTATCTATTTTGATCTCTGAATAACCTCTACCAGCAATATTTCAAGATAAAGTTTATATTTATTAATGTATAAGTTTATTTATTTGTGTCATATTTTATATAATGTATACTGTTATGTCATCTTTAGGTATATATTACTGATAAGTACATTCTAAAAAGGAAAATACCGTGTAACAATGATAGCAGTGTTAATGCTTTTGTGTAGCTCTTTTAGCTACTCTTTTAATATACATTTACTTTTGTCTTCCAAAAATATTCTGAAATAAGTGTACTTATAATTAAGTACCTTTGTTTTAGAAAACAAATGTACTATGTCAATAAGTGATATGTCAAAGTCCCAATTGCCTGATAAATTTAATACTACATTTAATAGTTTTCCTGAATCCAGTACAATAATACTTCAAATGTAGATATTCAATAACAAGAATTTAAATAATTCTTAATTATATTTGGAGATAGATGTGTAGCTATAGATATAGATATATAACTTTTTAATGTGAAATGGTTCAATAAACTGTCTGGCACACCCAGAAATGCACCCAATTAAAATCAAACACACATTAGAAATATTTCATAATATGTAGGTTTTATTTTTTCCCTTGTGATCATTATCTCTTCTTTGAGAAATGGCCTCTAATAAAGATATTCATTTGGCCTCAGGATATGTGTATATTAAGGAAATAAAAACCTCAAGAGTTCTTCCTATTATATCCATAAGATATTTGTCAAATATCCCTAGGGCCTTTCACATGCTGGTCAGCTGTACCCAGAGATTGTTAGGAAAACTTCATGTAGTTTTACAGTATAACTTTGTGATTTTTCAGAGCTATTATATCTTCTAAGACTTCCTTGTGTTTTATGGAAAGCTTCAGGGAAAAGAAATATGTCTTTCTGGACCCAGAACTTGAAATGGCAGTGGACTCAAGAGATCAAGGTTATCAAAACAGGAGTTCTGTGTTATGGCTTCTGTTTATCTGCAGGAAGGCAGCCAAGGTGAAAGGGGTTGTTGTTATTTTTAAAGTACTGGATTATCTATAAGGAGAATTTCTTATCATTATAGATTATTTTTGTTTCCAATTCTAAATGTTGACCTTATTTTTTATATCATCTCTATCCTTTGACAATTATTAGCTTATAGATGATTGCTGGGAAATATCCCCCAAACTCATACACCCTTGAGGTTATTGTGAATATTTGGCTATTTGCTTTAAAAAGGGGATGGGGGAAGAGACAGAAATGATGAGAAAGGAAACACAGACAGACATCACACTCATTTGAACATATGCTTTTCTTCTAGATACACACTATGAGGATCTCTAGTGTTTTACATTTAATATATTTAGCTTTTCTCAAATCTTCAGTATTTGAAGAATTCCCTTTGTTATTCTACAGAACAGTGGAATAACTGTATTATTGCCATGATGAAGATTGTTGTTTCTATTTTAGGTATATAGCAAATGAAATATGACTATGAACAGATTTTATGATCTTTATATAAGATAAAAGGATAAGATAAAAGGATATAATCCTTATAGAAAAATGAAGTCACATTATTGGGGTTCTATCTTTTCCTGTACATAATTCAGAAGTTTTTATTATCTCACTAAATTCAAGGGCTTATTGCAGTCAATCACACTACATATTATAACCCAAATAAAAGATAATGCTAAATCTAATAGCTATTTTATAAGTGATGCTTTCCAAACAACTATTTTTTTTTCTTTTTCATTGCAGCAAAGCAAGAGAAAACAAGGTTAGACAGTGGCTGGCAGAATTTAGGTATCAGGCGCCCTGGCACCAAAATGTGGGTGGAAATGACCCAGGATTTTTTTGAGTCTCACAATTCTAGATTTGAAATCAAACTTCATAATTTTAGCTATGCGGTCTCAGGCAAGTTATTTCACCTTCTTGAATCTCACATGGCTCATCTCTAAAAGTGACCTAGTACTAATTTTCAAATTTGTTGATGTCGTTATTTGAGATAATGCATTTTAAATGTTCCTCCCATATCCATAAAGCAGTTATCTGTTAAATAAGCTTTTCTCCTCTCTTTTCAGTTATAACATTTATAGAATGTTTCATATAAAATATGTGTGTGTATGCTTGTGTATATATGTGTCTGATTATATATGTGCATACGCATACATGCATGTGTGTATATAGATGTTTATATGTGTGTATATATTTGTATGTATGTACATAAAAAGAACCACTCAGAATATTTAGACTGACCTCAAATATGACATTTCTTTGAAGTTTGTTTAATCTTAAAAATTCATGTATGTTTGTATTTCTACAATATTATATATTTTAATATTAAAATAATATATCCACACTCACCACTTGTTAAAGTAAGGTTGTCCAATCCAAAAGATAATATTGATTTTGTGGCTTCTTATGCCTTTTGTTCACCAAAGTATATCCAAGGGAAGGGGTGTATACCCCAGTTTTCAAAGTACAATATCAAGTGATATTTCCAGGATGTTTTGTGTGCAGAATTTTTTTTAAGATGTGATGATGTACAGGATTAAAAATGTAAGGATGCTATTGAGAGCCATGTGCTCTCTACATACCTCTCATAGATACTCAAATTGTTCTCTAGGGAGTGGGTTTTTATAAACTGAGATTCAGAATCTGGAAAGGAAGTTAAATCACTTAATTCATGCTGACTTTTGCACAGTGAGTTTTGGGAAAACTTTCTTTATATTGTTAAAAATTCTTCATTTATTCAGTGAGATGTCACGACCTTGTAAAAATGTTTCTGTATGTAATTTTTTATATCTCTTAATTTATCAGTTGTTCATTTTGCACTCCTTCCCCATCCATAATGGATGACATGAGATGTACCTAATCTAAGTGAACCTTAGATTCACTTAGAATCTCAGGGTATCCTAAAGGGTAAATCACATTATAAATTTTTCTGTCCAGGACAATGCTATTTTAGTCCTGGCCTGATTTCATATATATAATATTATATATGTATACATATATATCATATAATATACATATTATATAATATACAAGCAAGAGAAATATATATATGATATATATGTATACATTATACATATATAATATGCATATATATTGTATAATACACAAGCAAGAGAAAACAAGCTTAGACAGTGGCTGGCAGAATTTAGATATCAGGAGCCCTGGCACCAAAATGTGGGTGGAAACAGCCCACATTTTGTTTGAGTCTCAAAATTCTAGATTTGAAATCAAACTTCATAATTTTAACTTTGTGGTCTCAGGCACACACACACACACACACACATATACACAAACATAATCTACTCGCACACCGTTACATTGAAAATCTAAAAGCGACAAGTATTTATTCTGTAACACTGGCCTGGTACCGATAGAGGCGAGTCGGTGAGCTGTGGCACACATGATCTGAAGAATTACCTACTGGAAGCACACGATGGCATGGCAGGATAGAGACGGTCTTCAGGGAGACTTCACAGTAGTTACAATGATTACTGCAATCCTTCTATTTTTATAATACTGTCAGTGTTGGCCAGCAAATCAGTAAAACCACCAATCAGACCGTGCCCTCGGCAAAATATGATGTGGCATAATTACAAAGGAGATTTTTAGAGAAAACCCTCCTGAGTCCTTTGTGCGAAGTGCCTAAGGGTGATTTCCTGCTGGCCTATGGTTTGATCACAGTTAGGTACGATCTCATGCTTATGGGCTTTGCAGAAGTTTTCTCTGTCTATGAACCATATTCTAAAACTTTTTTATCTCTACATAGGCCAAAGGTACATACATCTATTACATTAGAAATAAAAATAGTGAAGAACTCAGCTGGTTCCTCTGGAAATCTCACATTCAGTTAGGTTTCCACAAGACTTAATTTAGCTAAGCACTCAATATGTATTATTTTTTATCTAAATGTTGGAGGAGCTATGTGTGATTTTTCATCATCTTGCTTACTTGAAATAATGCTATTCCTGACAGTATTCGAGCCTGTGATTGAAAAGATTCTTGCTGACTTATGGCATGCACCTAGGGCTCCACATGTCCACCAAAGGCTGGTTGCCTTCAATTATGTACTTTTGCTTTTCAGGCTGGCTAAGATCTGAGTAAGTTCAGAGTTCTGGATACATTAGGTGGCAGGTTCTTTATTGTCACTCTGTGTGACTGGAGAACCGGGGAGGTTGTTTATCGCAGACATGCATGTGTGACCTCAGCTTTTATAATCCATCTGACTCTTATTTTAGTACCTACTATGAACAAGACACACATTCTGGGCTAAAAAATCTCATGCTGTAGGTAAGGAATACAGACATATAAAGATATTATCAGACTAGAGCAGTTTTCCCTGAGGAGTTCAGAAAATCTTTCACAAAACCCGACAAATTCTGTCTTGGGGGATAAATAGGAGTTTGCTGGGTTGAGAAGGTGAGGAAATGCATTCTGGTGGTATATAGTCTCAAAGCCTGGAAGAGTATGCTTTTACACACTTCCAAGTTTACAAAGTGCTTTCCTATATGTCACATGCTTTAATCATTCACCAGCTTTGTATGATACTAGATCAAAAGGAGTTAAGTGATTATGCAGTCACCAGAATAATAGATATCAGACCACAGTTTGAATTAATCCATTTCTTCCTCGATTTAGTGCTTATCTAAATCTAAAAACTAAAAATAAACCTTGTTTTGTGCTTATCTCAAATCAATGTTTCTCAAACTGTTTTTTAAATTATCTTCACCTACGGAGCTTTTTCGAAATTTCCGCCCCGCCCCGTGCTCTCTTCCCAGGAATTTTAATACCTCAGATATATCATATATTTGTTTTGTACTTCAGCCTTTTGGAGGGCCACAAACCATTGTAAGAGCTAAAATTTCTTCAACCCCTTTTTAAGAAACGAGTTTTGCTACCCTGAAGGTGATATCTACCCCAATGAGAATGCATGCTTTAGAGACATTCTGCCAAATGCTGGAGATAGAAAAATGAATAGGATATGGTTCTCTTTCTAAGTAAACTCAATGCCTAATGGATAAGAGATGCAAGCAAACAAATCATTTCAATAAAGAGTAGTGAATGCAGCAATAGACGGATGCACCAGGTACAGAATGCACAAGACATTGCCTTCCACTTTGGCTGGTAGCAGTTTGAGGAGACGTCACAAACTTCCTTCATAAACATACTGCACAACTGCATACTGCATAACATACTTCATAAACGTACTGCATGGTTGGGTCTGGCAGTATGGGAATATGACTACAGCACTGCAGATAGGCAAGAACAGCAGATTGAAAGGCAAATGTGGTGAAGCAGGCTGGCCAGGTTTGGAGTCTGCAAAGAAGTTAGGAGAGGAGAGGCTGGGGAGGTATTGGACTCATGCCATAAGTTGAGAGAATAGACTTTGTCATGGATGCAGTAGAGGGGTGACATAATCAGTTTCTTGTTAGAAAAATCACTCGAGTGTTTTGCTTCCTATTCAAAGTGTCTGAGGAAAGCCAACAAGTTTCACTCTTTTCCCTCCTGCTAAAATACTGTTGAAATTACACATACAACAAATCTACGGCATCTTTGGAAATCTGGATGGATGCCATTAGTAAACCAGAGACAGTGAGAAAACTTAGGAAGACTTGGGAAAATAAGTGGATTAAAACACAGAACAGTGCCAAATATGCAATAAGTACTATCAAGGGTCAGTTATTTATCTCAGTCAACTTGAGTAGCTATAATAAAATACCACAGACTGGGTAGATTAAACAATTGACGTGTATTTCTCACAATGCTGGAGGTAGGGAAGTCCAAGATCAAGCTGCCAGCAGATTGGGTATCTTGTGAGGGCTGCTTTGTAGGTGGGTCCTCATATGGCAAAGATAGTGAGGGAGAGACATCTCTTCCCCTTCTTATAAGGCCACTAACCCCACCATGGTCACTCCATCTCCAGGACCTCATCTAAACATAATTAGCTGCCAAAGGCCCTACCTCTAAATAATATCACATTGAAGATTTAGGTCTTCAACATATACATTTGTTTGGGAGGATACAAGCATTGAACAAATAGCATTCTTCCCCTGGCCCCACAAAATTTGTGTTCTTCTCATATGTAAAATACGTTTGTTCCATCCTATGTCAAGAAAAAGATCTTAAATTATTCCAGCATCATTTTTTAAGTCTCAAGTCCAGAGTCTCATCTAAATATTATCTAAGTTAGTTGTGGTTGAGGCTCAAGACAAATCATCTGGAGGCAGAATTCCTCTCCAGCTATAAACCTGTGAAACCAGCAAATCATGTGTTCTAAAAACACAAAAGCGGGACAGGCATAGTATAAGCATTCTCATTTCAAAAGGGAAAAATCAAAAGGAAGCATGGGTCCCAAGTAAGTCTGAAACTTAACAAGGCAAATTCCATGAGATCCTAAGGATTGAGAACAATCATTGTTGGTTTAATACTCAGCCCTCCAGGCCCACTAGGGCGGCAACATTGTCTCCAAATCTCAGGGAGCCATCCCTCAAATGGTGGCTCTCTGTGGTGGCGCTGGTTATACCATGGCTCGGCTGGGCAGGGATTGCACCCTCTTGGCTCCAGGCAGCCCTGCCTTCATGACTTTGTCAAGAGACTGTTGAGTCTATTGAAGCTGTGGTGGTGGCCCTAATGGTCTCTGAATTGCCTTTGAGGCCATTCTTTTCTTTTCTTGAAAAATAGTACAAGTCTGAAGCTGAATATTTTCATTGTCGTGTCCTGTACAGTCAAAGAAGTCTGACAGCCTTCCTTCCATTCCATCTCCTTCCATCTCCTTCAGTTCTAACTGGCAGTATTTCGACTGGGGTGGCTGATTGGTCCATAGTTCACAACTATACTAGTTTTTGTATCCAACCATCAGTCAATCACACTCTTACTGTTGTATTCTGAGCATGCTTCCTCATTTTTTGCAATATAAATAGGGTGAAAATTCTCCAAATATTTAAGTTCTGATTCCTTTTTGCTTAACAATTTCTTTTTCGATTCATTGCCCTCTTCTTGGATTTTACTAGAAGCGGTCAGGAGAAACCAAACCACTTCTTCAACACTTTAACTCCCAAGTTCTGCCTTCCACAAAACACTAGAACACAACAACAATTCAGCCATGTTCTTTGCCTTCATATAACGAGGATCACCTTCTGATTGTCCACTAAGATGCTCCTCATTTCTATCTGAGGCCTCCTCAGAATGGCTTTTGCCATTTACTTTTCTACCAACATTCTATATATGATAATTTTCATATTCTCTAATAGATGAACGCTTTCTCTCCAGCTCTCTCTTTCCTTTCTGAGTCCTCATCAGAATCACCTTTAATAGTCTCTTTACGGCAACACTGACATTTTCTATCATGCATCTTGAAATGAGCCTATATTCATTACCCAGTTCCAAAAGTGCTTCGAGATACTTTCAGTGTTTGTTACAGCAGCATCCTATTTCTCTGTACCAATTCCTATCTTATTCTGCTTGGGCTGCCATAGCAAATACCATAGACTAGGTGGCCTAAACAAAAGATACTTATTTCTCACAGCTCTGCATGCCGGGAAGTCTGAGATTAGGGTGACAGCATGGTTGAGTTCTGGTGAGGGCTCTCTTCCTGGCGTGCAGATGGCTGCCTTCTCGTTATATATCTATACGTTACCTCTTTCCACGACCTTTCTTTGATGAGTGCTCAGGGCAAAAGATTTTTCTCTGTTTCTCTCTTATTTCTTCTTAAAGGGGACTAATCCCATCACAAGGACCCTACCTTCATGGCCTCATTGAAACCTAATTATCTTCCATAGGCCTCACCTCTGAATACCATCACATTGGAGATTAGGGTTTCAACGAAGGCATTTGAGAGGGATACAAATGTTCAGTCCATAGTGCTATTATTTATGGGCATAGTTAAGAGGCCATAAGTAAAGCAAGATATGAGAGATCCTTACATGAGGAAGGAACTTTGGAGAGGCAGACTTTCTTTCTTGGTAAACATTTATTTGTATTATACCACAGCAGCTTCACAAAATCAAGCTGTTTTTCTTATCATATTTCTTCCAGAACAGTCTTTTCACTCTTGATTTCATGTGAAACCCACTCTTGATGACATATGAAGACATATTTGGTCAATTTGAAATTGTAATACTTTACATGTACTGATATCTTATGCTGTGTCAAGCACAGGTATAATTGGTATGCTTTATAGATATTATTTAATTTAATCTATACATCATTTCTGTGAGATTATTGCTGTTATTTTGCCCACATTATATATATATAAAAAAAGAAACCCAACAACTTTATATATGGAAGAAAAAGCAAGTATGGCCATTTTTACCATATTGATTCTTCCTATCCATGAGCATGGAATGTTTTTTCCATTTGTTTGTTTCCTCTCTTATTTTCATGAGTAGTGGTTTGTATTTCTCATTGAAGAGGTCCTTCACATCCCTATAGGTTGTATTCCTACATATTTTATTCTACTTGCAGCAATTGTGAATGGGAGCTCATTCATGATTTGGCTGTCTGTTACTGGTATATAAAAATGTTTGTAATTTTTGCAAATTGATTTTGTATTCTAAGACTGCTGAAGTTGCTTATCAGCTTAAGGAGATTTTGGGCTGAGACAATGAAACAACAAATATGGAAAATTTCAGGCCAATATCCCTGATGAACATCAATTTGAAAATCCTCAATAAAATACTGGCAAACCGAATACAGCAGCCATCGAAAAGCTTATCCCACAATCCGAGTCAGCTTCATCCTTGGGATGCAAGGCTGGTTCAACATATGCAAATCAATAAACAGAATCCATCACATAAACAGAACCAATGACAAAAACCATATGATTATCTCAATAGATGCAGAAAAGGCCTTCAACAAAATTCAGCAGCCCTTCATGCTAAAAGCTCTCAATAATATAGGTATTGATGGAATGTATCTTAAAGTAATGAGTTGTTTATAACAAACCCACAATATTATACTGAATGTGCAAAAACTGGAACCATTCTCTTTGAAAACTGGGACAAGACAAGGATGCTCTCTCTTGCCACTTCTATTCAACCTAGTATTGAAAGTTCTGGCCAGGACAATCGGGCAAGAAAAAGAAATAAAGCATATTCAATTAGGAAAAGTGGAAGTTAAGTTATCTCTGTTTGCAGATGACATGATTGTATATATATGATTTTAAAAGCTTTTGAGTATGTGTTTGTGTTCAAAAAGAACATGTATATTTAAATACTTAAGTGACAAATATTCTGGAAATTGTTTTTGAAAAAGAGAGTTTACCCAGTGAAGTTAGATTCATATTGTTTGTTTATAGACTTTACACAGTATTCTGGCAATAAAGAATACTATTTATTATTTTCTTCCTAAGAATCCATTATGAAAAATATGATTTATCACATTCATAAATATGTTTATCATAAAATACCTCAATATATTTTGTGTTCACATTTCCATTTGGGGAAAGAAGTTTATATTCCTATTTGAAACTATACATAAAATCACTTTCAGAGGCTTAAATACCCAAAATGAGAGACCTAGATTAAAGACCTACAATACTCCCCTCAAAAACAATACTATAAAAGTACTAGAAGAATATATAGGATCTATGTTTCACATGCTTTGAGTAGGGAAGGCATTCTTTAGCACCACCAGAAACCTAATTTGAAACTTGAAATATTTAAAAATAAAAGTAACCATCTCAGTCAGTTTTGTATTGCTATATACAGAATACCACAGACTGGCTAATTTGTAATGATCAGAAATTTATTTGTAATGATCAGAAAATTATTGACTCACAGTTCTGGAGGCTGGGTAGTCTAAAGTTGAGGGGCCAGCATCTTGTGAGAATTTCTTGCTGTGTCATTCCATGGCAGAAGTACAAAGATAGGGAAAGAAAAAGAGAGAGAGAAAGAGAAGGGGGCTGAACTTATCCTTTTATAAGAAACCCTATAAAGTCTGTGATAGCGGCATTAATCTGTTCACTCCAACCTAATGGCCTAATCATCTCTCATTAGGCCCCACCTCCCATTGTTGAGTTGGGGATTAAGTTTTCAACACATGCTTTTTTGAAATGCAATGTCAAACCAGTAACTATGAGCAATATTAACTTTAAAAATATGACTGTTGGAAACTATCTGCATGAGGTATAACAGATTAAGTTAATGGCTCTAATATGCAAATAAATAAGAAAAAGTTAAACGATCCAATAGAAAATGAGGCAAAGCTAGTAGCATCAGGTAATACTAAATAATGGTAAAAAATATTTTTAAAAACTTCATACTAATTATCAAATGAAAATTATTTATCATATTGACAAAAATATAGACAATATTCACAATATCCAGCATGGCTGAAGATAGAAAGAGAAAGCAAGCTATCTCTTGGCACTATTTGAGAAACTGGAGAGACTGTGTCCTTTCCTTTCCTCTTTTTTTTTTTTTTTTTGAGAGAGTCTTACTCTGTCGCCCAGGCAGGAGTGCAGTGGTGTGATCTCGGCTCACTGCCATTTCTGCCTCCTAGCTTCAAGCGATTCTTGTGCCTTAGTCTCCCGAGTAGCTGGGACTACAGGCACATGCCACCACTCCTGTCTAATTTTTGTATTTTTAGTAGAAACAGGGTTTCTTCTTGTTAGCCAGGCTGGTCTTGAACTACTGTGATCTGCCTGCTGTGGCCTCCCAAAGTGTTGGGATTACAGGTGTGAGCCACTGAATCCAGCCTTGTGAGTAACTTTCATTTGTGTTTGTATGTTTGTGTATGTGTGTGTGCATATATTTAAAGTGTTACTAAAATTTTCACATGATCAATGTCCATTTGAGGATTAAAAATAATAAAGTGACAGGTTTTACATGTTAACAATCTGTAGAATTTTCTTTTCTTTTTTCTTTTCTTTTTCTTTCTTTTTTTTTTTTTTTTTGAGACGAAGTTTTGCTCTGTCACCCAGGCTGGAGTGCAGTGATGTGATCTCAGTTCACTGTAACCTCCTTTCTCCCAGGTTCAAGCGATTCTCTTGCCTCAGCCTCCCAAGTAGCTGGGATTACAGGCACCCACCACCACACTCAGCTAATTTTTGTATTTTTAGTAGAGTCTGGTTTCACCATGTTTGTCAGACTAGTCTCAAATTCCTGACTTCAAGTGATCTACCTGTCTTGGCCTCCCAAAGCGCTGGGATTAGAGACATGAGCCACTGCGCCCAGCAGCAATCTGTAGAATTTTCTAAATATCAGATCTCACTCTTAACATCATCCTCCTTTTTTTTTCACCTTGTGACTTTCTGTATTAAAGAGCTCTATTGAGTTGCTCTTAACCCTTCCGCACTTGCAAAGAGGATTTAGCCTGGATCACAGTTACATTTGCAAGTGCTAGCCTCAGGACCTAAGTACATTATAATTGCATTGATGGTTCCATTATCACAGCTTGACCATGCCAGGCTTTATACTGTTACTAAGTAATCAGTGTCAATTATTGCTCTTGAGGATGAAGGACAAAATATTTCTTAAGATAAAAGGAAAGCTTTATAAAAAAGCAAAGGCTACTTTTTTCCCCCATGTTATCCTATTTCTAAAATGCTACCATGTTGTAATATTTTATTCATGAGACAAAAGTCTTATAAATATTCTGTCACTTTCCTTAGTAAGTTTACCTTGGAATCCATTTACATTTAGGGCAAGTGGTTCTAACAAACATGAAAGAGTTTTTTGTATGTTCGTGAAGTTCATATAGGATTAAGGGAAATATACAGATCTAAGAGTTAAATCTCATGAGCATATAAAAGTTCTACTGCCAGCTTTCTCTGATCTGGAATGTAAATTAGGCCTCCTGCTAATAATGCATTTACTTCAGCACACATAACAACTATTAAAAAATCTTTTTCATATTGGCAAACTCTTATTGCACCAAATCATCAAAAATAGATGAAAGCATTAAACAATTTGATTATCCTTGTCAACAATTTAGGATGCTATATAATTTTTCTCCAAAACTAACACTCTGGTACCACATCATTATATAGATTCATTTGGTTTCAATAAACTGTTTAAAAAACACACCAGTCAATAAACTTATATGTTGGGTCTGATGTCTGTGCTATAAGCAATGAGAATTTTTTTTAGGAAAAAAAACAATATCCCTGTTAAAGTCTTATGTGGGAGAAATTATGCCTTTGCCTATGAAAGTTAATCAGCAATACACAATACAGGAGTTCAGAATGAGGCAGTGCAATGTCATATGCTAGAGTTTTCAGGATATACAAATACCCATTTGACATCAGTAAGTTCAGGTGGGCCTGAATATCTGTAATTGTAAAGGTCCACAAAGTGATTTCGCCATGTACACTGGAGAGCTACTGCATTCAAGAATGTTAAGACTGAAATATTAGGTATCATTATGATGAAATTAGAATGAAAAATTTTGTCATTAGTACTTCAAGGACTTGACTTCCCAAATTTCTGCCAACTCTTACAGAACACAAAATGTCTTCATACAATGTCAAACTTCAGTTGATTCTCTCCAATATTCATATTTAAGAATATGTATGAATCACTTACTGTTTTACTAGCTGCATGAGTTACTGAGGCTCTGTAGAAACAAAAATACATTTATATCAGGTGTAAAAATGTGTACATTTGACAAAGACTTGATAGGTATCCTGTGACTCATAAAAGAAAACATGTTAGAAAATCATTACATGTATTACAAAAGAATGCTTAGCTTTATAAAAAAGTTATTGCAATTTCTTTTAAACATAGTGCATATAAAAATATCTGACTTGAAAAAAACTCTTTTCTTTTTAAAAAAGACATTCTTCACTGCCAGTGATTTGGCATAGTACTTTTTATAGCTACCAGGCAGCTGAGTGAAAGGAAAGGTTGGATTGCTCCTGCTGCTGAAATCATGTTTTTCTCAGTCAGTGTTAGGGTTCTTTTTCTACCATGCCCAAATACTAAAACTTAAATAGTATTACTTAAAATACATTTGCATAGTGCATTCCATTTTGTCCACAGCATCTTTATGATCATTATATTTCATTTAGGGTTTCTATTTCTTTCTGAGTATTTTTATATCTATGAAAAGCCTTCCCTCTTTGCCAAACTGCTTCTATGAGAAAGGGGAAAAACAACAACAACACATATTACAAGTTTCTCTATAGCAAAAAGAGACTTCCAAAATCATTCCACTGAACTGAGAATGTGACAAGTGTTGGGTTTGTTCTTGTAATAAATCCGGGTCTTGTAGTATCTTCATTTGCTCACTTGACTTTGCCTATCTGTACATATTCTGCCCTTGAGGCTGGGCATGTGGCCTTCTGTATTAGTCTGTTCTTACACCACTAATAAAGACATATATGAGACTGAGTAATTTATAAAGCAAAGAGATTTAAAGGACTCACAGTTCCATATGACTGGGGAGGCTTCACAATCATGGCAGAAGATGAAGGAAGAGCAAAGGGACGTCTTACATGGCATCAGGCAAGAGAGAACATGTGTAGAGGAACTCCCCTTTATAAAACCATCAGATCTGGTGAGACTTGTTCACTATCACGAGAACATGGGAAAGACCTGCCCCTGAGATTCAGTTACCTCCCAGCAGGTCCCTCTCATGCACATAGGGATTATTACAATTCAAGGTGAGATTTGAGTGTGGACACAGCACCAAACCATATCACCTTTTCTTATTTCTCTATATTCTGTACCTGGGCAATTTCATTCACTCCTGCATCCCCTAGAGGTTAGAGACTCCAGTGTCCATTGTTGCCAAATCACACCGCCCTTCTTAGTGTTATGCCCAGAAATTCTGACTGTCCACCAGGTATCTCCATTTTGTCTCATAAACAACATAAACTCAGGAAACTTATTGCCTTATTTCCACATTTTTCATTCTCCCTGTATTATCCATCTATGTGAACCGGAGAATTATTCACACTCTCTTCCAAACCAGAAATACAAAAATTATCCTATTAAGAACCCCAATTTTAAATACCTCTTAAATTACCTATCGTATATTCAATACTCCTAACCCTTTTTAAAATCTCTTTTCTCCTCATTCCCACTGTGCTACCACATCAGTTCACTGTATCCCCATCCTTCATTTGTTACAAAAGATTCAAAATTTCCTTCCCAACTCCAGTTTTTCACCCTCCCAAACACATTTTTTGCCAAAATGATCATTGTAAAATGCAAATAGGCTTTTCTTATTGACTTGGTCAAATTAAAGTATGCCTTACTGCTTTCAGCAACGTTCAAACTCTAGAGTTGCTCTTGCTGGCAAACCCAGCTTATCTCCAGTGGACTGGCACTATTAGAAAGACCTATGTGAGTCATTCTGCTGTAACTCTGCTCATTTCCCGTGGTGCTAAGAAGGCCCTATCCCTTTCACTTTTCCCAGCTTCCCTGAGAACTTCACTTTTCAATCTTCACTAATAGCACCTCTGTTGAGATGCCTCTCTTGACTCTCCAATAGAAGGAATTCTTCCTTCTCATTGAGCCCCATCTATAGACATCAGCCATAGCACCTATCTACCACATTGCTGTGTGAACTTGTCATAAGCCTGTCCCTCCATTAGACCAGGTACAACTCAGAGGCAGGAGGAGTGGAAGTGCTGGATACAAAGTGATTTTTGTACCCAACAAAAGTGATTTTTGACACAATGAATGATTTTGAACACCTTTAATTTCATTCTACTTTCTGTATTCTCCAAATTTTGGTCAATTTTGAATAGAAAATTGTTGAAGGCTATGTTTTGTGTGTGTCTGTGTGTATAAACAGAGAGTAATGAGCTTCCAATGCCTTTTGTCTTTACATCAGAAGATAAATGTTTATTCATTCTTATGTATTCGAAAATAAATCCTTTGAGACCACCTATTGCATCTTGCCTTGGAAATTACCACCTATTCTTGATAATTTGATGGCTTTTTAATTAGCCAAACTCCAGAAATAAATTCAGGTATTATTATTATTATTTTATTTATTTATTTTTTGAGATGTTTTGTTCTTATTGCCCATCCTGGAGTGCAGTGGCATGATCTCGGCTCACCTCAACCTCTGCCTCCCGTGTTCAAGCGATTCTCCTGCCTCAGCCTCCCAAGTAGCTGGGATTACAGACATGCACCACCATGCCCTGCTAATTTTGTTTTTTTAGTAGAGACAGGGTTTCTCCATATTGGTCAGTCTGGTCTTAAGCTCCCGACCTCAGGTGATCTACCTGCCTCCGCCTCCCAAGGTGCTGGGATAGCAGGCATAAGCCACTGCACCTGGCCTATTATCTTTAAACAAGTATGAACAGCTTTTAGGTAAGTATAACCTGTAGTAAGTAATTGTATTTTCTCAGTACTCTTCTATTCTAGCAGCCCAGATGCTATCAAATTCTTTTCATAGGTGATCCCTATAGAAGTTGAATTTGGTTTATCATCACAGCAAGTTAAGGTTCTGATTCTCCAACCCTTTATTTTTCCCTTTCTTCTTTTCTCATTCATTGAGGATCAGCTAAGTATTAGGCACTCTCCATAGTGCTCATGTTATCAAGACCAGTTCATAGTCCCTATCATAGAGGTGGGCACAGAACAAAGACTTTAAAAATTACAATAAATGTAAGGATGTAGAATATGCTGTGGTAGCATAGTCCAAAAAGTGTCCGTGGAGGAGTCTGCAGCCTTCATCAAAGAGGCTACCTTTAAACTGAGTCTTGAGTATTGAGTAGAAATCTCCCAAGAGAAAGAAAGAAGAGGGCAATTTCATGCATGAATAAAAATGTAGATGTCAGAAAGAATGTGGAACATTTGGGTAAGAGTAGAATGCTTGTGTGGCTGAAATGTGAAGGTCGTCTTGTTTGGTTTGTCTTGTTTTGTTGTTTTTTTCTCTTTCAGTAGGATTGTTTTTGCTTTTGTCTTTCCCATTCAGATGTTCCCAGTATGAAGATATCTAGACTACTCACTATGATTTTTTCTTTTGCAAGTGTTTTCAAGTTTTCCTATGGTACATGTCCAGGGAAAGTCTTTTTGAAACAGAATAAAGAAAGTGATTCTTGAAATTTCAGAATTCAGATATCCATGTAAAAACTAGCTTTAAGTCATCACAAATGGTAACTCATGCAGGCAGAGGTCACCTAGGAGAAATTGTAATTCTAGGTCATCTGTTTGTATGGTATACAGTGGTGTACATTAAGCCAAAACCATATTCCTAAATGTTCAGGGAAATTCATCTGTCTGCATTTCTTACTCTTTCTGAATTTCACTCTATTATATTGTCCATATTTTCAGTCTGAAAGCTTATGAAGCCAAACCTACAGGAAATGAGTGAGAAGATATTTCATTGTGAAGTGACATTTTATGAACTCTACTTGTCCTTGTTCTTATGCATGCCTACTTCATAACAATGAAAACCTCCTCTGCCAACCAATATATAAAATTCAGTTTAGTTTATTCTTCCTACTGTCATGATCACCATAGTGAAAAAGCCAGCTGACATTTGATTTTTTTCCAACTCTTGTTTATCATATTATAAAGCTTTGATCCATACCACTGGCATTTGACCTTTGAATTAAATAAAGATGTATATGAAAGGTATGAGGGCAAATAAACACTATAATCCCTTTTGTTGAGTAAAATGTAAACAGTTAACATGAGCATAAGGAGTCCAATATTATTAGTTATTATAGTTTGATTTTTAATCTTGGTTAGTATAAAACTATAATTCTTGTGATTTTCTTTAATAAATTATAACTGTAGTTTTGATATAAATAAGCTTGTAATACTGGGAAAATAAGGAATGATCCAGTGACAGGATTTCAAACAGTATTATGCAGTACTTGTAAAATACAGTGATTATTCTGGAACTACAATATAAGTACTATGTAGGTAAATTGCCCTGCCCTTATCCTAATTTATTGTATTCATTTAAATTGCATTGCAAGTTGTTTTTCTTTTGCCATTGTTCTAGCCTTTAAATTCGAAAGGTAGAAAGTCCTGGTCAGAACCTAAATTTGCAACCCAATATAAATCAAAGCTCCATTCTCCAGTCTGAAAGCTCCTGCCCCCACCTTCACTCCCAGTGACCCTGTGAATGTAATCTTTTCAGAGTGAACCTTGAATCTGGTCTAGACAGCATGTGACTTATGAAGTGAGGTAGGGTGAAGTGTCCAGGGAGAGAGGCAAATCCTTCAGAAATCAGTCTTAAAATAATGTATTTTCTTTCTTGGAGCCCTAAAACAGGTAGAACTGCAACCCATTTTGTTTTTTTAATAGAAAAGCTGTTGATTCCAACCTGAATGCTCTCTCTTCCTCTTGATATTCATACCTAGTGATCATAATCTATTATTACAATGTTTCTGTTTTCCATTTATTGACCTCTCTAGTCTAGAAGATATGCCAGTATAAATAAGTAATCCTGGGTAAGAGGAAAACATATATTAAAATCAAGAAAGGGAAGCAATGAGGAAGAGGATCTGCTTTTTCTTTCTTAATAGTTGGAATGGTGCTTTCATTGTATGATTAGTATTCACCATGAGGAAATAATCTAGGAAGGATTTCTAATGAGCAGCTCTGAGATCATTATGATTGCTAGAGGAAAAGGATAAATATATATGCGTGCGTGCGTGTGTATAAAATAAAAACTGTAGCCCAGAACAATTAATTTCCTACAAGTATAGCCATACCTAAGTATTTATTATAACCTATGAAAGTAATACAAATACCAATTTCGAGAGGATTCCAATACATGGCATCAATAAAAGTGGTTGTATCACAAGTACCTATATATGTATGGCTTCTAAGATCACGAATACTCTGGCTTGTTAGTACTTTTAAGCAATTTAATCCAATTACCTCCTATAAAAGAAACTGAAATCTTATTTTGTATGGCATTCATGAATCCAAATTTGGTAATATCATTTTAAATTCTGATACTTTCAGTCGTGCATTGAGGTTTGCCTAATACTTGCCAGAAAACCTGGCCTCCTCCTCATTGACTCCTCTCAAGGTTTCTGTGAGTCTGTCTGTTTTCCTATCCATCACATAAGTTAGGCTAAGGCATGTACAGCAGCTTGCGTTATAATGGTGGAAAATCTTTTAATCATCAAGTGCCCAATGTCACTTGCTCTTTCTGGGAGTAAGGGGGTGATACATAGAGTTCTTCAGAGAACCATAACTTATATGAAGTATACATATATAGATACACACACACACAAATATATATGTAGTGTATTTGTATAGTATATAGAGAATATATATATATTATTTTCTTCTTTTTTCCCAGTTTTCTACAATAGAGAGAATACATATACAAAGAAATATATATTTGTATACTATGCACACAGATAGACAGACAGACAGACATCTACCTAGAAATAGAGAAAGAGATTAAAATTTATTTTAGGGAACTGACTCACATGGTTGTGGGGCTGGCAAATCCAGTATCTGCAGAGCAGACCAGCATGCTGGTGATGCAAGGAAGGGTTGATATTGCTCAATTTGGAAGTCAGTCTGAAGGCAGAGTTCTGTCTTCCTAAAGGAAGGTCAGTCTTTTTTCTCTTAAGGTCTTCAACTGATTGGATGAGGTCCACCCACACGGTGGAGAATAATCTGCTTAACACAGAGTCTACTGATTTAAGTGTTCAGCTCACCTAAAAAATACCTTCAGAGATATCTAGACTGGTATAACCAAATATATGGGAACTGCGACTAGCCAAGTTGACCCATAAAATTAACCATCATGAGATTTTTTTCCTTTGTGAAGCAAAAGCAAAACAAAGAACCCTGTGGGGATCATTTTAACTACAATTTTGCTCAATAATATTATAATTACTATAATGAATAATTATAAATTATAATAAACATTGCCCCTAGTACACTAGTAGAATTTTTTTCTAGTATTTTCGAGATGACATTTTTGGACAGTTATTCACGGATTCTGGGCTCCACTTTCTCCACTGTTCTCCACCTGCACTGGGAGAATTGAACACATTAACATCTGGGTAGTAACTCACTACCAGAGTGATTTCCAATCACTTCCTATTTTTAACCACTGATGTATCCAAATCTGAGAAATGACAGCAGCAGGTGGTCTGAGATGTGCAGGCACGTTTTGTAAGTTGAGAAAACCACAGGCAGGTGATTTTGATGTTCCCCATGGAGGCATGTGTAACCCTTCATTCTTATTGCTGTATCCCTTAAACAATAGATAGTTTACTCATTAATGTATTTTTCATGACATTGCTTATTTATATTTATTGAATATCACATTTAAAAAAGAACCCTAAAAGAGAACAGAGCTGCTGGAAAACCTTGTTGTTTAGGTAGTTTATTATTATCTAGATTTGAGTCTTGGGATCAGTTTTCAGAAAATAATCAAAATGACCTAGGATTTATCATATTTTCCTCCATTGTTTTCCTGGAGGCATTTTATTTAAGTACCTATATATGATTCTATTTGCTACCTTCTCACTGTGACAACTCAGTCAAAATCATTTCCACACTATAATAATGCATTAAACATAAAAATCAATTGAACCCTTAGAAATGAACCCTTAGAAATGACTTTTATGATTAGAAAGGATGCATGTTTATTGTAGAAAATTTGGAAAACAAAGAAGAAAATAAGAATTAACCACAATCCCAACACCCAGAGACAAATAATAAGTTATTAATACATTGTGGTGTCTCACTGAGCTTCTTTATAAGCCAGGTCCTTGTGGTAAGTCAGCACGGTGAGATGTAGGGACTCCCTAGATACGTAACATCATCCACCACGTGCACCAGCGTTTGTATCACGCTTTGCTTTCTGCAGTCGTATAATGAAAACAGCAGATGTATTGGTTGTGCTTTTTAAAACTAAGTACACTAGATTCTAATGATTTTCTCCATCACCTCCCTTCCCTTCCCGCTTCTGTTTGCGAAATCTAAATGTAATGTGGGTGGGGGATGGGTGGAGACAGGAAAACAGGAGTAGGAAGGAAGTCTCTTCCTGTTCTGACTCTTTCACTTACAACTGTGTGATGATGGATAGATTATTACCTGTCTGAATCTTATTTCAGAGATGTTAATAGTTATCATTTAATAATTTGGAAAGTGGCCTCTTACAGGGATTAAAAGGAAAGATACATGTAAATTTCCTTGGAGCAAGTTTCTAGAAGAAACAAGTAGCTTCTTCATGCCACAACCTACCTTAAACCCTATCACGTATGTTACATAATTAATTTCTCAGAACATCTGTAACCCAAAACAAACATACAAATTTTCACATGTGACTTGAATGCTTCAGACCTCACTAGTACAAATGAGACTGTGCTCACATTCATGTCTAAATTCTCACACTTATTGCAACAACAGAGGCCTTAGTTTCCCTTTGAAGTCTTCTAGGCCTCTCTGAGAGTTCTCAGAGGGTTTTTGGAAGGTTTGTTCATGTTCTGCTGCTCTAGCTGCCTTTGATGCACCCTGAAAAGTGACTTCAGCATCCAGTACTGTCTGTAATAATGGATGCCCTGGGTGGACTTCTTGGCAGAGATTGGGAGAGAAGCCTATGACCTGCTCTTACTCTGTCATGAGCTAGGTCACCAGGGGCCTGGGTTCTCAGTGTGTGTGCCACAGTCTCAGACTCACATGAATACAGTCCCTTCCTCATCATTCTGCACAAACTGTTTGCTCCAGAGACCGTTAAAACCAGCCACCACTCCACCTCAGTGCCACATCGGCTGTCTCTCCACAACACCCTGGCAGAAATCTCTTTCCTCCTCCTTTCACTGAAAGACAATAGCTCACGAACACACAGGCCATCTCATGAATAACCTGCCCACCAATTCCAAAATCAGCCAGGGTTTAAATTTTGTTTTCTTTTCCCAGATAGGACACCGTGGTTCTTTCAGATAACGCAACTGAGGTTGAAACTCATTATTAAATGTTCCTAGAGGTAAAAAACAAAAACCAAAAAACAAAAACTATTTATCTCACCTGCAACCCTGTGGTTCATTTGCATAAGTATATTGCCTGCCACCTGCTTTTTAAACTTATGGTTGCCCTGCCCTTTTCTGCAACAAGAGCCACTCCATCTCTGCTGCTTGTCTCCCGTCGGCACACTCCTGTGGCTTCCCAGCAGCGGCGGCTGTGCTTCTGCATGTCTTTAGGCATTTATCTCGCCTCTACTGGGCCTTGCAGCCTCCCTGCTCTCTCCTGTCTTTCAGTTGCTGTCCGGTGCCTGCTGTTATCCATCTTCAGCACAGTCCCATATGGGGGCTGAGGTAGCGAGAACATTGTTTCAACACTAGGGCCTTGGCTGTGTTCCAGGTACTCACTGGTGGTCTTGCCATCCCAATTCACATTGCCTTGGCTTGGAGGGATTTCTGGGAATGCTGTTGGACTCCCAGACCTGTGTGGGTGCTACCAGTTTCCTTAGATGTGCCTCGGGAGCGATAGTAGATATCATGTTGATACTGTAAATTATCATTTCCTTTCTCCTGATGAGTGCTGACTAAATAGATTCCACTTGTTTTCATTGTACTTATCAATAAATGTTTGGATTTCTTACTGCTGAGAACTCAGTTATGGCCATCAGTTTTATATCTTAAAAATTCAAGGAGAGCTTTGTTATCTGGGATGTAGTTAGAACAGAGGACAAAACCCTATTCACATTGCCTTGAGGTGTCTTCTTATCAGTTACTCCTTTCTGGCAGTGACCTATCACTGAATGGGGAGACCCTGGACACCTGGTCAGAAGAGAAACATGCTTATTTCCAGTTGACCTCAGGCTGTCTTGCAATCAGAGACAAGCAGATGTCAACGGAGAAATAGTTGACTCAGTAGGGTTTTAAAAGTCTTAACATGTAAACATTGAGTTAAGCAGGACATGACAATACAAAGAAGAAATCTCATCTCTCCTTTTGAATGACAATCTGTGAATTAAAATTCAGCAGATGACTTGAGTAAAGTTAATTAGAACAAATAATCTTATAACTATAAAAATTTCAAGAATAAATCACAAAACTGAAACCAGTTATGTCTAGGTGGTAACAATTTTATGTAATTTTTATTTTGTTCTCTTTGTTTGCTTACATCTTCTAGCATTTCCACAGTAAATATATATCACTTCTATAATAAAATAAAATTATATATTACAACTTTTACAAGTTTGGATAATCATACTCCTGAAACATTTTAGTATAAAGCAAAATCTTCATTTTTCAGCATAAACTTAAAATTTTTCTCACATACTGGGAAACCTAATAAAGAACTAATCAAAAACTTCTCATATGCACTTTTTAAAAATAAGGTGTCTCCTGTTATGTCACAAAAGCTGGATTATGCAGAGAAACAGTAAATTGCCATTTAGTGTTTGAGTTTTCCATCTGCTCTCTTAACTAAATTAGGTTGGTCATGGGAAAGTCATATGCCTGGACCACACTGCCTCGATAGCACAGAAATGCCTTCACTGAGTTAGGATTTAATGGTATGTTTCCTGCTTCTAACCTTAGGATCATTTGAACATTATCTCTGGGTCTGTTTTTAATACTATAATTTATACTATTGCCCACATTTCATTGATCTTTACACACAGCCCTACAGAGAAATCTCCTTTGTGACATAATTCCTAGAAAACAGTGTGTTTCTATAGACAGATTTTGTGTACTCTCTTATATAAAAACCACCTAACCCAATATTATTTCCTTTGCCTTAGTTCCTAGAAATTCAAGTCAAATTAACTGTTCATTTTTTGCATAACCTGTTTATTCGGCTCACTTGTAGCCTCCACTCCTTTGCTTTGTTTGATTGTTTTGGTTGTGGTTTTTTTGATGGAATCTTATCTGTCTTAATTGCTGCTTTTTAAATAAATAGGCTGTCTCATATTGCCTTAGGAAACAAAGACATAAGACGATCACCTGTGTAAATGTGACAAATGAGCGTTTCATTTCCTTGAACAGGGATGCTCTCATCACCAAGGATATTTTGGAATTATTATAACTTTCTAATTTGAATAATTATGTTGGGATTGCTGGTTGGAAAACTTATTGTTTTATTTTTATTCAGGTGGATATGTTTATAAATCAATCAAACTACTTCTCCAACCGGAAAGCATATTAGAAATTATATATTTAAAACTAGTTCTTAACACACTTCAAGACTGGTCCACCAATGTTAAGATTTCCTCAAAAAAATTTTTTTTATTTAATGGAGTCTTGCTCTTCACCCAGGCTTGAGTGCAGTGGCATGATTTCAGCTCACTGCATCCTCTGCCTCCTGGGTTCAAGTGGCTCCAACCTCAGCCTCCTGAGTAGCTGGGACTACAGGCACAAGCCACCACACCCAGCTACTTTTTTTTTTTTTTTTTTTTTTTTTACTAAAAGCAGGGTTTCACCATGTTGGCCAGGCTAGTCTCAAACTCCTGACCTCAGGTAATCAGCCTCCCAAAGTGCTTGGATTACAGGTGTAAGCCACTGTGCCCGGCTCTTCAAAATTTCTGTAGGTAGACTTTGAGGATTCCTACTGGATAATTTTGGATCTCATACTAGGAAATGACTCCAAAATATATAGCTGGATCTCATGTTATACAATGAGTGTATGGTGAAATGTTGTATAAAACTGACTTTGGAAACTTTGATTTTCTTAAAGTTATTGGAAACATCTTCATTTAAAGGAATCTGAATTATGATCTTTTTCTCTATTTCTTTCCTTTTTCTTTTCTTTCTTTCATTTTATTTTATTTCTCCTAAATCTTGAAAAAAAATCAGATTGTTTTAAAATCTTGGAGACGCTATCTACTGGATTGCTAGGATAATGATAAACATGGCAGAGGGCAAATAGGGCCAATGCAGTGAAGAAATGTATTTCCCCATACCACTCCGGCTGACCGCTGGTGAAGGTAGCTAGATTAGTGGTTGCATTACTTTTCTTTAGGACTTTCTGAATCTTATCAAAATATTGCATTTCCTTTACACCCAGCAGGATAAAGCTCTCTGCATTACCCTTAAAGTTAGCATCTCAGTTGCAGCTTCAAATTGAAAGGAGGACTTTATTGGAACAGTCTTCTATGGAGAATATATGCCTTAAAGGAAACATCTAAATAAAGTAATTCTTCATTGGTATTGGGATGAAAGATCAAAGTCAGTTTTAGAAATACAAATATTTTAGCTTCTTAGTAATATATGAAAATATTGACCTCATTCTTAAATTTACATATGACCTTTAGTTGAATATGATAGATATCTAAAAAAATGATAGAAGAACAATAGAATAAAACCCAAAAGCAATGAAGTTATTGAAATTGAGTGCTTCCAAGATAAACAGAAGATGAAAAAGTAATTTTTTTTGCCAGATGAAGAGATTGATCTTCTTATTGTATTGTTCTACAAATAAAAGCAAAAAAAAATCATAACCAAGTTGTACAATAAGAAGAGTATGATACATTTTTTTATATAATTTGAAATGTATGCTTTAAATCAGTCATAAAATTAATTATATTATCCAAAAATATGTCACTAATACAGTCACAAATGCTATAGTTTGAACATTTAATTTTTTCTTTTCTAATAATGAATTATAAAATGTCAAAAGATTTTCTGCACATCTATATAGTAATACACATTAGTGTTACTTTATTAATACGTCTGGTTATAAAATTTCTCATAGAGGTGTGATTTATTTTTTAAAAGGACAGGTTAACCTGAGTCAATATATTATTATTAAATTCAAACAGAAAACACGTTATAAAGATGTAATCCAAAAGTTTAGCTGTGTGGCCCTTAAAAATAAACAACTGTTTAGGTTTATTTCTTTTGAATTCTAGGTACTAACTTCGCTATTATAGACATTCACATTCTTATAATTGAACTTCCAAAACCCCACTTGCAGTAATTTATGAAATGGGATGTTGTTTGTTACAGTGAATTTGTCCAATATGATGTTGTGATTCATTGTGATATGAAATGATTGGTTAAATAAAACTTGTATCTAAATAAAAATGATCTGATTTTTCCTTCTTTCATTCCTCTGCATGAGATTTTACAGATAGCACCAGCAAGTTATTAAATATCTCCTTAAACATCCCATTTGTATCTTACTTTACAAAAAAAAATCTGTGCAGATTTATAGGTAAAACAAGTATTTGAAGATTAGCCGTAATTTAAATTCAGGAAGGAGGTTACTGTTTTAATCAGTAGATCAGTTTGTTGAGCTATTGAAACAACTGCATATTCTAGTACTTTTTGAGAAACATTATGAAAAAGCAGAAATTATACAATTTATATAAAAAGCACATTTTAATTGAAAAAGTTTATCCATTAAATAATTTCTCTTGTGTCTTTGGAAAAAGAGCAATATTTTTTCCTTTGGACACCAAACTCTACAATCTAGCAACCAGTTTGTCATACATGTGTCATCAAGAATAAGTGATTTAAAAGAACATTATGGTAAGTATTTCTATAAACCCAGATAGGTATTAGGCTGGTGCAAACGTAATTGTGGTATTTGCCGAACCTTCTAGACCTGTGTGCTTTCCAACATAGAAGTCAATAGTCACAGATGGCTTTTGAACAATTAAAACATGACAAGTCTGAATTGAAAAGTGCTGGATTTCAAAGACTTGGTATAAAAATATAAAAATACCTTATCAATTTTTATATTGAGTATATGTTGATGTGAGAAAATTTGGAGTTAAATAAAATATATTAGAATTAACTTCACCTGTTCCCTGCTACTTTTTAAAAATGTGGACACTAGGACATGGAACATTTGAAATTACATATGTGGCTCTCATCTGTGTTCACATTTTATTGCTAACACAGGTCTAGATACCTCCAGTCTATCTATTGTATAAATTAATATAGTAGAGCAAATATCTCTCTTAAAGTGTGGACAAACTATGGAGATATTTAAATGTACATAATTAATGTTTGTCAAATAGTATTATACCTTGATTATTATCATTTTCTCTATAATATAGTATCCTTGATAATAAATATTCCAGTGTCTGGGGTTATGGCCTAAAAATAAAACCCCAGTTTTATTTTTAGGCCATATCATTATGTAATAGTTAAGTGGCATTTGAATCTTTAAAAAATTAGCAAAACTTATGCTAGAAATTAACATTTCTGTTAGAGTTCTTTGTACCAATGTGTTTATTATGGCATAATTTGAGGATTTTTCTGAAAATGGAATGAACCAAGATTCATTTGTATGCATTAGTGATTACAGTATCTTCTTGCTTGTTGTCCTAACAGAAACAGTATAATAATCAGTTTTAAAAACGTATAACCAGCAGTCTCTGAGGAAATAAGATAAGATGGGCTATACGAGGGAGGAGGAGACCAAGTCTTGGAAACTCATCTCAACAAACCCAAGTCAACAGCAAGGGGGTTGACAGCTATGGGAAGCCAGAGAGGCCCTTCTAGAGAAGGTCATCTAAGGGTTAGTTAAGAGCAACACTCAAGACCCAGAATTTAGAATTTTTGTCAAAGATAATTTACTAGAGAGTTTGTTTAATTGTTGTTCTGTCTCAGTTAATGTGATTTTCGAATCTAGATATGGTGAAATTTAAAAGTCAGAGTGATTAAAAAAGACATTTATTTTAGCAAACAAGCTATTATTCCCAATATGGAACATACACCATGGTAATAAATAAACAGTTTTAAAGTGCATATCTTGGAAACATTGAATATGATAAATATATTACCAAATAAATTGAAAAGGTCTTCCAGAATAATTCCATTGAGGATGTTTTTGACTCTTTGGTTTCTTGGATAAGAGCTCTTCCACAGCAGTGCTTTCAGTGCTGCTTTTCTCTCTCTTTTTTTTTCTTTTTTTTGAGACAAAGTCTCATTTTGTTGCCTTGGGAGTACGGTGGCAAGATATCATGGCTCACAGCAACCTCAACCCCCCAGGTTCAAGTAATCCTCCTACCTCGGCCTCCTGAGTAGCTGAGACTATAAGCATGTGCTACCACACTTAGCTAATTTTTGTAGTTTTTTGTGGAGATAGGATTTCACCATGTTGTCACGGCTGTCTCAGATTTCTGGGCTGAAGCCATCTGCCTGCTTTGGCCTTCCACGGTGCTGGGATTACAAATGGACTTCGAAATTCATTCATTAAAACCATATTTTGGCATTTTAAAAATCACAAAAATTGTTCTATGTGGATATCAGGTGTCAGCAGTCACAGAGCAAGGTTGAAGATTGAGCAGCAAAGGATTTAAAAGCCAGCAGAAAATTTGGCTCACGTGGGCCCAGGATACCCCGGGCTCAGCACGGGCTAAAGGATCAGGAGGCTCTAAGCAACAGACAGCAGTTGCTAGCTTCAGGCATAATGCTGGTGCAGGCAGTTGTCTTCGACCCAGTATATTTTCCTCCACGAAACCAGAAGAGCCCTAACCAGATGCACACGATAAGGTAAAATTTATTTCTGCTTATAGTTGGAAAATGAAGCAAAAAATTCCCAAAAGCAGAGTGTAATTGAAACACCTAAAGAAAAAGTAAAATATCATTAGCTAAAGTGAATGTCATATAGAACAGATTATTTTGGTGTTCATAAAGTTCATGAACAAATAAGTTTGATTAAAATGAAAGGAAACAAACAATATGGAATGACATATTTGCTCCTGAATGTCTGAACTGAATTATTTCTCTCCCCAGTTTTTTGAATCAGTTTCTCTCTTAGGGAATATAATCATTGACAATCTCTAGTTCTCTTGAAGATGCGATTCCTCTTTCTGTTTTCCCTTGTTTTCTTCCGTTAAGAAGGCTTTATTTCTTTCTAATTTGAGTATATATTCTGTATTGCTAACTTAGGGTAGTAAGTGCCGCCTCTAGCTTACATTGTTTGGGCTGTTTTTTTCTGTTTTTTCGTTTTTCTCTCCCTAATAGCCCTTAGCCCTTTCTTTCTTTCAGCTGTTAGCTGTTGGCAGAAAGCTTGATCACATTCTCCTGTGGGTTTTCTCCTTAGGGGACTTTCCTTTTGCAATTAATCCACAGTGCTAAAGAACAAGTCTCTCTCTGTACTTTTGATGTTACTTGTTTGCAAAATCTTTTCCCTCTGTACCTAAGACACCTAAGCTATAGCACATTGTTTGGAATTTACAAAGCAACTGTTATCACTGCTAGAGTATGCACCTTGATTTCTGCTGCTTTAATTTTGGGGAAGTGGTTATAGCTGTGAACATCAATCAAACAGTAAGGCCTGTTCAATTTGAATAAAACTGTGTAACTTGTGAAGTAGAGGATAAACAGCAAAAAGCATGTGAGCTCTCAGCACACATTGGTTCACACTTGAACCAATGCAGAAAGGCAGGGGCTTAGGGCTGAAATAGCTACTATCACTTTTAACTTTCTGTTGTTAGAAACTTATAATCACCAGTTACTACAACCTCTCCAGTGGTTCATCTTTAAACATGAACTCACATGGTATTTAACTGGAATATAAAATAATGTTAAACCGCTCTTTCTGTATGTTGGTATATATGTGTGTGTGTGTGTGTATAAATACACAGATATACCTATATATGTGAGATACTTTACACATCCACCCCTCTATACATACTTTTGCATTCAGATATATTTGTTTTAGTCTTACTGAAGCAATTAAAATATTTTAATTTTTTTGTTTATGCTGGGACATGGCTGATATTAGCAAATCTACACTAATGAAGTCAAATATGAAAATATATATATGCTTATGAATTCAAACTGTGTTTAATGGGGCTCAAAAGACAAGATGGTTTACCCAATGATTAACTAGGCATTATAAAAGAACAGTGTAAGATAAAGCTGAAAACAAAATCTAAATTTTAATTGTAAATATAGTTGTTTTTAATTGTAAATATAATTGTTTTTAATTTTTGATCAGAGTCATTGACATTATACAAAAAGTGGAGTAAGATTGTTTGGGGGTTCTTTGACATTTGATGGCTATGTACTAGATAAAATGTGTCCAAAAAATATATTGTGTATATAATACTGAAAAATACAGAACAACAGCCTGGGCAATATAGCCAGAACCCATCTCCACAAATAATAAAAAATAAATAAAATAGCCCAGTTTGGTGGCACATGCTTGTAGTCCCAAGTACATGAGAGGCTTAGGAAGCAAGACGGCTTAAGGTAGACCCAGGAGTTCAACGTTACAGAGAACTATGATAATGCCACTGCACTCAAGCCTGGGCAGCAGGGTGACACTCTGTACATATATATTCTGTTTGAATATCATGAAAATATATACTTATATATACATATTCAACTGCAGATTTGGCAAGTTTATTTATAAAACAACTCAACTATATTTAAAATGTTAGTTGTTAAAAATTTGTTTGTATCTGTCTGAATTTCCCCTAAAAAGAGGTGTCTATGTTCTTTCTAAGCGCCCATTGGCATGGAGGATGGTGCTGCTTTCACTGATACACTTAATATTTCCATAAGGCAGTCTTCTTTCCAGAGATGGATAACACGTATCTGTGACTCAAACCAGACGAATCTTGCCAGTCTTATGAGACTCAGGAAGACAGGAGACAGACATTTAAGCATAGTTGAGTGGAATTTATTTTGTAACTGGAAGGAAGGCTTTTCTGATTTGTTACTTTGTTTATTAGCCAGAAGGTGAAGATTTAGAGTACAGTATTATCAACAGTACTCCAGGAAGCAGTTTTCACGGAGTTCACTAATGCCTTCTGTAACTTGAACAAATTTGGGCACTATAAAACAGAATGGAAGCAAACTTGAGCTTAAGGTGATTGTTTTCTCTTCAGGCTTTGGACTTCCTCCTCACCTCTGTTTCAATTTTAAAGTTCTTCCTCTGCAAGTGAATCTAGGAGTAAGGTTTGAATCATACTGCATCTTGACAGCATCTGCTGCTAGTTATTTGGTATTATGGCTTGATGTTCATTTGTTTGGGAAGCCTCAGAGATGAAAACCTCCTTTGAAGCATTCCCAGTTGCCTGTATTGCACATACTCATTCTCCAAAAGTTGGTGAGACTGTATTTAATATAGGAATGTATTTTCAATATGTTCTTCCATGGCTGAAGCCAACTTTAATACTTACACATTCTATGCTGATACTTTCCATATGTTAGTGTACTATGTTTTCTCCATGTTATGTTTTTGAAAAGGAAAGTTCATTAAGTTTACAAAGAGTAAATATTTGTCAAAGCATGTATTTATAAATCCCATGGTAGCTGGTGAAATTTTCTTCTGCTTAGTTAATTCAGCCATCTTAGTCACTTTTAATCAATCCCCTAATTATGTTTTCAAGTCAGTTCAGCATATTGTTTATGACAATAAATTTATCAGTTGTCATTTTTGGTGTGAGTGTATGTGTAGTAATGTAATGTTAATACACATTTTTTCTTTAATATAATCGTAAAGTAATGCTAAAATAATGACTACTAAGAACAGGCAAAATGAGATTCTTAATTGCTGATTAAATTCCTTTTCTAGGTTTTTAGTGAATGTCGATTCATCTGACATTGTTTATACAAATTCATCTCCATTTAGTTTATGAGAAAATATATAAAATCAACATGCAAAGAAAATATTTCTGTAGATTAAAGCATCATTCAAGCCAAGGACTGTTTTAACTCAAGTTGATCAGACCTGACACCTAAAAATGAATCCTCAATCCTCCCCTATAATCTTTTATACCTGGTTCTCTCATGATAGCCACTGGACGTTCCTAGCCTGAAGGCTGGATTTTGATTAGTCTGAGAATTATAGCATACGGAGATACTGTGCTTTTTCACAT